>NC_138576.1:116190069-116879702 GCF_964289735.1 Phaethon aethereus
GGGAAAGGGAGCTGAAGGAACGACGATTTGACAATTGGTAACATGTTGGTTCTTGGGCATCAGCATGCATTTCAGCATGGCAGAGGTGCCACACTGGGTGGGCTGTTTCAATGTCCTGCTCCTTGCCTGGAGGGTGTTGGGAGGTGGCATCCAAGAGCTGCTTGTAAATGCCATTAGTATGTTGGAAAAACAGACGTTATATTGCACAGTGGCATTAAAGGGCTGTGCTGTGAACATATCGTTCCTTCTGTGCTGGCTTGCCTGGAAGAAGCAATCCAATTGCTGGGCATGGAAGGATTTGTTCTCTGAGAGACACCTGACGGAGCAGATAGGGATGCTGCAGGTTTTCAGGCTTTTCATGTGGCTGCTTGTAAGAGCAGAGGGCGTTCCCTGGGCTTTGTCGTGGTTGTGAGTCTCTGCTCGTGGTTCACATCTTGTTCCTGATGTCCTTGTGAACTTTCAGCAGTCCAGATAGGTTGTGCATCTCTTGTCTTTTAGGGAGGTTGTTCAGAGGGAGTGTGAATAAGGTAGGGAACCCTGGTGTCTTTTAGAAACTGTTTGTTCACTTTCTAATGCTAAAGCTGTTGAACCACAATATAAGAAAGCAACCACATGGCTTTTTGATTCTGGAGGATGTGGCCTGGGCATGGTCCAGGTACACTTGTACCTCCTCCATCCTACCCGACCCTGTTAGGATCTGCTGTGCTGGTTGTGTTGGTGAGCTGTCCACTCTCCATTTGTCTCTCCTCTTCCTCTCCTGTTGCTGGGGGATCTGATCCAGGGGCTGCTTTCCTGCATTGCTGTTGGGTGCTATGTGAGGGAGCAGTGTCCCATCACCTCTCAAGTCAGATGGTGCCAGCAAATCTACCTTGCACTGTCATGGGAACTATTGCCATTGATGTTTGGTTTAGATCAGACAGCTGGCGTCGCTAAAGAAAAAAGGACCAGGCTGAAGAGTTGTTGTGAGGAAGACCATCTCCTGTTTGACTCTTCCTTTGCCTTCTGAACATACCACTGTGCCCGCAGTGGGAAGGAAGAGAGGCTTGCAAGGCATGCTGTTACGTGGATGTAGGTTGGTTTGGGAACTAGACCAGAGTGCAACAGAAGTTTTCCAGGATCCTCAAGAGCGTCTGGTCTCAAGGAGTGGAGCACTGGAAGAGTAGTTGTCTGGTGTTTCTTCTGGATATTCTCCTCCATGGGAGATGGGCTGGTTGTAGTGAAGCTCCTACGGGATCTTGAGGTTGGAAGCACAGTCAGTGCATTAGGCAGCTGCAGCTCTCTGGGTCCAGGCTGTGTGTCTGGGTGCTGCTTGAATTCAGGTTGAATAGAGGCCTGTCCAAAGGTTTGTCCAGTGTTTCCTCTTGCCTCTGCCTACTTTGGCATGTTGCAGCATGGTGAGGATGAACCCATGCCACCCCATCAAGGCAGGGACTTCATTTTGGATCATTCCTTTGTTCTGGGGAAATACTTGGCAGCAAGCTCTGTTCTCCCGTGTTTACCTGTGTTGTCTTTTAATCTGTGCAGCCCCTGCCGAGTAGCTGTGGAAGATCTTCAAGCCAAACACAAGTGGTCTTTGTTTCAAAGCATCAATTTGTGTTGGCAGCCAGGTCTATAGTGCATGTGCTTTTCATTGACTGCAGCTCCAGCTCTGTTCCTCACTGTTGCCAGCTTTTTTTAAAATTTAATACAAAAATGTTTTTCCTGAACTTAAAAGGCTGAGCTATACAGTACTTCTAGTCTTAATTTAAGCCTTGCCTTTTTTGGGGAAGCAATCTCTGTGCACAGAACAGACTGCTTTCCTCTCTTCTGAGAGGTAACTAATATATGCTGTCTGATCAGCAAAGAGGAAGGCAAGGGGGACTTCAGAGTGGTTTGCAAGCTTCTGAAAGCCTGGTTTGTATGCCTGGGACGAGGAGTTTTGGTGTGCTGGCCCAGCTTGGGCCATTTCCAAGCCTGCTTCTCTTAGAGCACTTTGGGAAGATTGATGGGTACGTGCTTTTGTTGATACTCTTTGCAGACTGTTACTGCCTGTGGCTGCTGCTTTGATTTGGTCAGCTTTCAAAAATCCATCCTCAATTCTCTGATTTTGACCCTCTAAAGTTTTTCTACAAGATCTTTTCTTGAAAACGCATTTTAATCCTTAAAAATACTAGGTGACATCCAGCTGAGGCCCAGGTCACTACTTAAAACGTTCCTGTTGATAGTGAATAGATGGATGCTGAGGGGTCCAGGTGCCCCAGAGAGCAGAAATGAAAACTAGCCAGATCCAACCACAGGAGAATTCAGACTGGGACTTGCCAGGGTGGAACATTGCAGCAATGAGTACTTGTGAACTCCTTGTCCCCTTGCACAGAGGGGTGCACACAAATTCTGTATCTGGAGAGGAGGCATGGCTGTTTTTAACTGATGATTCCTCGTACGAGATGGAGCTTGCTGGTGGGATACCAATGGCCTATTTTCTCCTTGCCAAATTAAGCTCCAATTTGAGTGGAGCAGGCGGGAAGTTGTGCATTTGTGGGCCAGAGTGTGCACAGGGCCCCTGAGTGTGAATTGAATCCACCACTGTCAGATGGTCTGGGCCTGTGTGAGGTTGGGATGTCTTGGACTGGTGTTCATATTGTGCAGGATGATGAATGAGAACTGATATGAGCAGACTCCTGTCTGAAAAGTGGAGTGACTAATTTGATTTTGGATGCATAAACCCTACTGCTCTGAAAAGCGAGATGTTGCAGGCCGGGAGGAAGTGAGCGATGACACACACAGGGTTGCTGCCTGTGCTGGGAGCTGGTGTGGGAAAGGGCTGGGGTTTAAGTGAGTGATTATTAGAAGTCTACTTGTATTTAAGCCCATGGTTGACATACGTTCAGTTCCTAGATGACTACTTCTTGGAGGACGGGAGCGTCCATGAGCGCTTTGCAGTCAGACCTCAGTGCTAATGACAGGTATTTGTTTTCAGCGTAGTTCTAAGGTGACACGCTTTATAACTTCCTCTCCTGTGATGCCCTTGTGAGATGAGGTTTGTCCCAGCATCAGGATTTTATGCCTGGGTGCACCTTGGGCTGCCTGAAAAGCAGCCAAGATGGCACCCTACTGCCGTTGATACGGGCATGCTGGTGAGTTGGCTCCATCCTCTGTCACCCCAAGCCCGAGGGCTCTGTCCCCAGAGCCATGGCACAGGGAGGCCAAGCCCCATTCTGGCTGTAGAGGGAAGGCTTATGTGCCTCTGGGCAACTCTGTGCAGGGTTGTCCTTGCTGTTGAATATGATGCTGGCACAAGATAGGCACGGTATTCCTTAAGACCAGCTATAAACGTTCTTCTTATTATGGTTGCTTGTGGGCCTCTTTAGGAGCACAAAGGAAGTCTTTGATTCCAAAACATACAGTGAATCTCCAGATGGTTACAGGCAGGACAAGCTGTGGCTTGCAAGTGCCTTTATTGGTCTCTATGCTGTGTGCTTTGGTGTGTGTCCTGGCTCTGCTGGGGAGGCCCATCACTTGCATGGCATGGAGCTGCTCCATGGTGCCAGCTCTGTTGAAGCTGCTGGCAGTGCCTGTCTCAGTGGGAAGCTTTCATGGGAGGAAAGGTTATGGGTTTTGTCTTTCCCAGTAAAACCAGACAGTACTGTAGGGTGCCACATAGGGCAGTGCATCCAGCTCTCCCGAAGCATCCATGGGAGCACAGATGTTGTGTTGCTGAGAACGAGTCATTCAGTTGCCTCTGCAGCTGCCCTGGAGAGGAGCCAACACTGAAAGCTTCCTCCAGCAGTTGAATTGTACAAATCATCTCTGACCAAAGAAAACAGAGCTTCCTGTGAGTTACTTGGTGGTGTTCTTTGTTCCTGTCCCTCCATACTGTCTGTGAACTGCTGTGAACACTGGGAGCCTGGGAAACTCCTGAGAGCACCTGACAGGTGCTATAGGAGTGGCCAGTTCCTGGTCTGAGCCTCCTTCTGTAGCAGTGAGATGGCTGGGTATCAGATGATTGTCTTGAGATCACCCTTTCCTCCAGCCAGGTTTGAACAGATATTCATTCACCATATTCCAAGCAAAAGTTGAGTTACAAGTCACAAAGGCAACGTGTGATTTTTCTCTGCTGACTTAGCTCCTGATGGCTCTCCCAGCATGTTATGTGCGCTTGCAAGCCTTCAGGTGCATAAGCGGAGGAGCTGCTTGCTGTGGCCTCACCTGGCATAGCCGCATTGACCCTTCTGCCCAGGTCCTGCCTCTGTCTTGCTGCCTTGTTGCTTTGGCCCGGGTGCAGCGTTTCCGTTTCCAGTTGTGCCTCCTGTTTCCCCTCCTCCTGGTTCCTCTTCTGTATCCAGAGCCCCCATGGCATGCCACGCATCCCCTTCTTGGACTTCCCTGTTGCTTGGCTTCTCTCCAATGCCTGGCTGTGAGCACTGCTGTTTTGCCAGGTGTGGCTGTGGCTTCCTCATCCCATCTTGAGATTGCTCTTGTCTCCTTGAGGCAGCTCCCCAGTTTAGGACAGGTGGTGGGAAATCAGAGCAGAGCTGGGGCAGGGCTGCTGAGATGTTCAGGTGGTTCTTGGAAATCAGAGACTTTTTTGATAAGAATTGTTCCTCTCAGCTAAGGAAAAGTCTCAAAACCTTGTGGCCTGAAGCAGAAGCCATTAATCTGAATGGTTAACGTTTTGTCAAGGAAATAAGCACCCAGGAAACAAGAGTGTCATGTTGGGAATCCTTCAGTGTCACACTATGTTCCTGTGGCCTTGCTGGGATTTGGCCCTGACTCTCACTGGCTGGAGATGCTCTCCTGTGTGGCTCCTGTGTAGACAAAGATGTACCATGGGTTTGATGGAGCAATCCATTTTACCTTGGATTGCCAAGTGACCACAGTGAGCAGCCAGGCACCTGCAGATATTTCAGCACAACTTCTTACTCTCCGGGACCTGGTTGTTGGGTGTCTGTTGCCACTGTTTTTGTGCTTCCTTGGCATTTGTTTGCTTAGGATGTCCTGGTGCTTTTCTGACTGGTGGATTTATGACTGTCCAATAAGAATTATTTGTTCTCCACATAAATTGGGAATGAGCTGTCCAGGCACTATGGAGAAAAGCACTTGTTTTTCAAGGAGATTTGGCTACTATGAGTTTCTGTCTCTGCAAGTCAGTTATACCTGAGCTTTTCTTTATTTTGTCACTGGGGCTTTGCATTAGATCTATCTGTAGCAATTCTGCCTAGTTACCGATTTGTAGAAGTTCCAGAAAGTGCCCTGCTTGCATTTTCTTCCCACTCTATGACTTTTCTCCATTTTTAGCTGAAAGGTAATGCAGCAATGTCTCATAGAGAAGGTACCTTTTAATTAATATTGCATGAGCAGAGGAAATATTAGCTTCTCTATCTACTTTCCTATTTTTGTGGCTTTTAATATAGATTCATAAGTGGCTCTAATGAAAATAAACAAGGAACTGTTCCCTTCTGTGCCCTCTTTGCTTTAAGATGTGATACTGCAGGTCCAGCCTTCCTGATGATGTTTCAGGTGCTGGGCTGTAGCTGGACAGCAGTGCTGCCCTGCACAACCATAAACAGTGGTTGTGAAATGGGGCTGGTCTTCAGCTTCCCAGCAATGAACAGAGAAGGGAGCTGGATGAAATCTCCAGACCTGTAGGGCGTAATTGGAGACAGATATCGGGAGTTGTGGATGATGTTTTGTAGCCAGGAGGAAGGCAGTGCCACATAGACTGGAAATGGATGTGCAATGCACAGCGGGCAGTATTAACTAGTCTCCCTGAAACATTCATGAGTGACACAGAAATGATACGAACCCAGAGAGAAGGCCTGCGCAGCCAGTCCATCCTCTGCAAGCTTCGGATGCAGGCAGAGGTCAAAACACAACAGTGTAGAGCCCATATAAATAGGAGAGGCACCAATGCAGCTAGTGGAGTGTTGCCTATTTCGGGTGTCCCTCAATGCTTTTCGGCAGCTCTGCTTCTCTCTGGTACTGCTTGGATGCATGGGGCAATTTTTAGGTTGCAGCACCATGGTGGCTGCTGTCTGTTGTCGGGAGCACCTTTCCTGGGAGCTTCTTCCCTTCCTATGGGAGGGGAGCAAACAGGTCAAACCTGCAGTAAACCACGTGGTGAAGCAGGATGCTCCAGAGACTCGCTCACCTCAAGCTGGACCCATGGTGCAGCCTTGCTCTGTGGGGAGTAAAGCTGCAGGATTGCCCCCGACGTAGGGCTGTGAGTAGCATCCACCCAGCCCCTGTGCCATTCCCTTGTTCCTGGGAAAAGAGTGTCTGGATACATGCTTGTGGGTGGGCCATGCAGAGGCAGCTGCATGCAGGGGTGCACTACTGAATCCCTGCAGCAGTTGCCACGGCATGGGTGTCATTTTCAAGACTATGGCACTGGATGAACCATTTCTCCATGACCTATAAGCTGTCTGGAGAGCTTGTCCAGCTGGATCTTCCTGGCTTCGTGGCAATTCCATCTGTCTCCACAGGCAGATAACTAAGGGAAACTTAGCTGTAAATATACTGCCATGACCTGTTGAGAGATTTAAAATATTTATCCCAGAGCAGGGCTTGGGAGATAAATAAGCTCCCTGTCTGCTTCCTTGCACGCAAGGCTCAAGAGTGCAGCTGTCCCTTTGTTCCCAGCTCTCAGAGTCCTCCTTGGGACTGGGAGGGTTGCTTATGGGTGGGCTTGAAGTCCCTGTAGATAGCGTAAAAAATATAGCTGTTGCCAAAATGGAGAGAGGGATGCCAAGGGTATTTGCACTGGTGTAGATGTGAGTTCTTGTCTGAACTTTCTCTCCCCTTGTCAGCCCTGCCAGCTGCTGTCCCTGCTCTGTTGCTCGCAGGGTGTTGTGGAGCTCGCTGGTGAGCCATGTCTGGCTTGGGGTCTGCCAAGGTTGTAAACCTCCCACCCGATCCCCCCAGAAAGTAAGATCTGCAAGATGTCCTGACCAAGCACATCCAAGAGCCAGCACAGGTTTGAGTGGTACTGGGGAGGTTTTCCTACTACCAGTGGGTTTGGTGGCAGCATGCAAATCTGCTTCATTCTTCAACAATCCTGGAAGAGCAAGGAGGGCTTGCTGGCAGGAGTGTGCCCTGCCCAGCACAGCCTTGGCTCAGGTGCTGACCTGACAGCCTTGCTGCTTGGAGAGAAGCCAGCTCTGAGCAGCAGCCTTGTCTTCTCTGGCGGTGTGTTGATGAAGTGGCTGGCTTTGCTTGGAGGCCTCGTGTGCATGCCTCTCTTTGCACTGCTTCCCTTGCTCTGGCCTCCTCCCATCCAATCCCCCACCCTCCCCTTTTTGTCTCTGCAGTCCGAGTTTCCATTCTCTGGGCTGGCTGGGGCTCCTGTTTGCTGAAGGGAAGTGCCAGGCAGCTTTATGGAGCTTGTTGTGATTTCCCAGCGCCCCCCCCTCCCCCCCTATATCCTGGAATGGTGTTTCAGCTGGAATAGGAAGAACGTGAAGCCCTGGCTAGGGGTTCCCTTTGCACACACAGTGCTGTCGTGGAGGAATCCCTCTTTGCTGGGCTGGGGATGACAGGAGCAATGTCAGCCTTCGGCCCTCAGCCTGAGTGAAGGGGCATGAGGATACAGCAGTGAGCACTCATGCGATACCCGGAGGTGCTGGCCCCAGCTACCATGGGACGAGTTCTCAGCCACGTGGACCCGGTGGGTGAAACAATGCAGCCTCATTGCTGCAGGGTCTCACCTCCAGCCCTGTGGCAAGGAGCACTGAGCCCTGAGCCAGCTCTGTTGCAGCTCTTTGCTGCTGGCAGGACTTACCTGGCTGTTCCAATACCGCCTGTGCTCTCCTCCACCACCAGAGGGATTTTGCGTGGTAAAGACCTTTGCATTCTCACGTGCCCCTTGCTTTAATTGTGGTGGAAGCATCATCCTTCGAGGCCACTGCACAGGGAGCATGCGGCCCATCCTGGCTCCACTTGGAACCTGTCTGCCATGTTTCCTTTTGTGGGAGAAAACTGCAATACCTTTGCTGTGCCAGCCAGAGAGCTTGGCCTCCAGATCAGCTGCATCTCCAGCCTGCCATGCACTGCCAGTAGCACACGTCAGCTATAAATCAGTGTTTCTGAGGAAGCCAGGGAATTGCTCAAGGGCTCTGAGCAAGCCTGGGAGAGTTGGTTGGCAGGACCGATGGGTGCGGCAAGCCTGTCACTGGTGTTGAGTCACCCTTGAAGCATTTGTGTTTCTCACTGGGGCTTGGCAATGCAGCTGGCAATGCCTGCTTGGGAGCCTTTGGCAGATGCATCATTAAAGATGGTTTAATTGAGCCAGGAGGATTCCCAGCTCCTGCATTAGGTTTGTAGTCTTCCTGTCTCACTTGTTCCTCTGTCTCTGTTTATCTGCCACCAAGATATTTTCCTGGCCTTCCTGGGTGTCCCATGGCCACCACTGCCCGTGATGCTCAGCAAGCAGGCGTGGGCTCACCTGCCTGACCAAAACAAGCTTTCTTCTCCACAAGACAGAGGCAGAGTGGTGCAGACAGTTGACAGCGTGTACCTGTGCCCTGAGTGTTTGGGCAGGAGAAACTGTGGTCTGCCTGCTAGCTGTGCCCTATCCCCTTCCCAGCTGCACCACCATGGTACTGCACTCATAGCTTTAGCTGGTTGTCTGGGGTGGGGACTCAAGAGGTGTACCTGGACTTCTCTTAGGGGCCTGGGAGCACCTGGTTGCCTCAGTGGCCCAATAGAATGGCATACTTGCCCCGAGACCAGGCGTGCCCTCCCAGAGATGCCCATGCCTCCCTCTTGCAGCGGATGTCAGGAGCATAGGTGCAACCCTGTTACAGAGTATTGTTTGACCTGCTCCCGGGACAGATGAGGGCCTCCTGTGGGGCCAAGGCAAGTTCTGGTTCAGCAGCCCCAGCTGTTGCGGGGAGCCAAAGAGCTTGGCTGCCACTGAGACTTCCCTCGCTTGCTCCAGCTTTCCCCTGTTTGAGCAAGGTGCTGAGATGTCGGGAGATACTGTGGGGCAAAGGCATAGCTAACAGTTCAGTCCAGACACATCGTCCATACCCTAAAGACCACTAGTGAATCCCTCAGCCTTGGAGACAACCTGCACAGCGTGGTGGCTGTCCCACCAGCGAGGTATTGGTTGGCAGCAGCCCTGCTCCGCTTGGGAATGAAGAGGAACCTCCCATAATGTTCCCATCACTCTGTGGCTGCAGCACCCTTGTTGCTGTGCTTACTCATTGCCAGAGCAGCAGCTCATGCAGTGGGAAATGACCCAGACCTCATTCCCCACCACCACCCGGTCCCTGACTGCAGAGGTCATGTTGCTTTGGGGAGTCTCTTCTCTGATCCTCCTGCCTGGCTTTGAGCATACAGGAAAGCAGGGTTTCTGCTTGCTGCTGGTGCAAAGATGAAGGCAGGCAGCTATGGAGGATAGAGGCTGCAGAGCTCCTATGCAGACTTACAAAACTGAGCTTGGGATGGTTTTGGAGGAAGCAAGCCTAGGGGATGTGTGGCTGGGGAAGGGGCTGGGATTCACAGGGTCTGTGCTGGGGAAGCAGGATGGGCAGTGTGAGGAACAGGGGCAGGAAAGCCCCAAACTTGCTTGCACTGGGTGGGTGAGTGCGTTCAGTGCCAGGGTAGCCTGGCTATCCTTGCATGTAGCGGCAGCCATTGAGAGTCTGCAGCTGGGTACCTGGGCTCACTGTCCTTGTGCTGAGCCTTTTTCTCCTGTGGCACATGTGTGAGCAGTTCCTGCCTGCTTTGGGACTGGGGCACAGCAGGCATCTCCCTGCTGTGTGTGGCAGCAAGCTCTTCCCATGGCCAGCTGCTCCCCAGCGTGTTACTGCGAGCACTGCCTCAGCATTTGCTCCAGCAATTGATTTACAGTGTTCAAACCCCAGTGGCTTTGTTCTGGTTTCTTGCAATAATTGCTTAGAAATTGGGCTTAGCCATTCCCAAGTATGGGATCCTGGGCCTGGAAGGACAGGGAGAGCTGCTAACCACAGGGGAGAAAATCCCCCACAGCTTGCAGCCCCTCTGAACAGTTATGGGGAGGCTAATGGGAATTGTGCTAAGTGATTGCGGCTTTGCTTTTTTTTAATTCTAAAGCTTGGTTTGAAGGGCAGAGTTGGCTTCCTAAATGGTTGCTTGGAGCCTGTATTATAAAGCACTCCTCCATGCAGAAGGCAGTGGAGAGAGGTGCTGTGGGTCAGCAGGGGCAAGCTCAGGCTGTGATCCCATTGCAGAGCAATTGTCACTCACTGGTAGGCTGGCAGCTAAGGTGTTTCCAAACAAGGGCTTGCATCTGCCATATGTCATAGGGCTCCTGGTGGGGTCCATGGGGGTGGCCAGGGTCTGGGCAGATGTAATCTTGCATTGGCACACAGGGGTGCAGGTGAGGAAAGAGTGGACCAGCACTGTAGTTTCCATTTGGGACCCAAGCAAACCAGTCAAGTACTGTGGGATGAGCATATGCCCCCAGCTGTTTACAGGATGGGGATGCCTCTGTGCTTACTTTCATCCTGGGTTGCTTCTCCTCTGGATCAGTAAATCCCACCTGGAAGGTTGCATATCTGGGTGCTTTGCAATTGAAACTTTGCTCATGGATGCAAATGGCTGTGCTAAAGGCTGATTCGATGTGGCCCTCCATGGAACATAAGGAGAAGAACTAGACGCGTGGCAGTGTGATAACTGGCGTGAAGTGGTGATGTGCAGCCATCGCATCTCCTGCAAGTCCAGAGCAAACTGCCATGAAAGGGAGAGGCCTGGTGGTGGTCTGAGCAGACCCATGCTCTCACAGCAGGGCTGTTGGATCCAGGTGTGTGGTACAACTGTAGGGGCAAATAGATGGTGTTTTCCCAAGTACCTCATTGTCTTGACCCACCCCAGTACAACCATGCTGTGTTTACCCCAGACCTGGAGCTCCTAGGTGCTGGTGCAGTTCCTCCCCACTCATGAAGCCAAAGCCACTGTAGCTGAGCATTTCTTGGAAATGCAGTTTTGTACCGGTTGTGCTGGGGGCTCAAATAGGAATGATTTTCTTCCTGGGTGCCGAGCAAGTTTTTGTTATTACTTTAACTGGAATGGGAAACGATGTAGTTTTAAAAGATGCCCAAAGACCTTCCGGATGTTGGGCTTGATCAGACCAAGTCTGCTGTGTTCAGAGCTCCTTGCTTCCATCAAACCATTTCCATCTGGCCTGGTGGGAGAGTGGTTTATTGCAACTCTACCCATCTGAGAGGCTTTCTCAACTGGAACCTCTTGCACAGAGGAACATGCTGGCTGGAAATCATTTGGAGGTGCAAATCTCTCTGGGTGTTTGGCTTGGCTGCTGTTTCCACAGTATCTGCTAAGCAGTGGAATAGGCTGTGTGTGGAGCAGGCGTCCTCTGAGCAGCTCTTTATGTGGCTATAGGGACTGACCCATGAGGCAGGGGAGTTGCTTGTGTTATTAAGCATTCACAATTTTTCTTGCCTGCTTCTACAGCTTCAGCTGGTGCAAATGAGCCTGCTGGCTCTATGTTTGTGACCAGGAGGGGAGGAAAAGCTGAGCCATGTGTTGTTCCCAGTCCTGGCATGCCAAAAATCTGCTTTTATAGGAGCATGTTCATAATAAACTGTGCCAGGAAACACATGGCTTTCTTGAGCCATGAATGAGAGGTCTGTATGGGGCCCTGTGCTCACCGAGAGCCTTGTGAGGACAAAGAGCAGATGCTGGTGTGTGTTATTTGCTGTGTGGCAGCTTGCATCCTCTGAGCTGCAGCAGATGGGGAGCAGGAGGTAGGATCAAGGTACCAAGTGCTTGGTTGGTCCAGTGATGTCAGAGAGGGCAGGACGAGAGTCCAGGCGAGTGGTTTTACTGTGGGCTTGCTCTTTGCGGCTCCCCTGGCCTGGGGAGGCTTGCCTTGGTTCTCTTCAGACGTGGCTGTTTGCAGCGGAGGCTGGGTTGGAAGGTGCCTCGGTCCTGCAGGCAAGCAACAAAGTGCGGCTGACAGCTTGGAATGATGATTGTGGATGGGGAAGAGAGAGAAAAGGGGAAATGTGTGAAGTCCGTTGGAGCACAGATGTCATAGGGACATGCGTAGCTGCAGTGGGGAGGAAAGGCTGTTAGGTGAGGGTTGCAGTCCTGAGCATTAACAGCGCTTCAGTGTCTGGAACATTGCTTCATTGCTTCCTTGTAGGAACTGCTGCCAAACCTGCATGGGCTAAGCTGCTGGTGAGGAATGCACACACAGCACATGAGGAGTTAAACCTGCCTGCAGTGACTGGACCTTTGTTCTCACAGGGGTCTCGGTGCTTCCCCTGGACCAGCAAGCTTGGGATGCTGCAGCCCAGTGATTTGATTGCCCAGCCTTCACAAGTAAGCCGGGGCTTGAACCCAGAGTCTGCTGCTCTTTGATCCAAGAATGGCTAAAAGCAAATACCCAGCATTGGAGCCATTCCCGAGGATTTAGCAACAGAAGGAATTGCTGCCTGTAGACAATGATGTTTAATGAATTGCTCCTAAAGGCAAGCCCTGTTTGATAATGCTTTCTGGGAATGTGTTATTGAAACCTGTGAGAGTCCAGAAGCCCAAACACTAACATGATCCTTGTTGTGCCTTTTGTGGCCTTGGGAAGGAGCACAAGGTCATGGTCTTTTCTGAAAACATGCCTGTGGTTGCCTTTGACACCAGACTTCTGCTGTGGCCCAATGTCTTTCCCAGAGAACATAGCGATAAATCAGTCCCATGTTTGGGGCTGTCTCTATCCATCCAATAGTGAGGTCCTTTGGGACATGGGACCTGAGCGTGAGCTTCTCGGTCCCTTCTGCTGAGTTTTGATGCTCTTTTCCTTCAAGAACTGCTTTGCTTGCCACCTTCCTCTCTCCCAGCTGTATCTTCAACCTCCTTTCTGCAGGAAAGTATGCTGTGTGGTTGCTGCAAGGCACCCAGGGCCTTCCCCAGGTCACCTGCTGTGCTTCTTGCCCCTTGGGTGTTGCAAAGGGCCCTGCAGGTTTGGGGAGCCAGAGAGAGCAGGCTCCCTGCCTGTGTGCTGCAGCAGTGCCTTCCTAGGGAACATGGCATTTTTGCTAACTATTAAAGAAAATGGACAGGGAACATATGTTTAGCAGTGTGTTACCAAGCTCTCTGTCTAGTTAGGTGCTGAGCTCGTGGTGTAAATAATCCAGCTCCCACCTCAGGGCTGAGACTTGCAAGCAAGTTGTGCATCCCCAGAGAACACTTGGCTCCACAGTGGAGCTGGAACAGCTGTGAGCTCTCCTGCTCTGGCATGGGAGCATTTGAGGTCTTAGCAGCTTGGAGAGGCTAGAACAGATGCTGACCAGCCATGTCCTCTGCCAGAAGAACTTTTGGGGGGAGCTGGCTGTGTCAGTTTTTGCAGCTAGCTCCTTCTGTTGCATCCTGCTACCTGTGGGTCTTCATTTTGTCTGTTTCCTGTAAGCCAGCTGTCCTTCTCCACAGCTGGGGCAGGTCCAAGGCCTCATGCTGGCAAGGGAGAAGAGGAGGTGGATGCTTCCCCTTTGGGGAGAAAGGATGCAGTTTGGGTGCTCTGGGCTTTGCTGCCTTGGGCACTGCAGATGAGTTGCAGTTCTAATCAGCTGTTCCAGATGCAGAGCGTTAAAGGAGCTGGCTTACACATCTGGCTGAGCTGAGCTGGGGTGAACTTTGCTGAAGTGCCCCTGGAAGCAAGTCTGTAGAATAACACTACTGGCTGGAGAGTGGGGCTGGGCTGTAAGCTGCAGCTTGTAATCTGTAGAAGCCCCACAGTGCTGGGCTTGCTTTCAAAACCAGGAAACCTTAAACTTGCACAAAGCCCTCTCCCAAATCCCATTCCTGTACTTTTCATTCCTTGTTTGGCTGCAGCTTTGGGATTACTCATATCCTTGCATCAGCTGTGGTGTCTCAAGAGGTTGGTAACCTAGGCCTTTTGAGCACAAAGTGAAATGGATCCTTTCCTTTTCCCTTTCTGTCCTCTGTCCAGGGCTCTTTTAGCTCAGTGAGGAGGTGCCCAAGAGCTGGGCACTGGGCATGTTTGCGGGTGGGTGGCTTGGGGTTGAGGGGGGCGTGGGATATCCCATGGGGCTGGGGACGTGGAACACTTCAGTGTGCTTCCGGCTCTGCTGGCACCCCAGCCGTGGCAAATGCCTGCCAAGGCTAGTCATCACATTCGGAGATCTGTGCCAGCTTTCTTTCCTCCACGATTGCTGCTCGGTGCAAGTGCCCTGGGCAGGCAGGGGTCTGCCCTGCTGCGGCACACACCACTGCCAGCTGACTTGCCTGTTACTTCCCCAGCATGGCTGTAGGTGAGCGAGATGGCTGTGGATACCACAGGAATCAGGGGCTGTGCAGCAGCTGAAGGCCTTGTGGTTGAGGCTGCATTCCCAAGTGATGTCGTTAGGCAAGGAGACAATGATTTTTGGATTGCTTCAAGATGTAGGCGACTCTGCCTGTCAGGCGGGGCAGGAGATGTGCTGCTCGGTCTCCTCGGCTTGCACAGTTGCTTGGCAGTACCCAGATGGGGTTGGGCTGCTGGAGTGTCCCCAGGCAAGCGCTTGTGTGGGACTGGCCCTGACATGTTGAAAGACGGATGGAAAACTCGGCTCAGGTCGAAGCCTGGCTTATAATTTGCCCCATGCCCTTGTAGCCTGAAAGATGAGCATGAAGGTTTGGGCTTGCTGCCATGGTAGGGACTCACCAGGCAGCATCTGCAGTGCTCTCGGGCATCTTGGTATGGTGCAGAGGTGCTCTGGGTGCTTTTACTGCCAGGCCTGGCCCTGCCAGGACCACAGACACTGTTGTCGGCTGCAGCCCTAAATATAGCCTTAGAAATGTCTGATTCTCCCAGGCAAGTCCTGCCACCCCACACACTCTGGTTGAGTCTCCATGATTACAAAGCCCAGCACCCCATGAGGATCTGCAGTCCATGAGGTTCATTGCCTGTTGCCCAGCTGTCTCCATGGCACAGCATAGGAGGACAGTGTCCAGCCTCAGAGGTGAGCACTGAGATGCGGCTGGGCAGTTTGCTACCACCTCCTTCTCCAAGAGCCCTACAATGTCTCTGTGCCCAGGATGTACCAAACCTGGTGCTACCCAGGTGGGAAGAGAGATGTGGGATCCCTCAAAACTTCAGCCTCAATTTCCCAGTGCTAGCCCTCAGCTCTGCCATGGCTCCCTCAGTTCCTTTTTACTCTTTTGGTGCATTTTCTTACAGCTCTGGCTGATGAAAATAGCATCAGTGATGTCTCTCACTTCTCTAGCTCTGGAGAACAGCCCCAAACCAAAGTCATTCCCAGGCTATGCTGCAGTCTGCTGCCAAATTGCTGCAGTAATGCTGTGGCAGCACTCACGGCGTTTGGCTACCATGGGGCTGGGTCTCCTCTGCCAGAGGTGTGGAGAGCCCTTTGCTCCCTGGCAACCTCACAGGATTGAAAACTCGCTCTGCAGAGCTTTAGGCAGCAGTGACTAACTTCATAGGGTTGCTTACAAAGTCTGTCCTGGATGTGGCTTTGCTGGTTTTATTTGTCACCCTGAAATGCTCTGTACATGCTCAGCCCACTGTGGCCTTTGGAGGAGGCTGCAACAGCCAAGTTCAAAAAGTGAATTGAGATACATTTGGTAGGAATTCAGGCTGGCAATGCAGGTGTTAGTGTGTTTTTCCTGGGAAGCTGCTATTTGCCTCCTTAAATAAAAGAAACTAATTTTGAGCAGGGGGATGCATCTGCGTGAAGGATGCTGTGTTCAGGTCTCTGCCATATGTATGCTCTCAAGAGTCGAGATGTGATCTAAGCCTCCTCTTCTCTCTGTCCTTGTGTGTCCTGCTGGTGCCTGTTGCCTCCCTGCAGATGATTTGCTCTGTGGCGTGTGGGAATGATGCCCTGGGGATCTGTAGGTACCTGGTGTGACTTCCCTGCACAAATCGCTTAACCTTCATCTATTACCTTAACAGGAGGATTTTGCATTGCAATTAAGTATCCTTTGGGGAAAACACCACTCTGTGTTTCCAAGTGTGCTGCATTTCAAATGTGTTTATCTAATCTGGCTGAAGCTCTCCTGAAAAGTTTTCTGCAGCCACAGTTGAAATGGTTTTAGGCCAGAACATGTCTTGAGGGTTTCTTTTTCTCTCAGCCAGGGGTGGCTTGTGTCACATACATATGCAGAGAGTGAGTCTTTGCCAGCGCACACATTTGGGATTGCTGCTTGGCTTTGTGGGACTGTGGCTGGCCCAGCTGTGTTACTAGGGGAGAGCTCTGCACTGGCCTGGGCTTGCTAAGCTGACTTCGAACAAATTTGATGTTGCTGGGTATTTTTGGGGGTGGCTCTTGCTAAGGGAGGAGAAAGAGTCATCTTGCTTCTTTCAGCAGCTCCTAGCAATGTGGCCCAGCTCATGAAACCACAGCAGAAACATGCTGTTGTGAAGGTGCCCAGTCAGACTGAGCACAGGTCACCTGTGCTCTCCACCAGGTGCTGCAAGAGCTCTCATCTGCCTGCTCAGGCAGTTCTGGCAGCCTCTGATGGCGAAGCCATGCCTGACTCTGCGTCTGCCATACCGTGGTGCTGGGAGGTGGAACAAGCAGAGGCATTTTGTTCTTGCTTCAGTACAGATGGTGATGTCTGTTGGCTTTATACACGTTTTACCCAAACTCTGGTACAATGGCATCCCACACAGATAGCCCTCTGCTTGGACAGCTTTCCTGAGCCTCTGTCCCAAAATCCCAGATGAGGTGGAGGGGATGGAGGAGATGTGTGAACCCTGCTGACTGCAGCCTTTTCCTGGACCAGAGCTGTACAACTTTTATGGGCAAGTGCAGCACTTCCCATCTCTGAACATTGGGCCCTAGTGCTCCAAATTTAGAGTACTGTGAAAAACTGTGTCCAGCTCCTGACTTCCGATGTCTTCCACCTCAAGACATCTGGACCACATCTAGCTGCTACCAGTCTTTCCTTGCAGCCCGAATCTGATACATGGTTAGAACAGTGGTTTCCAGCACATGCAGCCTGTCCATCCATGGCACCTTGGATGCTATTGTCAAAACAAAATACAAGTTTATGGCTCTTACTGCATGAGACATTCGTCATGAGACATTCATCTCATGCTCATGAGACATTCGTGACAGGGATCTTGCTTGAGCTGAGATGGTTGTGTCCATTTCCCCAGGATGGAAGACAAGGACATAAATAGTTTCTCCTGTTCCACTGGGGAACTGGATCCTAGTGTTTCCTGACACCTTGTAAAATCCCTGCTTCCCATGTGGAGCTTGTGCCAAGCCTTCAATGTGTCCCCTGGACACGGGGGATACTGAGGCAGCAGGGTGCATGTGATGAGGCTGCTGAAGCTCTCAGCTGACCAGCGCAGAGTGAAACACAGTTGTGCTGGCAGTGATGGGGCGAAAGCAGTTCTGCTGCTGTTTAGTGTTATACTGCTAATGCTGACAATTTAATGCTAGAAGCACACCTCATTTAAAGTGTAATGTCTTAATACCTTAATGGCTTACACCTTCAGAGGGACATGCCTCATCACTACCTCCAGCACTAGCATGGCTACTAGACTGTGAAAGGTCCCGGAATACTGAGACCCCAAGAGGAGAACTGATCCATCTCCTTTGTGGGCTTTTCTAATGCATGTTGCTTCCTTGCACATGTTTTGTACCATACAGGTATGGTTTGATGGACATGTGGCTTGGTGCCCTGAAGCATATCTGTGGAAAATGACAGACCCAGCTCCTGTAGTTTCAAACCTGAGTGGATTTGACTGTCCTGTTCTACTTTGCTCCTGTCTGTCCGGGCAGCCTGTTTTGGCATGAGCTGAGCTCCTGATACTTTTGGGCTGTTTTGCTATTGAGTGTATGGCTGTGTTTGCATGAGGTCGGGTGGTTGCTACCCCGCTGAGTGTTCTTGGTGGGATAGATCCGATGTGTGGGGAACTAGATGTGCGTACCTATGTAAGAACACGTGTTCCCACACATTGTGTCGCCTTGGGGCATGTGTTCATGTTGTGGTGTTCATGAGACAACTGTTAGTGACTGATGGATAGTTCCTACGTTCTGGGGAGGTGCACAGTGGCTGATGATGGAAACTTCACTGGACTTGCTAACCCTTGGAGCACATCATGCTCATGGAGTTTAGCTTAATACAAGACTCAGGAGATAGGACTTCGGGCACTGTCTGCAGCTCTGTCATTCAGGCCACAGGTTTGTGGCTACTCCTGGTGGCCTTAAATGCCGTGAGTGCAGTTGACAAGTGCTGTCCACTCAGGAGCTGTGGGATTTAACCTGGCTGGGGACAGTCCTCTGAAGGATGTTGCCTGCATACCAAGGTCAGTGGGACAATTGGGTGCTGAAGGTAGAAAGCCAGGCTGCAACAAGGTCCACATCCTAGACCCTGCAGTATGTTGTGCACTGCTGTTCCTGTGACCTCCCAATTCCTTGCTGCCCCCTTCCCAGTGGCTTCTTTGGGGTGACTGAAAATGAGAATTGAATCCACAGTCCCATCTTGCAAAAACTGCAGGCAGGAAAGACCTTTGGACTACTGTCTCCTCTGCTCTGGTGTCTTTGGGAACAGGCTTCTGTGGTTTTCACAATGAGAGAACTTTCTTGCTCTCTCTGTCCAGACTATGGGGAAAGGGTGTTAGCAGACACAGGCCGAGGTGCCCCAGCTCCTGTTTGACATGTGCTTGGAGCTGGGAGACTGGTGCTTCATCCTGGGGAGCAACAGTGCTGGATGAGTGCCTGTGTCTTTGCCTCACTGTCACTGTGAGCGGGAGAGCTCAGGCTAGCCATGCTGGAAATGTGTGGCTGGCACTGGGGTGCCCATCAGTGGCTGCAGGTGGGAGAGGCTTTGCTTGGTGCTTCCACTACACAGCAGGCTCCAAAGGCTTTCCAGCATGGAAACGGGTCTTGAGGCATTCTGGAATGTGGTAATCTAGATGCCCCCTTCAGAATAAGATCCCTTAGCTCTGGGTGACTGAGATGTCCTGTCAAATTGTGTCCCTTTACCAGGCTTTTATACAAACACCAGGCAGGAGGATGTGGCTGAGCCTCCAAAGAGAAACTTCAGCTGGGCTTGGATCCTGTTCATGTAACTCATCCAGGTAACCACGTTTTGAAGCAGTTTTCCTTGCAGTGGTGGGAATACAGCATTTTGACCACTTTCTTGTTCACCTTCATGAGAGATTACTTCTAAGGTGCTCTGCCTGGCTTGGCCTCTTCCCCTTCAGAGCATGGTGCTGTGAACAGAGTCCAACAGCAATCAGCGTGTACTGAATTGCCCTTTGTGTGCTTTCCCTTTTGCGTCCAGCTGGAAACCGGAGCAGAGCGCCTGCATGGCTGGCTGCGGCCAGGCAGAAGCTAGATTTAGGAATATGCTAGCATAGTCCCTCACAGCCATGTCAGGGAATGCCTAGGGAAGCGCTTGCTGCTCTGTCCCTGGGACCCTCAGCTCTTGGGTGGGGGTTAGTGTCTGGAGGAGGATTCTTTGGCTTTTCCACTACTGCAGAGAGATGCTTGCAGCCCTCCAGAGCCACCTCACAGCCGCTATCGGACCCTGGGGTCAAACGTTGCAATGTCTTGTTTTGCTCCTACTTGCAAGTGGGCTGAGTCCCCAACACAAGGTTGGGGTGTCACTGCTGCAATCTATTGTGCTGTGCTCCAGCAGCTGCTGTGTTTATTCCCGTGGGCAATCCTTGTTTCAGTCAATTTTTTTCTTCTGGGTAATTTCTTGGGATGTGGAGGTGAGATGGAGACATGTTCCTAAGGATAGAAGCTTTGAGGAAAGCCTAGAAACAGTCTATGGGTGTTTCTAACCTGGGGCAATCTTGATGCATGGCTGGGAGTTAGGACACGTCCCAAAAAACAAGACAAGAGAAGCTCAAAGAAACATCTGAACTACCCAGGAAGCTGCTTGCTCTCCAATGTTTTGGTGACTAACTTCCCTGCTCATATAATGCGAGATGTCTCTCTGTTCAGGCTGGCAGTGCAGCACTCAGTAGTGGGTCACGGGAGCTTCCTCCTAATTCCCCTGGCCCCAGGGAACAGAGGGCTCTCCTCGGCTTGTAGCAAGCTCAGGCATCCCTGTCCCAGTGACTGCTGGAGAAAATCCTTAAAGCGGCATTGCTGGAATCTGAATATAGATCTGTCTTAACTCCCTCATTGGTAATTGTTTTTGGCAGAGGTGCTTTGGGGTATGTTTCTCTTAACACAGCAGTTTCGGCTGTCTGGAGACCCTGGAGAACAAGCACATGCTTACCTACTCCGTTCTCCTCATCCCCATGCTCTAAACATGCCTTCCTTTTTCTGTCTTGCAGCTGTGGGGACTCGGGCAATGATCCTTTTCACCAAGGAGCCATACTCCCAGGATGCCCTGCACGGCCGCAGTGCCATTCTCCGCTGTGAGGTGGAAGAGCCAGCAAATGTGGAGTTTGAATGGCTGCAGAATGGGGTTCCCGTTCAGGACACAGAGCAGCGCTTCAAGGAAGGGAGCAACCTCCAGTTTGTTGCTGTCGATCGCCACCGGGATGCCGGGGACTTCCAGTGTGTAGCGAGGAACTTGTTCACTGGGGAGGAGGCCTGTACAGCCAATGCATCTTTCAATATCAAGTGTGAGTTTGTGGTGAGGGCAGCCAGGCATATATTGCAGCCTGGTGCTGCCCACCGTGGACAGGGCAAAGCACTCTCTTGGGAGGGCCTGAGACTGGAAACAGCTTTGCCAGGCTGCCTGCTAAATGTGTGTGTGGGTGGTGGTGGTCAGACAGGGACTGGACACTATGAACTATGCAAGTAGGATTCCTCTTCAGCTACCATATCCTTCATGCCCTCTAGGCCACTTTAATCTTCCTATGTCCCCAGAGCTCTCAGAGATGCTTTCTCCTGCCGCCTTCCCCATTTATATATATGAAACAGGGATGTTACTGCACCAAATGTTTCCTCAGCACTGCAGATCCTTTCTGAGCCCCTCTTATCCCTGAGGGAACAGCTACACAGGGCAAAGTGGGACATTTGCAGGGTGGGTGTCCTTTTACTCCACGCTTGCTTGAGGGCTTATGTGTCTTTAAGCATGCTTGTGCCTTTGCTGCCTGGTCTGGTTATTACTGCATCAGCATCCACCTGGGCTCTGTAGGTTTGGAGAGCCAGCTGAGTTGATATTCTTTGATCCCACAGGGATTGAGACAGGCACTGTGGTGCTGAAGCAGCCGGACAGTGTAGCTGACATCCAGCCCTCATCCACAGTGGTGCTGCGGTGTCACATCGATGGCCACCCACGGTAAGGATTGCTTCCTGAGGAGTGGACCCTGCCGAGGGTCCCCCTGCACCTTCACTGCGTGCTCTTCTCCTCTCTCTGTCTCTCTCTCTCCTCTCTCCTGCGAGGATTCAGTAGAGTCTAGGGGATGCGAAAGGCAGGATTGAGCCTCTGGCTGAGCACCGGGGAAGAAGGCAAATGGCTTCTTCAGAGCCGCGTAGCGAGGAGCACAGTAAGGACGGGCTGTCACAGTCCAGTCGCTGAGCTGCTTGACGTGCTGCAGTCACTCTGCGTTGCTTTCCAGTCATGTCCTGTCCACTTGGCTGCATGTCTCATGGCTTCCTGTCTGTGTTGGGGCCAGCAGTGGGGATGGAGAGCCAGGGAAATGGGCCATCTCTGGGCTGTCTCCTCCACACATGTGCTCTTTGGGGAGCCCTGCCAGTGCCCTGCGCCTGGTCACCCTCTCACCCCTGTCTTGCAGCCCGATGTGGCAGTGGTTTCGAGATGGTATCCCCCTCCCTGACGGCCGCAGCACCTATTCTGTCAGCAACAAGGAGCGAACGCTGACCCTGCAGAGCGCCAGCCCTGACGACAATGGTCTCTACTACTGCTGTGCTCGCAGTGCTGTTGGCTTCGTCTGCAGCCAGAACAACTTCACGCTGAATATCATCGGTGAGTTGTGTCCCGGCTGTTCAGGGCTGGGGGCTCGGCTGTTCTACTGCTCTCCTAACAGCCTCCCCTCTGCTGCAGGGCAGTGTCAGGTTGGTGTGACTTTCTCTGTACAAAGCCTCTGACCAGAGACAGGCCTGACACACCTGGCTGGTTTGAATCCTACCCTGTCTGTAGGTATTAATTTGCCCCTGCATCCTTCTGGAGCAGGTCTATGCTGTCATCTCTGCTACTGGAGCACCAGGGTCTGCCTTCCTTCAACAAGGTTTGGACCCTGGAGGCTGTAGGTACTGCTGGTTTTGCTAATACCAGTGACACTGTGGTGCCGTATGGGTGAGATGCCCCGTTGGCCTTTGAAGGCAAGGCCCAGAGAGGGCAGGAGATGTTGACCCTAGAGAGGTGTTTGGAATTGGACAAGGGAATTTGCAATCCAGTGACAGGTTTGATCTGTTTGCTAGGAGCCAAGGGTGCTCGGGGCCTTGCTGGAAGCAGAAGGGGCTTTCCCCTGAGCAGCTACTGCATGCAATCCTGGGTTGTGGCTGCATAACTATAGCCATGCTGCCGTGTCTGCCTCTTTTGGGCTCGCATGCCCACAGCTCTTTTTTGAGTCTCCTCCTGAGCACTGATGAAGGGACACCACAGGGTGCTCTGCTCTTCTCAGCCTCCTGTGGTCTCTGCCATTGCAGATGAGAGCTTTCCTCAGGCGGTGATCATCCCGCAGGACCTCATCGTGACCAAGAACGAAGAGGCCATGTTTGACTGCCAGTTTGCAGCCGTGCCCCCTCCCACGCAGGAGTGGCTCTTTGAAGACAGCCCCATCAACAACAGATCCAAGTAATACATACCCCGGTGATGTGGGCAGGGCCGGGAGGAGAGGGGGCACCGTGTTCCAGAAGCAGCAGAGAGAGGCCAAACCCTGGCCATGCCTGAGGGCAAGCATTCAACATCAGGCTGGCCTTTGCGACTAATTTCTCAACTTGGCTGGCTTGGCTTTAGCAGGGCCTTGGCACTTGTGCATGGCCTTCGTCTGCATACGACTCAGCAAGCAGTTTGTCCTCAAATGAATCTGTGGGGCAGTCAGTCCTAGATGCCCACGCATGATGATCCCCAGAATTGGAGATGTCTCCCAGCCCCTGGTGTCCATGTGTGGCAATTTCAGGGAACCAGGGAGGGCTCAAGCCCCAGACGCTGACTTAGGACAATTGCCAGAGTCAGGGACATGTCCCAGTACCAGATGCCCACAGGTGGTGATTCCCAGACTCGGGGACACCTCCAAGGTGCCAACATCTGCACAGCAATCACTGGGCCCATGGCTGTCTTGCACCTCCAAGTACCAGTGCATGGTTATCCCTAGAGCCAGGAATGTTTCTGAGCCCCAGACACCTATGCATGGTGCAGTCCGCAGGGCTGGGGACATCTGTCAGTCCAGGATCCCTGGATGGTGAACCTGGAGGCTGCGGTATCTCTCAGCCAGATTGTGCAAGGCAAGTGGTGCTGTCTGGGTGCCAGATGCCCAGTGGCCTGGCAGCTCCCTGGCGCCACCTTGTGCCCCCTACCCCTTTCCTGGCTTGTGCCAGCTTTCAGAGCTGGCCCAGTTTGATAACGCATCTTTTGGTGGGAGCCAGCTCTTCTCCAAGAAGGAGACTTCTTTTAGCTCACTTCATCCATCAAGCATGTGTCCCACCATCTCCTTGTTTATGTGTGCTGCTCCCCCCACACTGGGAAGCTTTGACTCTGCACAAAGTCTCGCTTTTGGTTCCATGGGCTCATGTAGGACATCACGGGGCTGTGGCTCTGGCCCATGTCCTGCAGAGATGCCCACTGAGACCTGCCTCTCCCCACGTGCCCAGGACCACTGTGTTTGCCAATGGCTCCCTGCTGATCACCCAGGTGAGGGCTCGCAGCACCGGTGTCTATAAGTGCATTGGCCGTGGGCAGAGGGGGAAAGCTCTTGTGCTGAAGGCGACTCTGCGGCTAGCAGGTGAGGTCCTGGGGCTGGTGGCAGGGTGGGCAGTGGGTCCCAGAGTTTCAGTGTCACTCTGGAGCTATGTGACAATATAGCGATGGGTCAGTACATGGAGAACTGTTTGGTTTATCTGTGAAATGGCTCATCCTTGCTGCCTGGATGAGGGGAGCAAACATAGCTTGTACGCTCTCCCTTGACTGGCTCCTACCATGGGGATGATGATGCTGGTGGGTCAGCTACATGTTCCTGCCCTGTTTGAGCCTGCTGTCTATTGCTCTTCTTAGAGATCGAAGAAATGGCACCCTTCTCCCCGAAGGTGTTGACTGCAAACCAGGGGCACCGCGTGGCCTGCAGTGCCCCACGAGGCATACCCACGCCCCAAGTCTGGTGGGAGAGGAACCAGGAACGAGTTCCCACAGCTGGCAGGGTACACCAAGAAGCAGAGCAGCTCGTCTTCACCAGTATCACCGAGACAGACGCGGGCACCTACACGTGCCATGCTGCTAACAAGGCTGGAGAGAAGAAACAGGAGCTGAGCATCACTGTGGCTAGTAGGCAGATTTCTGAGAAGGACTGGGAGCAGAGAATGGGGCTGGGTAGGGGGTTAGAGTGAGCTGGGGTGGGATGGTGCATCACCTCACTCATGCAGAGAGGCACATCTCTCATGGCTGGGCTGCAGGGCCCCATGGCTGGCTGCACGCTGCCTGTCTGGTCTGTGCTGGTGCTGGCCAAAGGGGTGGTGAGAGGCCCTGCATAACCCCTTGCCTCTGTGCCCAGCGGTACCCAAGTGGGTGGAGATGCCCAAGGACAGCCAGCTGGAGGAGAGCAAGCCGGGATACCTGCACTGCCTCAGCAAGGCCTCCCTGAAACCCACTGTCACCTGGTACCGCAATGGCGTCTCCATCTCTGAGGTGAGGCGATGGGGTAAGCCCCTGCTGGTCATGGGCACTTCTGCTGGGTACCTGCTCAGCTCCTTCCTCTGCTGCTACTGTTTCTGGCCTTGCTCCTAGGCCCAGCATCCCCGTCACCTCTACTGTGGCCATGTTCCTGGCACCATTTCCATCCTACTGGTGTATGGGTGCACAGCTGGCTGGCTGTAGCCTCTTGGCTGGCTGTGTTTCTCGGGCAGTGACAAGGGAGATGTCCCTCAGAGAGATGTCACTGCAGCTTGTTTCAGTTCTCCATGTGGGCCTCAAGCAGGGCTCTGTTTATCTGAGGCATGGTGTGGGTGCATGGAGCATCAGGAGTGCCACAAGCAAGGTCTGATCCTAGGGATGGTGACAATGTCTGTCTGCCCTCCTCCCTCCCTCTGGGCAGGACTCACGATTTGAGATCTCTGAGAATGGGACACTGCGCATCAACAACGTGGAGGTATATGATGGGACTATGTACAAATGTGTGAGCAGCACACCAGCAGGCAGCATCGAGGGATACGCACGGGTGCACGTGCTAGGTATGTTGACGGCAAGCACTCCACATCCTCCTCTTGTGGGGAGCCCTTACCTGGCAGGGTGCAGGCGTGCTACCCCCAGCTCCAGGGCCTCCTGTGTCTGGGGGCATCTAACAGCACATCTGTCTCCTGCAGAGAAGCTGAAGTTCACCCCGCCGCCCCAGCCACTGCAGTGCATGGAGTTTGATAAGGAGGTTACAGTGTCCTGCTCGGCCACTGGCCGGGAAAAACCCACTATCCAGTGGACTAAAACAGGTAAAGGTCCTGTGATATGTCTCTTTCTGACCTGGAGCGCAGGATCTCTGTGTTGCCCCACCTGCAGCGTGGGCAAAGCAGCAGTCCTGTGGCTGCCTGGGAAGCCAACACGCGTCACACTGCTTCATGCATGACTGCTGCATGCCTCTTCTTGCGTCCTGCAGATGGGAGCAGCTTGCCATCCCATGTCAGCCACAATGCCGGCATCTTATCCTTCCACAAGGTGAGCAGGAGTGACTCGGGGAACTACACATGCATCGCCTCCAACAGCCCGCAGGGCGAGATCCGTGCCACTGTGCAGCTCGTGGTAGCAGGTGAGGGCTCTATGGCAGGCAGGTAGGTTTCCTGCTGTGCTGGCCTTGCAGTAGGTTTGCCTGGGTGGCACCCAAATGGCATGCTCCTGCAGAGAGAGAAATGTCTGGTCTGACCCCATGCTCTGCCCCTTGGCACTTGAGTGTCTGGTTTGTCAGTGCTTTGCATACAGCCCAAGAGGCCATGTGCTACCGTGCCAGTGCTGGCCCTGCTCCCTTGTGAAAACTCAGCACCGTTCCCAGGAGCTGAAAGCTTTAGTGTCGGCCTCTCTGCCTTCAGTTTACGTCACCTTCAAGCTAGAGCCAGAGCCCATGACGGTGTACCAGGGGCACACAGCCATGTTCCAGTGCCAGGCAGAGGGGGACCCTGTGCCACACATCCAGTGGAAAGGGAAGGACAAGATTTTGGATCCCGGCAAGCTCCTGCCCAGGTACACAGCCTCTATTCCAAACTGAAATGTGGCATAGCATGGTGCTCCCCATGCCTGACCAGCATGCGGGTGCCGATGGTGCGGTCTTAGATTCCTAGCTTGAGGGGGCACAGAGTTAGTTGTCTCCATGTCCCAGGGCCTGGACTCTCCTGGCCCCAGGGTTACCCTTTCTGCTAAGCTGCAGTTGAGCTGCAACATTTTGTTCTTGAGCATTGCACAGCCTGAGATTCAAGATGATTGCACTGGGGACATGGGGCTGAGGCATGCTGCAGAGATGGGGCTGCAGGTGCCCCAAGCCTGCCTCTGCCCTCTGGTGCTTGCAAAGGGCTCTGTGTGGTTGGCAGGATTCAGATCATGCCCAATGGCTCCCTGGTGATTTACGATGTCACCACCGAGGACTCTGGAAAATACACCTGTATTGCCGGCAACAGCTGCAACATCAAGCACCGCGAGGCCTTCCTATACGTCGTAGGTAAGGGAAGTGCCCAGCGTTGGGACCTAGTCTCCTGGCGTTCTCGGCAGCTCTAGGCCTTGCTTCTGGCCCCACTGGTGGGTGCCTGCTAGGGGTTCATGGCATCATCCCTATTGGGATGCAGCACAGTGTGCTCTGGGCTGTGCCCAGTGTTCTGTGGCTGGATGAGGAGGTGGCCACAGCAACCGGGGCAGGGACGCTTTTCTCACTCCTCTAGCACATTCCTCAGCAGGATTTGGGAAATCCTTCCACACCCTCATGAGTCTGATGTTCTCTGCCCCACAGATAAGCCAGCAGCAGAAGAGGATGAGGGACCTGGCAGCCACACACCCTACAAGATGATCCAGACCATTGGGCTTTCGGTGGGGGCGGCTGTTGCCTACATTATTATCGTGCTGGGGCTGATGTTCTACTGTAAGAAGCGGAGAAAAGCCAAGAGGCTGAAGAAGCATCCAGAGGGCGAGGAGCCTGAAATGGAGTGTCTGAATGGTGAGGCTGGCACCCCTGGGGGTGGGGCCTTCGCTGTTGTCCCCTTAGCCCTGGGCTGGAGGGGCTGAGGGACAGGGAGCTCCCAGGGAACAGGGGACTCCTTACCCTTGGAGTCTCTTGCTCTCGGTTTTGGCTATGGCTGGTGGCAGAGACGGGCTGCTATGTGATAAATAGGCAAGTTAGCGTGAAACCTGCATCCCAGCCCCATGTCGTGGCCATCTCTGTCTGATGATTTATATGTCACTCCTGCTTTCCTATATATGGCATCACGTACACCTTTTGCCAAAGGGAGGGGAATATCCCTGTTGCAATGTAATGAAATAGTACTCTGCTGGCCTGTTCAAATCACAGTTCAGCAGCTCCTGGTGCTGGAGGGAAGACTTTTCACTGAACAGCCCTGAACTCTGCTGTGAACTCACCCTGTTATCTCTGAAACCCATATAAGCTTTGAGCATCTACAGCATCTTCCAACAAGGACTTCTGGAACATAACAGGTTATCTAAAAACTATCTCTCTGCTTTTCAAGCTACCAGCTCTGCACTGGAACACAGCTCTTCTGTATATCTGATCATTACTGCGAGTGCCTTTTCTGGTTGCACTATTGCCTTTTTGAAATGGGGAGCCCCAGACAGGACTGGGTGCATCCAGCTTCACAGAGTGACACATCTGTGCTGTGTCCTGTTCCCAGCTGTGCCTCTGGCTCCAGTTCCCCGTCCACAGAGCTTGCTTTGGAGAGACACCAGGCAGCTCAGGGCTGAGCCCACCACTGTGGATGGGACGTCAGGGTTGCTCTCCCCAGGCCTCATGTTGTATCTCTAGCTGCCCTTGCTAGTGCTCAGTGTCCGTCTGCAGCTGGCAACAGCTGGCCTGTACCTTTGCCACTAGCTAAGTTGGTGGCTTTGGCAAACAGCTGCCAGTGGCAACCCTTCCATTTTGGCAGCATGTTTTACTACACTGGTTCCTGCCTTCTGTGTGTCCACTGGAGGATGTTTCCTCTTGTCCTGTAGCAACTGAGCTGCTTCTCTTTCCATGAGACCCTGCAGACAGACTAAACTGAGTCCCCATTGTGCATGAGCTACATGACTCCTTCAGTTGAACTCTGGAGCATCATTTTAATTTCCAAAAGCTGTTTCAGCTCTTTCTCCTGACATCAAGATTGTCCTTGCATCACTGATACCAGTGAGGGCTTCTAAGTGATGGGGTGCAGTTGAGCTTGCTGCCCTTATAATTCCCTGGATCTCTCCCCACACCACTGTAAATGCAGACATCGTGCTTCCCCCTCCCAGTTCTCCAACACACAGCCATGTCCTGATCATGTGGGCATTGCTGTGAGGTCCTGGCAAAACATCACTGCTGGGTTTGTCTTCTGTTTTTCTTGTATTGTTACTTTGAACAGAGCCAAACCTCCAGAAGAGAAGTCTGGCTGTGGTGAACCTCCTGGGAGCAAGGATACAGGAGCATCTCTGCAGCTTTGTGCTCTGCTGCTGTCACCACTGTGAGCTCTTCTATGCACAAGTCACAGGTAGCTCACCTGTGCCAACAGCCTCTGACCAATCCTCTTCCTGGGAAAGGATTTGTTTTAATCTTTTTTGAGGTGGTCTCAGATTTTTATTTTGGCCTATCTTTATTATATTTTTCTTTTTTATTCTGCCAGAGTTTGCCTCTTCTTATCCCCTTCATTTGGAACCAGTTTAGCTGTCAGAGAGATGCATCCTCACTGCTACAAGCAGACCCAGCTGCCCAGATGTCTGCACTCCTTTTTAATACTTCCATAGCCTCTCTGGAGAAGTGGTTTGTGTTTGCTGTCAGCTCCAGTGGAGTCACCCCCTTCACCATGGTCTTCAAAGATTTGGCTCTTTTCCTCCTTTTGATGTGGTCCCTCTTTAGCTGGGTGACCTGAAGTATGTCAGCACCTTCCTGATGACAAGTACTCCTTTGGCTGGCCACCAGCTGACTTTTCCAGTGCCCTCAGGATCCAGACAGATTTGACCTTCCTATGGATTTGCAGTGGATCCTTCCTATGGATTTTCTATGGATAAATGCACTCCTAAGAAGTCAGCGTTCCAAGGTCATGTCTTTGGTGTGCCACATCCTCTGTAACAAGGGTGCTTGCTGTCAGTGTCCCTCTGTCTGACTGCTGCTTTTTTTGGGTCAACACAGGCATAGCATTTGGGGAGGTTAACAGCTGTGGGGACTGACGGGAGCATTTGATTTTTGTGTTGGCATGTGCTGATTTCTCCAGGACAGCATGGCTGTGTCTCTTTCTCCAGGAGATGCTCAGGTGTTGCAGGCAGTTGGGCAAAGCAGGCAGCAACCTCTGCCCTTGGTTCCCCTCTGGACTGCTGTATACATAAATCAAACTTCCGCTTCATTTTTGTGGTCCCTTTATCGATTGTCTTGTCAAAGCTCTGTGAAACATGGGGATGTCTGTTCTCAAAAGTGTCTGTCATTGATGCCCGCTGGTGCTGTCTCTCAGTGGCAGTGTATTCACTCTGCAGCCTTTTGTACTTTCTTGGCATAGTTGCAGCATTTGTCTGGTATTGTCTGGTATTATCCTCTTGGCTTCAAGCTTGTAGTCTTGAGACACTTATCAGTCATGAGTGCAGACAGCACAGGGTTAAACAGTCTTGCTAATAGTTAGCATAAAAACAGGGACAGTGTAAGTAGCATCAAGCTTTGATTTATTGGGTAGATAGTGTTTTTTTGCTATGGTCTTCTGCAAATGTTACTCCAGCATGTGAGAGAGGACAGCTGTCAGTAGCCATGGCTCTTAAGTTAACGTATTTCAGGTCTTCACAGCTCCAAGCCTACCTGTGACAAAGCCACGGTCCCTGTCATCGTGGACAGACGTGCTCAGGATGTGCTGGTGGGCTGGTACCTCTCTTGTACGCATGCATTGTAAGCATGCATGTACACACCCTGCTGTACAATTTCCCTTGATGGAAACTGTGGACAGTGGGGATTCCTGTTGGAGTTACCTTATGTTGGGTCAAGTCTTAATTTTGTGATTAAATCCTTTTGCACAGCCAGGTGTTTCCTTAATGCTTGCTTCTAGTCTAGCTGAAATGGAGTGTGCACAGTAATGCAGGGTGATGCTGCACATGTGTCAGCCACCTTAGCTTGGTGCTGTGCCCCGCTTTACATTCAAACTCATGCCTTCATTGTATGGAGAGTACTGCTTCCTAGTACCAAGTCTGATCCAAGCAGTAGATGCACTCAAAATCAAGGTTTGCTATCTATATAGTTATCTATACAATCTTTCCCCTACAAGCTGCCTGTAAAATGCAGGGTGCTCCACTTTCTTAAGGCAGTAACGTTTTGTCCTTTTCACTGGCTTCTGTTTGTACCAGGGACATTTCCAGTAGAGTTCCTGAGCAGAAAGCTTTCTGGGGTTGATTGCACCCAGCACTGCTTTAACCCAGGCAGTAAAGGAAACTCCAGGCTGATCTGGTCTGACAGGTTCAAGATTACCAAGGACATGAGCATTGCTGGCGTGCTTGGAAGTGAGCAGGAGCTGGGCGGTCAGGCTGCAGCAGCTGATGTCAGATAGACTTGAGAAGTCTCTTGGGCATGAAGAGACTGTGGCTATAGTGAGCCTAGGTCCTCTCTGCTTTATCTCTGCCTCACACATCCAGTCTCCTGCTGCTGTTCTGCAGAGTTTTGTCAATGGTAGTTGAGATGTACCCACTGCTTTGGGATGACTGAGTGGCGTGGGATGGACAAGGCCAGATGAGGCTGGTTGGCTCTGGGACCAGAGCCATTGCTCAGCATCTGATTTCAAGGGTGGCTGTATGGCTGCCAGAGATGGGGCCGGATGTGAGCCCGGAGGGAACAACTGTGTGGAGACCACTCTCTTGCCTGGGGCTAGACATCAAGTTGGGGTGCTTGGAGTGTCAGCCCCAGAAGGGGCTGATTCCCAGCATGACATTCTCTGCACAGCATGGCAGGATGCTGAAGCCATTTGTGCTTGCAGGTGGTGCTTTGCTGCAGAATGGGCAGATGACAGCAGAGATCCAGGAAGAAGTGGCCTTGACCAACCTGGGGAGCAGCTCTGGGGCCAGCAAAAGGCACAGCGCTGCCGACAAGATGCACTTTCCGCGTTCCAACCTGCAGACAATCACAACCCTGGGTATGCTCGGCCACCCTGGCCCTGACCCCACTGCAGCAGGAAACCTGTAGCTGAAACTCCATCATGTCCTAGCCAGAAAACTGGATGTGCTGGGATACAGAGGGCCCTGCAGCCACTGGGCTGTCAAATACACATGCTCTCCTAATGTATGCTGTCTTCCCATGCACTGCTTTACACTTCCAGGCAGGGGAGAGTTTGGTGAAGTGTTCCTGGCCAAGGCAAAAGGTGCAGACGATGGCGAGGGTGAAGCACTGGTCCTGGTGAAGAGCCTGCAGACGAGGGATGAGCAGCTGCAGCTGGACTTCCGGCGAGAGGCAGAGATGTTTGGCAAGCTGAACCACTCCAATGTGGTGCGACTACTGGGGCTGTGCCGTGAGGCAGAGCCGCACTACATGGTCCTGGAGTATGGGGACTTGGTAAGGTCCCTGCCAGCAGTGCCTGCAGTGAGGAGGAGGAGGGGTGGACAATGGGCATGGAGCCTGTGAGTGTGACACGGTCCAGGCTTGCAGCCCAGGGCAAGCAAGGTGTTGGGAGACCAGGCTGAGCTTACTGCTGTTCCCAACATGTGGAGGAGTCTCAAGGGGAATGGGGGTCTCCTGCAAGACCTGGGGGTGACTTTGTCCTCTTGATTTCTGGTTTATGTCCAGGATTCAGCCGGATAGGTTAAGTTGTGGGACTCCATGCTGCAGAATGGCTGCAAATGCTAACGGCTACTATGAGGAGCCTGGAGTTCATGGGAAAGAAAACAATTTGGGGCATGAAAAACTTCCTGGAATTATCAGGCCTGCTTGCCTTGATCTTAGCCAGTTGAGGCCCAGAAGTGAGATACTGGCTTGCCCTACAGGGCAGGGACCCAGAGGACAGCAAGGACTGTGGCCAAGGAGATGAGGATCTGTGGTGCTCCCAGTGGGCCTACCACAGTTAGGCACTGCAGGGACCAATGTGTTTGGCAGTATGGAGACATGCTGCCTCTGAGTTGCTGTCTGTCTCCCAGGGGGACCTGAAGCAGTTCCTGAGGATCTCCAAGAGCAAAGATGAGTCTCTGAAGCCACAGCCCCTCACTACCAAACATAAGGTGATAGTGCAGCTTCGGAAGTGCTGTGGGACTGGGGACCCTGCAGAAGGCAGCCAGTACTAACATCTCTCTGGGGTCAGGTATCTCTCTGCACACAGGTGGCACTGGGCATGGAGCATCTCTCCAATGGCAGGTTTGTACATCGGGACTTGGCAGCCAGGAACTGCCTGGTCAGTGCCCAGCGGCAGGTCAAGGTCTCATCCCTGAGTCTCAGCAAGGATGTGTACAACAGGTCAGCTGGGAGCCTGGCAGGGGAATGGGAGGGCATGGGATGGCACCAGTCTCATTGCCTGCCTGTCCTGCCTGCAGTGAGTACTACCACTTCCGCCAGGCCTGGATCCCTCTACGCTGGATGCCACCTGAAGCTGTGCTGGAAGACGAGTTCTCGACTAAGTCAGATGTGTGGTCCTTTGGGGTGCTCATGTGGGAGGTCTTCACGCATGGGGAGATGCCCTACACCCCACTGGCAGATGATGAGGTCCTAGCAGGTATGTGGAGTGAGTACCTTGTGCCATGCCTGGCATTGTAGCTTCCTTTTCTTGTGGCCAGCTGGGCTGTGTGACATCCCCCCTCTTGCCATGGTGTTGGTCTGGCTGGGGAGGCTGTTCCAGCCTGCATGGCGGGATGCTGCCCTCCTTGTACTCTGTGGAGAGGATCACACCTCTTCCCAACAGCCCTTTGGACTTTGCTTTCATGCCAGGTCTGCAGTCAGGAAAGATGAAGCTCCCGCACCCTGAGGGCTGCCCTTCCCGCCTTGCCAAGCTGATGCAGCGCTGCTGGGCCCCCAGCCCTAAGGATCGACCCTCCTTCAGCGAGCTTGCCACTGCCCTCGGGGACAGCCCAACTGACAGCAAAGCCTGAGCATCCCGGCCCTTGCTGGGGAAGGATGTGGTGGGGTGGAGAGGTGTCTGTAGGTACCTGGGGAGCCCCTGGCACTCCTGCAGCCCCTTGCTGAGCCTGACCCTGATGTACCAGCGAGCAGCTCGGCACCAGCAGCTGCTGGACTGAAAGCACAAGCCAGTGTACCCCAGACCCCCCACCCCTTGACTCCACAGGTCCCAAAAGACAGCCCTTGCCTCTTGCTCTCCGCCTGCCCAGCCCATGCCCGTGGGCTGCTGGCGTGGATGGAGTGCAGCTCCCCCTCACCCAGGAAGAGCTGGGCTCCAGCACCAGACTCTATGTCCTCGCTCGCCACATGCATATCTGCTGGCCTGGCCCAGCCTTTTTCTCCGTCCGTCTGTGCTAGGCATGTCTGCCTCCCCCGCAGCCCACGGGTACAGGCCATCCAGCAGGAACACAAAGTGCCTGGCATATGAAGGAGCTCACTACCTTTCCCAACTACCCTGTGCCTTTTTTTGTATGACAACTCTGGGCAGCACCCCTTCTTTCCCTCTTCCTCTTCCAGAGCGCTGACTCCTCCCTACCATAGTATTTCTGTTACTGGAATGCAGCCTAGAGTGGGTTAGTTTGTTTGCTTGAGCGGAGGGTACCGCAGCCAAGAAGGGTTGGGTTTTGTTGGGTTTTTATGTGCTGCTCTCAATTAAAGAAGGCTTGTTTTTTTGGTCTTTTAAGACACTGCTGTCAGATGGCTGTTTGACTGTTTTCTTCCACATGATTCCTGAGAAGGGTTGGGGGCTGGTTCCTCAAGCATCTGTCTCTTCTGTTTAACCCTTTTGCCCCCTTCCCAGCTGGATCTGAGATGCTGTTCCCAGCCTGTCATACCCTGAGGGAGCACTTTGCCTCAGAGCTTATTGTCTCTCTGGGCAGTCATGGGTTGCTCTGCAAGAGGGACATGTGTCTCAGGAGAATATGTTCCTCTCGGACTCCCTGCAAGCAAGCACATTGACAGCCCTCCCCCCCGTTAGTTCAAGTAGCCAAGCATTCGTAGCAACTCTTTTCTTCTGTAATTGGGTTTGTGCACCCATCCCTGTGACCTGGGGCAGCTTTGCAAGCAGCACTGGGTTGTGTTTTCACACAGGAGATTGCAACTGCTGCTGCTTGCAGGACTGAGGAGCTAGCAGGGCCATGCCTGGGTTGGGGATACTGGGGGGACTCCTGCTGTCACATGGAGACTGCAGCCCTCTGCCCTGTGCCAGTGTCCCTGAGCAGTGGCAGGGTCCTGGCAGTCTCTTCTTGGGGAAGGAGGGGTGGGCAGGTTATATATGAGAAGCCCTAGTCCCCACAGCATGAACATGAGCTAAGCCAGCACAGGACAGGCTTTTTCTCTTGGAGCCAGAGCAGGACCCTGGGTTTGGCAGAGCTACAGACCAGCAGTTTCACTTGCTGCACAGCTCTGGGTTGAGGGGTTCTAGAGAACAATCTGAGCTCTTCCAGGAGGCCTAATGGGGCTGGACTTGAGGTGATGGGCACAAGCGGCATACGGGAAATTCATATTGGATATTAGGAAAAATGCTTCCCCCCCAAGGGTGGTAAAGGACTGAGACGGTCCTAGGGAAGCTGTGGGTTCTCCATTGACAGAGATACTTAACCCTGGACCAAATAAGCCCTGAACAATGTGATCTAGTTGGCTCTGCTTTAAGCAGGGATGGACCAGAAATGTCCAGGATCCCCTTGCCACCTCTGCTACCCAGAGAGGCTATGGAGGTGCTGGAGGGTGAAGAGGGCTCATTTCTTGGAATGCGCTAGCTCGCTCTGAGCTCAGATTTGGACCAGGGCTTGGGAATGGGGTGACCTGGGCCTGCCTGGGTGCAAGCAAGTTTGCTGGCTATAGAGCAGAGTTATCAGAAGTGTTTGTCCTTTTCACTTGTGATGTGTCTTGCAGCTGGGAGCTGTGGAGTCTCCCTAAGCTAAGGCCTCTTGGCAAGCTAAGATGTGGCTGTGGATGGTTGTTGGGCCCCTCTCTCCTTCCCTAGACCTGGTGCTCCTTTGCACAGTGGGCTTGGCAGCAGGTTATTGCCACCCTGAAGGCTTGCTGCCTCTATGACCCTTCTCCAAGATGGCCTGGCCACAGCCTGGAGCTGGTGGCATTGTGCACGCTGGAAGGAGCTGTTATGGGCAGAGGTCTCAGGATGTGCCTTCTCTCTCCCTTGCTCCATGTCCTTCTTGTCACTTTCTCCCAGCGTGTACACAACCCTTAGTGTGATATGCATAGTGCCATAGCACTGCTGCATGCATGTTCTCCAACTTGCAAGTGATCTCTCACATGCATTTGCTGTTGTTTGATGTCCTTTTGTTCCATCTCTCCCATCCATCCCATTCCTGTGGCCTTTCCTGCCTGCTGCCCTACGTCTCAGGCAGGACGGCTGCACATTGTTGGCTGATTCCTGCAGCCAAGTCACTAATGAACATGTCTTGTCTTGCCTGTGCATCCCTGTGGTATTCTTTACCTCTGGAGTACATCTTGTCCTAGAAATACTCCCAGCTGCTTCTGCAGCTGCTTCCTTGGGCGCTTGTGGATAGATCATACCAGAGCCTGTCTTGATCCTTCTAGCTGGACTAGCATTTTGGCATCTCATCTCGTCCCTCAGCAGGGGTTACCTACTTCATCCTGGTCATTGGTGCTCTTCCTTGGAGGCTGGCTGGGAGGTGAGGAGCAGGTAAGTGCAGTTGTACAGCATCAGCTGACAGACAGGCCAGCGAGTGACCTTGAGTCTCTGCCCCAGGTGAAGGCCACCTGCATACTGGACACAATGAATGATGGCCTTGTCCTCCCAGCTTGCTGCCCCTTGTTGGACATGACGGGCAGAATAGTAGGGTTATTGCTGTGCTTACTCAAAATGCTCCTGGGTGGGCTAGAGGTGGAGACAGGCACCATCACTTGTGGTGGCCTAGCCAAGCAGCATCTCTTGTGATGCTACGGCTAGAGAATAGAGATGACAAGAACTTCGGGAGTGACATGATTGTTCGGCCAGCTTCATGCATGCAGGTTTCTCTGTGTACTGGGAGGGAATGACATGGCTGCAGTGGGCTGGTTCTGTCAGCAGTGTCAGCATGGCATGCTCAGCTTTATCCCAACACATCCTGGGGACTCGAGTGCCTGTTTACCATGCAGTCAAGACCTGGTGAGTACAGCGAAGCACCCAAATGGAAAGGCACCAAAGCTGGGACAAACTCCAGACCCAACGGGTGCAGAAAGATGGGGGTTGGGATTGTGTATTTTTGGGAGTGATGTCATGAAAAAGTTCTGTATCCTTGGGGATGGGACGGATGTTGGCCAATGTAATTGAAAACAGTGAGCTGAGCAAATACAGTCCTAGCTAAATGCAGTGGAGGAAAGCAGGAAATCAGAGCCCCTGCAGGAGAATGAGAGGACTTGGGCAGTTAACAGAGGTGGGATCCAATTGCTTCAGCCCAAACTGAAGGAACATTTGAAAAAAGAAAAAAAAAACCACCTTGGGAAAGGAAGACCACCTGTGGTATCCAGGGCCAGAAAGAATAGCATGGCTCCATCAGTGACAAGGTCCACCTCGTGGGCCACCAGCTGTGGCCAAAATCAAACTTTTCCTGAACAGTGTAAGAGGACAGCAAGCAGGTATGCACTTTGCCAGCTAACTCCTAAAGCATCTTATGCTTCACCTTACCCCCAAACCAGGCATTTCCAGCAGTCCTTCGTATTTTTTCTTGCCGGAAAGTTATCAAAGTTCCCCTTACAACTACGCGTGCTTTGAGTACCCTGGGGCAATGAGTGCACAGATCCACGAGGCAGCTTGAAGCAGCACTTTTTGATTTGCTCTGATTTCATCTGCTGCCCTGTGGCTCTTAACGCAGCTGTGTCAGGCACTTGTTGGGGGAACTAATATGCCTTAATTGTCCTAAACAGCCTCACGTGGGACCTCCCACTCTCTTGAGTTGCATTTAAGCTCAAGCCTGGGCCTTCAGTTTTGTTTGGAGTAATCTTGTAGGTGTTCCTGTTTTGGCCTTGCCTCTACCCTGTCTTCTGGGCATACGTTGTAGCCTTATTATCCAGACCTGATTTTGGCCCTATCTCCTGACCCGGTGGATAGTGGACTTGGTTCATCACTTGATCTGTGGGTGGACCCAGTTACCAACACCTGTCTCTGCTCTGCTTAGGTACTGTTGGACTATACCTGTTAGTGAGGGCATGGGGTCACCCTTAGACGCTGGCTAGTCACCCCTCATGGAACAGCCCCACTCATGCTGTGGGGCTGCATGGAGACCAGAAGTACCCCTCTGCTGACCAAAAAAACCACATTAAGAAGGACCTTAACCTCATTTTACATGTGCAGCAGTACCTCAGATCTAGTTACTACTGCTCATAGAAGAGATCTGGCTGTTAAAAAAAAAGAGCATCTACCTGTACTCAGCAGCAGTCAAAAAAGCAGCTGAAGTATCAATGCTAAGAAAATCAGTAACAGGATGGAAGCCATTGCAACCGCAGCATTGAGTGCAGAGGGTGTTTAATAGTTCCCCAGTTGAAATACAGATGAAGAGTTGGAAAAGGATGAGAAAGGGCTTGCTGCAGTGGCCTAGAGGAGGGATGCAAAGGGGACACAGAGGGCTGGGGTGATACTGGGGGCAGCTGACAGCAGGGCCCATGCTACAGTGGGGCTGTCACAGGCAGCAGCTTGACTGGAAGGATCCTTGGGGGTAATTGGGTAAGAGGGTTTTATGCTGTGCCCACAGCTGTGTAAAAGGAGGGTTAGAAATGTGAATTTTATGACTGGGGGGTTGTAAGTGAGAACAGCCCTGAAAATGAAATGGGACTGTCAAGTGGCCAAAAACCTGGTTTAAGCTGCTTTCAGCTGACACTGGGTGCTAGTTAGGTTAGGGAGGTCCAGTGTTCCTAGAAACTTGTGTCCTGTGGGTGATGGTGGCCTGAGGGCTGGACTTGGCTCTACCATGTGTGTCTCGGTGAGAGATTAGCACCCCAGGAAGTTCAGAGGCATGCTGATGCTCTGGTCCCATGCGGAGCACAAGGGAGACAGGTGTCTCTGGAAGCATCCCCAAGATGAGGCTAGGGAAGGAAAGGATGGTAGCAGAAGGGATGAGCCAGCCCCAAATGAGTCACCTCTTGCCTGCGCAGACTCTCCTGCAGCCTGCGGACCAAAAGACTTCTACACGGCCCTGCAATCAAAAGGTCCAGGGGCAGGGGGGGGCGTATAGCACCCCCATGGGCCAGAGGAACCCCAATCATAGTACCTGCAGTGGTTGCACACTTGTGCTGAGCAGGCAGACCTGTCTGGTTCTGGCTGTCAGATCTACATACCAGTTGCTCTCAGCTGAACTGGTGCCTCCAGCTATGTAGAGGGTCTTGCTGACCCTTCCTCACCCTGGTGTGACATGGCAAGGCCTCGGTCTCACCTGTGCCAGGTATAGTTTGTGCTCGGCTCGAAGGGAGGGCGGCCAGGGCATGTGATGGGAGGCATGTGAGTCCCAGCAGCCCTGCTGGGAGCTATAAATGGCATGTGTGCTCACTGGAGGAGCATGGCTGGCGGGGAGGAGGGGGAGGCGGTGGCAGTGAGGGGTGTGTTTGGTTTTGCAGTTACTCCCTTGCTCTGTAGGAGGTTGGCCCTAGAGAGTGGGAGACAGCTGTGAAAGCCGGTAGCAAGCGTGCATGTCCTCTGAGTGATGAGGCAGATATGGAAAGGTCTTGTGCAAGCTGCAGAACCCTCTGTGGGGTGCCCAGGAGGCAAAATGGGTCTGTGGCAGGGCTGGTGCTGGCAGAGGTGAGGTCTTGCCCTGGGTTGCCATTCCTCTTTGTAGGACAGGGTGTAGGAGAGCCCTTTCCTCAGCCAAGGATGTGGCTCACTCTGTCTTCACAGCTCCCAGCTCTGGGGCTCTGTGGTCTCTCCTGCACCCTTGCTGACCCATATGCAGTTGTCCGGTCTGCATGGGCTGTCCCTTTCCTGTGGAGGTCCTAGTTTATGCCCAGGCAGAAGACACAGCCTGTGCCACCTGCTAGGAACCCCCTGAGCTGCATAATGGGGATGGACGGGGGCCCTGCCCGTGTATTAGGGCCAGCCCAACCATTTCCCCAGGGGACAGGCGTACAGGTGGTTTGTCCTACCCATAGATGGCTGTGGTACAGGACAACATTCTCTCCTTCTGTGGACTTGAAGGTAGCTGTGGTCCATCCTGTTCAAGAGAGACACTTTTTCTTCTGCCCAGTGGTCAACTTGTGCTTGGGCAATGTGTATTTTGGTCATATCTGCCTAGTCCTGTGCCCTGTGCAGCCTCGAGCACCCATGTGGCCGCCAGACCCTCTCAGACCTTCTCCTGACCCTAGGCACACCCTGCAACCACCAGGGACAAGCAGGCAGCATGTTGTCACCTGCAGGGTCTGGGGAACAGTGGTGGGGGAAGAGTTGCCTAGAGCAACACCTGGTGGCATTAGTACTAAGAGGCAGGCAGGGGGGGGGGGTGGTGGTGCGGGGATCCTCCCGACTGCATCCTGAGGAGGGCAAGGCAGGGGCAGGCAGGGAGTCTCAGCCACGTGGTGTGCCCCCTAACAGGACACGAGTGCCTGGAGCTGGCAGCTGGAACGGGGCGAGCAAGAGCTGGAAAAGCGGGTATGTCACCGGACGGCCGGGCCGGGCCGCGCCGTAAGCAGCGGCGTAACGCTCTCGGTGCTCGTCGTGAATCTACCAGCCCGCGCCGTCCGTGCGGCGAGGTGTGCTGTCTCTTTAATGGACCTCCCTGCGTGTTTCAATCTAGGAGTGACGCGGGCGCAGTAGGAACGTATGCAAATCAAACGCCAGCCGCCGACCAATGGACGCTAGCGCTTGGCGGCGGCCAGCCAATAGGGTGGCGCCTCCCGGCGGGGCGCCGGCTCGCCCCATATAAGGAGCGCCTTCGCCATAAAAGGCAACATTGTATCGCTTTATATGGGGGCGGCGCGGCGCGGCGGGGGCGGCGGCGCAGCGGGGCCGTGAGCGCGGAGCGGGCGGCGGGGCCATGGCGGGGCCGGCCTGACCCGACCCGACCCGCGCTCGCCGCCGCGATGTTGCCGAGCCAGGCCGGGGCCGGGAACGGCGCCGCCGCTGCGCTGGCCCGCGGCTCGGGGCTGGGCCGTTCACCGGTGCCGCGTGGGGCGAACGGCGGCGGGGCGGCGGCGGCGGCGGGGCCGCCCGGGGGCCGCCTGGAGCGTGAGGCGTTGTACAGCGGCAGCGAGGGCGACTCGGATTCGGCCGAGGAGGAGGAGCTGGGCGGCGAGCGGCGCGGCGTGAAGCGTGGCCTGGCCGAGGCGGCGGCGGCGGCGGGGCCCGCGGCGGGAGCGGCGGCGGCCGCCTACGGCGGCGGCGGCGGCGGGGGTGGCGGGGCCGTGAGCGGTGCCAAACCCGGGAAGAAGACTCGGGGCCGGGTGAAGATCAAGATGGAGTTCATCGACAACAAGCTGCGGCGCTACACCACCTTCAGCAAGAGGAAGACTGGCATCATGAAGAAGGTGCGGCCCCGGGGCTCCGGCCGGCGCGGGGGGCGAGCGGCTGGGTGTGTCGGCTGGCACCCACCTGTCCGTGGCTGGCGGCCCAGCGGGAGCCCTGGCCCCTGGGCAGTGCGCGCCCAGGCTGAACGGGGAGCCGGCTGATGGGGCCGTGCCCGGAAACGGCGGCGGCTTCCCGGTCCCGCGGGGATGGGGGGGGGGGGCGGCCCGGCACCAGCTCCTTCCGGGGGGCTGCGTGGGAGCCTTCGGCGGGGCCGGTTGTCGTCTGCGGTCGGTCCCTGGTGTCCGCGCGGCTCCGGACAGCCGAGAGCGGGAAGTATTGTTACGCCGCCGGGGGATGGCGGGTACGCCCGGCGGTCCCCAGCCGGCTGTTGCGCCCGGGGAGGCCCGTCCTGGTGCAGCCTCCACCCCTCGTCCGGAGCAGACCCGCGGTCCGGGAGCCCTCGGGACCCTTCTCCGTCAGCTGCTGCTGGGTGCTGCGCCAGTCCTGTGGCACAGCTGGACTGCCCTGCCCCGCCAAGGGCCTAGCAGGGCTGGCTCCTTCGGACGCGGAAGGGGCCAGCGCCATGTCTCGGTCGGTCCAGAGTGCTCTCCGTGGTTCCTGGAGCCGTCGTGCAAAGACACGCTAGAAGCTTCGGGGATTTTGTGTGCAGTTGGATGCTGCTGGCTCATCTGCATCCCTGTTGGTGCTCACAGCATCCTCTGAACAACTGGGCAGTGCCACATCCCAGCTGAATTGGGCTTCACATACCCTGGGGAAGTGGGGAATGGTTGTGGGGTACCACTGTGCACATCCTGGCTGCACGGGATGCAGAGTGAGGCCACCCTGTCTGTGGTAGCTTGTGCAAGACCACTGATTATGCCATGATAGCATATGAAGAGTGTTCTTCCTAGCACACGTGAATCTTGTGAACGGTAGCCTCACTGCAGGGGTGTTTGCGTGCAGCTGTGCTCATGACTGTTGAACACTGAGAGGGGAATTGGGTCCCAACTGGGGTGTTGATGAGGGGAAAGAGGTAGCAGAGACACATGGGCCGAGTAGCATCTGGGATGTGAGCGGGGAGGCGTCCAGATATGTCTGCAGAAGCAGGTGGGATTTCCAGAATAGGGACCGCCCAGCGTCCCCATGTCCTGAGGCTACTTTCCTGAGGGGACCACTCTTTTCCTCTGGCCTCTTGGCATGCACATCTCCTAAGGGCATCCTAAAGGAGATGGGAGCACAGCATGGGGCCCTTCAACCCGTAGGTAACCAATGTTGAGTTTGTTTTAGAGGCCACAGCTCCTCTGGGGTGACAGGGAGTTGGAGCTGGTGTGAGCAAAAGGAGGGCCGTGCTGGGAGTACAGGGACATACCAGGGACTCTTGTCCTGCACTATATGTGGCTCTGCCATCTGTGACTCCCTGTTCTTCCCTTGTGCTGCTGGCAGGCCTATGAGCTCTCCACACTGACCGGCACTCAAGTCCTGCTGCTGGTGGCCAGTGAGACGGGCCACGTGTACACGTTTGCCACGCGGAAGCTGCAGCCCATGATCACCAGTGAGACGGGGAAGGCGTTGATCCAAACGTGCCTCAACTCCCCAGACTCGCCCCCGCGCTCGGACCCAACCACTGACCAGCGCATGAGCGCCACAGGCTTTGAGGAGACTGACCTCACCTACCAGGTGTCCGAGTCGGACAGCAGTGGGGAGACCAAGGTAACGTTTCTGTGCTCAGCCGCACACCTGGGCACTCTGGGGGACACTGGCTGTGCTGGGAGCCCCGATATCCCCAGCCCTCCTTGAACAGCAGCTTGAGAAGCTGAGTATGGGTCCCCTTTTGCTGTGACTCAAGTGAGCTCATGCTGTGGCCTCTCGGGGCTGGCTCCTTCACTTGGCTGGTGGTAGTGGTGATTTGGAGAGGGAGGGAAGTGGGTGGCAGGTGTCCTGTCCCTGGTCTTTGCAGCAGGGCTCCCCACCGGCCCAGCCCACCCCCCTGGCCAGCTTTCGGCGCTGTTATCTCTCCCCAGGCGTCTCCATGCTCTTGCACTCATTGATAAAAATTTGATTCTGCCTCCATGGCCTTATAAGGCCTGGTTTCCCTCGCCAGAGTCCCTGGCAGGGCCCCTCACATTCCTTATAAGCTGCAGCTGTCTCTTGCTGTGGTGCTGTTTTGGAAGGGGGCAGGGAGGACATGGGGATTGGAAACATTTGGCTGGATGGACCGTTTCTGCTCCTGCCTGGTGTCCCTGCAGGTGCTGGCCCTTGCATGCCCATATTACTTGTGGCCTCTTGCCCAGGGTACTGCAAAGGACCTGCCCATGGGTGCGGAGTCAGGCAACGTCCCTTTTCTGCTGGAAGGGCCCTGTCTTGTCCCTGCATCCTTGGAGCTGATGCAAGAAAGCTGGTTCCTGTATCCCGGCTGCTTCCTTTGCAGGCTGGCGCTTGGGTCTGCAGGCACTTGGAGATGGGAGTTTGTGGCGCAAGGCTGTCACGACATGCTGAAGTGAGGGTTGTGCCACAGCTTTCCAAGCCTGCGTGGAGTGCTGCTGGGTGCTGCTAGTTGCTGCAGCTCTGCTCATGGCATGGCTACTGGGTCTGCAGCAAAAGCATCCTTCCACATGAACTTTGGCCTGGCTCTAGGAGCCCTCCAGCCCACTTACGCAATCCACAGCAGCATCCTTGCCATACAGTAGCCACTAAACGTTAAGCAGACAGAACCTGGAGAAGGGTGTTTGAGGTCTCTGTGCTGTAATCCCAAAGGCAGTGAGTGCAGCCCTGAGACGTGCCCAGCATGTCTGAGACTGCAGGGGTGTTCAGCTGTGTGTTTGTATCCTGTGGCAGCCCAACAGTTCTGGTCACGGTGCTGCTGGGTACCCAGCGGCCATGATGCCTCCATGCCCTCTTCCTCACCTGTGTGCAGTGTTGCACCAAGCAAAATCTTATCGCTGCTGAGCCCTGAGAAATATCAGCAGTCCCCAGGGATCCCTGCAGGCAGAGGAGCTGTGGTGGACCAAGGTGTTGCTGGCTGGAGAGCTCTGTGCTGGAGCCCAGAAGAGTCCTTGGGAAGGCTTCCCACTGATGGGAGCGCAACAACAGTCCTGGCTGTCCCAGTCTGGCATGACTCCCCTGGGTGCCTCTGATTCCTAGCGTGATCCGTGCCAGCCCTTTCCAGTAGGCAAAGGAGCCCACTGTGTCACTAGCAATTTCTCCCTTGTGCAGCCTGTGCTTGTAAGGGCGTGTGTCTCTTGGGCTTCTCCTGGATGAAAAGGCAAGTCCTATGGGCATTTTGTAATGAGATGAATTACCAGTGCCAGGAATAATTTGGAGGCGCAGGAAGTGCATGGCAGTCCCTGGCATGGGGCTTGTACGCATCACGTCCCTTAAGATTTTACCTGAGAACACTGCTAGGTGGTCCTAAAAGAAGTGTGCTCTTGGTGTGCAGTTACTCTGCAGAGGAAATCTTCTGAACACAACTTCTCTCTGCCTGCTTTCTGATGCAGCCCCCACTTAGTGCCCTGCAAACTTCATCCTGGTACTCATGAGTGGTCATGCTTTGTGTGGGGTGCCTTGTGGCCACAGCCAACATATGGTGTGGGGCTGGAGGAGCCCTGTGGCCCTGTCTTCTGCTTGAGATTCTGGCTAAACCCATCCCTGGCCTGCTGAGAGTTCTTGTCATGGCGAGCTCTGGGGCTGGGGACAGTCCCACCCTGATCCTCCCCAGCCCTGCTGTGCCTTCTGCAGGGCTGGAAGCCTGGTTTGGTGTTCTGGCAGAGATCAGCCCAATTCAGATAGACCAGGAAGCCCTCTGAGGATGAAGGGAGCTTATGTGTGGGCCATGCTAGATGGCTGGCATCCTTGCTTGAGGAGTGGGTGGTACACAGGCCTGGGTTACCGGTGCCTCATTAGACGAGGTGGCAGGAAATTAAGTGCCTGGGCTGTCAGGTCCAGCCACATAGAATGCTCTGGTAAGGTTGGGCAGTTGCTCCCTGGCCTTCCTGTGAACTCTGCTTCCTGGATCTCTGTACAGACAAAACCTGCTTGTGTTCAGCTGCTGCAGCACAGCAGGGAGCAATGCAGCCAGGCTGTTACCTGCAGCCAGCAGCCCACTGGTATTCCTTTGTGCTGCAGGCAGCAGCAGCTATGACGTCCTCCTGCTGTGCCAGACCCAAACTCCCTGCCACGGAGCTGAGCTCAGACTGCAGCTGGGACTGGGGCATGCTGTACTTTCAAGACAGCAGCTATTATCCTCACAATGATACTGTTGCGCACTGACCTGTCTGATCTTTTGCAGGCTCCAAAGGACATAGTGCCCTCATGTGTCAATCTCACCTCAATCTGCTGGGTATGGTTATGTGGGAGAGCGGATTTTGGAGGGCACTCAGGGGTTCTAGATTGGGATGAGAGCATGGGAGTAGCTCTGAATCTGGTCATCTCTTTTCGGGATGGGGGAAAGGTGGGACTTTCTGCCCCATTTGGAATGCAGACCAGGTGATGGAGACCAGATTGTGATTTCCCATGTTCCTCCAAGGCCAGTTGTCCTGCAACATCCACATAATAATGCTGGCTGTGAGGTATGGGCATGCTTAACAGCATTGTCCCCAGCAGCCCTCAGAAGCTGTGGACTGGAATAATTTTTGTCCCCAGGACCCTATTATAGTCCAGGATGGGCATCAGTTGGCCTGGGCCATGCCATGTAGTCCACTCATGCTATATAATACTTTATCAAGCATGAACAGTGGTGTGGATCTGTGCAGACATCTCCTGCCACTGGGCTGTACCCCTCTGCTGCATGTTGATTCCCCAGGTACTGCTCTGTAAACTGAAGGTTGCGGTGAGCTATGGTGGGGAATGGATGGGCAGCTGGATCAGGAAGGGAAGGGCCTTCAGGGCTGGTGTGCTGCCTCAGGGCTTGTCCATGGCCCCTTGGGTGTAATCTCTGCTGAAGGTGACCCATGACTTGGCTCCTATTGAAGACTGGCCTTGTGCATGTAGTCTGGGCTTTGCAGGGTGCTGGGGGGAGCCAAGGTGCCCAGGGGCTCTGAGGCATCCAGACAGGCATAGGGAGAAGGCAATGGGTGTCCAATCCCAAGGTCTCTCCTAGCTCTCTTTCTGTACTGGGAGCTATTAGCCCAAGAGAAACACAGCAAAGATGGGAGGAATCTTGAGTCTCACCGGTGGCAAAGTAGGCAGGGCAGAGATGGGGTGCGCGTTGTTTGAGCCTGCTGGCACAGCATCCCTCCCAAGCATCTTTGCTGTTCTGATCATACTGAGGTTTGCCCTTGTGCTTCTAGGGAGTCCTGGGAATCCCCCTGAATATGATGCTGTGAATCTTTTGGGATGCTTCCTCCAGCCCTGAGAGTGTGGGGGGATGCCAAGTGCCCTGGCTGCTTGGGGACTATATCTCAGGGGTGTACAGCTTCAGGGCTACGTCTGGGGATGAGGGAGCCTGGCTTTTCCGGCTGGGAACAGGACTCCATCTGCTATGGCTCACATGGCCTGGAGGGCTGGGGGGAGCTCTGCCCTGTCACCCATGTGGGGAGGGTACCCACAGCCTCCATGTCCCATGTGGGATGGCAGGAGTTTGTGGTTGAGCTAATGGAAAGTGCCTCTGCTGGGCTCTGCTCTGTTATCACGTGCCTCTTCTAATTCGGACTTCAGGGACTGCGGTGCCAAGGTGGAGGGGCATTGCTCTCCTCCCTCCCCAGGCCCTGGGGCATGGCTGAGTGCCTGGGATTGGCTTCCCCTGTCCAAAATGGGCTGCCTTCCCTTTTTTAGCTGTTCGTTGAGCTGTGAATTCCTCATTCCTGGCAGCTTGACAAGCTGGGAACAAGTCTTAGCACGTGGGAGAGCTGGGCCCACCAGTCTGCAGTGGGAGGGGTGGGAGTGTGGCAGCCTTAACTCTTCCAAGACGAGCTGGCAGCTGTGGCAGGGCATGGGGACAGCAGATCCCTTGTGGCCTGTGGCATGGTCTCTTGTGGAGCAGTGTATTTGCAGTCTGTTCTTGGCCGGCTGAGCAGGGCAGGAAGGGAGGCCATGGAGACCCTGGGTATCCAAAAGGGAATTTGGGGGAAGGAGGCATGTTAGGTGAAGTGTGACTGCCAGGGTCAGCAGGGATCATGCTGGGCTTGATTGGTTCCTGCGGATCCAAGCCACGTCGAGCCACATGCTTTGTTCCTGCAGAAAGTGGGGGGTTACGTGCCTTGCAGTCTGGTGTACACGTTCCTCCCTTGTTCCCAGACCCAGGAGGCCAACCTCTCAGGCTAGCTCTGGCCCAGCACAGGGCACTTTTCCTCCTGGTGCTCAGCTTCCCTGGCAATGTCCTCAGACAGGCATAGAGCTCCGACACTCCTTGCAGCAACGTGGTGTGTGCTGGCTGTAGCTAACATGCAGGGTCCCTTGGAAGCAATTGCCTTGTGCCCACCTCCTGCTAGTGGACTGGCAAATGGGTGCTTCCCCCTGGCCAGGTTCTCCCCTCTGCTCCAGCAGGCTTGTGGAGGCATTCCCCAGGGCCTGCCAAAGCAGCTGTCAGGCCTGGGTTTGGGCCTCCCTGCTGTCCGTGCTTGGCCTTACTCACCTCTCCCTTGCTGCTTTTGGTGTACAGCTGCCTTTAAAAGTCATTTTTCTGCTTGTTCTTGGCCATGTGTTTCCTGCCGTAAGGGAAGTGGTGTGTGTTCCTGACAGGAGACAGTGTCCCTTTATGCCTGTCCCTGCAAAGACTGCTTTTGCCTGTCATGTGCCAAAAAGAGGCTGCTCTCTTCTTAGAGGCTATGGGGACTCCGGGGGAGGGGTTGCTTTGTCCCCTGGTGTCTTGCAGGGAAGCCTCTCAGGGGACCGCTGTGGCCCTGGGCTTGTATCCAAGGTTTCTGCTGAGCTCTTTCCAGCTCTCCTCATGCTGCATTATTGGGCCCAGTCTCCTCATGTATGTACAGGCAACTCCTCTCTGCTCCCCTGGCTCTGCTCCACGTGCTGGCAGCAGGCTGTGGGGGTATGGTTTAGCACGGGGATGCAACCTATGGAGCCTGGTTTGGTCTTGTGGGCAGATCTTGACCAGATCCAAGGGCTGGTCTGAGTTGTCACAATCTCTCCTTCCCCAGGACGCACTGAAACCAGCATTTACTGTCACCAACCTGCCGGGGACAACGTCCACCATCCAGACAGCCCCCACCACCTCGACCTCCATGCAGGTCAGCAGTGGCCCGTCATTCCCCATCACTAATTACCTGGCGCCAGTGTCTGCCAGCATCAGCCCCAATGCCGTCACCAGTGCCAACGGGACAGTGCTGAAGACTACTGGAGCCAGTGCAGTGACATCTGGGGGCCTCATGCCAATACCCACCGGCTTCACCCTCATGTCAGGTCAGTGCCTTTAGGGGCTGAGGACTGCATCCATCCGTCTCTGCACCCGGAGTGTGTTGCTGCCCTCTCCAGAGGAGAGGAGACCTAGTGGCAGGAAGAAGCAGAGTGGCTGCTGCTGTAGGGTGAACTTGGCTGGGATTCCTTGCTTAAGCCCAGCCAGGCCAGTAGCTGGAGAAGGGTCATGTAGTGACTGTTTCCGTAGAGTGGTGCTAGCTGGCCCTGCTGCTGGGAAGGGCGTGGTGGCAGGGAGCTGAGCTGGGACCCCAGGGCAGCACCGAGAAGCCTGGAGGGAGTGAAAAGAGCTAGTGGTGACAAAGCCTTTCTTTCTCCCTCCTTTTGGCAGGTGCTTCCCTTTCTCCGGGGACCCCTACCATTCCTCTCACTCAGTTACAGCCGCACTCGCTGGCTCTTTCCAGCCAGCAGGGCCAAGTGGTCACAGGTATGGCTGGACAGCTGCAGCAGGCACAACAGACAGTCTTCCGCTTCCCTGCCAGAGCTGGAGGGCAGATCGTGTCGCTGACAGGTCAGCACTCGCTTCTCCTCCGCTTGCTTGAGGTGGGGGGCTGGAGGCATCCGTGGGGGTCATAGTCCTGGCCAGAGAGCTGACCCCCAGCTGAGGTGGGAGTACAGAGGAGGCAGAGCACAGGACACTCTGGCTGTGGGGGAGAGATGGGAAGACAGGGCAGAGAATGCTTGGCATAGGCAGGAGCAGCACCCTGAGGGATACAGACCAAGAAAAAGCAGCAGCTTATCAGTCTCCTGCCCCAGGGCTTGCCCTGTGGCTAGCAAATGCAGAGGAGACAGGTCGCTGGTGCAGCTGTGTTGAGGCTGAACTGTGCTGCTAGGAGGACTGATGGAAGGAGACCGCAGGGGTCAGATGCCCAATGGATGTTTTTTGAGTGCTAGTATTTGGCTCTGAGCAGCTGCCCTTGCTTTTGTATTTGGATCTGTCAAGTCACTGAACCACGTTGCACAGGGTAGATCAGGAGAGATCCAGAGCAGAGGAGGGAGCGGTGCTGCTGTGCTGCCTTGTGTGCATTGTCTTTTGTAGGAATTTCTTGTTGTGTTGAGTCAAGGCTCTCCAGGTGTTGTACTGGGGCTGGATATGCTCCTCACTGGAGTTTCAGAGCAGGGCTAGGCTCTCCTTTGTCAGGGCAGCCATCATCTGAGGACCAGCACCAAGAGTGAGACAGTATTTCTTTTGTCCTGCCTGTTTGTGCCCAGGTCAATGAGTCTCATAGCCTCTTGGAGCTTTCTTGGAGCCCTTATGGCTCCCATGGGCCCTGGCAGACAGCGTGATCCCATGCAAGGGGACTGGATTTTCCTTGTGATGTGGAGGAGCTAAGAGAATAACGGATATGTGTGTCTGGTGTGGTGTGTGGGGAGATGCCCAGTCTGAGCGAGGTGGCTAGTGATTCCTGCTCCCTGGCATCCCTTGCTCTTCCCTCTGGAGACAGGACCTGAGCCTGAGGAGAGCTTTCTGTGCCGAGCTCCATCTCTGGAGCTGAAGAGATTTGCAGTGAGTGGGCTGGGCTGGAGGCTGTGTGGCCGTGCCCCTGCAGCTCTGGGTTGCACACCTTGTGGCCCGGTGGGCTCTAATCCCAGTGCAGGGCACTGTGATGTCCTTGAGATCACAAGCTGAGTGAGATAGCTGATCCCTAATTGCCCTGTGGAGGATGGAGCTGGGCTCCAGAGTGTGAAGGCAGCGGGGCCCAGCTGGCCTGGGCGTTTGGACTTTCACAGTTCTGCTTGGTGCAGTGAGATGATGCTTGCAGGGCTGGCTGAGCATGGGCAGTGCTGGAGGCGTGTGCTGTGCCCTTTCCTCCCAACATCATCTGTGCCATGTCTTGGTGGAGCTAGGAATGGTGAGGAGGGTCCCAGACTAAACCGTGCCTGGGAGCTGGACAAAAACTGCTGTGGCCTTTCCTTTTCTCTCTGGAGCCCTGTAGGCAAGCAATCACCTCCTGGGCCCCTGTGTGCCAGGAAAGAGCAGGTTTTGGCCTGCTCTTTGGGGCAGGCCCTGGTTTCTGCCACATGTTGCTTTTGGCTAGCCTTCCCTGATGCAGTGCGGAGCCACGCTGAGGAACAGCTGCGTACAGCCAGGGAAGGACTTGGGGGCTTTCAACATGGCCCATAGTGCCTGTATCCCTGCTGAGCCAGAGGCTCATGGGCTCCTCTGTCTCCCCAGGTGGTACCATGGCTCAGCAGGTCCCAGTCCAGGCGATCCAGGTGCACCAGGCACCGCAGCAAACGTCTCCCTCTAGTGACAGCAGCACTGACCTTACCCAGACCTCTTCCAGTGGAACAGGTAATTGGGACATTATGGTAATCATGTTCTGTTTTCCTTCTTAACCACTGCTGATAACAACTCACTCCAATAGACCTCATGCCTGCTCCCTGCCCAGGATCCTTCTTCAGACCAACTATATCCCAGCCTTTCTGACAGTTTCCTGGGTGTATTTATCCCAGTTCCCAGCTCCTTTGCTATGCTATATCTAGGTAAATGCTGCTGTGCGTAGGGCACCTTACAAGGGATTTCAGAGCCTCTCCAGATACATCATCTGCTCTTACTTGCAGCATGGATCTGGGAACAGGTTGCCCAGTTCTCACACGGTTTCTTAGTGAGCCAGCACTGCCTCTAGCACACGGCATTGGCTTACACCTACTTGAGATTTTTACTGTACGTGCAGAGGGCACCTCTGTCGGCAAAATCTGAGTTCAGATGCCTGGATGCAGGCTGAATCCTGTTCAACAGCTTTATTAAAGCTTCATCAGGAAACTTGTATCTCAAGTTGAATTCAGTCCTGGGATATTTGGCTACTGTGCTTTTCTGCCCTGTCATATTCACTCATGAAGGGAGGGGTTTGAGCTCTCCGGCCTGTTCTTTGGGGTTTTTCCCCAAGAGCTGGGGAGAACAAGGTGAGTATCTCCATGCACCTGCTGCTTCTTGCCGTGCTGTCCTGGGTGGCTGAGGGGGGTGCTGAGCAGGCATGTGAGTGTAGCAGACTGCTTTCATGTGGCTCACATGTAGTCTGTCCTGGTGCCAGTGACCCTCCCGGCAACCATCATGACGTCGTCTGTGCCAACCACTGTGGGTGGCCACATGATGTACCCCAGCCCACATGCAGTGATGTATGCACCCACATCTGGACTTGCGGACGGTGGACTTGCAGTCCTCAACGCCTTCTCACAGGCACCCTCAGCGATGCAGGTGTCCCACAGCCAGGTCCAGGATCAGGGTAAGACAGCTGTCTGGGTCAGTGCTCCCGTAAAGTGCTCTGACACCCTGATTTTTCTCATCTCGCATGTATTTCTGCCGTATATTAATTTCAAAGAATTTTCTTCTAAGCCATCCTAGCGGCTGTACAAAGGCCTGGTGATGCTTGATGCACGGTTTTAGATCCTGCCATCCTCCTATGCAAATGATTGCTTGAGCCGTTTGCTGGGGAAGAAGGGTGAGGGTTGCTGGGACAGGTGGCATATGGGGCAGGCAGTGGAGGGAGCAGGAGGCTCTGAAGAGGATGTTTGGTTGCATGAGGGTCAAAAAAGCATGAAGTCGTGCAGGAAAGACTTGGATTGAGGGCTTGTGCCTGCTTCTCCTAGCATTTGGAAAACTAGTGCATGTGGCTTTCTCCTGGGATGCCTCCATGCATGCGGACACCTTCGTCCTTGTGAAGCTCCATGGAGCTCAGAGGAAGGACCCATGGGGGAGCACTGTTTAAGGGACGATGTCATCTGTGCTCTCTCTCTCTCTGTGGCAGGTGGAGTCCCCCAAGTGTTCCTGACAGCCCCATCAGGCACTGTTCAGATCCCAGTCTCAGCTGTCCAGCTTCACCAGGTAGGCGCAGAGTGGTACTTGCAGGTGTTCAGGGCGTGTTCTAGCTCTGCCCCTGCTTGCACATCCTTTGTGGGTCTGGGCAGACATGGGCCCTTTGGCAGGGCCAGTCCTCGGGTCTGGGAAAGCTATCGGTGCCATGGACACTTGGGTGAGGAAGTCTTGCCCTTCTTGGACAGGTGCCCAGGAAGTACAGTACCACCCTGGCTGCTGGCGCATACGGTGTCAGGGCATGCTGTCCCCAAGTGCTTCCTCCTCCCTTTTCTCTCTAGATGGCTGTCATTGGGCAGCAGAGCAGCAGTGGCAGCAGCCTGACGGAGCTGCAGGTGGTCAACTTGGACACCTCACACAGCGCCAAGAGTGACTGAGAGGCCTCTGCTGCCGGCCTTGTGCTGTCCCTGGCTTGTCATGCCAGTGCCGGAGCTGGCGGCAATTTCTTCTCGTACAGACTGCACCAGTTATTTATTGTTGCCTTTTCACGTTTCCTTCATCCACACATGCACACACACACGCACCCACCCACACACACATACACACAGGCATGCGCGTGGGGCTGCAGGACTCACTTGGGATGGAGCCGTGCTGGGGCCATGCAGGGCTTGTGGGCGTTTGGATGCTGCCATAGCTGCGCTCGTCTCACGCCAGCCAAAGAAACTTGAGGGGAGGATTGCTCTACGCTGCAAATCAATACTGTGGGCCATTCCCAGCTGAAGGTTCTGGCTCCTGAGCACTCTGAGTCACCTTGCCCATGAGTGTTTGCTCTGTGTGGGGCTCAGCTCAGACCCAGAGCCATCCTGTGGGTGTAGCTTGGAGCACAGTGGGCCGAGGCTGTGCTGCTGGCCTCAGCAATGTGCCTTTGTGGGGGTGACGGGTCCTGGCTGCAGCAACTCACCCTGGGCTCTGGACAGGGGAGAGTGGCCAGCTTGCATGTGCACCTCTGGTTGGGCTTGTGAGCCCTCCCTCTGGAGGGCAGGGCACAGCCTGTGGCACATGGCCCTGTCCTCCTTGTATGCACTACAGTGAGCCCTCTTCCCTCAGTGCCTCCTCACTGGGCTGCCTGGCAGATTTGCAGCCTGCCTGGCTTTGCCCTCGCACAGTTGAGGTGGTTGGCGGATGCCCAGGAGCACAGGGATGCCCTGGAGAGCTTCTGGGGGGTTCTGTGGCCAGCCCAGCCCCACACTCTCAGCTCACGCACTGCTTGCTGACTCCGTACACCCAGGAGAACGTGGTTGGGTCTTCCCCACATCCCCCTGCAGCTCCAGCCAGCGCTTTCTAAATTTCTGTCTGATGCAAGGTGGAGAAACAACTGAAGTGTCAATGACAAAGAGCCCATGGGGCACTGAGCTACTGGGCAGGTGGCAGGCTCTTCCTCTGAGCCATCCTGGGCTGTGGAGGAGCAGCTGTGATGCCTGTGCAGGCTCAGCAAGGCTGGGGAGAAGGGCTGTGGAGCATGCTTGGTCCTGCATGGGAGTTGCTGTGAATGGCTCTGCTACCTAGCCCTGTCCCTGGAGGGAGAGTAAGCAGGTGAGAAAAGCTGCTGAATCCTTAAGGGAAGAAGCAGCTACTGTAACTTTTTTTTTTTTTTAAGTTAAAAACGAAAGAAGCCTTGGAGAAAAAAGGAGAAAAAAAAAAAAAAAAGAAAATGACTTTATTTTTCTAAGTGTTAAACTCAGTATTTATGTAATTCTTTAAGGAATAAAAGTTTGGCTCCTGTACAGTTTTCATGGGGTTTGTACCAGGGGGATGGGAGAGGGGTGGGTGGGCATGGAGGCAGGAAAGGGGCCTTGCTTTTGAGTTTGTATTGTAACCTTGGACATGTTCCCTCAGCATTAGCGTTTAAGCTGCGCTCTCCACCCACCAGCATGTGCCAGGGATCAAGCTGAACCAAGTGGAATGCTTGTTCCCCACTTACCTGTACCGAGGACTCCATGCCTATCATTTTGGGCTTAATGGGCAGAACCAAGTGAAGCAGTGGCTGGTCTCTAGAAGTGGGAAACCCATCGCACAGGAGCAAGGGGCTTGCAGTGTGCTCTGGAGCCAGAGATGGGCTGGGTTCTCTGATGGCTGCCCTGTTTACCTCTGGTTCTGGGACCTGCGACTGTTCTGCCACCACTTCTTGCTGTGGACCAGCGCTACCTGTGACTGCCTGAGGGATGTGGGCATCCCCACTCCACCCTGGGTGGCGAGTGGCCGGCAGTGGCTGATCCCTGCTCCCTGCTCACTGTGCTGGTAGCATCCCCTGAACTGCTAGCTGATGATGTGGGCTGTAGTTCCCCCTGTGCACAGGTACTGACAGGTCCCTTCCAAGCCCCCTGTGCAAAAAGGTTGCAGAACGGTCTCTCAGGCCTTGGTCTGTTACGCAGCCTGGGAGGAGCTCGTGGGGAAGTGGGGTGGCCCATCTGGTGAGAGTGACCTTGCATGCTTCCTTCCCTTAGTATCCTTGCTCTAAGAGTGATGCGTACCCTGCAGCTTGGAGCATGTGTGAGTGCTGTGCCATGCCCCTTAGCTAGGTGTATGAAAGCTGCTCAGTGATGCTTCCAAAACAAGGCTGGGAGTACCTAGGAGTTCATCCAGGGAGAAAGATGGGGTTGGAGTTTGCATTGTCCTTTGTCCCAGCACATCACTGTGGCCTGGCTTTGCTTGTGCTAGCACTGTGGAGCAGAGCTGTTGGGCCAGGATGGCAGGAGTGCTCCTGCTGCTACAGGGTGTCTGACTGCATCCCCTACCTGGCTCCCCAAAGGCAACTGCTGGTTAAACGCTAATGGTGTATTTTATTTAAGTGCAGACTTGTAAGAACACTTGTGTATCAGGGATGAAATGGCATTTATTGTGTGGTGACATTTTTAGTTCATTTTACTGGTTTGAGGGTTGTGTGCGTGTGTGTGTGCGCGCGTGCGTGTGTACGCATAAGTGTGTGTGGGATTATTATTTTTTTTTTCCCTCCAGTTTCCAGGGTTGTGTTTCTGGAAGGATGTGGAAGTAATCACAGTACTATGTACAGAGCTTTCTTTTGTATTAAAAAATTACTCTTTCAATAAATGTTATCATTTTGTGCACAGATTTGGGATCTTGGCCATGTTTTGCAGGAGGGGATGACACACACCTTAGGGCCAATGAATGGGGATCAGAGGCAGATTCCCGCACCTGTTTGTGTACTGCGGAGGGTGGGGCACTCTCAGGGCATGATGTGGCAAAGAGGGGCTCTTTGCAAAAGTCTCCATCCCCACTGCCTCCTGCACATGTGAGACCTGACCAGCTGAACTAGTGGGTGGGCCAGAGGGGGCCTGTGGTGGACAGCAGGGCTGTGAGGGCTGTCTGTTCTGAAAGCTCGGGAACAGTGTTGGTGAGCAGGGCATGGTGTCAAGAGAAATAAAACCCAGGAATGAGAAGGAACGGGGACTTTTGAAAAGAAAAATAATTGTTCTAGTTCATGGATGTTAACAGGGAGGAGCAAGAGGACTTCAAGCAAGAGTTAAAACAACAGGGAAGACAAACAAACAAAAGCCCGTGTTGCTTATGGAGTAATTGGGCAATAACTAAGGCTTAGGAAGACAAATTTTTGCCATTGTAACATCAAAGAAAAGATGGCCCCTAGGCCTGGCCCCAGGTGGATTATATATTTATTTATTAACTACCACAAACCAAAGGAGGACAGAGATTTTTTTTTTTTTTTTTTTAGTAGTGATGGAGATATTTCCAGGATAGATAAAAGTTTTGTATGAAGATGCTGCTGTTAAGGTAGTGTTTACCTGATATGGGACTCAACAGATAAGGGATGCCGGCCAAGGCCCTGTCATCATGGGAGATGTCATGCATCTGGCATCTCAGAGCATCCAGACATGGTGGTTTGATATATGCAATACCATCCCTAGGCTTCTGGATAAAGAACAAACTAAGCTTTAAAATAAACCACTTAAAAGGCTGCAGGCACAACAGCTTCTTCTGACATTGACAGGCATCTGATCCAGGTCTCGAATGAAAATGAGGTGGTTTCCTCTGCCCTTTTCCAAGTCCATTACTTTTGGACACCTGATGTCTTTAAGAATGGAGTTTAACTGTTGTCTTTATGAGGTCCAACACCAAGACTTTTAAATTCCCTGCAGAAAACTGCTATGAGAAGGTATGGCAATATTCAAAGTCCAAACTGGAGAGGCATTACTTAAAGTCAGGTCAAAGGCAGATGCCTGTAGGCCACTAGAAGCCAGGTCAAGGGCACATGGGGGCTCAGTAAAGTGCCTAAAGGTAGGAAAGAAACCAAAGGGAGAAAGGCTCGTTACAATCATCAGTGCTGCTGAGTCAACAGTATGCCAGCTAAGAATGCAACTACTAGCCTCTACATAGCATCAGGTCCTGGAGCAGGTACCAGCGTGATGTAAGGAAAGCTTAGCACTGATAAAAGCCTGTGCGGTGGACAGACTGCACCGTTCCTCACAGTGCAATTTGGAGAAAATATATATCAGTGTAGCAGGAGAGGAGAAGATTGTACAGAAAGGGCTTAGGAACAAAACACAGCTGAAATGGCTTTACCTGTTGGGAGGGGAGGTGCTTCACTTTCATGGGTTCCACCACAGCCAGACCCGTGTTCAGCATGCCTACACAGATATGCCTCATGATTCAGCACCACAAAGCCCATATCAGGGGGGTTACTTGTGCACAGGGGTATGTGTATGACATATGAAACTCCTAAGATGGAGCAAGATACCACAGGCATAATCTTTATTTTTAGAATAAATGACTGACTAAGCATGGTATCAAGACCAGCAGAGCCAAGACATAAGCAGGGCATACGAATACCACAGAAAACCTTTCATCGTAACAAACAAGATGCCTGTGTCTTAGCTGGCCACTGCCATTTACTGTTGGTAACAATTTTGGCTATGGGACATTGCCAGCTGACGTTACCAGCCAGGCTGCATTTCCCACTGCAGAGTATTATTACCACCTTGGGTTTGTGACATTAAACATAGCAGTGTTGCAGTACATGCACAAAATAATAGCTGCCAAGAATAGAGGAAAACAGCAATGGTTGTGCATGTGGTATCAGCTTTTATGTAGTTGTGTGGCATTTAAGAAGTTATTTTCCCCTTCAGTAGTGCAAATACACTGTGCTTATCTCTGCAGGAGATGAAGGGACTTGTAAAGCAAAGCATGATATAACTAAATACCAGTTCAGTCCTCTAAATTTTAACAGAAAACTCCCTTGGGAGATAATGGGGAAGGAAAATGACATATTAATGGAAAACACAGAGATTTCAAGTGTATCCACAGGACTCTGGAAAGAGGAGTATCAATAGAGGTTACACGTACTAATAGAGAAATCAAGAGGATGGCTTGGAAACCCGAACATTTACAGTCCATCATTGATGCCACAGCTTTAGAGGATGGTTCCCACAGACTGATGCAGCACTGCACTGATTTATCCACCCTACAGTTAGTTGCAATTATATTATTTGTATTAATTGCTGATTGCTCTTGTAAAACATGGAAATTGTCTAATCAGTTGCATTAGTACCGAGGGTGGAAATGCAGTTGGGCACATATATGAAGTTCCTCCAGGATCAAGTAAGAAAAGAGACTTTCATCCATTTAGCCTTTGATTTTAATGTTTGTTTATGATTTAAAACAAATGTTAACAGACCAATAGAAACCTGCACCTACTGGATTGTAGCTAACTGCTGTGAGGCCTGTCAAGGAAGGGAAATAGGGGAAAAGGATAAGAATTTATATTTTATGGTATAGGCATTACAGATCAGTATAACACCGAAGCAGGAGAAGAACTGGAAACAGGGCAAATTTGTGTGCAACTGGCTTCAGTTGCCTCTCTAGCACATTGAGAGTAGGGCAGTGTTACAACCCAAAACCTGCTGAGAGTGAGTGCAGTTCTCCCTGAAGCAAGCCAGACAAGGTGGATTGAGGGCAGGGCGCAGGGCTGAAGTTACTCCAGAAGTCCAGGCCTGAAGAGTTGCTGCGCTGTAATTTTTGGTTAACACTGCATTTGCAATAATGTTAGTGCTGACGTTATATGCTTACAACCCTCCTTTCACCTACCCTGCAACAGTCCTTAACAAAGCTGATTAACCAGCAGAGAAACCATGCCAACACACAGTGTAACACAAGCACCTCGAGCTCTTGCAAGACGCAGTCTTCAGCTCCCAACCTCAATTTTTTCTCGTTTCTAATATTAGCTAGGAGAATCAGAAGATAGTATCTTTCTTCCCTATTTTTCTGTCCCTTACACCCATCTCTGGCGTGCAGGCAGCACAAGCGGTCAGAGGCCCTGCGACACACGGTTGGAGTGTGTCACCATAAACAAGCCCTCCGCCCTCAGGAGCCAGCCCGGGCCTGCGTCCCCCGCAGGAGGTCGGGCTGTCAAGCTGCCCCCGAAGGAGACGCACGCCGCGGGGCGGGGCGGCACCCCCAAGGCCCACGGAGCCGAGCGAAACGCTCCGGCCCGCGGAACGGCGGAAGCTGCCCGAGCCGCGCGTGCAGGGCGCCAGAAGAGCGCAGGCGCGGAGCACACGACGACTTCACCCGCTCCCTCCCCTTCCGCGAGCTCTGGTAGCCCTCGCCGCCACCCGTAGTGGGCGTTAGACCACGGCCGTGCGTGCCGGGGACCCGGAAGCGGGGAGCTGCAGCGGCGTCGGCAGGTGCTGGTTGCAGTGCTGCTTCCGGTTCTCGCCTCGGTGGAGGAGCGGGTGGGTCGGTACCGTTTCGGGCCGCCCTTGGCGGAGGCCGCGAGTCTCGGCCGCGTCGTCGCCCCGGGCTGTTAGCGGTGCGGAAGGAGAACTGTCAACGGCGACGGGTGGGGAGAGGATGTCCGGAGGGGGCCGACGCGTGAGGGGGCGCCTCCTTTTGCCCGTGTCGGGGTAGATCTGGGGGATGAGCCGCCTACGTGTGCACCGGCGCCGGGCCCCATTGTCCCCTGTCCCGCTGCGGCTCCTGGGGCGGTGGCGGCGGTGAGCGAAGAGGCCGGGAGGTGGAGCAGGGTTTGCTCAGGTGTCTGGAACGGCCCGGAAGAAACCCCGTCGTTTCCGCGGCGGCCATTGCCCAGGCAAATCGTTTTTAGCGGCCCTGCTCATTTCCGTGTGCAGGCAGGCCTTCGGCCCTGTCCTGCCGGGGCTGTGGTACGATGCTCTGCCAGCCTATGTGCTGGGCTGTGCTTCTGAACCAGGTGCCGTGGTGCTTTATGGGCTTGGAATCATAGCTGGCGTATTCATTTGCCACAACTCTGAAACTTACTGTAGTGCGTGTGTTTAAGCAGTTTAACAATTTAGCTGTGGGTTATCATAGGTTCTAGTGTGCCTCGCTCATCATATGCATTGCAGCTACTTCTTCAGGTGCCCTAAATCCAAATTCTTCCCTACCTAGGTACAAATCCTTTTGGGCTCCTTCTGATAGCTTGCTCTAAAGAGGTTATTTATGTTAAACTCCATAATGTGGGGACGAGGTGAAGTTATCAAACAGGCTAAAGCTTCACAGAGACTTTTGCTTTACTATGATTTTTATTTTAGATGAACCTCTTGAGGTGGGTTTTTTTTGTGCGCTGTACAAGTACAGTTAGGGAAAACAATTGTTTGGCTTATGGTGCAGCATCTAAACACTATTACAAAGCACAGGAGAATGACTTGGTTCTTTTATTACAGAGGAGCTACAAGAAGATTCCCAGCTGGCTTGCTGCAAACTCCAAGGAAAGCACAATTGAAGGTAGTTATGAATTTCTCGGGAGTTCAGGCTTCTTCTTTCTGTACCTGGGGAACATCTTTAATGTGCCTGTCATCGTCTTTGACAGTCAGTATCTTCTTCAGTTGTTTATGGATTGACTATTTCCTATGTATGTAACTCCTTTTTTAAGAATGACTCACAGCTGGACAGTATGTTGCTTCACTGCTTCTCTTGCTAGTATGTGTAAGGGACAAGAGGGCCTCTTCCATTACCTGTGTTTCCATTACCACCTGCCTCAGCTCCTCTGAGAACCTCATTGTCAGGCTCTGATCTGGCAACCTTTGTAGTAATGAAGTCAGTCCATTGTTTGTGGTATTGTCTACAGTTGGCCAGCTGATTGCTGGCACTCAGTCTTAGAGAATTATTTCATGCTTCTCTTTGCATAGATGAAAGCAGAGAAGTGTCATGGCTGCTTCTTTGTAGTCCTAAGATATGCAGAACAATCAGGCAGCAGAGAGTAGAAATCTTCTCATTTTGTTGAATTTGCCCATTGACTAAACATTGAAAAGGCAAAGAATATCTGTGAGGAGGCCAAGGAGGAAATACTGAGTGGCTTTTAGATAGTGACTGATCAGATGTATATGAACTTGATCTGCAAAACTGCTGGTTATTTTCTTCAGGGCCTGGTGACTCAAGTTAGGCCCAGCTCCACAGTGAGAGAGAGTGTCTGCCTGAAGCCTTGAGCTCTAGGTAAACTTGCAGTCTGAACAGTTATAAATGGTGAATAAAAAAGGGAAGATAAAAGTGCAGAAGCAGCAACTTGTGCAGGATCATTTTGCGGACAGTGGGAGAGGTGAGAACAGGACCCAGGTCTCCTGTCGTTATTTGCTGTCTTATAAGAGGATCTGAATGGGCCCATTTTGCCTTGGGTTTTTTGAGGAGAACATCTTTCTGTGTGTGCCAGAAATGCTGGTTTGTAATGCACCTGTAATACAGGTAATAAACCCTGGTTTATTATATATAATAAATATTATATATAGATTTATATTAATTTAACAATAATATATAATTATATTTATATTAATATAATATATAATAAATATAATTAAATAATACAGCATTTATATATGAAACACTGGCTCATTTTCTTGGAGGGGGGATGTGAGCTTCTGCAAAATGGGGTTTTCTTCAGAGCTTTATCTTGGGTGCAGGATCTCGGAATCAAAAACTGTGCCTCAACCACTTCTACTGTCAAGCAACTGAGGTGCTTGCTCATGCTTTCCCTGACATGCAGCTCGGACATAAAAGCTTGCCTCTGCTTCCCCTCTGTCTCTGCAGGCACATTTCCCATCATGGTGAATGAGAGGCATAATGGCAACCTGCTTGTGCACCTGGGACCCAAATTGCAGGCCTACCCAGAGGAGCTGCTCCGGCAGCGTCGAGGCCACGACGGCCAGCCCGAATACCTGATCCAGTGGAGTATCGTCAGCTTGGAAGAGAGAGCACTGGGAGGCAGCAGTGCCTCTGCTGCAGAGACCAAGCCAGAGAACATCTCCATGTGGATGTCTGCAGAAGAGGTCTGTGCCAGCTGCCCGGCGCTGCTGGGCAAGAGGAAGCTGGAAGGACAGTGGGTGAAAGAGGAGAAGGCAGCCAGCCCGTTCGCTGCAGATGTACCGCTGGATGAAGCCTCACTGCTGGAGATGAAGGCTGATGTCAGGAGCCTGGTGCAGCGAGCTGGCCGGCAGATGGCTGAGTCCGGGGCCCCCGAGTCCTCCATCCTCAACACCATCCATGTGCTGAGTGCGTATGCCAGCATTGGCTCGCTGGCGGGTGCCTTCAAAGAGACAGGAGCCCTTGACTTGCTGATGAAGATGCTGTGCCACAAGGAGAAGCAAATCCGCCGCAGTGCTGGCAAGATGCTGAGGGCCCTGGCTTCACATGATGCAGGTGGGGCCCACTACTGCTCAGTGCCACTGAGGAGGTGCTGCTGGGCAGCTGAGGGGTGCCAGTCCTTTTGTAGGTGTGGGATGCCTGGGAAGCAGCTTGTCTTGGGGCTTGTGGGCAAAAGGGGAAGAATCAGACTGGAGCTTCCAAGTGTCTCCTCAGTCGTAGTTGCCTGGGGTGCTCTAAGACTTGGGAGCTCTTTCCCGTGGCGGGTTCCTGAGCTGGGATGCTGATTAACTGTTAGGAGGACTTATGCCAAAGGGTTTGGCAGAGTGTTGGGGTGTGTCTGCTGCATGCTGCCAATTGGAAATGCTCTGGCCTGTTCTTGGCAGGGAGCCTTTCCTCAGGCCCTGGTGTGCAGAGGCCTGGTCCTCGCCCAGTCCTCTCATTTGAGAGGAGCTGCCATGGCTCGGAAGTGACTGATGCAGCCTGGAAGTGTGCTAGTGGTGATGTGCCTGGAAGGTTGCTAGTGGTGGTGTGTCCCACAGAGAGATCTGTCTTTCCCTGTCCTAGTGCCGGAGTTCATGTGACTCTCCAGTGGGGCAGATGGGGGGCTGATACAGGTTAAAACTTAGAGGGGTTTTTTTGGTTTTTTTTTTTTTCTTCTTCTCTGGAATCCTGTTCTGGAGTCAGTTATTTGGGGTTGCTGCTTTGGGGGAATCTTGCAGCTTTAGGTGTGGAAAAAAATGCAGTGTTATTCAGTGGAGCAAAATGTTGCCAATCCAGATTAAAGGACAAAACATGGTTCTAGGTTATACTGAGCAGCAAAGCTCTTCCTTGCCTTCCAGTCTTTTGTGCACAGAGGGTGGGGTGAGGGTTATCTTTAGGGGGCCTCAAGGATTTCTGTTGTTGTTGCAGGGAGCCGGGCCTATGTCCTGCTGTCCCTGAACCAGCAGGATGGCATTGAGCAGCACGTAGACTTTGACGGTCGCTACACCTTACTGGAGCTGTTTGCTGAGATGATGTCTTCTGAAGAGCACTGCATGTCCTTTGAGGGGATTCACCTTCCCCAGGTAGTGGCAGGCCCTGCCAGTCCTGGACCTGTGGGCTTCTAGGGGTCAGGCGGGGTGACAGTGGAGGGCCAGAGCTGGTGTCCTTGTTTGGGACAGGAAGGTAGTTGGCAGTGGGCAGCTGAGCAGGACTGGGTTTTGGGAGAGCTGGCATAGGATCTGGGCCTGGCTTGAGGCTGGAGGATGGTGGAGAGGCATGTGGAGAGACTTGTCTCTGAGCAGGGAAATGAGGGTGGGCTGAGAGGTCTCTGCTGCTGCCTGCTGGTCAGAGCTATCCCAGGAGCCTGACTCTGGATGAGCTGGTGGCTTGGAGAGAGAGCTGGGGGCTGGAGGCACTCTGCAGGCTAGAGTCTGACAGCAGTGCTTGTTGCAGATCCCTGGGAAACTGCTGTTCGTCCTGGTGAAGCGCTATCTGTGTGTCACTTCTCTCATGGACAAGCTCAGCAGTGGCATGGAGCAGGGAGGGGGGCAGCAGAACTGCAGTGTGCCCAGCCTGCTCACTGAGGAGAGGAGCCGTGTGAAGCAGGAGTTTGAGTTCAGCATGGCTATGGCAAACCTCATCTTGGAGCTGGTGCACGTGATGGGCTGGGACCACAACCACAAGCCAGAGCTGCTGCCCCAACAGGAGCTGCGGCCTCGCACCACCCACTCCATCTTCCAGCCCAAGACCCCAGCCTGCACTACTGCCCAAATGCTTACTTCAAATCATGATCCCCACAAAAAGCAGGGTCTTCCGTTCCTGACTCCATCAGACTTCGCTGACCGCAGTGGATATGTGGAGTACTTACAGGCAAACCTGGTGCGCGGCATGAGAGTGCGCTTGCTGGAGGACTGTGGTGATGTTAGCGCTGGGGAGGAAGGCGAGTTTCTTCAGACCACTAATAGCATGCACACAGTACAGGTAGGTCACTAGTGGAAGTAGTCTGGCTGGGATGGCAGAGGGGAATGACAGGGGTGACTGACGATTTCCTAATGATGTCTTCATGTGCGGGAAGTTGGACAGTAAGTGTATTGTAATTAGGGCACTGTCTGTATCTGTCCTAGCAAAGAAGTCACCTTTCCGAGTTGGAAGTGCAGGTCCTCAGGAAAGCTAGTCTGCTTTAGTATGGGCTGTCCTGCTAAGATTTCTTATCCTCTAAAACAGGTGGCTATATCCTGCCTCCTCAGAACAGGCCCTAGCCCTGGTTTGATCTTGGGTGTGGTTTAGGAACAGACTAGCTGGCATAAGTGACTAACACAGCAAAAGGTGCTTGAACGTCTTAAGCCTTGATATGTGGGTGACAGTACTTATGGCATACTGTTGTTCTCACTGGGTTGGACACAGCCTACATAGCTGTTTCTTTTGATCTATGAGTATATGCTGGGATCTGTTTCTGTTTAAAAATGCCCTTTGGGTGGGGAGAACTTATGTTGAAAAGAGCTGTTAGAGCTGCATATTTGCAGCTGAGTTGCTAAGTTTGTGCCAGGGATCAGGAAAAAGGCCTCAGTATTTGAGGAGGGGGAGGAATCATAGAATAGTTTGAGTTGGAAGGGACCTTTAAGGGTCATCTAGTCCAACCTCCCTGCAATGAGCAGGGACATCTTCAACTAGACCAGCACAGAGTAGAGGAGCAGAATCATCTCCCTCGACCTGCGACTCGCTGGCTGCTTTTGATGCAGCCCAGGCTACGGTTGGTCTTCTAGGCTGCAAGTGCACATTGCCAGCTCATGTCCAGCTTCTCATCCACCTGTACCCCCAAGTCCTCCTTGGCAGGGCTGCTCTTGATCCCTTCATCCCCCAGCCTGTATTGATACCAGGGCTTGCTCTGACCCAGGTGCAGGACCCTGTACTTGGCCTTGTTGAACCTCATGAAGTTCACACAGGCCCACTTCTTGAGCTTGTCCAGGTCCCTCCTGTCCCTCAGGTGTGTCAACCCCACCACTCAGCTTGGTGTCATCTACTGCAAACTTGCTGAGGGTGCACTCGATCCCACTGTCTATGTGTCCCTTGCCAAGTTCAGTTCCAGCTGCACCTTGGCCTTCTTGACTTCATCCCTACACCACCAGGTAGCATCTCTGTACTATTCCTGCGATATGTGTCCCTGCTTCCACTGCCTGTGCATTTTCTTCTTGCCCTTTAGGTTGGCCAGCAGGTCTCGACTCATCTGTGCCAGTCTCTTGCCTTCCTTTCCTGGGGATCAAGAGCTCTTGTGCTCTATGGAAAGCATCCTTAAAGGTCTGACAGCTCTGTTCTGCTCCCTTGTCCCTGAGCACAGTTTCCCAGGGAATCCCATTGACTAGCTCATTGAACAGCTGGAATTTTGCTTTCCTAAAATTCAGAATTCTGACTTTACTCTTTGCCTGCCCCATATCCCTCAGGACTGTGAACTCCACCAGTGCATGATGACTGCAGCCCAGGCTGCCTCCAGTCTTGGTGTCGGTGATTTAGCTCGCTTGCATTGGTGACCAATGGGTCCAGTAACACATCCCCTCTGGTAGGGCTGTCTATTACCTGGCCTAAGAAGTTATCCTCCATGCACTCCAGGAGTCTCCTGGATTGCCTGCAGCTCACCGTGTTACTTTTCCATCAGATGTGGGGGTGAAGAAGGTGTGGTGGTTGAAGTCCCCCAGCAGGATGAAAGCCTGCTTGTACAATCCCTCCTGAAGCTGGAGTAAGGCGGCTTTGTCAATAAGCTCCCCTTGATCTGGCAGCCTGTAGTAAATGCTGACCACAAGGTTCCCTTTGTTGGTTTGATCTAATTCTTGGCCTAAGGCATTCAGTTCTTGCCACTCCGAGGACATCCTGCTATTGTATGGATCAGTGCTGGAGCAGCAGAGCTTGGATTTAGGCCTGCGTGTGGGAGTGCTGTTCCAGCCTTTTTGTGGGCATGGGGAGGTGTTTGCTTCTGCTTAGACATTTTTCTTGAGACTTTCTTCTTAGTCCAGAAGGCTGGGCACATTCAGTGAAAGCTGAGATTTTATTTTGACTATGCAGTGGGGAGCTTGTGGGCTTTGTGTGTCACTGTAATCTATTGTAGGGTTATTTCTGCATGCTGTCTGCTGATCTTGCACTTTGGCCATGCTTTTGAGCTTCCCAAACACTGCAGCTAGAGGCACAATTTCTGTTCTCTTAAAAATCAAGCTTTAGCTGGCTGTCATCCATAGCTAGAGGGCTGTCTCTGCTCGTGTCCTCAGCTCAGTCCAGCATTGTGCTGGCTGCAAACAAAGCTACAACTCAGTTCATGGAATCTTTGTTAAATTAAACTGAGTAACCAGTAAAATGAGAAACTGTAACTACTGCACACATGTTAGTGTGTGTAACTGTGAGTTTGGTTTTTGTTTTGTTTTCTCTTCCCCCAAGTAATCTGCAAAAGTTCATACTTTGGTTTTGCAGATGATAAATAAGGAGTCTGAGGCCACTTCAGTTGGTCATATCCATACTTCAGGTTGTGCTTCAGCCTATGCTCAAAGGCTTCTCTACTTCAAGATGATTTCTGTGGATATAGATGGCCTGTAAATAGACTTAAGTGCCATGCTAGTGCAAAGCTCTGTGTTGCTAATATTAAAAAATCAGTAGCTGAAAAGCCTCACTCTGGTATATGTAGAAATGCATGACTTCCTAATGCTCTTTCCAAATCTTAAGTTCATTACCAGCCTTCCCAGAGAGGAAGTAGACAATTTGACTTTACCTTCTGTATGTTTGAAGACCATCTCCTTTAAATCTACTTTCGGCGTTTGTTAAGCATGAGATTCTCTAGCCTTCTTGGACTACAGCCCATTCTATTTGTGTAATGCCATTGTTTTCATTTACAGCCAAATAAAAATTAGCCAATTAAGAACACTGAACACTGACATATTTCTTTTCTTGCGTCTCTTTGCTTTCTTGTGCACAGGGAAATTGTGTGAATATTCTTTTGGTTTTTTTTCCTCAGTCAGTTGCATGCTTCTGATACTCTTCTGTTTATTCAGTGAGAACTGGTTTTAGGATGAATTTTTGCAGTCACCTTTCAGTAACTTTAACTTACATTGGTCTAGGCTCCTTAACTGCCTTCTAGTTTTGGAGCACTTCTTGCAGATGTCATTTAAACGAACAGCTTAAAATGCTCCAAAATGTGCGTGTGCAAGCAGGATGCTTCCAGCCTTATCTGCTTGTTTGGTGGTGGATATTACCAGTATGTGCTTATATTGGGAGAGTTTAACTGTTAGGGCAACATGTGCTGTGCAAATATGGCTTGCCCATCATTTGCACTTTCTTCTAGTCCCATTCTTTCCCCTTCATACTTGTACGTTCTTGAGTTCTGTTGAGCAGATTTCTTGCCCACAGTTCCTCTACTTAATCACTTCTCCCATTTAATAGTTTACCATTTGATGCCCTGTGCCTTACTGAAGCTGACAATTGAAATCAATCTTTTTTTTTCACCTAGAAAATCAGTTACTTCAGCAAAGAAAGCTAATGCATCAATGTGTTGGAATTGAAACTTAAGCAGATTTACCTGTTAATTCAAATTTATTGTTTATCTTGAACTTTTAGATCAAGGACACTTTTAGTTGTTCTTTCCACTAAAACATACTTTAAAGGTTTGCATACTACTGAGTCGAAGTAGTGAAGCTGTAGTGATGATTTATGTAATCAATTTTTTTTTTTCTCAAATTAGAAGCACTGGCTTTACTGTTTGTCAGTGACATGGAAACACCACTGAATAACCTAAATCCTTCCCACTTTCCAGCTGTGCTTCTGGTAGATTGCTTGGCATGTCTTTCATCTCTCTCCTCCAAACTGAATTTTGCTTCTTTCTCAGTTGTGGCAACTTCTGGATTTGTATCCCTCTACACATTAAGAGTTTGCTTTGGTTTCTTTTGTGTTTACTCAATATTCAAGTAAAATACTCCTCTAGTTTTGGACCATGCATAAGTGATTTTTCACTGCAGGCCCCCGCAATTGAATAACTGCTTTGACTCTTATTTTTAAGTGGTTGATAAAACTTTTGTCTTTTATAACCCAGTCCATAAAGATAAATTGCAACGGAAATATGTTTCCTACTGATTCTCTCTTTGTCCTTAAGGTTTGGATCTGTGTTTTTCTAAAATTTGGTTTTCTATTTCTTACAAGCTTGTACTTGCTTTTACTCTTAATGTAAGTGGGCACTTGGAAAGAACATTCAAGATCTTTTGATTTTTTTTTTTTGTCTGTTGTCTGTGATATAAATTTCAGAGGGTTTTTTTATTCACTGGTGAGCTGAAGTGTACTGTTAACTTCCATTCCCTTTGTCCATTTGGTTCCTTCTCCTGTCTATTTTTCTATTTAATTAGGTTGAATGAACCTGCAATTGCTCCATCCAGGCTTATTTTCAATAACAGTCTTCTGTAAGGCTCACACTACTAGCAAAAGCAGATCTAAATGGTAGTAAATATTCAGTGAAGAAGTTTGTTGGCCGTTATATTTGGAAGTACCTAATTTCTGCCGCTGTTAGTGTTCCTTGCCCTCCAGACTGTCTAGGAAGTTGGGAATGTACATGAAATCTTTGGGGGTGTTAATTTTTACCCTGCTCTTTATGTTCGTATCTGTGTATGTGTCTGTAGAAGTCACCCAGAGTTATGTGAGAAACTTGTGAGTCAAACCATTCAATGAGTTTTTTCCCACAGGGAGATACCAGGAATCTGACATCTCAAAATCATCTTTGTAATGGCATCTCTTGATGGTTGTTGCTTTTCTGGGCTTTTGTCATCTTGAAGGGAAACTTGATTTTTATGTGTGTTACTTTTTCTTGAGTATCACACCTGCTTTGTATTGACAGTTTATCTGCTGGTGACTAGCCAGTTCAAGTTACAAGAACTGCTTCTGCCTGGTTTTTGTTAAAATTTTGATCCTTTCCTTTTTAATTAGTTCTGCTTTTGCAGCTCATCTTGCATGAGGCTTTCTGTCAGTCTTCTGTGTACAAAATGCAAATTCATGTGCATTTTTGATAGGTGCCAGTCCATCATGAGTCTCTCCTGCCTCCTCTCATGTTTCCTTTGTTGCTCTGTTTTCTGTTGCTTTTGTGCTGCTCCGAAGAAAAAAAGTTTCACTGTTTTGTCTGGTCCTTCAGTCCTGACCCCTTTGAGATGATACTTGGTGCACAATTGGTTTAGGTCAGGGATTCATTGAAGACTAATTCATGGTGTGTGTAGAGTTTAACTCTATTTCCTTCCATATACTGTTTTCTTAAAGTCTCTCAGCATCTATTTCTTTAGCTCTGCAGCACAATGGAGTCCTAGTAGCACTGATGTAAGTGCTCAGTGAATCAGGCATCCCATATGTTTTTCTGCTGTTTTTAAAAAGTTATTGACATGTTGTACTTGCTGTTGCTGGGTCCTCCTTCTGCTTATCTTAAATGTAAAACTACAATATGGGAAACCATAAAAAAAATCCCTTTTGATTTTTGAGAGGCAACTTGGACAAAGCACAGGAAACAGTTACCTTGTTTGAGACATGCTTGTCAAGAGCCCCAAACCTGCCTGAGAAGGGTTGGTGAATGACCAAGGTGTAGAAGTTTTCTTCACATTTGCATTCACCAAGTGGTTTGTGCCTCAAGACCCTTTATATAGAGCTCATCTGCCTCAAGGTAGTGTTGGTTATGTTCTTCCTTTGTATGCTTCTCCCAAGGCACATGCTGCTGTGCACTTTTGGAACAGGCATGCTTAACTAGATGCACTCCTGTCAATGCTGCTGTGCTTCATGAGATCTGTAGTGGTTGCAGGCAAAGCTGGTGTTTTTTTTTTAAATAAAGGTCTAGATACAACCAGGGCAGCAAGTTAATAAAGATGGTATGCTTAAAAATTGGACAATGTGTGTGTTGAAACCTGTATATGAATTAGGTGGTCTTGTACTTGAACAGTGCTTGCTATCTTCATGCATTTGGGAAATGGGAGGACAAATGTAGCATGAGGATTGAATGAGTGAGCAAATACGATAATCTAGATCTGTTTCACCCACAGGTTTTATGGCAGTCAACAGGTCGGACCTACTGGATGCATTGGCACATGTTGGAGATTATTGGCTTTGGAGACCAGTGGGAAGACACTGCTGCTCAGGGAAAAAAATGTAGTCTGATAGAGAGCTTTAATCTAGACAGAGGTGAGATTATGTGCTGCATGTGTGTGGCTGTATCATCTCTTTCTGATTCTGCTGTGGCATATTTTTGAGTGGTGAACTTTATATGGATAAGCATGTAGCAACTAGCAGGTTGGATTTAGAAAGCACTATGAGCTTTTGGTTTGTATGATCGTGTAGAACTGGTCACATGGCTTGTGGTTGCATGGAGTATTTTTGAATCATAGACTTCTGTCATGATATAAAAGCGTAAAATTTTATTTAAACTGCAACTGTCAGAAATGTAACAGAACAAACTGCCAAAATAAGAATGTAGTATCTCTCTGAGATGAAGCTGCTTTAGGGACCCTCAGATCCCCTTAAATAAGTGATGTGGATTTTTAAAGGCATTAATGTGCCAACAATTTGTTTCACTTCTTACCACTCAGTTTTGGGCAAAGTGAGCATTAAATGCACTGTTTTCGTAAAGATCTGCAGAATCTCCTAGAATCCTTTGACATTGCCCTTGTACTGAGAGAAGATAAAAGGGAAAATCTAGACTTCAGATACCCCTTGTTCAGCGTCTGACGTGACTCTGGCCCAGGAAATCTGTTAAAGTAACTTTTATCATGCCTGCAATCTTGTAGGACATCTTTTTGGTAGAGTGATTTGGATTTAGCTGCTGCAAGAGACAGAATATATATGAGATCAGCAGCTAATTATCCACTTGAAAAATATTCTTATTGCCAGTTGAAAAGATGGCTTCTTTAATGGCTTCTACTTCTTGTAACTAAAAACTTAACTGCACATCACTTTGAAGTGGCTAAGTTAAAACAAACTTTGTTAGACTTTGCTGTTTTTCTTGGTCTCTCTGATTTTGGTAGAAGCATGGGCTGTGTTTCACTTCTGTGTAAAACTTTCCACTCATCATATCCCACATAAAAATTGAATTGAAGAAGTAGATGCTTTCTGCTTTGGATCTTGACAGTTGGATAAATTAGTTCTTGTTGACTGACTGTTGGTCGCTCTTAGCATGCTTGAGCCTCTTGGAGTGAGTTTGGCCCTTTTCTGTTGAGTCTTGAGGTGGTGAATGTCTCCCACTTTGCATTTGCAGAGAGCTGTAACTTGTTGCTTAACAGATATCAGCAAGTGTTATTCAGCTCTTATTTCTAAATTACCTAGGAAATAGCTAACATACATAACGGATTTGACCTTCCACTCTTCATTTTGGATGCATTAGCTAAAATGATCGTGATAACTGAGCAGTCTTGTTTTGCTTTTGCCTATATAAGTATTTGCTGTTAGCCATCAGGAGGCATTTGGCAAAGGGAGAAGGTCATGGCAGAATTAGCTTCTCATCCATTGACGACTCTAGCGTTTTGGGCCAGCTCTGTTTCCCCTTCTGCACTTGCAAGCTGTCACTGTGCATTCTGCTGGTGCGGGGGTGTCTGAGTGCATTGCCCTGGCTGGTCCAGGCACTGTGGGTACAGGTTGGGGGAGCAGTGAGCTAGAGGTGCCCATTTTGAGCATATGCTTCTTCTGTTCTACAGCCCAAAGAGGTTCAAGAGAAGATGGTAATCCCCATCTCTGCAGCTTCTGGGGTGTCCTCCCAGCATGTTCCCTTTCTCTTGCTGCCCTCCTGTCACCTCCCTTTCCCACACTTTCCTTTCACTCCCCATGGGACAGTGGGGACCTCTTCTGCCCAGATGGGCCACATGAGCTCTTTCCCTGAGGAATGTGGAGTGTGCAGCAGAGGATGGGGGACTTGGCAGAGCTGACAGTGCCCTTCCTTGCTCTGCTTTCCTGCAGTTGCGCAGCCATTTTTCCACAAGCCCTTTGCGGGGCTGTACTCTCTGCCTTACCTGGGGGAGCAGCCGACCAAGGCTGCAGAGGCCCTGAGCCGTGCCGAGTGGTGGGAGCTGCTCTTCTTTGTGAAGAAGCTGGAAGCACAGGAGCAGAAAGACATCATCTGTCTGCTCCAGCAGGACCAGAGAGAGCAGGTATGGGCCAGAGCCTGCAGTGGGGAAACGGGAGGGAGGGAGAATGTTTGGGAAGGGTCTGGGCCCAGAGGAGGAGATGGTAAGCGTGAGCTGTGCAGGGTCAGCCTGGGTGGGACTGAAATGGGAGGAGGGTGAGTCAGGGATGGTGAAAGTGTGGGGAGGTGGGCACAGCAAAGGGGTGAGGAGAGGTGAGAGGAAACGCAGTCTCCCATGACCCTGTGTCCAGCGAGGTTTGGGTAGGCGAGGCAAGCCCATGGAGTGATTCTGCTGGTTGGGCTTGGGTGGTGAGTGCAGGTGGGAGGTCTGGGCTGGTGATAGTTGGGTTGGGGACAGCTGGGGAGGACGGCACTGGGGAATGGCCCTGGGGGCCTCCAGCAGCCTGCAGCCTTTCTGTCTGTTCTGGCACTGGCTGTCACAAGGAGTGTGGGGTCTGTGGTGGGTCCGTGAGGGTTAACTTGACCGCATCTGCCCAGCTCTTGGAGGTGGATGAAGAAGCCCTGTTCCAGCTATCGGTACCTGTGGAGCTGGCCCAGAAGGTGCTGTGGGTCTTGGAGAAGCGGTGCCAGGGCAGCACTCAGCGTGACCTGCGCGGCTCCCACATCTACACCAAATACTTCCTCGGTAGGGGTGCCGAACAGGATACTGAGGGGAGCACCGCGGTGTCCTCAGAGGGTGCCAGCTGCAGCAGCACTGGCCCTGAAGCCAAAATGGCCAAGGCAGCAAAGGAAGACCTTTCTGCAGCCACAGTGCTGCCTCAAGCCCCTGCTGCAGCAGCAAAGTCAGATTCTCAGCTGTTCAGCGAGCTTCTTGAGAGGGAAGGGCTGTTCTTCCCAGAGGTGGCAGAGGAGCAGATCAAAGGTAATTTCCTGCTACATGCTGGGGTACAAGCATGGTGCTGGAGACAACTCTGTTGCCTTGATGGAGGAAGGCTCTGGGCAGGGTATGGGAGGTGAGCTGCTCGGAGGTTGCCTGGGGAGGGAGGCGGGCTTGTGGGTGCCTGGCACCCCAGGCGTTGCTGGGGATGTTACTGCTGCCCTGACACTTGTGTCCCTGCCTCCCTCCTGCCAGTGTTGGGCAGCCCCGAGGGGCTGAGTGAGAGGGGCTCGCTGGCCAAGATTGCAGCCATGGTGGATGTGATCCAGAGCAGCAGCTCAGAGGTGGGGTTGCGCTTAGCCGGGCTCAAGCGCATCCTGAAGATCCTGGAGGAGGAACCTGAGCCGGAGCAGCAAGTCAGCAAATCCCAGGGCAGGCTGGGGACCAGGAGTGTCGGGTGAGAGATGGGGTGCTGCACAGCCCTCCTGCTGGCGGGGGAGGGCTGTGTTGGTGGGGTGGGGGACAGTACTGCAGGTGGGAGTGCGGGAGGTGTCAGTGGAAGTGTGAAGGCCAGTGTGTCCCTGCGTGCTCAGCCAGAACAGAAGAGAGGTGGATTTTGTGTCCCTTTGTCCCAGGCAGCCTCATTCCTGAGGCTGACCCAGGTGTAGTAGAGCCATGTGGGCAGGGAGAAGGTGGCTGGCAAGGCCTGGGGTGCCGGTGTGAGAGCGACAGTGCCAGGAGGCTCCTCCTGAGGCGTCCTTTCCCATGCAGGGAGAAGCTGGTGAAGGTGGCAGTGGAGCTGCTGAGCACTGAGGTGGCAGAGAAGGCCCTGGTGGCGGTGACGCTGCGACTGCTGGCTGTGCTGATGGCGAAATATGACTGGCGTGTGCCGTTTGCCACAGAAGGCGGTGTGCGGGCTGTGCTGGCTTGCATGCAGCAGCATGCCTCCTCTGCCCTGGTGCAGCAGACTGGCCTGGCGGTGAGTGTGGCAGAGGGGATGCTGTAGGTGGGTGGGCAGGGTGCAGGCTCGCCCAGGTATGGCAGAGATGCCCGCTGCCCTTCTGACTGCTGTTGACCTTGCAGGCCCTGAAGGTGCTGGTGGGAGCTGTGGCCGGTGAGCCAGGAGGTGCCAGTGGGAAGCCCTTGCCCCTGAACCATGCTGACGCGCAGATGATGCGGGAGATCTTTGCCAGCATTGGCTCTGCCTCCAGCGAGGGCTCGGCGAGCCTGCTGAGTGCCATCCCTGCCGCCATGAGCACCATGCAGAGGGTCCCAGGGTAGGGGCAGAGTGAGGACAGCGGCTGGGTGTGGGGGGACTCTCTGCATGGTGGGGGGTGGGCAAGGCAGGCAAGTGGCTTGTGGGTGCAGCAGGGGAGGCTCTGTGCTTGGGGGAGGAAGGTGCCCGCATCGCTCTGTCCCTGCAGGGGCTCCTCAGGTGTGCAGAACGGCTTGCTGGTGGTGAACATGCTGATCGACAGCCACCGGGGCCTGGCGGAGCAGCTGGCGAGCTGTGATCTCCCCAGGGTGCTGCAGAGCTGCTGGTGGGATGGGCAGAGCACCGGCTGCCCTCATGCAATGCTGGCCCTCAGCACGATCAACCGCCTGGCGGAGCACCGGCTACCCCTGGGCTCGGAGATGGCAGGTAGCGGGCTCCTGCCTACCCCTGCCCCCTGCCTTGCCATGGCCCCACGGATGCAGCGGGCAGGGCTGTCTTGCCTGCCAGGGCAGAGCACCCTGCTGGCGCCTGTCAAGCAAGTGCCTGGGCTGGGCCCATGTGTCCTTGTCGTGGCAGGCAGAGAGGCCCCGCTGGACCTGAGGGACATGCGGATGCTTCTGGACGGCCTGGGGGATGGCACCTTCTCCAAGGATGTGGTGGCAGCCCTGGAGCGGCAGCTCTGCGGTGAAGGCCCTGTCCCCTCTGGCGAGGCGGCCCAGCTGCTGCAGGACAACAGATGCTTCAGGCTGCTGCTGCGCAGCTTTGAGCTGCTAGGGGCAGAGAAGGCTGTGAGCCTGAGCATCCTCAGGTGGGTCCAGGGGGATTTGGTGGGGGTCCGGGGCCTCTGCAGCAGGTGTGTATGTGCTGGTGGTGATGCTGGGGGGACACAGCACATGTTTGTGGTGCTGTTGTTCTTTGCCAGGGGCAGGTGCACCCCAGCACATATGCAGGTGCTGACTGGGGTGCCCTGAGGCGCAGGGCCATGTGGGGACAGAGCAGCATGTGCCTGGGTGCTGGTGGGGTGTCCAAGGTGCCTGGAGAGCCTTGGCTGCCAGTCCCTGTGGGGTGCCAGCCTTCCAGGTGTGGCAGGGAAGCAGGGCTGCCTCTGGCACCGCTGTCTTTGTGCCCTGGCCTGAGTGGGCCCCCTCCGTCACTCAGGATCCTGAACAAGTTCCTGGACGGTTACCAGGAGGATGTGCTGCCCTGGCACGAGTGTGTGGAGCCTTGTTTGTCCTCCCTGAGTACCCACAGCAGTGACCGGGAGGTGAGGGGGCCCCGGGACTCCCAGCAGGCAGGGGCAGCTTTGCTGGCTGTGCCGTGCATAGGCTGGGCCTGGTGTTGGTGAAGCGGGGTCCCCGCCTGCAGCAGCCCGGCCTCATTGTGGCCAACGTGCTGGGAGAGGTGGGGAGAGGCTGTCCTGGCTGTGGCCACGTCCCAGTGGCTGGCGTGCCCAGCCCTGTGCCTGGCCAGGCTCTCACGGGTGCTGCTGCGGTGTTGGGGTGGAAGGGGATGGAGCACTGCAGGCCCCTGTTGCTGGGTGCTGGTGGGTTCCTAGCGCCGGTGCATCCGCTCATGGCTGCTTGCTCAGCAGGTGGTGCAGGGGGTCGTAGGCTTCCTGCACCGCCTGGCCACCATCAGCAAGGACTGCGCGGTGGTCATGTGCCGTGTGGGCACCCGCGAAGCTCTGTCCAAAGCCCTGGACAAGCACAGCACGCCCCTGTCACTGGCGCCAGCCCTGCTCGACCTGGTGGTTGACTGTGAGAAGTACGCCAGCCTCTACAAGAAGCTGACGACTAGCATCTTGGCTGGCTGCATCCAGGTGGGCCTGGGGAGGCCCAGCTGTGCTGGGGCTCTGGGTCTTGGGGGCCGTCCAGCTGTCCCTGGCACTGAGGGGCAGCCCTGCGGTGGGCGAGGGGAGGAGGACCCAGCGTTCCCAGTAAGAGCCTTGCCCTACCCCGTAGCTGGTCCTGGGGCAAATTGAGGAGCACCGCCGGCGCCACCAGCCCATCAGCATCCCATTCTTCGACGTCTTTCTGCGCAACCTGTGCCGAGGTGAGTGTGGGGAGCAGGAGCTGGAGCCCCGTGCTGGCCTGGTGGCTGTGGGCTCCATGTGCTCTCCCCACAGGCTCCAGCGTGGAGGTGAAGGAGGACAAGTGTTGGGAGAAGGTGCAGGTCTCCTCCAACCCCCACCGGGCCAGCAAGCTCACGGACAGGAACCCCAAGACCTACTGGGAGTCGAATGGCAGCACCGGCTCCCACTTCATCACTGTCCACATGCAGTGTGGTGTGGTGGTCAGGTGGGGCTGGGCCAGGGGGGCTGAGGGGCCTTGGGGCCAGGAGGGCCAGCAGATGTGCAGGGAGGAGAGGGCTTTGGGGATCTGTGCAAGCCCTGTCCCCGCGGTCCCCGTCCTGCGGCTTGCTGGATGTGGGCAACAGTGCGTGGGGCTATCAGGGGCCAGGGCAGGGAGGTGAGGACTGCTGGGCAGCACTGTGTTTGCTGTGCTTCAGGGAGATGAGCATGCTGGTAGCCAGCGAGGACTCCAGCTACATGCCAGCCCGTGTCGTGGTGCTGGGGGGAGACAGCCCTGCCACCATCAGAACTGAGCTCAATGCGGTGAGTCTCGCACGGGCTGCTCAGGCCATGGGGCTCCATGGGAATGGCGGGCTGGTCCTTGCTGTGTCCCCTGAAGGTCTCGCCCTGGTGCAGGGCCCTGGGAGATGCCCCACAGGAAGGTGGGGGTGGCAGGAACTGTGCTGCGGGAGCCTCCTCCTGGCTGTAGGCAGCAGGTGCTGGAGACTTGGGCATGGGCAGCCCTGCAGCACAGTCTGCAGCAGGCTGGTGTGCTGGGGCTGTGAGCCAGAAGGGGGGACCCTGGCGGGGGTTGCCCTGTGTCCGCGTAGGGCGTGCTGGGGGGGCAGAGGCCATGGCTTTAATGGGTGGTGGCCAGAGGAGCATGCAGGGTGGCTGACACTCAGTGCCTGGCATGCCGAGGGCTCACGATCTGCCTGCAGGTGACCATCCTGCCCTCAGACAGCAGAGTGATCCTGCTGGAGAACATGACCCGCTTCTGGCCCGTCATTCAGATCCGGGTGAAGCGGTGCCAGCAGGTAGGGGAGCAGGGGGCCGGGCCAGGGGGCTGGCAACATGGGGCATCAGGGCCATGCCTCATGAGCTGAGGGTCACGCTCTCCCGTAGGGTGGCATTGACACACGTGTGCGTGGCATTGAGGTGCTGGGCCCCAAGCCCACTTTCTGGCCCATTTTCAAGGAGCAGCTGTGCCGGCGGACGTTCCTCTCCTGCACTGCTCGGGCTCATGCCTGGTGCCAGGAGATCTGCCGGGACCGGGGGCGACTGCTGCAGCTCTTTGGCAGGTGGGTTGTCTCCTGACTGCATCGCTGTGTCCCCAGTGTCCCAGGGCCTGGGGGTTTGGTGCTGGCAGCTGATGAGGGGACTGCAGGGCCAGAAGAGGAGCAGCGAGGTATTGCGCCAGGACAAGGAGGGGCCCTCGCTCCTCCGTGGCCACCAGCGGTTCCAGAGGGCCAGGGCCACCTTGGGGTCCCCCAAGTTTAATCTGTGCATGTGGGCATGGCTAGCCCACCAGAGAGGTGCCCCGCAGGGTGCGTCCTGACCTGGTGGAGGTCAGTCAGGCGCAGGCAGGATCTTGCGGCCACAGATGTCGCGCAGCCCCCCGGTTCGGTGGGGGCTGCGAGGGCCCCAAGGCCCAGTGCAGGGAGGCCCCGGGGGCAGTGAGGGGCCCTTGCTGCTGGGGATGAGTGGGGCTGCTGAGCTGTCATGCTTGGCAAGTGGCAGGGCAGGGAGCGACTGCCACACTCTGCTTTCCTGGGGGCGTCCCCTTGGCCATCGGCAGGTGCCTGGCAGCACTGTGTGCTGCCTGGTCGCTGTTGCAGGCTGAACCGGGTGCTGCAGCATGAGCAGGGCTTCGCCGACCGCTTCCTTCCTGATGACGAGGCAGCCTGGGCATTGGGCAGGACGTGCTGGGAGGCCCTGGTGAACCCCTTGGTGCAGAGCATCACCAGCCCAGGTACACTGCGCTCTCCCGGGCCTGTCCGCGCCGTGCCCCAGGCTGAGGCACCCTGCTCTGAGCCTGTCTGGCCTCGCAGACCCCCATGGCATCAGCCCCCTGGCCTGGCTGCTGAGCGAGTACCTAGAGAGCATGGAGCCACCCTGTGGCGCTGCGAGCCGTGGTGCTGTCTTTGGTTCCCGTGTGCGGCGCCTGACCCAGCTCCTGGTGCACGTGGATCCCGGCAGCCAGGAGCTGGAGGAGGCAAGAGTAGCTGGTGAGCGAGGATCTGCCCTCCTGTGGGACTGGGAGGGTGGTGGTCCAGAGTGCCAGGCTGCAGCGGTGGGGATCCGCTGCGGAGGCCTCTGTGGCACAGGAGGCTCCTGAGCCGGGGAATGCTTGTGGCTGTGCCCCCTCAGTGGGGTGCATCTCCTCTGCCCTGCTCCCGCCAAGGGAGATGGGGATGTTGCTGTCAGTCAGTGTGTGGAGCCTGCCCACAGAGCCACGCTGAGCCTAGGGTTGTCCCTTGGCAGGTGGGAAGGAGGGGAAGAACAAGGAGGTGCCGGCCAGGGCTGCAAAGACGGTGGTGGAGAAGTCGAGCAGCCTGCGGGGCATCTCGCAGTGCTGGCGTGGCGTGGTGCAGCAGCAGGTAGAGCTTGGAGGGCTGGCTGTGGGGGTCGGAGAGGCAATGTGGGAGCCCACACTGTGTGGGTGTAGCGGGGAGCAGGGCCTGGCAGTGCCCTGGGAGCGTGGGGAGGGTGCAGGGCTGTACCTGGTCTCTGTGGGGCCTGGAGGGATGTGGGGACAGCCCTGCCATGCTTGCCACCCTGGTGGGGCTCAGGTGTCAGCCTGGCCCTGTGCCCAGGCTGTTGCTGCAGGCCGGGAGACAGGTACAGTGTTGGGCCACTTATTTCCTGCTGGGCTGCTGCTGCACTTCTGTCCTGCCCCCACAGCCCCTCGGGGCTACGCTCGCACCTCACCGCAAGTTCTCGGTAGCCCGCAGCAGCACCAGGGCCTCTAGTTGGCCCCTGGCTGGGACCCGGGCAGCTGGTGTCGGCAGTGAGGCAGGGGGCTGTGAATGTTCCTGCAGGCGACAGGCACGCCCCACTGCGGGGCTCACCCTTCTTGTGCGCCGTCTCGCAGGTGCAGCAGTTCCTGGAGGCGGCAGGGCAGGCACCGGACCTTGTGGAGCGATACTGCGGGCTGTACCAGCGCCTGCGCGGCGCCACGGAGGAGCTCTTTGGGCAGCAGGCTGCCTTTGTGCTGGCCCTGGGCCAGGGCTTCGCAGGAGCTTTGCTGCAGCTCTCCTTCCTTACCAGCCTGCACGTGAGTCGAGGGGGTGTGGTGCTAGCAGCGGGGCCCCAGCCCTACCGGCCCTGGGCGCAGGCCGGGGAGGCTGCCCTGGCCCACAGCCTCGGGCTGAGCTCTGGGTGGGCAGTGTCCTGGCCCTCCACCGACCCACAGTGCCCTGCCCTGCAGCGGCCCTGGATGGTGCCCAACTGTGGGTGCGCGGTGCCTGTCACGGCATGGCCCTGGCCCCGTCACGCTCCTGCCTCGAGCTAATGCCTGGGCGGCCTCGGCCCCTGCCTGAGAGGGGGCAGCCCCAGCTGCTTCCCACATGGACATTCCCTCAGCCTGGCCCTGCGGCCACCCGGTGAGCCCCCTCCACAGCCAGTTGTGTCCCTCTGCAGGTGAGTGAGCAGTTTGCCCGCTACCTTGATGGGCAGATCCAGGAGCTCCACAGGGCTGCGGGCAGCGCAGGGTCACTGCAACGGCTACAGCAGATCCTGGAGCCCTTCGTTGTCGTCAGTGGCCTGGAGCTCGCCCACACCTTCGAGCACTTCTACCGGTGAGGGGTGCCGTGTCTCCATGGGAGCTAAGGATCTGGTGCGGTGTGGCGGGGGAGGTGCAGGTGGTGCTGAGGCCATGGCTGAGCGTGGCCTGGTGTGGCAGTGGTGCTTCTGCATCGCTTTTCCCGTCTTGCGTGTGGAGGGAAAGGCTGTGAAGGCCCGTGGGCGCAGCCAGTCTGCAGACGCATGTTCCCTGCTGGCGACAGGGAGGGGAGATGGGTGCTGTTGGGCCCATGCACCTGGGGGCCAGGGCCGTCTCTGTCTTCTGGTGGGTGGCTGATGGCGACGGCGCTTGGGCCGGCCCCTAAAGGTTTTTTGGGCCCCTCACTACAAGAAGGACATTGAGTGGCTGGAGCGTGTCCAGAGAAGAGCAACGAAGCTGGTGAGGGGTCTGGAGAAGAAGTCTTGTGAGGAGCGGCTGAGGGAACAGGGGTGGTTTAGTCTGGAGAAGAGGAGGCTGAGGGGAGACCTTCTTGCTCTCTGCAACTACCTGAAAGGGGGTTGTGGCGACGAGGGTGTTGGTCTCTTCTCCCAAGTAACTAGCGATAGGATGAGAGGAAATGGCCTCCAGTTGCGCCAGGGGAGGTTTAGACTAGATATTGGGAAAAATTTCTTCACGGAAAGAGTTGCCAAATATTGGACTAGGCTGCCCAGGGAGGTGGTGGTGTCACCATCACTGGGAGTGTTCAAAAAATGTGTAGATGTGGCACTTCATGGGCAGGTGCTGGGTTGACGGCTGGACTTGATGATCTTAAAGGTCTTTTCCAACCTTAATTAATTATTCTGTGATTCTGTGACCTGATGCTGGCCCCTGTGGCAGGCACTACCTGGGTGACCGACTCCTGGCACAAGGGCCGTCTTGGCTGGAAGGAGCCATTGTGGAGCAGATCGGGCTGTGCTTCCCCAGCCGCTTCCCCCAAGAGATGCTGAACAACTTGGCTGAGTCGGAGGAGCTCCAGCAGCAGTTTTACCTCTTCCAGCTGCAGGAGCAGGACAAGCGGCTGCTGGAGCTGGACATGGGCCTGGACGAGGTGAGCGTGCTGGTGAGGTGGGGAGGCTGGGGGCTGCCCTCATTCCTCACAAGGATCCCGGGGCCTGTGCTGAGCCACCCTCGTGTCCACGTGCCCAGGCACTGGGGACAGCCTCGGTGGCGGATGTGCCAGAGGTGAAGGTGCTGGCCCTGTCCCCGCGCTGCTGGCCCGTTTCCCCGTTCTGCTATATGGATGAACCTGGGAGGTTTTTCTCAGCGGCCTTGAGCTCCTCTCTGGATGAGTTTGCCGACTTCTGCAGGCGGAGTGAGTGTTGCGGCAGTGGGTGTGCATGGGGGTCTTGCCGGGGCCCAGGCCTTCCACAGCAGCTCAACCAGAAGTGGCAAGAGTGCTGGGGTGTGCCGGGAGTGCCTGTCAGGGCTGGCCCCTGGCCCTTGCGCTGCAGCTGATGCTGTCTCTGGCAGGTCAGAGCCAGCTGGGCTGGGAGTGTACAAAGCCCCGGCGGTTGCAGTGGACATGGCTGGGCCATGCTGAACTGCAGTTTGGAGACTGTATCCTCCACGTGTCCACGCTGCAGATGTACATCCTGCTGTGCTTCAACAACGCTGAGGTAGGAGCCGGGGCTGCGGTGGCGTGAGGGAGGCAGCAGATGCTGGAGCATGGCAGGGCCATGTCCTCCCTTCCGGTGGGGTCTCCAGCGGTGTTTGGGGCACAGGCTCTCCCTTGTTTGGCTGGGCCTGTGGCTGGTGGGCCTTGACTGGCCATTCCCCTCCCATGCACTCCTGCAGGAGGTGGCTGTGGAGGCCCTGCTGCAGGCTACAGGGCTCCCTGCTGACCTGGTGCACCACGCACTGGCTCCGCTGACCCATGGCGAGGGCATCCTAGTGCGGAGCTGCATGCCAGGAGGTCAGCGTGGGGCTGGGGCACTGCTGGGGAGGTGCTGGTGCAGGGGTGTGTGAGCTTGTAGGGGAAGCGAGTGGGCTGGGGTGAGTCTATGTTGGTGCTCAGGGCGCAGGTCTGTGTGCCATGTGTGGGGCCGTGCATGGGGCGTGGGTCAGGGTGGGTAGTTAGGTCTCCAGTCTGGGTGTGGGCCTGGGGACTGGGGCTAGGGGATGTGCGTGTGGCTGTTTCTTGGGACCGTGTGTGGGGAACAGGGATGGGGCTGACGCCTGTGAAGGCAGCAGCGGGAGGCACAGGGTTGGGTCCAACAGCCACATGTGTGTCTGGGGCTCCTTCAGGCCCCAGCTTGGGGCTTGGCTGACCCTGAGTCGGGTGCTAGCTCCAGGTGTGCTGCGGCTGAACCAGGCAGCCCTGGCCCATGCCTCTGGCCACCACCTGAGGCTGCTGCCCCGGCAGAGGTACCTGCGGGCGGAGAGGGCTGAGGTCAGTGCCCTGGAAAGGAAGAGGAACGTCCTGTGCTGCCTCATCATCCGCATCCTCAAGGTGGAGAAGCAGCTCCACATTGACAACCTGGTGTTTAGGGTATGGAGGGCTTGAGGGGCAGAGAGGGGCTGCCTGGGTGCTGCACCACACTGCAATGTGGGGCTCCCTTGCTGCTGTAGGTGATTGATGCCTGTCAGAAGGGTGAGCTGGGGCCAGGGCTGCAGTTCCTGAGCTTCTGCTGCCACAGCGTGGATGTGCTGTCCTGTGTCCTGCACCTGCTCAACCAGGGCTATCTCCGGCGCCAGGAGGAGAGGCCTCATGTCTTGGAATACACCTCTGCTGAACCTACAACACCTCTTGGGGGCCAGGCACAGATGGTTTTCCAGAGCAGGCTGCCAGAGGCATCTCCGGATGAGGACAGCGTAGACTGCCTGCATTGGTAGGGATGCATGTCACCAGGTGTGGAGGGTTGTACATCTCCACCCTTTATGGACATGACACATTTCTCTGTGTTAGGTTGAATCCTGGCATAGGCAGGTCGGAGGAGTTTCTCATGGCAATGCTGCATGTGCCAATGGGGCATACGCTTAGTCCAGAGGAGGCGAAGCTGCTCATGAACCAGACAGTACAGCAGGTCCAGGATACTCTGAGCATCCCGGATGATGTTGCTCGGCACCTCCTCATGCACTGCAGGTGGAATGTGGATTTCCTGATACAGTGCTATGTGGAGAACCGTGAGACCCTGCTCATCTCCTCGGGGCTGCAAGTACAGGATGCCCAGCTTCCCCCGAGTCCTGGAACCCACTGCCCAGTCTGTGTCAACCAGCTATGTCCCACTGAGAAGCCACCAACCCTCTGCTGCATGCACTACTGCTGCAAGGTGAAGGCCCTGGGGTCTTTGGCTCCTGTAACTTGGTAGGGAGTTGGTGCTGCCTGGTTCAAGCAGCTGTTCTTTGTCTGGAGCTGTTACCAGGTGATTTTCACAGAGCCCATACATTCTTGTTTCTCAGTTCCTTGGTTGATTGTGATCCTTCAGCTCCTGATTAGTCTGTTCCTATTTTTGTGCTTTTGAGTACTTATCCATGGTTTGGTGCTTTTGAGCACCCTCTGCTGGGTGGGGTGGGCTTCCAGGATCACATGACCCAGGTAGTGCAGCTTGTGTTTATCTCTGATCTGTCCTCTTCTGCCTTCACAGCCCTGTTGGAGTGAGTATCTCACGACTCGCATTGAACAGAACATGGTTGTCAACTGCACCTGTCCCATATCTGAGTGCCATGCACAGCCAACTACAGCCTTCATTTGTTCCATTGTTTCCTCCAAGGAGATTATAGCCAAGGTGAAGTAGCAGAGGTGGTTGGTTACTGGGTGTCCAAGCTCTGTTTCATTTTTGTCAGCACTAGCAGATAATCTTGCTGCTGCTTTTCCCCTTCACATTACTAAGACTGGCAGTGTGGTAATTGAGGCAGATCAGATGTCTGTACAGTGGTGTCTGTTGTCTCTGATTGTGGTCAATACTAGCTATTCACAAAAGCATAACATCAGCAAAAGAGCACAGTGATATTTCCTCTAAACATGTCTCCAGCAAACAACATTTCAGGTACATCCTTAGTTGAGGACGAGGTGAGAGCTGTGGTAGCAGCTCATGACAAGTATCCTCTGCTGGTGTGCTGAAAGCAACTGTAAAATCTAGAACAAATGAAGAGAAATCATTTGAGCAATTTCATTTTATCGCTGCATCAATAACCCTAGCGTCCTTTGTCTTCCATCAGTCTCTGGCTTTGACATCTCAGGTTTTTGTGAAGATGACCGAAGCTACTGCATCAGACTTAATCTTCACTCTAAGTCTGTGTGAGTCTACAGACATGTCCAAACCAGGCTTCCTGATCTCTGCCCACCTTAGTCTTCAGTCAGCAGGGGGCAGCAGGAGCTGCTGCTTCTGAGGCAGAAGCTACTTTTTCTCCCTATTCTTTCAGTTTTTAGTTATTACTTAGAGCTGAATGCCCTTCCCACCTAATGGCAGAGCTGTGGCTGTCACATGACAAACTCTTTTTGTTAACTGCTGGCCAGAACAGGCATCTCATCTGTTTTCCATTGTTTTGTTGTTTGATAGGTCTCCACCAGCAACTGCTTCTCCAAAAATATTCTTCACCTCTTCCAGCTCGTTACTGTCATTATGATCCTGTGTGAACAGTCATAAGGAGAAATTAACAGTAGTCATAAAGACTGCTCTATCTTATAATTTTTCTTGAAGCTTGCAAACTGGCAACCAAAATGGGCAAGGCTACAGAAAAGCATTTCCTTCGATGTATGAAGAATTGGTGCATGTATCTGGGCAGTTAGTTCTTACTGGCTTTGCAAATCCTGTAGTCACACCTGCCTGAGAGCAGGATTTAATGTCCTGTTGCTGTGGCTATTTTATAAATTATTGCAGGTCAACATAAATTGCAGCCAGTTTTAACAAGTTGCTCTGATGCTCTCACTGAAATGTTATCTGTTTCCCTTTTTGCTCAGTAAGTGGTGTGGCTGGAGCATTAATGCCTTGTGCAGAGTTACACATACAGTCATAGAATAATTTAGGTTGCAATAATCTGTGGATAACTGTGGTAAGATACCCCGCTGCTGTTTTCTCCCCATGTTGAACAAACCCAGCTCTCTCAACCTCCCCGTCATACATTCTGTGCTCCAGCTCCTGACTGTCTTGGTGGCCTATGGATGACATTTTCTCTAGTCTGTTAATGTCTTTTTTTTGTACTCAGGAGCCCAAACTGTTCCCAGTATGCAACTGTCACCAGTGCTGTGAGAAATCCCTTCCCTTGCCTGCTGGCTGCACTCTTGCTATACAAGAATATTTGAGTTTAAACTTTTCATGCTTGTATTTCTACAAAACCTAAACCCTGTCATGTTTCTAAAAGAGGTTTTCTCTCAACCTTGTTTCACTCAAGTTTCTTGAAAGTCTGTTTTTCAGAGGTGGTCTTCCATTCTGGTCCCAGGGATTGTTTGCTGGGAATGATGCCATAGGCTCCATACCTGGATTAACTCCAGTGTGTGCAAAGGTTCCTCTAAGATCTGTTGGTCAGTGTCATGCAGTACTTGGCAACTTCTTGATTGTACCTGGCTAGGTTTCTTCCCAGACCTTCATTCAATGCTTGTTCCCTCTTCTTTTAGGTTTCCTGAGAGCAGATCTTTCTCTTATGGTTCCAGTAGGAATTCTAGATCCACGTCAGCAGTTGCATCTCTGTCTCCTGCTCACCAAGAAAACGGTATAGGGCAAAGCTCCAAACATCAGATGCTGTGAAATTCAGCCTCTCTGAAGGCTGTGATTTGGTACTTGCTGTCTGACTCAAGTGCCCATTTATCTCTCTGGGTACTGTTGTCTGGGCAGAAATGATCACATTGCATATCAACAGGAAGACAACAGACACAAATGTTGACTCTCTGAGAAGCGTGAAGTGGCTTTGTTGAGACTTTGCCTCCACCAGGCATTTTGCCATGACATAGGCTGACATCCTTGCAGCCAATCAGCACACACTCTCTGGTTTAGGTTGCTTGAGAGAGACAATGAACAAGAGAGAATAAAAAAACAGAGAGAAATGAATGAGATCCCTGTCGGACCCCTTCAGTGCTCAGGGCTTGCACCTTTTCTCTCTAGTTCTTGTTGTGACCTGTGTTGTCCTTTCTGTGCCTTGTGGCTTTAGAGCAGCTCTCCCGGTATGCAAAAATCTCTGCAGGAGGGCTGTGAAGACTACAGGATTTCTTCTGAACTTCCTCTAGCTTTGTGTATGTTTGCACAGTCCTCACACTGTAGTAACTGAGCATAGAAAATTAAGCTACTGTGTGCAATATGGTTGTATCCCTGGGTCTCTACCTGAACAATCCCTTTATTGATAACCAGTTTGCCTTGTCCTCTGCAGTAACGTCTAGAGGCTGTGGGTAAAGCGAGTCTCCTTCCCTTTTGCACATCATGTTCCTCAGCAGACTTTTGCTTAGTTACTTAAAATCAGAAAAAGTTAAAAGAGCACCTGGTAGCTTTCTTGTCAACATGTGTAAATACAAAAATGGGATTAAGGAGCCAGAGTCATCTTGGTGATACTCAGTGAGAGGATAAGAAGCAGTGGGCACTAATTTAAAGACAAGGATTTCCATTTAAACATAAGAAAACTTTTTTTTTTTAAACAGGAAGCCTAATGGGATATTGGAACAGGTTGGGCAGAGAGGCTTGTAGTCTCTATCCTTGGGTATGTTCAAAACCCAACTGGTCATGATCCTGAGCAGCCCTGCTTTGAGCTGGAGGGGTTGGATTAGTTTTTATCTCTAGAAGTACCTTAAAATCTCAGTTATTCTGTGGTTATATGAAACAGCCTCCAGGTATGACATGGGGGGTAGGGAATTTACACAAAGGGAATGAAAGAATAAACTAACTTAGGGCTTTTTTGTTGTGAGCAGTTGTTCAGTAGAGCCCAGAGGCCTAACCATGCAGCTTCTCTGCCTTAAATCACCTTTCTGGCTTCTTATTACAGTATGAAAAAGCCCTCCTCAGAGGTTATGTTGAGTGTTGCTCCAACCTGACATGGTGCACCAACCCTCAGGGTTGTGATCAGATCCTCCTTAAGGATGGACTTGGCTATGGGGCAGCCTGTTCCAAGTGCTCCTGGATTTCCTGCTTTAACTGCAACTTCCCAGAGGTGAGGCTGAGCTGAATCAGGGGCAATACTGTCTTGGGTTTGGCACAGACCATTCTGCTTTTGTGTAGTTGACTGTCTTTCTCTTTCAGGCCCATTATCCTGCGAGCTGCAGCCACATGTCTCAGTGGGTAGATGATGATGGGTACTATGAGGGAATGACGAGTGAAGCCCAAAGCAAACATCTGGCTAAGCTCATTTCAAAGCACTGCCCAAGCTGCCAGGCTCAGATAGAGAAAAATGAGGGGTGCCTGCAGTGAGTATCCATTTTTGTTTCCTACTGGAGACAGGAGAGGGAAAAAACATTCTGCTTTTTTTTTTTTGGCTGTGGAGTAAGAGTTATAGCAGGTCTGTTCTACAGTTTTAGAAGAATGAGTGATTGCTTTTAATACATAGGAAAAGCAAAATGTTCCCCAGCATTTAGAGTTTAATCCATTGATAGCTCTGTAGTAGAACCAAAACTCATTTTGCAGTACCTTTTTATAGCACATACTTGTCTGTTCTCAGGATGCGCTATAGACATACAGAGGTATAGGTTAGGGTAGTGGATAGCTCAGCACCATTTTTTGTGTCATGATCACCTATCCCTGTAACTGTAAGCAATTTTGTTTTAACTGCATCTTTTGAATTGGCTTGGGTCTCTGGCAGCTTTTTACATAAGGGCTTTTTACATAAGGATCTCCAGCTTCGAAGCCAGGGCTTAGGAGTTGCCATTTGTTTCTTTCTTGAACTGGCACAGTCCTTAATGCCCAGCTGTGATTTGTTCCCACGTGTTGTGTGTGGCCCTAGGGCTGTGTAGTGCCTTTCTGCACTGTGGAGCGTTGCATTACTGAGGGAAGAGGTGAGGTGCTCATGTGGATCTTGCTTCAAACTGTGGAATGCTTAGTACTTGCTTAGCGTTCCCTTCAAGTACTTGGTAAGTTGGTACTGTGAGATCACGCTGCCACTTTACCCAGATCATTTTTGGAGACACAATGACTGATTTTAAGCATCATCTGCTTCCAGCAAAGGCTTTAAAAAAATACATGCAGGGAAACGCATAGTACTGAGTGAATGGCAGCGACTGGGTTGCATGCTCCAGCCCCTGTGATGTAGGGGAACACTGCGAGGAACTGTCTGCAGGTGGCTGTTAGGACTGAGCAATTCCCATTGTTCTTCTCCTGCCATGCAGTATGACGTGTGCAAAGTGCAATCACGGCTTCTGTTGGCGTTGCCTCAAGCCCTGGAGGCCGACTCATAAGGATTATTACAACTGCTCTGCTATGGTGAGTGGTTTGCTATATCCCAGTGGTTCATGCTAGTGTTAGATGCACAGGGCCCCTCAGAGAGAGAGTGGGGATCTCTGCTTGTGCCCTTTACTCTGGACTTTGTGCACTTGCCAGTAATATTGATAGTATTGTCAAAGTCTGTATGTGTGGTAGCCATTTCCAGGCAACGCTGGTACTTGAGGGGAAATTGCTACAGGTCACTTCTACCTTTCCTTTCAGGTGAGTAAAGCAGCTTGGCAGGAGAAGCGTTTTCAGGATTACAATGAGAGATGCACCTTTCATCATCATGCAAGGGTAAGGCCTCCTCCTTCCTTTGCAGATGCATACTCTGTTGTCTTAGCCCTGGTGATCAGGACAGTTTCTGCAGGCTTTGGATCCAGGTGGGGATTGCCGTGTCATTTCACCCTTGCTGTGATGTAAGGGGTAGTTCTTGGCCTGCTTTATTTTACCAAGTCTGTTGTGGAAGCTGAACACCTAACTTGTGGTGTTCACGTGCTCAAACTGATGCAGTACTTGGAAGCAATGGCAACTGGACTGAAGGCTGAACTCTGTCTAGAGCTGAAATACTGTAAAAGGTTGAAGTCATGGCACAGTAGACATGTCATAGTTGGATGCGGTAAATGCTCTCCTGCCTGCATCTTCTGGGGTGGCACTTCAGAATGCTTAGCAATTAGCTGCGTAGAAGGTGCTTTTTTTTCACCTTGTGGAGCTTGACATTGACTTTTTTTTCCTCCTGTGGTTATTGCAGGAATTTGCCATGAGTCTGAGGAACAGGGTTTCTTCCATCAGTGAAATGCCAAAAATTAGGACTTTGACCTTTGTTCTTGATGCCTGCAAAGTGCTAGAACAAGCACGGAAGGTAAGGCTGGATAACAGGCTTGCTGAGGTTTAGGCCTAGTTCTATTGGTGCATTTTATGCCTGCCTTAAAGTGAGGAGACGCCAGCCTTGCTCTACTCCAAACAAAAAGCTTGAGGGGAGGAATAGCATCAGGACAAGGGAAGGGCTCATATCTGCCTTTCCCTGCTGTAACTCTGAGTTGGGCTCTGTCTGCGGTGTTCCTCACAGTCAGGTCATGGGATTTGGAACTTAGCTCAGGTTGCCACCATGGAATCAGCACAAGGATCTATATTTACAATTTTCATATACTGGGTTTGGTCCATTCCATTTTGAAATGCCCCAGTGATGGCACTTAACTTTGGAAAGCTCTCCTGATGCTGTGTTACAGTTAGGAAGTCCTTTTTGATGTTCATGTTATGATTTTCCTTTCTTAACTTCCTTTCATGGGCCGTAGGTGTTTTGGGAGCACTGAGTTACCTACTGCATGCCCTGATAGGCACGTTATGAAGGATTTGCAGTGCAGCCACGGGATGTGTGCAGTAAGCCTGTGACAGCCTAGGCTGTCTTCTATTCCCTGAAACATAGGAAGGAGGTGGGAATTGTGTTTGCAGTATTGCCTTTGCAAATACATACCTTGTTTGTGCAGGCAGACTTGATTTTGAGAGCCATGTGGAACAAGGCTGGCTGACCCCATTTTGTCTTTTCAGTATGGTAGCCCCTGTGTTTGTCAGGATACATACCACTGTTGCTTGCTGCTGCTGGATTTTCTGGCCCATTTCTTTAAATGGAAATGGTGGTCTTGTTTCCTGCTGAGTGCCTGGGTGGCTTTAGGGGTCATTAATTCGTAATAGGAGTTTGTCACTTGTTGAAATGTCTTTGTCATGGGCTCTTGGTGTTGTATAGCACCATGCCTGCTTCCCTTTGGGCTCAGTTCCCTCAGTTCATTGCCACTTGAGTTCAGTCTGGGCTGCCCAGCAACTGTGTGCTGGTTGTTTTGACTCTTAGCCTGCTGGTCAGTCAAACTTGTTTACGTATTTACATTCTGTGTTCTTGTGATGGTTTGCAGGTGGGTACAATCAGTTATTTCAGTAAAAAATAATACACATTCATTTCCAATCCTATGAGTAGCTCTAGGTAGCCTGGCACTGCTGTCACTTGACATAATGGTTCACTGGGCTATCGCCACAGACTAGAAGCACTGCCAGGCTTCTCTCAAGCCACTGCTACATAATGAAGTCTGGAAGGGTTTGGTACTACTGGAAGGGTTTGATACTACTCTCTTCTTGCATACTCTGAAGCTGAAGGAGGATGCTTACGGTGTGATCTGTGCTGCTCCAGGTGCTGGCCTACTCCTGTGTGTACAGCTACTATAACCAGGACACTGAGAGCATGGATATTGTGGAACAGCAGACTGAGAACCTAGAACTGCACACTAATGCTCTGCAGATCCTTTTGGGTGAGTCCTGCAGCCTCTCCAAAGTTGAGACTAGCATTCCCAGCTGTCTAGTTCAGAGCTCTGTAGTGGGGCAATAGCATACACACCAGTGCCCAGCTGGTCTCTCTCACTTCTCCCAGCCTATTTTGGCATTCTTGATGTCATTTCTGGGAAGTCCACTGAAGCAGTTTGGCTGCCAGTGGAGATTGATGCAGTAGGGAGCAGCATGTTCCCTTCTGAAAGAGAAATGTATGTGCACGGGAGACCTAAGTAGCTGTGACTAGTGTCATCATCAGAGACAAGGGACTCGATCTCTGCTTAAGAGTGTGGGAAGCAGCATGACTTTGTTGGCCTTGAATTGCAGAGGAAACCCTGCTGCAGTACCAGGACCTGGCCTCTTCTCTTCAGCTCCTGAAAGCAGAGCATTTCAGCACTGGTTTGGAGATGGTACACCAGATCAAGGAGCGTCTCTTTGCAATTCTCTGGCACTCCACACAGGTGAAGTCCACATGCCTGATAGTGGCTTGTATTGCTCTGGTCTAGTTTGATCTTGGGCAAACCTAGAAAGGGGCTTGATCAGCTGAGGGGACAGACTGTCAGTGCTCTGTGTATGTAGGGAAGGAGTTTGCAGCACAAAATACACCCCAGATCGCATATTGTCTCTCTTTTCTGTCTGTTCTTCCATGCTAGCAGGATTTCCGTGTTGGTCTCCAGGCTTTGGCAGATCCTGGTCAGAGAAAGGGGAAACTCTCAAATGTGCCTACTTCAGCCCCTGCCTGTATAGGGTGAGTTTTCTTAGCGGGGTAACAAGGAAAGGTGGGTGAGTGCAGACAAAAAGCAGGTGACCAGAGTTTTCTCCTGTGCTCACTGACATACAAAAGAGTTAATAACAGATACTGATTACTTGCATCCTGTGTTGTGGTTTGAGATAACAATGTAGGTGACATAGTGGTGTAGGGAGACCAGCAAAACCTCCACTTGGTATGCAGCTATGGTCAAGAAAGCTCCATCATTGGCACACCCAGTTATGGAAGTTGCTCTTCCTGGACTCTCTTGGGTTTCTGCAGAGGGTCACACTCTTTCTTCAGAGATGTGTCAGAGATCTAGGAGGGATCTAGAGGAGAGAAGCAAGAATAAGAACATACATGGGGGGAGATGGAAGGGCCTGACATGTATTTTAAGAAGGGAATGGAGAAGAGGTGACACAGCTGTAAAATAGTGTGAGAGGTGAAATGGGTGGTTTGTTAAGTGTTAAGTATAATTGGAAGGTGATGAGTTCAAAACAAAGTCCATTCCTATATGACACTTTGCTTAAACCAAGAAACATAACTGGCATCTGCTATCCTAGTGTGACCAATCGGCTCTGACAGCTGCTGTGTTTCCAGGAGCTAAACAGGGTACTGAGTGTTGCAAGAAAGAATGACAACTGAGTCGAGAGACACTCTCTTTCACAGCAGGGTTTCTGGTCTCCTTGGAATGAGGCTGGTGGCAGACTGCAGCTTTTTGGCCCAGTCAGACAAGTGGCTCTCTGACACAGCTCTGTGCTGCATGCATGGATAAGGCCATTTAATCACCTTTTCCTAGGTGCACCTGCATGGCTGCTATGTCCCTGAGGCATGGCTTTGGAATGTGGATGCAGAGGTGATGGTAGTATGGAGGGCAAGGGTGGTGTGGGGCTCGGTTGTGGTTGCTGCTCATAGCTGGGGCTCTGCTCTGATGCTCCTCTCCTCCTCAACAGGCCAAAACGTACCATCCTGTGCGACTCCCCCAACACAGATGAAGGTAGCAAAGAGGTTGAAGATGAGGAATATGAACCGCAGTGGCAAGAAGACTATGATGATGATGAAGACCTTGATGAAGACAACTTTCTTTTTGATGATGAGTCAGATAACCTTGATTGTGACTCCTACTTTGATGATGATGAAGCCTATGACTAGAAGTGGGCTGTCACCCAGCCTGCCAGCCTGCACCTCTGCCTCTTCTCTGTCTTGACCAGTTTGTATTAGTGTCTTTCCTCAAAGACAGTGAGGAACTCTCAGGCGGAATGAAGAGAAATTTCCTCTGGAGGCTACTTGCTCAGTGACACCCCTTTTAATATGCAGGAACATTGCTTTGGACAGATGGGCTGTATTGTGGCCACCTCTCTCAGAAAGACATCTCCTTGCCTTTCTCCCTTGTCTCCATTTCTGCCCATAGGTATCTAATTGAGTTAGAAAATCACAGTCCAGCTTCAAAGTGAGGACTGCTTGCCACCTGTTAAAGGATTGTTCAGTTGTCCTTGGCGTGCTCTCCCCAAGGACTGGGCACAGGTGAGCATGGCATGTGTCTTAGCATGGCACTGTCTAATCCAGCCAGTGTCTGTAAAGTGGTGTGTTTACACTCAAGTCAAAGCCTTCTATCTGGAGCTGGTGGGATTCCCTCCAGAGCTACAGATGGATGTGGTTCAGTGCATTCCTCTAGTTCCGGGGGCAGCTTTTTTGCTGTTTTTGGAGTTGTCTTTGTTATGAAGCAGGATGGACTGCTATGAGTGACACAGATTTGCAGGACTGTTTTTAAGTGTATAAATGTATGCACGCACACACATATATGAGAGAGAGAAGCAGAGGTTGTTCAGATAAAACTTTATCTGCAAAAAAGAAAACCCCGAGGAACAAGGGTTGAAAAGTTCTGTTTAAAAAAGAAAGAGTTTTCTTCTAGCACGTCTCTTTGTTGTCTATGGGGAACATGGATATGAAAGGGAGAACAGGACATTCTGGAGTGAGGAGAATGTGACCTGGATGTCCTCATCCCAGGAGTTGTTTGTGAAATTAGTGTGGGTTTGGGATCCTCACCCAGGCCATGCAGTCTGCCCTGCAAAGTGGATTTTCCTTCCTGGGCATTTCAGGGAATAGTAAGAAGTATGGGGAGAGATGGGAAAGAGGGCAGGAGACCAGAACACAAACTGATGGGGGTGGTGTTTCTGGGAGCAGGTGCAAGACTTGCATGTTGATGATGGTGGCCCATCTGGTGCCCAGCGGAAGGCAGATGTGGGACTGCTATCGGGGCTTGAGGGATGATCTGGAGGTTTGTGGGATTGTTTTGGAGATACAGGGCTCTTCTCAGGCCTTGCATATCATCTGAGAGGGATGTGGGGGATGAGAGTTGTTAGGGGATGCTGGCGAGGGGACAACTACCAGGGGCAGACCAGGGAGAGAGGTCTGATTTTTTTCCTACTCCCTCACCCCTAGTCCTGCATAGGGTCTCTCATGGTGGAAGTCCCATCCCTGCTCACCCATGTGGCAAATGGGTTCCCTGCCCCACAACCAGAGAGACACTTCTCTGGGCCCTCTCCTCAGGGCCACTAGTGGGAGAGATGGGGTAGGGATGCCCAGACAGCCTCATCTTCCCCAGTGTGACTAGTCCTTGTGGGAACAGCCTGAATTCCCCAGGTTGTTGGGGGACAGAGCATAACATCCTAGATGCCCGAGTTCCTTACGTGGAGACTCATGTCTGGGGTTCCTCATCCATTGTCTGTCTGCCTGCTGAAAACCTGAAAGTCAGAAGGATCATGAGGCCCTGCTTTCATGGATGATATTTGTACTGAAAATCAAGATCAAACCTTGATCTTCTGCTCCATGGGATGTTTCTGTTCTCTCTGAGGTTGCCTTAGGATACCTATGTTATGGTTTGACTGGTCTACTGCCCCAGTCAAAATCCCCACCTGACACTGTCAGTGGAGCAGGTTGTGCCAGGCACTTGGCATCAGACATGAAAGTCCTTTGGGGTTCACCTTCCACCCACAGCTCACTGGGTAAGTGGAAAAAATGATCAGTATTATTTCACTGGCAACTGCACCAGGCCACAACCATGGGGCCTCCCATTTATTCTATGTTTCTGATGTCTCTTCACAGTACCAGACTAGAGTCATGCTCATCAGAGTGGTCTTTCCCTGCTGATTCTGCCAAGCCTGTTCTCTTGGCTGTGGTTTCTCTGCATAGTAAATAGAGACAATGGGAATCTCATTCATACATTCACGCACATCATTAATTGGATGATGAGGATGAAGGACGATGAGGCATTTGGCTATTTATTGATCACACATAAATTACACATGCCTTTTCCAGGCTGAGAAAGGTGGCCTGTACACCTAGGTAAAGCCAGCTGATTTTGTTGGCAGATAAGGTTATGCAGCATGATTACCAAGTTCCCTTTTATTCTTTACCTACTATCCCTTCTACCTCCATTACTTCCATTAGGCATCCATTTCCATAGATCATGACAACCCGCAAATGTAATTTATTTACAGTCAAATGAATTTGCACATTACTTGCAAAGATATGTACAATATTTGTACATGTACAAAGATGTGCTACCTGCCCACCTTCCTTCCTTCTTTTACATTCCTTCCTTCCCTCCTCCCTTCCCACCTCCTTACATCCTCCTTTCTTTCCCCTTCTTCCTTTCCTTATTTCCCTCTGTTCTCACTGCACTTCCTTCTTCCTTCCTTTTTTCCTTTTATTCTTCCTTTATTCCTTCTTTCCTTCATTTCTTTCTAGTTTTCTAATTTCCTTCCTACTTTCTCCTTTTTTTATTGTCCTCTGTCCTTACTTTACACACTTACATACTTTAATTCTTTTTCCTGCCCTCCTGCCTTCTTGACTTTCTGCTTTCCTCTATTTCTCCACTTCCCTGCCTTCCAGACTTCTTTTCTTAATTACCGTAGTCTTTCTTCTCTCACTACTTTCCTCAATACCTCCTTCCTTCCTTCCTTGATTCTTCTTGCCTTCCTCTCTACCTGCCTGAACTTCTTGCTTTCCTGCCTCTCTTCCTGCCTGCCTTAATTCCCTCTCTCCTGCCTGCCTTCTTTCTTTTACCTTCCTTCCTTCCTTCCTTTGATTCCACCCATCTTCCCTTCACCTTGCCCTTGTCTTCCCCTTCCTCTCACCTTCCTGCCTTCCTTCTTTCCTTCCCCCTTTCTCCCTTCCTTATTTCCCTCTGTCCTCAGTTTACTTCCTTCCCTCCTTCCAGTGTTTCCCCCTTTTCTTTCTTCCCCTTTCTTCTCCCTCCCCTTCTTTGCCTGCTACGGGTCTACAGCCTTGAGGGCTCTAGTATCCACGTGCTGGAAGCTGGGGAGACTGACATCCAGGGATCCACTGCAGATCTATACCCATCTACTGGGGGCCTGGTGGCGTACATAAGTGTATATGTATTTCCTACTAACAGTTCTTCATCTTGATCATCCAATGATAGGAAGAGGATGAGGCCATTGGTGCTGCTTGTTTTTGTGTGAGTGGAGTGTTTCTGTCTGTCTGATCTGCATGGTTGGCCATCTATTATTTATACTTTTTTGTACTTGCCTGTGTGCTTACACAGAATACATGCTTAGCCTCACTACTGGTTGTGCCCCTGTACTCGGCACTGGTGAGGCCGCACCTTGAATACTGTGTTCAGTTTTGGGCCCCTCACTACAAGAAGGATGTTGAGGTGCTGGAGCGTGTCCAGAGAAGGGCAACGAAGCTGGTGAGGGGTCTGGAGCACAAGTCTTATGAGGAGCGGCTGAGGGAACTGGGGTTGTTTAGTCTGGAGAAGAGGAGGCTGAGAGGAGACCTTATCGCTCTCTACAACTACCTGAAAGGGGGTTGTGGCAACGAGGGTGTTGGTCTCTTCTCCCAAGTAACTAGTGATAGGACAAGAGGAAATGGCCTCAAGTTGCGCCAGGGGCGGTTTAGATTGGATATTAGGAAAAATTTCTTCACTGAGAGGGTGGTCAGGCATTGGAACAGGCTGCCCAGGGAGGTGGTGGAGTCGCCATCCCTGGAAGTGTTCAAAAAACGTGTGGATGTGGCGCTTCAGGACATGGTTTAGGGGACATGGTGGTTCTGGATTAATGGTTGGACTTGATGATCTTAAAGGTCCTTTCCAACCTAGTGATTCTGTGATTCTGTGACTCAGAGGCATGGAGCTGCAGCAGCTTCATGTCTGTTCCTGTCATCAGATTTGTCTTTACCTAACACACAGAAGGTAGGAGCAAGGGCAGACTGCTTGTGAGGTTTACAAAGACATTGCCCACACATGTAGGAAAGGGAGTTATGAAAGTCAAAGCTCACTTTTCACTGGTAAGATTTGCCCTCAGGCCTCACAGGTCCCCAAGCCTCCTAGCAGAGGCTGTAGGAGTGAAGCATTACACACAGTAGTGGAAGATAGAATTAGGGATCTCTCAAGTCCATTAGACATATGTAAATCAATGGTACCAGATGGGATGCATCCAAGAGTACTGAAAGAGCTGTCAGATGCCATGAGGCCACTCTTCATCATTCTTAAAAGGTCATGGCAATCAAGGTGTGCTCCCAGTGACTGGAAGAAAGCAGACAGCATATCCATTGTCAAGGACAATCCAGGAAACTAGAAGCCAGTCAGCCTTGCCTCAGTCGTTGGGGAAGACATGGAACTGCATATTGGCTACACCAAATTGCCAACTCCTCTGATGACACTATAAAATAGGGAGTTCATCAAGAAGATATTGAGAATTAATTTAGAAAGTTGTGAATTCTTCCAGGAGGAAGGGAAGAGAAAGTTCCATCAATTGGGGACCCAAAAGCAGTCATGGTGATTTCGGAAGCAGTTTGTGGCGAGACCCTTGTCTCAGAATGGAAGATTTCCACTCCAAATGTCATCTTTAAGACCTAGTGACTGGAGGAAGGAAGAATTTTTGCATTGGACTAGGTTACCATATCAGGGCCATGGAACTGCTAACTTTAAAAAGAACAAAATTAGTAACAACTGGAGTGAATGTTATAGGGGTATTCCCCACAAGAAGCTCATTAGTGCCTTACAATTAAGAGTGAATGTCTACCCCATGGGGAATTTCTAGCACGGGGTAGACAGGAAATTGAAGTTAAGATCTATCGGCATTGTCAAGCTGAGAGCGAATTGCTCACATATTAGTAGGTATTGCCCTGCAGATCAGGAACGCAGAATCAAAAGACATAATCAACTGTGTGTTATACTAGCAAAGGAAGGACTAGCAAGATTTTAACAAGCCACTCCTAAGAGGTTACCAAAATAGTCCTTGAGGGATCCCTCAAGAGGACTGCGTTACATAATCCCAGGCACCAAAGCACCCAGCATCATGTCCAGTCCCATGCTGGTGGGACTGGGGGATGCCTGACCAGCAGACTGTGCTCCTTAGCCCTGGTATACTGTGAGCCTCAGGGATCATGGTCCCAAGGATACTGGCGAGGCACATAGCCCTGGGCCGAGCCCCTGGCCCATTTTATAGCAGTGGGGCTCAGGGACCCTCTCACAAAACACTGTGCCCAGCACTGGTATACCAGCGGGGCACTTAGGGTACCAAAAATGTCACCTCCCTTGTCAAGGAATTTAGGGTTAAGGGGTTAGGAATAAGTTTATGGTTCGGGTTAGGGAATAGGGTTAGGACTAGGATCATTAGGGTTACCGTTAAAGTTAGGATTAATGTAAGGTTCTGTTGCAATTAGTGTTAGGTTAAGGTTTAGGGTTAGTGTTGTGGTTAGGTCACTAACACTAATGTGTTAGGGTTTGGGTTAGTGTTTAGGGTTTGAGTTACAACCATTAGGATTAGCATTAGGGTTGGGGCTTAAAGTGAGGTTAAGTGGTAAGGGTTAGTGTTACAGTCTGGGATAAGGACAGAGTTAGGGTTAGGGTTATCTATCATCCTCACTGTGAAATATGTTTATCTGATTCGTGTGATGAAGTGTAATCTTCTGTACTTTCATGGATTTCTCCTGCACCATAAAAAGGGGTATTTTACAGGAGAAAGTTAAACTACTTTGCTGGTATATCAGCTCAAACCAGTTTGACCACTGACCGCATAGTATTGTGTAAAGAAAGTGCATGCATAAGGTTTGGGGTCATGCTGGGGGCACGCCGAGGAAGATTCGAGAAGACTCTAGCAGGAGAAGAGGGCATGCGCTGCAGAAGACACGCCTGTTCATTAATATGTATTAGAAGACATACCTATTCATGAATATGTATTAGTGAACAGGATCACGCTGAGGAAGAGTCGAGAAGATTCTAGAAGGAGAAGAGGGCATGCGCTGAAGAAGACAGGCCTATTCATGAATATGTATTAATGGACAGGATATAAACCAGGAACAGGAACTGTACCGCGTGCGTCTTGGTAGAACAGAGACTCCCGGCGCACCCAGCGCTGTTTGCTTGCCTCTATTCGCTTAATAAATTGTAAATTTGAATTGGAATCCTGTTTGGGACTAAATCATTTATAACAACTGGGGGCTCGTCCGGGATGGTCTTGGTTCCTGAATTCTGACTTGATCTAGGAGGGGCGCCCCACCTTTTGGTGGCTCCTGATCAGGTCGGGTCGGGACTAACGCCATCCTGAACCTGAATAGGGGCAAGCAAAGAATTTGATTTTTTATGAGCTCCCTTGCTGGCTGCAGCAGTTTATTTTGCCTGTAATTCTGCACGCGAAGATCCGAACGAAGACGACGGAGTCGTAAGTATTTAAGGTGTATACCGCTCGGTTGGGTAGGATTCGGTTGCCTGTGTGTGTGTAAGAGCGTGACTGAGACGGAACCTAGTTCCAAAGCGATTGTGGAGGTCTTCTAAGAGCGGTTCCAATCTCCTGCGAGGGACTTGGCCGGTGAAGGACCGAAGCAATTCTTATAGGATTCGTGGGTGGGTGATAGGTCCTAAACCCCCTGCAAGACACTCTTACTGGTAGCCAAGGGCTGTAGGAATTGCCACAGTAAAAATTCCTAGATGGGTCAGACGAAATCGAGAACCCAGGACCAGAAGAAAGGGAGAGAATTACTAGAAATACCTCCGGAGAGTCCATTAGGAATAATGATTGAAAATTGGAACGATAGGGGCCCCAGAAAAGGAAAACCTAAATTAAAATTAGTTCAATATTGTATGGTAGAATGGCCAAAAGAACCTTTGAGACCACATGTCTTTTGGCCTGTTTTTGGATCTTTTGAAGACTGGATCTGCCAGGCCTTAAATATATATGTTAATTCAAAGGAACCTTTTAGTCAGGAGGAAAGTGATTATGCAGGATTATGGGACAGAACTTTATGTCCTTTTCCAGCCTCAATACTTATATTAAAAACAGATGAAAAGTTTGAGGAAGAAGAAGAGGGGAAAAGTGAAAAGGAAAACGATGATAAATGGGAGCCACTGGATAACCTACCGCCTCCATATTCTAATAATCCATCTCCGGCGGCGGCTCCCCCTCCGGTGGCCGTAGTACTCTATCTGTACCACCGTTGCCCCTATCTCCACCACCAACAGCACCAGAATTAGATTGACCTCCAGCTGCATGTACGAGAAGTAGGACTGCTGTATCTGAGGGAGCTTCTCTATATCCCTTACGAGAAGTACCCCTCGGCGGCAATCAGGGAGGCATCGGGTTTGTGGCAGTCCCATTAAATACCACAGATGTAAGAAATTTCAAGAAAGAAATGGGGACCCTATTAGATGATCCCCTTGGAGTAGCTGAAAAATTGGACCAATTCCTAGGCCCCAATACTTATACCTGGGAAGAAATACAGTCCATTTTAGGGATTCTATTCACTGTTGAGGAAAGGGGAATGATTAGACAAGCTGGAATGAGAATTTGGGAAAGACAGAACCAGGCAGGACCCCCAGGAGATCAGAAATGGCCAAATGTGGATCCCCACTGGGATCATCAACAACCCCAAGGAAGACAAAATATGAGGGATTTGAGAACGTTAATCATACAGGGAATAAGGGAAGCGGTTCCCCGAGGGCAAAACATTACTAAAGCATTTAATGAACAACAAGGGAAAGACGAATCTCCAACAGAATGGTTGGAGAGGTTGAGGAAAAACCTACAAATGTACTCTGGAATTGATCTGAATACAGTGGCTGGGACCGCACTCCTTAGAACACAATGTGTAGCTAAATCCTGGGGGGATATAAGAAGGAAATTAGAAAAATTGGAAGATTGGCAAGAAAGAGGATTAGAGGAGTTACTTAGAGAAGCCCAGAAAGTCTATGTTAGGAGAGACGAAGAAAAACAAAAAGCAAAAGCAAAAATTTTTGTAGCAGCAGTAAGGGAAAGTCAGAAAAATAAGACGACTCCTGGAGAGAAAAGGGAAAAAAGAATAGAGCAGACACCCCGGGGACAGCCTTATCGAGAAAGATTTACAATTCCCGTCTGTTACTACTGTAACAAGAGGGGACATGTTCAGAAGAACTGCCGTAAGCGGGAACAAGATGAGAAGATGTTCAAAGAAGATTAGGGGTGTCAGGGGCTCTATCTTCTGGGGACTTCAACATCAACAGAGCCCTTGATAAAATTATTAATTGGTCCCCATAAAGAGGAAGTTTTATTTTTAGTGGATACAAGGGCCGAAAAGTCAACCATTCAAAAACTTCCAAAAGGAATAGAAAAAGGGAAGAGTTACGTGTCATTAGTAGGAGCAAAAGGAGAGCCTTTTAAAGTAAATATATTGAAAGATGTAGAAGTAGAAACAGAAAAGAAAATTTGTCTTAATGATTTACTTTTGCTCCCTGAAGTGGAATACAATTTATTAGGATGGGATTTGATTTTGAATTTAAACTTGAGCATTCAGAGTCAAGGGGACAAATTGCAGATTAAATTATACACTTTAACACAAGAGGATGAAGAAGCTATTAACCCCTCAGTGTAGTATAAGGAAGGGGAAACTGGAAAGATAAAAATGGACCCCATAAGGGTTCAAATAATAGATCCGCACCGCCCGATTAGAATCAAGCAATACCCTATACCTATGGAGGGTCGAAAAGGATTAAAACCTGTGGTTGACAGACTTTTGGAAAAAGGAACCCTAGAACCATGTATGTCACCTCATAACACGCCCATTCTTCCTGTAAAAAAAACGGATGGGTCATACAGGATGGTGCAGGACTTAAGAGCTGTAAATCAGCGAACAATCACTAAATTCCCTGTGGTGGCAAATCCTTATACTTTATTGAGTCATATATCTCCCAAACATACTTGGTATAGTGTAATAGATTTGAAAGATGCTTTTTGGGCCTATCCTCTGGATGAGGGATCCAGAGATTATTTTGCCTTTGAGTGGGAGGACCCCGAAACAGGATGAAAACAACAATTAAGATGGACTGTGTTACCACAAGGGTTTACAGAGTCACCAAATCTATTTGGACAAACTTTAGAAAAAATTCTACAAGATTTCACAATACCTAAGGAGGTAAAATTATTGCAATATGTGGACGATTTATTAGTAGCAGGAGAAACTGAAGAGGGGATCCGAAAAGCCACCATTAAATTTTCTAGGGGAAAAGGGATTAAAGGTGTCCAGATCAAAGCTACAGTTTGTAGAACAAGAAGTAAAATACTTAGGACATTGGCTGAGTAAGGGAAGGAAGAAGTTAGATCCTGATAGGGTATCTGGGATTCTATCCTTAAGACCCCCACAAACTAAAACAGAAATTAGGCAAATACTGGGATTATTAGGATATTGTAGACCATGGCTTGAAAATTATAGTGATAAAGTAAAATTCTTATATGAAAAATTCCCAGATCTAGAAAAACCTTTCTATCTCTTTGTGAATACATCAAGCCAGACAGCATATGGAGTTCTTACTCAAGACTGGGCAGGAATCAAAAGAAACCTGTGGGGTATTGTTCTAAGTTACTTGATCCAGTAAGCAGAGGATGGCCTGCTTGTCTCCAAGCTTTGGTTGCTACAGCATTATTAATAGAAGAAGTTAGGAAGATTACCTTTAGTTCTCCTTTAAAAGTGTATACCCCACACAATGTCAGAAATGTTTTACAACAAAAAGCGGAAAAATGGTTAACGGACAGCCGAATAAGCAATACTAATAGACTCCCCTGACTTAGAACTGAGGGTGACTTCTGCTCAGAGTCCAGCACAATTTTTGTTTGGAGAACCATCAGAGGTATTACAACATAACTGTTTAGAGGTAATTGAGACCCAGACAAAGGTGAGACCAGATTTAAGAGATGCTGAGTTGAAAAATGGAGAAGCGTTGTTTATAGATGGCTCCTCCAGAGTGGTAGAAGGGAAGAGAAAATCGGGTTATGCAGTAATTAATAAGGACTTGGAACTTGTGGAATCGGGACCTCTGAGTCCATCATGGTCAGCTCAGGCTTGTGAGCTGTATGCCCTATGTAGGGCCCTGGAATTATTAAAAGGAAGAAGTGGGACTATATTTACAGATTCTAAATACGCATATGGGGTGGTCCACATTTTTGGAAAAATTTGGGAAGAAAGAGGTTTGATTAATACTCAAGGGAGGAATTTAATACATCAAGAATTAATAGTAAAGATTTTGAAGGCGTTAAGAGAACCAAAGGAGATAGCAGTAGTACATGTGGGGGGACACCAAAAGGGATTAGATTACCGAACTAGAGGAAATAACTTAGCAGATAAAGAGGCCCAGGAAGCAGCCTTGAGGGCTAAAGTTGCCAAAATTAATGTAATACAAACAAAGGAGGACACCAGCAAAGAAGAACGAGAGGAAAGAGAGAAGAAGTTTACGCCAGAAGAACAAACAAAATTGGAGAAAATAGGAGCTAAATTAGAACAAGGAAAATGGACACTGCCTAATGGGCGAGAAATGTTGCCAAAAGCCTACACCAGGTGAATATTAGAATGTTTGCATGCGCAAACACATTGGGGTACAAAAGCGTTAAGTGATCATTTTCTTAAACAATTTGGTGGTATTGGAATTTTTGAAATAGCAAAGCAAATTACACAAGGTTGCTTAACCTGTCAAAAGGTAAATAAGACAGTGTTTCGACAAACAGCCACGGGAGGGAGAAAAACAGCTTACAGACCTTTTGAGAAAGTACAAGTCGATTTCACTGAATTGCCTAAGGTAGGGAGGATAAAATATTTATTGGTAATAGTAGATCATTTAACACAGTGGGTAGAAGCGTACCCTGTAGCATGAGCTACGGCACAGATGGTGGTAAAAATTTTATTGGAACATTTGATACCTAGATATGGGATAATCCAGTACATTGATTCTGACCAGGGCACACATTTTACTTCTAAAATAATAAAACTATTATGTCAATCATTAGGTATACAGTGGGAATACCACACTCCGTGGCATCCACAAAGCTCGGGGAAGGTAGAAAGAATGAATCAAACAATAAAACAACAATTGGCTAAATTAATGATTGAGACGCAAATGCCCTGGACGAAATGTTTACCATTGGCACTTCTAAACATAAGAACAAAACCATACAGTGAGACTGGATTATCGCCATATGAAATGTTATATGGCATGCCTTATTTTCAAGGAATGCCTCTGGGGAACAATGTAATTGAGGATCATAGTATCCAACAATATATAATTACCATTGGAAAAAGATTAAAAGAATTAAGAGAGATTGGGATGGTGGCCCAAACACCACCTTGCAATTCATCAGTTAGAACCAGGAGATAAAATTCTGATAAAAACATGTGTTGTGGTTTAGCCCCAGCCGGCAGCTAAGCACCACGCAGCCGCTCGCTCACTCTCCCTCCCACAGTGGGACGGGGGAGAGAATTAGGGAAAACCTCGTGGGTTGAGATAAACACGGTTTAATAGGACAGAAAGAAAGAAGGGAACAATAATGATAATACCAACAAAGGAATGTACAAGAACAAGTGATGCCCAATACAGAAATTGCTCACCACCCGGTGATCGACAGCCCGTCCCCGAGCAGCGATTTCCGCCCCCCGGCCAACTCCAGTTTATGTACTGGGCATGACGTCGGATGGTAGGGAATCTCTCTTTGGCCAGTCTGGGTCAGCTGTCCCGGCTGTGTCCCCTCCCAGCTTCCCGTGCACCCCCAGCCTGCTTGCTGGCAGGCCAGCACAAGAAGCTGGACTGTCCTTGACTGCTCAGCAACAACCCAAAACATCAGCACATTATCAACAGTTCCTCATCCCAAATCCAAAACACAGTCTCACACTAGCTTCTGTGAAGAAAACCAGCTCTATCCTGGCTGAAACCAGGACAGTATCCACCCCTTATTCCATACCATTTACGTCATGCCCACGTCCTGTACTTTTCAATACATTCCAATTATTCACTATTACTCCTCCTGTCTTTTAATATATACACACAGATATCACTTTCTTAGTCCATGGGCCATCCCTTTAAAACGTCTGTGGAGTTCAGTCAGTCCATGACTCTGGGCTTCATCCATCATAGCAGTCTCTCAGGGCAGGGGAGATGGTATGTGGTGTTGGATTGTCATCTGGCACGGTCCATGTCCATGATCTGCAGGTCGAAGATGTCGGTCTCGAGGGATTTGTTGGGCGCAAGCTGCTGAAGCCAGCTCTGGTTTCATCACTGCTGCACGTTGCTTGGTTTCAGTGAAGCTCATTCTTCATCAGTCTGGGTGATTCTTACTATAATACCATTGATATGGTAGATAGCAGCCATAGTAGTAATGTCATACTGAACAATTAACATAATACAATTCAAATCATTGACTGTTTTCACCCAAAATCAAGTCTCCTTGAGGTACACATCGGACTTCCCCATCCTTCCGCATTACCCACCAAGTGCACCCAGGTCCCTGGGCAAAGGCAATCCCACGAACGGGTTTGCCTTTTCCTAAGGCAGGAGTAACCCAGACTGTCTTCCCCAGCATGTTTCTCACATGCACCACAGGGACTTTATCCCCTTCTACAGTATGTAGAAGTTTTGATTGGGCAGGGCCGGCTCTATTAGTAGATCCCCTAGTGTTGACTAACCAGGTGGCTTTGGCTAAATGTTTATCCCAATGTTTGAATGTCCCATCACCCATTGCTCTCAGTGTAGTCTTTAACAGTCCGTTGTATGGTTCAATTTTTCCGGAAGCTGGTGCATGATAGGGGATATGATACACCCACTCAATGCCGTGCTCTTTGGCCCAGGTGTCTATGAGGTTGTTTCGGAAATGAGTCCCATTGTCTGACTCAATTCTTTCAGGGGTGCCATGTCGCCATAAGACTTGCTTTTCAAGGCCCAGGATAGTGTTCCGGGCGGTGGCATGGGGCACAGGGTATGTTTCCAGCCATCCGGTGGTTGCTTCCACCATGGTAAGCACATAGCGCTTGCCTTGGCGAGTTTGTGGAAGTGTGATATAGTCAATCTGCCAGGCCTCCCCATATTTATATTTCAACCATTGTCCTGCTGTCTAGATCAACCAACACCTTTTCTGGGCTCTGATGAGCATCGGCATCGGGCGCCTTAACCCGGCGTTCGGTTCATCCCGCAGCGCCAGTTCTGCTTACCAAAAGTGGCCCACTGAGCACTCGCATTCCACGGCGCGGCTCCACGCCAGCGAGCCGGCCCCCTTACCCATTGAAAGTTTGAGAATAGGTTGAGATCGTTTCAGCCCCAAGACCTCTAATCATTCGCTTTACCGGGTAAAACTGCCCATTGCCGAGTGCCAGCTATCCTGAGGGAAACTTCGGAGGGAACCAGCTACTAGATGGTTCGATTAGTCTTTCGCCCCTAGACCCGGGTCGGACGACCGATTTGCACGTCAGGACCGCTACGGACCTCCACCAGAGTTTCCTCTGGCTTCGCCCTGCCCAGGCATAGTTCACCATCTTTCGGATCCTAGCACGGACACTCATGCTCCACCTCCCCGGCCGGGCGGCGCGGGTGAGACGGGCCGGTGGTGCGCCTGGGGCTTCTCGCTCGACGCGCCCCGGGATCCCACCTCAGCCGGCGCGCGCCGGCCCTCACCTTCATTGCGCTGCGGACTTTCGGGACGGCCCCTGACTCGTGCACGTGCTAGACTCCTTGGTCCGTGTTCTAAAAACAAAATTCACAGGCGAGACATTACTAATCATTGCAGAGTACAGCAGCCCGCAGAAACCAACACCAATCCTTAACATGTACAGCAAAGACGAGAGCATGATGCAAATCAAATAAACTGATATTGTGACCTGCAACCATTATTATCTCAAGCCTTACGCCCCACGTTGGGCGCCAAAAAGGACTGTCGTGGTTTAGCCCCAGCTGGCAGCTAAGCACCACGCAGCCGCTCGCTCACTCTCCCTCCCACAGTGGGACGGGGGAGAGAATTAGGGAAAACCTCGTGGGTTGAGATAAACACGGTTTAATAGGACAGAAAGAAAGAAGGGAACAATAATGATAATACCAACAAAGGAATGTACAAGAACAAGTGATACCCAATACAGAAATTGCTCACCACCCGGTGATCGACAGCCCGTCCCCGAGCAGCGATTTCCACCCCCCGGCCAACTCCAGTTTATGTACTGGGCATGACGTCGGATGGTAGGGAATCTCTCTTTGGCCAGTCTGGGTCAGCTGTCCCGGCTGTGTCCCCTCCCAGCTTCCCGTGCACCCCCAGCCTGCTTGCTGGCAGGCCAGCACAAGAAGCTGGACTGTCCTTGACTGCTCAGCAACAACCCAAAACATCAGCACATTATCAACAGTTCCTCATCCCAAATCCAAAACACAGTCTCACACTAGCTTCTGTGAAGAAAACCAGCTCTATCCTGGCTGAAACCAGGACAACATGGAAAGAAGGAAACTTATCTCCCCTCTGGGAAGGACCTTTCCTTGTTTTATTAACTACAGAAACAGCTGTGAGAACTGCTGAAAAAGGAGTTTTCATGTGTCGCGAGTGAAAGGTCCAGTGAAGGAGTGGAAGGTCACATCTGACTAAATTGCTGTGGGAATTTTATTGCGGCTACTCCTGTAATGAAACAGGAGTGAAACATGAAATTCCCACAGTTGCTAAAAATCTATTTTTAAAGTCATTGAATATAACTAATTGTTACGTTTGTGGTGGAACAAATCAAGGTGAACGATGGCCATGGGAAGCTATGGAGAGAAATGTAAGTAATCCCCAAGTTTGGAAAACAATGGGAAAGGGTAATAGGAAACAACAATGGGTACTCCAAACGAGTATAATCGGAAGGAGTTGTTGGCAAAAGAAGAACAGGAAAAAGGAGCTGGAACTAGAATTTGTCCTTTGTGTAGAAGGTGGTGTGTATTTGTAAGATTAGTGTTGCAGGCTAACTGGCAGTTTTCTGTAGCCATAAAGCCTTGCAAATAAAGAGGATTGCCCGGCTCGGGCAACTGCTCGGGTCTGGACAAACCACTGATCTAGCAAAGCTCTGGCCTTCACAAGCAGTGCTCAATTTTGGGTACTAAGCAAGCACCCCCTTAAAGGAAAGAAGAGGGCAAGACCGGAGGGGAACTGGTGTTGCAGCTTAAAAAGGGTCTGCCAAGGGCTGCAACCCCTTCGGGCTGTGACTGCTGATCACTATGGCCCTGACCGGACCTCTTCTAGTTCTACTTGGGGTGAGTTCCTTGACTCTGACTATGGCAAATAACTGTAGTCAATGTTGGAACAAGTCCAGCTGGGGTTTACCCCAGAAAAATGGAAAAAGTGAGGACCTTTTCTAATTGTACAGCGCATACCTGTAATCAACAATAAAACCTAGTTTTTTCCTGTTACCCATAAATTAGGGAGAACAAATGGCCTCCTGAGAGACAAACTTGGAATGGAATCAATCTAGGAGGATTTTGGGGAGATTTTATGGGTGGTGATCGGCTTACTAAAATGGGGATAGTTGTATTGAGGATATGTGGGGGATTGTTACTAGATTAATCTACTCGGTTATACTCAATTGGAAATAAAAACACGAATCAATACTATGAAGAAAAAGATGGGGGATTGTGAAATATGTTTATCTGATTCGTGTGATGAAGTGTAATCTTCTGTACTTTCATGGATTTCTCCTGCACCATAAAAAGGGGTATTTTACAGGAGAAAGTTAAACTACTTTGCTGGTATATCAGCTCAAACCAGTTTGACCACTGACCGCATAGTATTGTGTAAAGAAAGTGCATGCATAAGGTTTGGGGTCATGCTGGGGGCACGCCGAGGAAGATTCGAGAAGACTCTAGCAGGAGAAGAGGGCATGCACTAAAGAAGACACGCCTGTTCATTAATATGTATTAGAAGACACACCTATTCATGAATATGTATTAGTGAACAGGATCACGCTGAGGAAGAGTCGAGAAGATTCTAGAAGGAGAAGAGGGCATGCACCGAAGAAGACAGGCCTGTTCATGAATATGTATTAACGGACAGGATATAAACCAGGAACAGGAACTGTACCACGTGCGTCTTGGTGGATCAGAGACTCCCGGCGCACCCAGCGCTGTTTGCTTGCCTCTATTCGCTTAATAAATTGTAAATTTGAATTGGAATCCTGTTTAGGACTAAATCATTTATAAAAATTGCAAAAAAGCCAGAGGGGGAGGAGCTCCCAGAAACCAGTGCACTGGAGAAAGCTGAAAATACCCAGGCGCCGCAGTGCTCTGAAAAAGCCCTGGGATCGAGCTCTGTCAAAAAGCCCCAGGAAGGAGCACTTCTCACATAGCCAAAGGGTGAAGTGCTCTTAAAAGCCTGGGGCTGCAGAGCTTCCCAAAAGCCCCAGGACAGAGCGCTCCACAAGTCCTCCACCAGGGAGGGCCCCAAAAAAGCACTGGGGTGCACAGCTCTTCAAAACCCAAAAGGTGCAGGACTCCTAAGAATCCAACAGCTGCAGGCCTCCAAAAAAACAAAACTGGAGCACGACTCCAAAATAAATCAACGGGACAAGACTCCCAAGACGCCAAACGGTGCAGCACTGCCAGACATCCAATTGCAAATGGCTGTAGTTTCCTCTGTGACAGCACGGTGATGCAGTCCTCTGTGACGGCCTTACGAAGTCTTCCCATGCCACGTCCCGTGCAGAAGTCGTCCTGGGCTGTGCGGAAAAACACGCCTCCAGGCCTGCGCGGTGACGCAGTCAAAAAACGCGGGGCCTTGTAGCATTCCAGAAAAGAGCGAAACCATAAAACCTTGAAAAAACAAAAATGGGGAGGTCTTAAAAAAGCCAGAGGGTGAGGAGCTCCCAGAAACCAGTGCACTGGAGAAAGCTGAAAACACCCAGGCGAGGGAGTGCTCTGAAAAAGCCCTGGGATGGAGCTCTGTCAAAAAGCCCCAGGAAGGAGCACTTCTCACAGAGCCAAAGGGTGAAGTGCTCTTAAAAGCCTGGGGCTGCAGAGCTTCCCAAAAGCCCCAGGACAGAGTGCTCCACAACTCTTCCACTAGGGAGGGCCCCAAAAAAGCACTGGGGTGCAGAGCTCTTCAAAATCCAAAAGGTGCAGGACTCCCAAGAATCCAACCAGTGCAGGCCTCCAAAAAACAAAAATGGAGCACGACTCCAAAAGAAATCAACGGGACAAGACTCCCAAGACGTCAAACGGTGCAGCACTGCCAGACATCCCATTGCAAATGGTTGTAGTTTCCTCTGTGACAGCACGGTGATGCAGTCCTCTTTGACGGCGTTACGAAGTCTTGCCACGCCACGCGTCGTGCAGAAGTCGTCCTGTACTGTGCGGAGAAACACGCCTCCAGGCCTGTGCGGTGATGCAGTCAAAAAACGCGGGGCCTTGTATCATTCCAGAAAAGAGCGAAACCATAAAAACCTTGAAAAAACGAAAATGGGGATGCATTGCAAAAAAGCCAGAGGGTGAGGAGCTCCCAGAAACCAGTGCACTGGAGAAAGCAGAAAATACGCAGGTGACACAGTGCTCTGAAAAACCCCTGGGATGGAGCTCTGTCAAAAAGCCCCAGGAAGGAGCACTTCTAATAGAGCCAAACGGTGACGGGATCTGAAAAAGCCTGGTGCCTCAGAGCTCCTAAAAATCGAGGAAACAGAGGAATCCCAGGAAGCTGCGGCGTGGAGAACTCCCCTAAACTCCAAGTCGTGCAGGGCTCCCAAAAAACCAAATTGTTATGCTCTCCTCCTGGGCTGAATTGTGAAGTTCTCCTTCATTACGGCACAGTGAAACATTTAAAAAATGCCATATGTTGTAGTAATTCATAAATTAGCAAAATCATTAAGGGCTCCAAAAATCCAAAATGGTAAAGCACTTGAAAATAACCCCAGCATGCAGATCTTCCATAAGTGCCAATTTGGAGAGCTCTTACAAAGCCCCCAGGGGCTTAGCTCCAAAAACCCCATTGATGCGAGGGCTTCCAAAATGCTCTGTGATGGAGTGGTCCTAAAAAGCACCATGGTGAAGGACTCCAAAATATCCAAATGGTGAAGTGCTGTGAAAAAGCCACAGAGACCTCCCCAAAAGCCCCAGGACAGATAAATCTAAAAAAGCCTGGGGCTGCAGAGCTCCTAAAAAAACTAAATGGTGCAGAGTTCCCAAATAACCAATTGTTGGAGGCCTCCAAAAAAGAAAAGAAATGGTACAGGTCTCCCAGAAATCCAAATGGTGATGTATTCCTGCAGGACGGCATGGAATGCAATCCATGCAATCCTCCAGGGCAGCATGTTGAAGCATCCTCTGGGGCAGTGCAGTGAAGCATTCTAAAAATCCTGTGTGTTGTAGCATTCCCGAAAAGAGCAAAATCATAAAGGGCTCCCAAAAACAAACTGGTGAAGCACTCTGAGAAAGCCCCAGGCTTAAGAGCTCCCAAAAAGCCCCAGGGTGGACAGCTGCAAAAAACCCAAGTAATGGAAGGCTGTGAAAAAGCCCCAAGATGGAGTACTCCTAAAAAGCACCAAGGTGAAGCACTCCAAAATATCCAAACTGTGAATCACTCCAAAAAAGCATGGGGCTGGAAAGCTCCCAAAAAGCCCCAGGCTGGAGCACTCTGAACTGCCCCCCCAGCATAGAGAGTATAATAACACTCAGGAGACAAAGGGCTCCAAAAAAGGACCATGGTTGAGAGGTGCCAAAAACCCAAGCACTGACGACTCCCAAAAAGCAACATGGTGAACGGCTCCCAGAAAACCAGAGAGTGATGCACTCCTCCAGGGACATCCAGTTAAGCATTCCAAAAATGGTGGGTGTTGTAGTATTCAAAAAAAAATCAAAACTGTAAAGGGATCCTCCCCCAAAAATGCCCATTTTTTGGTTCACAAATGGTGAACAGCTTCCAAAAATCAACACAGCGAATGCCTCCCAAAAAAACAAACAGTTAAGCACTCCTCCAGGGCAGCATGGTGGTGATGCACTCAAAAATTACCGGGTGTTGTAGTATCCACAAAATAGCAAAACTGTAAACCACCACCAAAAAACAAAATAGTGAAGCACTCCAGAAAAGTCCCAGGCTGGAGAGCTCCCAAAAAGCACCAGGATAAAGCATTCCCAAAAAGCCAAGTGAGGAGGGGCTCTGAAAAAGTCCCCGGGTGAAGCACTCCCAAAAAGCCCTGACCTGGAGAACTCCCAAAAAGCCCCAGGCTGGAGTGCTCTCAAAAAGCCCTGGGACAGAGAACTCCAAAAAACCCAGGAGATGGAGGACTCTCAAAAAATGCTGGGCAGTGATGCACTCCTGGGCGGCGCAGTGGTGCACTCCAAATAAGAACTGGGCATTTCAGCACGCCAAAAAAAAGGCCACACAATGAAACACTCCAAAGAAGACAAGTGAGGAAGCACTCCTAGCAGCCAGGCGGTGAAGCCCTTCTCCACGGCCATACGGTGATGCGCTCCTCACATACTTTTAAGCTAGTCTGGGCAAACCTAGATTGTGGGCAATCCTAGAAAACAGCAGTGGAAGAGGTATTTTTATTCTCGTTCGGAAACTCCTAGCCAACAGCTGTACAATGTTCCTGTCCTAGACACAGTCATTCCTTGCTAGTCCTGTGAAAGTCCTTGAGTGCATCCAACTCATCATCTCCTAGGGCTTCCCGGGTAATTCCTCATTTCTCCCTTGCTTTGCTGTGCCAAAGAACCACACTGCACATTCCCACAACGGAAACGCTGCCTACGCTGCCTGCGCATAGCCAGCCTACACCTGATGGGGACACAAATGCCGCACCTCTTCCCAGATCCCAGACTTCATTGCACAGGGATTAGTCAGCTCTGCAGCCAAATGCTCTTCATGCTTCCTGGAGAGCTTTCATTCTTCACGGGTGGCGCTTACTCAGGGGCACCACCCACTCCTCTGCCTTTGAAGAAATCTGCAACTCACAGAAGGGCCCTTCTGGATGAGACACAAGGTGACCCCCAAAACATTCCTCTCAGCCCCTTCAAATGACCACCTGGAGAGCTCTCGTTTCACCCGGCAGCCACCGCTCTGCTCCTCTGGTCATTCTCACCTCGCCCTTGCTGTTCGCCCACTACCCAAGAGGTACACAAGCAGCGCAAAGTCCACATCTCTGGCAATGAAGAAGGCTCATCCAAGCGCCCCAGCCTGACGCTAGAAGACATTCAGGCAGCAGAGACTCAGCGGACGGACAGAAGGATTTGGATTTTTTCCCTGCTTTCCATCTACAGGTTGACTAGTACTTGACGGTATGTTTACTGCCTACGCTCGGAAGACGCTGGCTGAGGTTTTTGTATCTGTGAACAGGGCATAAAGAAGAGAGTACACATTTTACATGGAAATAAATAAGCTACACCTTGCTTAGCTGAAGCTTTTGTCATTGCATTTACATTATCCGTAGGTTGTTTTGTATGTAGAATATACACAAGTCCTGCATTGCCCGAGTGAGCCAAATTCTGTCTGGATATAAAATAAACAACACAGCTCGGACACTATCTCGGTATCTTTATACGCATAGAATATATATACAGAAAACATGCAGCAAGTAGAAACAGAATATATACAGATAAACATATAGAGATACACGTCAATATATGTCTTTCAAGAACACAAGTACACACCCCCACGTATGCTCTATACAGACACTATATATTCTATCTCCAGGAAGAGAAGCCTCAGCTGACCTCAACTCACTGAGGCTTTTTTCCTCCCTCTATTCGGAAGATACGTTATCTACGCATAAAAAAGTATACAGACACAGGAAGCACAACCACGTTTTTCTCTCCGTAGATGTACTCTCTACACAGAGCACATACAGAGAACACACAGAATAGACATACAATTTGTCAACTGCATGCGTACTACACAAAACAGACAGACAGGTGAGGGGAAGCTACGCTTTGTCTTTATGTTGAATACGAAAGTCGTCATCTTTATGTTGACCAGATACTCTCTCTACATGGAACACAGACATTTTCAAGGCCAAGGGACCAAGAGCATTTCTCTTGGTGTGTGGAGCACATGCTCTCCTGACTTGGAAGACGGGCACATGAATACACATACTTTCCTTGCAGACATACACAGACAGAGAGAGAGGCAAGGCATGGTTTTTCTGTCCGCATAGAGCTCCTGAGAGAGGAGCATAGAGCTGTCATATCTGTCTGCATAGAGCTCTCCTAGAGAGAAAGGCTTTTCAGTCTTCTCTTTAGAATACAGCCAATGCATACGCAGACTATATGCAGGCAAGGTGACGAGAGGCTTTTCTGTCTGCGTAGAGAATATATGGGCTAAATGTAAAACACGACCACAGAAAAGCAGTGCCTCACCTCCCTCTACATCTAATATCTGCCACCTGCATACACACAGCATGCCAACAATAAGGGGAGGCTTTTCTGTTGCTATACAGACTACATACCGTCTTCCTCAAGACTACGCACAGACTGGCAAAGCCAGGCTTGCTTTCTCAGTATGTAGTATATATCAGGATATACTCTGACTATCAGAAAAGAGACGATGAGGCTTTTCTCTCCAGATACAGACGATATTTCATCTGTAGGTAGCCTGTAAGCAGGCAAAGCATGTCTTTTCTGTCTAGTCATAGGCTAGATACTGCCAAGACAGGGATTTTTGGTCTTGCACACTGGCTGCACAGAGAACAGAAAACAAGAGAAGGGTGAGGTGGGGCAATACCTTTCTGTCACCACACAGACTGTAAAACGACTGTACGGAGAATAGATATGCAGAGCACCGCACACCACTTTCCTGTGGGGACGCCGCGGGATGTATTCTGGTTACAGAGCAGAGATGGGCCAGGTGAGGCAGGGCTTTTCCACCCACCCACCCACACATGAAATCTGGGTAGGCTGGGGGATAAAGGCGGGTCTCTCTGTGCATCCAGGGCGAAGAGCCCAGGGCTCTGACAGGCTCAAATAGGAGCAAACACATCCTACTGTTTTAGCATCATCAGGCTGGTGGCACAGTCAGGGCTTCGTCTCCTATGACCACAGGACCCTTCCAAGAGGAACATGAGGAAGAAGGACTGCTGGCCCAGGGACAGGGCCTCCTTGACTGAGCGGGCAAGAGAGTCTCTGCTAGCGGGCTGGCTAATGCAGTGAGGAAGGCCTGCAACTGCATACACCAGCACAGGCTTCTCAGTCTCTGCAAGCAGGGTATGGAGGGCAGTGAGGGGGTGTCCAGGGGACAGCAGAGTTGAAGCCCCATCATCTCACACCCCATGTGTGAAAGCAGGATAACTGGGCACCTGTCTCTACCCTCCACTGGACTCCTTGTCCACAGGAACAAACTTGTTCCTTTTTCCAAGGAAAAACTGATCAAAGGTGCAAAGGTCAAGGGCATGCTGGGCTGCAGCCACCGTTCGGTTGTAGAATTTAAAACCTGAGAGAGGTGAGCAAACCAGCAGAATCACAACACTGGACTTCAGCAGAGCAGACTGCTGCTTCCTGAAGAGCTCCTAGGCAGGAACCAACAAGAGACTGGCCTGGAGGGCAAAAGGGCCCAGGTTAACTGCTTGAACTTCAAGGACAACAGCCCGCCCGCTTCCTCAGACACCAGAAGGGTCCATGCCAAAACACAGAGCTGGTCACAAGTAGCAGAAGGCCAGCACTGACGGACAGGAAACTCCTGACCCAGCTCAAACGCAAAAAGGGAGGAACACACAAGGCGCAGGCAGAGATGGGATACCCAGGAGGAACAGAGAGACATTGCACAAGCACGCAGGGATGGATTTTGGAAAGCCACAGCTTAGCTGGAGGCAAACTAGGAGGAGAGGAACGACAACAGGAGGGGCTTCTGGGAGGCTACTGGAAGCAGAAGGAAGGCTAAGAGAAATGCAAGCCACTGCTCAACAGGAAGGGAACCTACTGGCAAAGGACAGGGGAAAAGCTACAGAAGATGCTACATGGGGCGGGGGGGGGTATGTTTTGGGGGGATGTTTGCCTTACTTCTCACTGCTACTTCCCTCCCTCACTGGATGAAACAAAGCCAGACTCTTCCTGAGGGGGCACACTGGACGGACAAGGGGCAACGGACAAGTTGCAGATTCTGACTCAAGACAAAGAAAGTTGTTCACCACAAGGGTGCCCAAGCACTGGCACAAGTTGCCCAGAGATGATGTTGAATCTCGCTCTTTGCAGATACCCCAAAGGTGACTGGACAGAGCCAGGAGCAACAGGAACTGACTGGACCTGCTCTGAGCAGGTCTACAAATCCCCAGAGATTTCTCATTTCACTCCAGTATAATCACAATTCATCACCGGCCACTGCTTATGTTAAGAGCTCTACAAAAGTCTTTGCAGAGCACAACAGTTCCTCCTAGGACATCAGGGGAGTTGCTGGAGACAGCAACCTTTACCTTCCATCACCTCTACAGAATTGAAGCTTGGCAAGCCTAGGGCACACTGAAGCCATTTCAGACAGGTAGCAGAAATGAAGCAGAGGTTAAAGGCTAGGTCTTCCCATCTGAGGCCAGATGGGGGCAAGTAAAACAGTTCTAGAAAGCACAGGGCTGGCAGGCACCTGAGTAGACACAGGACAGCTCCTCCTGCGGAAACCTGGCCACACTCAGCTCAAGTTTCTCCCTCCGCCTTTCTCTCCCCCAGGAGGAAGAAGGAACCACATTCAGACAAACTTGCTTTCACCCTGTTGTTGAGGGCACCCAGGAACCCAGTGAACTGGTCAGACTGTCGGGCACTATTTGATAGACAGATATCCCCCGTCTGGGCCAAATAGAAAAGTCTTTATCTGTATTTTATATAAATCTACATACCAATAGCAGTATCTACAGACTTTTATAAAATAGCAGCACTGTTATAGAAATATCATTCACAAAAACATGCCCAATTACATCTAACTGCGGGCAGGACTACGCCTCAAGCGGACCGTGCCACATACAGCAAAGGGAAAGCATATCTACCCAGGACAGCTATCTCAGGACGACTCCGGTGTGATAATTGCTCTGAGAGGGTCCACAACAACTGCAAACCTTGCCACTGGCCTCCCCACAGGGAACAAATGTTCTTCCCTTGCTTCTCCTGAAGGCAAGATGCTACCACAAGCACCAGATATGACACTGTATGTACCAAGCAGAAAGGGGAATCCCTCTACCCTACCAAGTGAATTCACCTTCGGAAGGCAGAGAGGAAGGAACCAAGGAGGCTGCCCTTCAGGGGTGCAATAAGCCTCGGACAGAATAGGCTGATCTAAGAAGAGAGAGAAATTTTTATGAAATGCGTCAAGTGGAAGGTATTGTGGCCTTGGCCATTTCCCACTTCCTAGCATAAGTAATGCATTTCAAAGCAAAGGCTATTCTAGAATAATCTGAGGTGCTGCTGCCAGATGACCCCATTTCTTGTGGCTGCGTGCAAACAGATGTGTCAGACAGACAGCAGGTGTCAGGTAACCGGTACTTGGAGGCTACGCATATAGGAAAAGCTAGGCGAAGGGAGAACAGGTTACACTCAGCTTTCAGCTGGGTGAAAGCATCCCGCACCGTCACTGAGCGTGAGCGTGAACATGAACTACGGCTACACTAGCTTGTGAAATCTGGACTAGGTGTCAGCTAAGTGAGGCATTCTTTTCTGCCAAGTTTTGCTTCCATTCAACTCTTCACCTTCAGAATACTCTTTCTCTGCAACTTGAGTGTCTTACCATCACGCTTGAAAGTCATCTAAGAACGGGTCCCCACTGCGTATCGCAGAGAAGCACCGACTTGGTCACCAGTCTGCTCTAGTCTCCTCAGCTTAGTTTCAAGCTCTTCCGAAGATGCTGCAAGAGACAAGCAGCATTACTATATTGCGATACAGAAGAAAAAAAAAGCAGAGACTCTTGTCTGGGCTGCCAAACACCAGAATGCAGCAAATTCTGCAAACGGGCACTCAGCAGGGAAAGCAATGTGGACTTTAGAGTAGACCCGACAAGACTTTCACAACCAAGAGGGCCAGGGAGCCTCTCCGAAAGCAAGTCACCTCCTCCCCCCGTGAGCAGCAGGGATGGAAGAGCAACAGGCACCCACACCACGAGCAAAGGCACATTTGTGACACTGCTCTGAAAAGATGACGCCACACAACCTTTTCAGTTAAGCAAAGCTGGGCAGTGCCAGAATTCAGCCTGCTCAGGCAGGTCCTGCTTGGCTCAGGGGTGATGTGCGTGGCCATGGGGATTTCCCAAGCCAGGACCTTTCTCCCCTTGTCCAGCACAGGAAGACTGGAGCTCCCCGAGCACAAAGCCCTTGGCTGGTTTCTGCCCCCCAGCTATAGCTCAGTGCCTGGGTCAGACTGCTTCTTTTCCACATGAATAACTCTGTCTGACAGAGAGGTTTGCAATGTGCTTGCATCTGTGAATCTTCTCACCTGCCCCTGGTGTCCATACTACATCCAAAACCAGCTCTGGTTGTTAGTTTCCCAATGGCCGGCAGGGGTGGAGGCTGTAATGATCTCTGCTGAGTTGGAAGCAGGCAGCACCTGAGGTCCCCAGCCTCTGACTCCAGTGCTCAGCCTCTGAACTGCTGGGACCTCAGGCTTCAAACACCCAGTGTGACACCCATGTTCCACAGCCTGGAGCACACCTGATGCCTGTTGCAGCGCCGGGCCCTGATGGCAGGGCCGGGCCCAGGCCCCGGACCTCTAGGCAGGCTGCCCGCCGCCTGCTCCCCGGAGGAAAACGGCTTCCTCGCCAGTACCTCGGGACCAGGTGCCCGCTCCCCCGGCCGTCCTCCGCGAAATCGCCCTCCTCCTCCTCCTCAGGGCAGCGCCGCTCCCGCCCCCGGGCAGCTCCACACGCAGCGCCGCGCGGCGGCGGCCGTTGCCTGCCACGCGCCGCGCCGCCGCACCACCCCACCCCCTCGCCTCGCGCCGGCAATTACCGCCCGAGGCTTCCCGAAGCCGCGCGTGCACCCGCTGCCGGCGAGAGCGGAGGGGTGGGAGCCCCGGGGGAAGAGGGCGCCGGCAGCCCCGGCCAGAGGCGAGAGCAGCCCGGCAGAGCCTCCCGCCGGGCAGCGCCCGCCTGCGGCTCGGGCAGGGGCAGGGAGAGGGGACAGGCAGCGGTGCCCAAGGCAGAGCCCGCCTGGGGGAGCTGAAACAAGGATGTAAAACAATTACAAGGTTTTAGCATGTGTCACTAATCAGCTCTAAGTTTTGCAGATTTCTTAACACATGGAAAGTTATTGATTACATGATTATCTTAACTTTAGTGTGGAATTCTTTAGCCTAATAACTGTGTGATTATGTTTCATGGCCTATTCTCACAGTCCTTAGGCTGTGTTTGCCTCAGTGCTGACATTGTGACTATGTGTAAACGGTTAATCACAAGGAGAGCAGGCCTCATGAAAATTAAAACAAAGAAGAGTTAAGAGCAAGGACTGAGAGATTAAAGAGAACAGAGAAGATACCTTAACCTTGAGCATAGAGACAGACTGGCAGGAATGCTCTAACAAGGATGATAAGAAGGAACCGCCTGGCTGCACAACTAAGGGGCAAACATCCAAGGAGAAGAACTTACCCTCAAGAGACCCATGACCATAAGAGGGGAAAAGGAGTAGGGGGCTAACTCCCCAAATGACCACCGATGACCACCCGAGACCCCCGCCCATGTGTAGTGCAGTTTTGCAACGCCAGCATTATGTAAATGTAGTAGATAAGCAAGGAGGCGGTGATTTCTTGGAAAATGTGTGAATATTCATGTCTTTAAGGTACATAAAGGATGAACTGTTGTTCCAGGGCACGCATGTTAGGAGGAGATATCCCCCATGCGTCCAGTGCTGCACCAAAGATGTCTGCTTAATAACACTTTGATGTTATTGTGTTTAAATTTCTTAAGTTTGGATTTCTTTGAATCATTTGGCGACCCAGATGGGACATCCTCTGTTCGGCTGTGGGACCCGATGAGTCTGGGACTCTCTTGCGTACCCCCGGAGATCTTTTCCGGAGAGACTTCCATTCTCAGTCGGATCACTGCGGGAACAGACAAAGACCCTCTGGTAAGAAGACATCTTTAAATCCTAAATTTGGTAACGATTGATCGATTTGGGTCCGTCTATAAGACGTGCAGACGTGCACGCAGGACAGCGTATACCCGGTTGCTAGCACCTTATAGGCATACCTCTGAGGGACGTATGTCCCATTTGGTAGGGGATTACATCCCCATTTGGGGGACTTATGTCCCGTTTGGAAGGGGATTACGTCCCCATTTGGAGGGCCTGCGTCCCCGTTTGGTAGGGGATTACATCCCCATTTGGAGGGGCTGCGTCCCCGTTTGGAAACAGGTTTGGTTAACTGTTATATGACTTTCAGCTAATGCATTTCGGTTATTGATTATTGGTTTGTCATTTATCGGATTTTGGTTATTAACGGTAAAATTCGCATCAGATATGGAAGAGTCACAGAGTGGCGGAATTCTAAAGAAAAGCTCATTGGGATGTGTTTTACAGCATTGGAAAGACCTGGGGGGGAGTGCCGGGAGGCAGTGTCAATAGAAAAACTTTAATTAAGTATTGTAATCAGTGGTGGCCTCTCTGTAAGTTAGATGATGGAGAAAAATGGCCCTTTAATGGGACATTAAAATATAATACATTATTACATTAATGTACCTATCATTGTAATATAATATTATACGTATTATAATATGTATTACACATATAATGTAATAATACAATTAATGTTGTTCCTTCAGAGAGAAGGAAAATGGGATGAAGTGGTTTATGTAGATATGTTTTTCACTCTGTGAAACCACGCTGAATGGCAGAAAGAATGTGGAATCAGTTTAGCACCCCAGGACCCTATGGTCCTGGCGACAGAAAAAGACAAAAATAAGCGAAATAGGAAGCAAGAAGAGATGTTGCTCGGCTTGTAGCATTGGACAAAGATGTTTAGAGGTTCACAGAATGGGAGATTAGAGGATTGTTTGACTCCGATTGCGAGGATGTGCATGCAATGTTGGATGCGGTGTTTAGTGAGGCAGAAAAGCAGATGGTTGTGAGAGTGGCCAGACCCCAAGTACAGGCTCTGGTTTTGGCTGGAACTCTGCTGGGAACAGTGGATAGCCATGTTCCGATTACCAATCCCAGCTGGGACCCTAACCAGCCAGGAGCCCGGGACTTATTAATGCGGTATAGGGAGTGGAGTAAGAAATGCTGTCCCAAAATCAGTAAATTGGTCAAAATGGTATGCCTTTAGACTGTGCCTCTCAGGAGGGAAAGAATCAGTTGATATTCCTGGTTTTGGGACAGTCAACGGATGATATCAGGAGAAAGTTACAGAAAGTGCAAGGAATAGATGTAAGAGATTTAGAGAAACCGCTGGAGACTGCTTGGCAAGTGTATCAGAATGGAGATAGTCAGAAAGAGAGAGAGTAATGGGCAAAACACTTGCCAATGCTACAGCGGCTGCTTTGCGCACCACAGGGGTCCAGGTAACCCACCAGGAAACACTACTAATGGGACGAGAGGAGCCATGAGAAGTAGCCTAAGTGCCCCATCTAGGGGAAATGGACCCCTCCCGAAAGATCAGTGTGCTTATTGTAAGCAAAGAGGACATTAGAAAAAGGATTGCCCAAGACCGGGCAAGCCGGTGATGATTACTGACCTGGAAGATAATTGACAGGGACCAGGGGAATCTTCCCTAACGGAACCCTTGGTAAAAGTTCCGTTAGGGAAAGAAGAGAAACTTGCACAATTTTTAATAGATACAGGTGCCACATTTTCAGTATTAAATCAGACCTTATTACCTGTGAGTAGGCAAACTGTTAATACTGTGGGAGCAACTGGAGAGGCTGAGAAGGTGTTCTTTTTGAAACGACTAAAATTCAAAACTGGGGAAAGTGTAGGGATTCCTAATTCCTCTACCTGCCTGGGACTCCTAAACCGCTTTTGGGAAGGGACTTACTAGAACAATTGAATGCTGAAATAGGATTTAGAGATGGAGAAATTGAATTTAAAATACCAGAAGAGAACTATGATGAAATTTTAAGTTTGGCTCTTCCTGAACCCCAAATTAGGGAAGCAGAAATTATACAAGAAATAAAAGGCCAGGTATATCCAGGAGTATGGGCTTCAGGAATACCTGGAAAGGCTAAAAATGCAGAATTGGTTGTTGTTAAACTCAAAAAGGGAGCACAGCCTGTTAGGGTAAAGCAATATCCCCTGAAATTGGAAGACAGGCGAAGAGTGAAAAGCATTATAGAAGAATATATACAATTCGGATTATTAATTGAATGCCCTTGAGAGTGTAACATTCCTATTCTGCACTGTACTGAAAGCTGCAATTTATTCGCCTTTGAATAGGAAAACCCTGATTCAGGACAAAAAACCCAGCTAACCTGGACAGTACTACCCCAAGGATTTAAAAACAGCCCCACTCTCTTTGGAAATCAGTTAGCTAAAGAAGCCTGGAAAGACCTCTGGGAAATGGGATTCTTTTGCAGTATGTAGATGATATTTTGATAGCCACAGAAAAGAATGAAGAATGTAATGAATGGACTGTGAGTTGTTGGACTAACAACTAGTAGGGGGCTAATTCCCCAAACGACCACCAACAACCCATTGGGTATTTCCCCATTTTTGATCTTTCACACCACAGACAAGTCCTTTGGCAATGCTGAGTGTAGAACCGCCCTGAGGAAAACTTGGGGGCAAACCCTGGCTGTCCAAGGGGTTGCCGCAAAGAGCACGGACTTTCCTCAGGGTTGAATTTAACAGTGTGACTTGAAGGCAGTTTGGTCAGACTTACTACAGACACAGGTTAGTAAGGAAGTGTAGCCAGAAGGACTTCTGCCAAACTGAGAAAGGATGTACAACAAAGTGGAAATCATGCGTATCCTTTTCTTTTGAGGGCGCAACCAATAATTTGTGCTGAATCTTGCTAAAATTGAGGCTATTGTACCTGGAAGAGCTGGGTGGGGCTAGTTAAAACTTCCAGCCTCCTGGCAGAGAGATATGAGTCAGGCTCCATGCTGGAGGGGTTTAGGGCATCAGCATCCCAGTGGGAAAACTCAAAATGTACCATCAGCATCCCAGTGTGAAAACACGAAATGCACCACCCACCTCTCTCCCCTCCTCCTGACTGCTGGAGGTGCCTTATGAGAAGAGCAGTGAGGCCTGGCACTCAACTGTAAGGTCATCTGACGCATAAATGACTGTCTCTGATGTCATGCATTTGTTTCTTGCCTGACCACCACAAAGGGAGAGGGAACCCAGTTTGCCAGCTGTGGCCCTCACTAAACACAGACGAGAACAGGCACAACAAAAACTGCAGGAATCATGAAAACAAGTGCTTGTGCTGAATGCAATCAGACTGGGTTCTGGAAAGGAAAGAGTGTCTGTGGTCCAAGAGCGTGCACCAGCCCCACCGGCCCCATACGGTTCAGCCGTGCCCCAGAGCAACATGGTTTACCACAGCAGGACGGTGAAGAATTTATAATAAGAGGGAGGAGGAGCAAAGAAAAAATAAATTTAAATGAAAATTCATTAACTTCATTTACAAATGAAATCATGTTAAGTAGTGAGTTAAATTTCCATTCCCACCCACAACAATACACAAGAAAAGAAATTACCCAATAGTTCACATGTATTCAGGCAACCACAACAAAAAATGACAACAAAGAGGTGACTGTGCAAAAAGAGCAACAAATCAGTTTATTTCTTTGACAGCTTAACAGCTTGTCAAGGGCAGGTACCTGGATGTGGACTCCAGATAGCCTCCACACCCTCTCACCTGATGTTCCCATAAGCAGGCTAACAGAGGTTAGTCTCAATCAAATTACTGACCTGTTGATGGAAAACTGCTCCCAGAGTCATGCCTGGGGTCTCCTGTTAATTCCCTGCTGACACAGTGTCCGTTTCTGAGGATTGCTATTCAAGACAGATACATGCGAATTAGGGGCATCCAGAAAATAGGACTAAGAAGAATCAGGGTTTTGGAAAGCATGGTCTCTGAAGAAGGATTAATCATTGGGTGAATGGAGTTGTTTAAGGTCAGGAAGAAAAGGCAGAAGAGAGCTGTGTAAGGCCCTTAAATATCTAAAAGGATACCGCAAAAAAAAAGGGAATTGACTTCTCCCTGTGCACTGCGTTGAGGACAAGGAGGTAATGAAGCAAAGGAAATGCAGTTGAGGTGTTATGGAAGGAGGATTCAGAGGCAGTTTGAAAGACATCTATGGTGTTGTGAGTGAAGAGAAGGAGAAAAGGAAGAATTACGGTTTGCGCCTGATAATGCAAGGAACAGAGAGCTTTAAATTAAGTTATCAGTTGGCAGACACAAAAGAAACAAAGGTTCTTCACACCTCATGCAGCTGAGCTGTGGAACGGACTGCAGATGTTGCCAGTGTCAAGGGCAGGTAGACATCCTGTGCATTTAAAAGGCTGGATTGAATCCTGCCTAGTGTGAATTACAGAATCACTTAAGTCACAAGTTTCTGAGCTCTTTACTTTCCACATGAATTAAATCTGGCCTGCCTACCCGGCAGACATGAAAACCTCTCTGAAAGTTGTCCAGAAATTGTCTCATAACACAAGAGGTTCTTTTTTGGAAGACGTGTGGGCAGCACCCTGGGGCTGGGCTTACCCTGAACTGACCAACCCTTGTTGCTCTCCTGGGGGACCCTACGTGGTCCCCAACATTTTCAGACAAATTCAGAAGCAGAAGTTACTTGAAAATAAGTCCCCAGAGGTGCCTTAACCATTTCATATTAGAATTACAGAACAACCCTTTTTAAATGGGAGAGGGTGCCATTTGGGGCAGGTACACCAGTGCATGCTGTGACTCTATTCTAATGGAAGCTGGCAGAAGACGTAAAGGAGGTGGTACTGCAATCAATAGTGCACGCAGGAGTGAACACACAGTGTCCATGCAACTCATTGAATAATGACAAAGACACGAAAACTGAGAAAAAATCCTTGGACCTTCATAGCCATGGTTTGACTTCAGGTGGCTTGCTAGGGACAATAAACACTGTTTGCGTCTATTTCTCCTGTTACTTCTCCACCCACCCACACAATTCTTCTTTTATCACAGGATGGTCCTTCACTAAGCAGCTTCCTCCAGCTAAGTAACACAGTGACACCCTGGAACACAACAATTCCTGTCCAGGAAGGATTCATAAACACTACAGACAAGACTGGTGGCTCCACAGATGGAGCAGCTTTTACTGGTATGGCTCAGATGATTATTTCCCAATATTCAGTCAAAGCCTTTCTGTACTGCACTTCAAGTTTTACCTCATTATGTCTGGAGAGACCAATTTTTTTTTTTTTATAATTTGAATGCTGAGGCAGCAGTACAGGCAGGAAAAAAGATTGGAAGTCAACGCACGTGTTGTATTTCACATTCTTTGTTACTCCAAGAGTTCTTTCAGAAACAGGAATGATTTGATGTAGGCTTCTGTTTCATTTCTTATGAGTTACTGTCTTACATCTCACTGGCAAGCCGAGCATCTGGTTAACTTCTCAGGTTTCAGAACAACCCTAATAGTGTTAAGCTACAGTTTTGAAGTTAGTTTGTCACATCTTCTATGAACAACCAATGGTTAAAAAAAACATTTGATGACATACCTTGGCTTCATGTTGGTCTTTAGATTCAGACCACACTGAGATTCCTCCCAAAGTGGTACTAATAGATTTACAGAATAAACTCTGCCAGAGTGAGTCTAACCATAGAACTATCCCTAGACTCAGCTCACTGAGTTGTGATACATTCCTGACTCACTGGAAAAACAGTGACTAACTCCACATTGGAGTGTCTGGGGAGTAGTCTCATCTGCACCTCGAATGGAGTAGTTTCAATCAATATTAAAATATCCTGGCATTACAAGTTCATGCCACCAGAAGAATAAAAATATATCCTGCTGTTAAGGAAAGAATACAAGTACAGGAAAATACTCCTAAACAGAGATAGCTTCAGTCTACCAGTATAAAGCAGTTTGATTACGGCTTTGACTTTTCCCGTGTGCAGCTTTGGTCATACTTCATTTTTTCAGCCCTGATGTACTAGTAATAACACTTGATCTGTCGTGCAAAACCAAGATCTAAGTTTGCTTTCGTGGTTATGTATCTGACTGGAAGCCCCCAGTGATTAAAAAGCTATTTCTGCTTTCAGAGTAAAGGCTCGTAGCTCCTAAGAGCAGCTTCAAGAGCCACTCACAGGATACCACTACAACACAGAGTGCTTCTGCTTAAGGAAGGTTACAATCACAGACATTGTCAGACCCTGTGAAAATCACTGACTGGATTCTTTCTGTATGAAGTAGCTTCAGCAAACAGTATGCCACTGGCCAACAGAAGCTGACGTTCTCCAAAGGTGGAACAGTTGTTTATCATGAATGTTTAGATTTTCAAGATGTACAATCTTTGAGAGAAACTTGTCACACACAACCGGCAAAAGATTATCCGGTAGCCAAAAGCAGCCCAATTCCAGTTTGCAACAATGTCCATTTTAATTCAACTGATTTTCTGAAGACCTTGCAAGAACATTACCATGTCCGAGTATGGAACTAAACAGTGGACTTTGCTTCTGATGTGATTCAACCTCTTCAAGCATGGATATACATACAATTGCATTCAAAAAGAAAAGATTAAAAGTTGTAAGACTGCAAACCTGTATTAAAGAGGTAGGAAATTACTATATGTGGTCTTTAAGAACAACACATGGGCACTCTGAGATCTTGAATGCTATAACTTCATTCCCATTTTGTATTCAAATGCAAACTTGAACATCAGTCTTTTGTGGGAGTTGAACTCCACATCACTTCTCCAGTTACCTTTCCTCCTTTCCTCTCATGTTTAGCCTCTTGTATTTCAGGCTGTTTATTTCCTTACATTTACACACCCCCTGCACCCCCTACTGGCTTCACACATAATAAATGCAAGTGGGCAATGGGACAGGCTGTGACAGTTTTGACAGCTGAGTGAAGAAAATCCTTCTGCTCTGAGATCCTGTGTGGTAGCCCCAGTAGGCAGAAGGGGCAACTACAACAGTATGCTGCTTCTGAAGCCCTGGACCGTGGAATTGCTGTTCATGCTGGGGCTGTGCTGCAGAACACACAACAGCTGGAGCAGGTATTGCCTGAAGGGCACCTGCAGAGAACATTTGGCCACTCAACTGAAAAGCATGAGTGTATCTGGATGCCCCTTTTCCACCATCATTGGGCAGATGGTCACAGGTGAGCCAGAGCCCCACAAGAATTTCAGGATTGTGTCCACAAAAAGTGCCAAATTCACATGGCTCCAGTCATCTGCCTACAAAGACACTAAAACATTTTAACTCAGGGCAGACCAAATTTCTTTCCAGAAAGCTCAGGAAAGTGGTGAATACACTGAAGGCAAGATCTTCCAACAAAGTCCTTAGAAATCACAGAGACAGAGTTAAAAGTTTTTCCCACAGTCTGTTACGCATTTTAAGTGTGCAAAAATACAGGCATCAAGATTTCAGCTTTGTTGTGAACTGAACACAATTCCAGTGATGTACAGGCATGAGAAGAGGTACTCCTGCAATTATAGCAAAAAAATAAATACTTCCCTAATGCTGATATTTATTCCAAGCACCAGAAGATGAAGAATTAACAACCTTTAAAAGTGTAGTTCAAACTATGAGATGCCAATAGTACTGCAAACATGTAGCTGAGAAAATTCTCTTCTAGAAAAGTCCTACTTCAGTTGCCACAGAACATAATCCCAGAGCTCCACATCCTCTGGCTCCACCACTTAATACAACAAACGAAAAAACACCACCAAAACACCACCACCACCAACACCACATATGGACAAGAAAGGCACTGCTGAATCCCCTCGTCCCCATTAAAATGTCCCTGTAGTGCCTATATCACTGAGGAAAAAACAGTTTTCAAAGCAATTCCTCTCCTTGTGCATCCATGTTTTAACACAGCCAGATCAGACTTTCATAATGTTGTTCCATGCAGCTCCTTTTCGGTCTTAACAAATCTACGTGCTCCTTGCAAAATGTTTCAACATCTTCGTTATCCTTGTCTTCTGAACTTGGTTCCCAGTCAGAGTCTTCACTGATAGGCTTGCGCTCCTCTTCTTCATCATTTATCAAGCTGTCATTAAGATCGTATTCATTTGGTTCATCATCATTGTCACCATCTTTCTCCACAGCCCTTTTTCCTGTAGGGACAAAAATGTCATCTATTCATGAATCATAAATGCAGAATGATTTGGTCTCTCTCCTCAAGAGGATAGAGAATCAACTACAGCACCCTACCCAATGCTGACAATCTGGGGGTTGACGTTCAAGATTCTCATGAAAACCTGTGCCATCTCTCTCTGACCCCTTACTGCAGCACTTACCAGTCTGATCACTCAGAAAGTTTTACTTCCTGGCCTTAATCCCAGCCTCTTGTCACAGAGGACCCAGAAGGACACTACCTGTCTCTTTGAAAAAGGCATGAGTCCCTGTCCTGGTTTCAGCTGGGATAGAGTTAATTTTCTTCACAGAAGCTAGTATGAGACTATGTTTTGAATTTGGGATGAAAAAAATGTTGATAACATGCTGATGTTCTGAGTTGTTGCTAAGTAGTCAAGCACAGTCCAGCTTCTCATGCTGGCCTGGCAGCAAGAAGGCTGGAGGTGCACAGGAAGCTGGGAGGGGACACAGCCACAACAGCTGACCCAGGCTGGGAAAAGAGTTATTCCATACCATATGACATCATGCTCGGTATATAAAGCTGGGATGAAGAAGAAGGGGTGGAGGAGACATTTGGAGTTATGGCGTCTGTATTCCCAAGAAACTATTACACGTGATGGAGCCCTGCTTTCCTGGAGATGGCTGATGCTTGCCTATGGGAAGTGGTGAGTGAATACCTTAGTTTGCTCTGCTTGCGTACACGGCTTTTGCTTTACCTATTAAACTGTCTTTATCTCAAACCATGAGTCTTCTCACTTTTACTCTTCCGATTCTCTCCCCCATCCCACTGTGGGGGAGTGAGTGAGTGGCTGTGTGGTGCTTAGTTGCTGGCTGGGGTTAAACCATGACAGTCCCCTTCATGCTACTCGTGGCAGGAAGTGGTCAGCATGGACTCCGTATGTAAGTGGGAAAAGGTTATCACAAACAAAAGACATAGAATTATCCACTTACATTGTCTTGCTTCAATGAACTAATTGCGGAAAAAATAATGGAGAGCTCAAGGTCACAATAAGGGGTATCCATCACACCCCTTCACAGCCCAGCATCACTGGGACTCTGTGCTTGCTCTACCACCTAACTCTCACACACTCCCTCACCCTAGAGAGTGTCTGGGTCTAAAACAAACATCTGCCACCTAGGAAGTCTCCCACACAGAAGTAGCCAGGACTGAAAGCTGTTGGCTGCCCTCACCTTCCATCAGCAGCCCCTTACAGCCTTACCAACGCTGGGGCTCTGTGCTTCCTCTACGACTTAACTGTCACCTTCACCTACCCCCTCACCCTAATCAAAGCCCAAGTCCAAAATGGACACCCGCCACCTAAGGCCCCCACACAGAAGTGGCCAGGAATGAAAGCTGTTGGTGGCCCTCACCTTCCCTTGGCAGCCCTTTCACAGCCCCATCCACATTGGGGCTCTGCGCTTTCTCTACCACCTAACCCTCACCCTCACCTACCCCCTCAGGCCTCTTCAAGCACCGCTGGAGCCTATCTATCTGGCATGTCCTGCCAAGGCTGCCCAGGGACTCCCAGGTACTCATTGTCCTTGCAATGCTTATAGCAAGTCCTAGTGATGATTCTTTTTCAGACAGGTTTGATACTCCAAACCACCTGGGCTCAGGCACATGCCAGAGAATCGTTCTCTTTCTGGTCATGTTCTTGTGCACATTGTATAAAATAAGGTGGGGAGGTCCATAAAGTGGGGACCATCCCCCTTACTTAATCTGCTTATTAAAAGCATTTGTCCAATTTTTCTGATTTTGCAGCCTCCTCCAGCCATTTGCCCCACTGCTTCCTCTGTAAGGGAAAGTTTTCACACTGGCTTCCTTTCTTGCTCTTGATGCCCCCAGTCTCTCTGTGTCCCTTGGACTCAGGGCAGATGTTTATTCCTTTCCTCCCTGCAGAGCTCTCCCCTTTTCCTCCTGCCTGCCAGCCTGCTGCAAAATGAACCCATCATGCTCCCAGCCAGAAGGATCTATACCAACGGTGCAGATGCCACCATTATTCCAATGTAGCTGGCTCATGTAGCCTTGCCACCACAATCAGTGCTGCCCAGGGTACCCCATTCCTGCCCTAGGGCTGGGACACCAGCTGCTGCAGTTACAGAGAGCAAAGCAACAACGGAATGTGGCCCCCATTGCAGCTGTGAGGAGGCTGGCTGCAGGCTCTGGGCCACAGCTGATGGTGGCAGTTACCAGAGCTGCATGTGCCAAGCATGTGGGGCTGGGAACAAAGCAGTCCTACCTACTGCTCCAGGGCCTGCACCAAAGCCTTGTGCATGGGAGCAGTTGATTCTCCTGAGACAGAAGCAGGAACAGCCACCAGGAAAAAGCAAGATCAAGGGGGTCCTGTATCCTCCCCCTGCCAGGCTGAAGGCAGCAGCTTAAAGGAAAGGAGCAAATGGAGGCAAGTCCATGCTTGGGGTGGCAGGTGAACCCCCTCCTTGCCCACCTTGCCTCCCTAGGTGCCTCTGTACAACAGGTATGAGGCTCTGGATGTGGAAGGACAGTCCATGGATGATGTGAATGATGGTCCAGATGATACACCAGAGGCGTTGCCAAGGTCAGAAAGGCCCTGCATCACAACCACCCACACGAGGAAGAAAAGATGGGTTATAGTTGTAGGTGACTCCCTTCTGAGGGGAACTGAAGGTCCAATACGCCTGACACCCTTCTTTTAGGGAAATCTGCTGCTTCCCTGGGACCTGGGTTAAGGACATCACTAGGAAACTTCCTAGCCTGGTGTGGCCTTTGGACTATTACCCACTACCGTTCTTCCATGTGAGTGGTGATGAAGCTGCAACTCATAGTCCAAGGGCGATCAAAAGAGACTTCAGAGCCTTGGGATGGTTGGTAAGGGAATCTGGAGCACAGGTTATTTTTTCCTCCCTCCTTCCACTTGTGGGCAGCAACACAGGGAAGGACAGGCCCAGTCTAAATGCATGGCTCTGTGACTGGTGCCACCACCACAGTTTCAGGTTTTTTGATAATGGGACAGCCTACTGGCATCAGATGGGATTAACCTTTCTCAAAGGGGGAGAAGGGTCTTTGCTTGCAAGCTAGCAGGGCTTATTGACAGGCCTTTAAACTAGACTTGAAGTGGGAGGGGGATAATATCAGGCTTATGGCAAGCCGTGGGATAACACACCAAGGTTAGAGGGATGGGGTGCTAGTGAGGCCCCTCAGCCTGTTGCACCAGAGAAAGACCTCAAAGGAACTAAAGGGTGTTCCTCTAAGAGGGTAACAGGGCTGACAGCCCAGCTGAAGTGCCTCTACACTAATGCATACAACATGGGCAACAAACAGGAGGATTTGGAAGCCACCGTGCTGCTAGAAAGCTGTGACCTGATTGCCATCATTGAAACTTGGTGGGATGAATCCCACAGCTGGAGTGCAGCTATCAATGGCTACAGCCTATTCAGAAGCGACAGGCAAGGAAGGAAGGGCAGACGTGTTGCCCTATGTCAAGAAATAGATAGATTGTGAAGAGCTGTCTCTGAAGAATAGCCACAAGAAGGTCAAAAGCTTATCGGTAAGAATCAGGGACCAAGGCAGCAAAGGGAACCTTGTGGCTGGTGTCCACTACCAGCTGCCCAATCAACAGAAGTCTATTGACGAAGCCTTCTTACTCCAGCCACAGAAGGCATCATGCTTGCAGGCTCTTGTCCTACTGGGGATCTTCAACCACCCTGACATCTGCTGATGTGAAAAATAGCACGGCGAGCTGTAGGCAATCCAGGAGACTCTTGGAGTGCATGGAGGATACCTTCCTATGCCAGGTAATAGACAGCCCTACCAGGAGGGATGGAATACTGGACCTGCTGGTCACCAATGCATGTGAGCTAATTGGTGATGTCAAGATTGGAGGCAGCCTGCACTGCAGTGATCATGTGCTGTTGGAGTTTGCAGTCCTGAGGGATGTGGGACAGGCAGAGAGTAAAGACAGGACCCTGAATTTTAGGAAAGCAAACTTCCAGCTCTTCAGGGAGTTAGTCAATAGGACCCCCTGGGAAACTGTCCTCAGGGACAAGGGAGCAGAACAGAGCTGGCAGATCTTTAAGGATGCTTTCCATAGAGCACAAGAGCTCTTGATCCCCAGGTGTAAGAAATCAGGAAAGGAAGGCATGACACCACCATGGCTGAGTGGAGACCTGCTGGTCAAACTAAAGGGCAAGAAGGAAATGCACAGGCAGTGGAAGCAGGGACGAGTATCCTGGGATGAGCACAGGGACACTGCCCGGGTGTGTAAGGGTGAGGTCAGGAGAGCCATGATGCGGCTGGAGCTGAACTTGGCAAGGGATGCAAAGAATAATAAGAAGGGCTTCTACACGTATGTCAGCCAGAAAAGGAATGTCAAAGAAAGCATACTCCCCCAATGAGCAAGACTGGCAAACTGGTAACAACGGACGAGGAGAAGGCTGAGATATTCAGTGAATTCTTTGCCTCAGTCTTCACTGGCAATGTCTCTTCCCACACCTCTCGAAGGGATGGACTGCAAGATGGGGACTGGAGGAGCAAGGTTCCTCCCACTGTAAGAGAAGATCAGGTTCGAGACCACCTGAGGAACCTGAACATACACAAGTCTATGGGACCTGATGAGGTGCATCCCAGAGTCCTGAGGGAACTGGCTGATGTAGTTGCCAAGCCACTCTCCATGATATTTGAAAAGTCATGGCAGTCAGATAAAGTCCCTGGAGACTGAAAAAAGGGAAACCTTGCACTCATTTTTAAAAAAGGTAGCAAGGAGGACCCTGGAAACTACCAACCCATCAGCCTCACCTCTGTGCCTGGGAAGATCATGGAACACATCCTCCTAGAAGCTATGCTAAGGCACATGGAGGACAGGGAAGTGGTTCGGGACAGCCAGCATGGTTTCACCAAAGGCAAGTTCTGCCTGACCAACCTAGTGGCCTTCTATGATGGGTGGACAAGGGAAGAGCTATCGATGTCATCTATCTAGACTTCTGTAAGGCCTTTGACATGGTGCTGCAAAACATCTTTCTAAATTAGAGCGATACAGATTTGATGGGTGGACTGTTCGGTGGATGAGGAATTGGTTTGATCTTCACATCCAGAGGGGGGTGGTCAACGGCTCAATGTCCATATGGAGATTGGTGATGAGTGGTGTCCCTCAGGAGTCCATATTGACCAATACTCTTTAATATCTTCATCAATGACATAGTGGGATCGAGCGCACCCTCAGCAAGTTTGCAGATGACACCAAGCTGAGTGGTGTGGTTGACACATCTGAGGGATGGGATGCCATCCAGAGGGACCAGGACAAGCTCAAGGAATGGGCCCATGTGAACGTCCTGAGGTTCAACAAGGACAAGTGCAGAGTCCTGCACCTGGGTCGGGGAAACCCCCAGTATCAATGCAGGCTGCGGGATGAAGTAATCGAGAGCAGCCCTGCTGGGAAGGTCTAGGGGTACTGGTGGATGAAAAGCTGGACATGAGCTGGCAATGTGCAGTTGTAACCCAGAAGGCCAACCATATCCTGGGCTGCATCCAAAGCAGCGTGGCCAGCAGGTCGAGGGAGGTGATTCTGCCCCTCTACTCCATTCTGGTGAGACCCCCCCTGGAGTCCTGTGTTCAGCTCTGGAGCCCTCAGCACAGGACAGACATGGACCTGTTGGAGCAGGTCCAGAGGAGGGCCACCAAAATGATCAGAAGGGTGGAACACCTCTCCTATGAAGAAAGGCTGAAAGAGTTGGGGTTGTTCAGCCTGGAGAAAAGAAGGCTCCAGGGAGACCTTCTTGCAGCCTTCCAGTACTTAAAGAGGGTTTATGGAAAAGATGGGGACAGATTTTTTAGCAGGGCCTGTAGTGATAGGACAAGGGGTAATGGTTTTAAACTAAAAGAGGGTAGATTTAGGCTAAATCTAAGGAAGAAATTTTCTATAATGAGGGTAGTAAAACACGGGCACAGGTTGCCCAGGGAGGTGGTAGACGGCCCATCTGTGGAAACATTCAAGGTCAGGCTGGACGGGGCTCTAAGCAACCTGGTCTAGTTGAAGATGTTCCTGCGCACTGCAGGGGGGTTGGACTAGATGACCTTTAAAGGTCCCTTCCAACACAAAGATTCTATGATTCTATGGGCAAGCACCATATATAGGGCCTAGCCGAAACAGGCACTTCTTCTGTGGGTCACTGGTCCACAGCAATGTGCATTGCCACATTGCTCCTTTTATTTTCTTGCTGTTTCATGTCTTTGGCCTTAGTTTCCAGAGTTGTGTGGTTTTACTGGTTAGCCAAGTGAGCATGTTAAAAAGAAGCGAACTCTCCATATTATGGAGAGGGGAATGACTCACTCCCATGGACTCCAGACTAAAAAAAAAAAGCAAAGAAAAGAAGCCAAATGGCTTGTGAGATCTCATTATTGAGGTCATTTTTGTTACCTTGCGTATCCAATTTCCTTCTGAGACAATGGAAGTGGTTCGCCCTGCTATTTGACTGCCCTTGTCTTAGGATGCATCTCCGTCTGTGAGACATTTTTCAGCCCCGCTGTTTGCCAGTAGCTGGCATGTCCTGACTTGCTCTGTCCGCCAGCTGCCCTTGTGCCCACTGCTGTGGCCAGCTCATGTGGGTGGGGGACAAGCTGATTTACTGAGCAAATAAAGGGGATGAGAGGCTGCCCAGCTGGACAGGTACAGGTCTTCTTTACATCCTCAGATGTAAGCTAGTGCCACCCACCACCGCCCAGGGACTTGCCTTACATGCTCAGCTTGTGTAGAGACAGTTCTGCTCAAAATGCCTCAGGGCTGCCCTCATCTCCTGAAAACCTCTGGCTCCCATCAGCCACCAAGTAACCCCTGGTCACAGGGTTTGGCCACACCTGTGCCATTCACAGCTCTCTTCACCTGCTAGCAGGAAGGAGGGAGGGAAGAAGGAAGAGCAGGAAGAAGGGGAGGGAAGGAGGAAGAGAAAGAGGGAGGGAAGGAGGCTGCATTTGGCAGCTACCTCCAGCAGCTAGAGCCAGAGCAGCTGACATTCACAGTGGGAGAGGCTCGCAATGTCCTCGGCAACTTCCACCGCCTCTTTGCCCAGTGGCCTGGCTGTCCTGACAACTTTCCCAGATGTGCTCTTCATTCCTGAAATTGTGAGTGCTGACTTTTCCCTGGGGAGGGCAGATGCAGCTTGTGGGGCATCCAGTACACTTGGTGCTGCAGGTACCTGAGGGATGAGACCTAACACAGGAGCCACAAGGGTCTGGGGGCAGCCCCTGATGCCTAGCTCACTCTCAAAGAAAACAACCAGCCCCAAGCTGGGGGCTCTGAAGCTCTCCTTTAGTCTGCAGGGGATTTCAGTGGTGCCTCTGAAAACCTTTTGTGACTTCCTGCCTAACAAAGTTGAAGGGCGATTGCTGGTGGGTTTAAAGTAGGTTGCCAAATTGAGCCAATTAATTAACTGGAAGATGATTTTAGCAGCTGATACAGGCAGAGGACAAACTGCTTGCTTAAAGCATGGGGTAAAGGCTAGCTGAGGTAACTGTTTGCAACAGTAAAGAGCCTAGGCTGCTGATGCTGTACTGCTCAGCTGCACCGTTGCTGAACTGGAGATGCAGTGTGCTGGACCTGGGTGTGAGGGCAACGGTGGGTGAGCAAAAGGTGAACAAACACCTTGTAACTTCTTCCCATATTGTAATTTCGTTGAGTAGGAGAAGATCATAATCTTAATGGATTTGGCACAGGTGATTACAAGCAATTGCTGTGGACACTGACTGAAAGATGGAAAGTTTCAACTAGAATCTTTTTCCTGTGTCCTTTTCCCCTGCCCCTAAACCTGCTCTTCTCACCTTTCTTCTTCAGCCTTTGAGAGGCTTTTTCCAAAGCCTGAGCGCTTTTCATCCAGTATTAAGGGGTTTGGCTGAGTGTTGTAGAACAGCACTCAGATTATTTCATGCTTAAAAACTTCAATTTTGCCATCTGGTACCAAATCTTTCCTGTCATCCAAGTCAGTCCACAATCCTAGGATTTACAGCATTTGCTTCATTCTCTAGTGATTGCAGTCAAGCAAAGAGGAATTGGGTTAAAGCAGGCATTACTGATGTGTGGAGAAAGGCTTTGCTTCAGCTCCTCCAAATATGCTTTGGGGACTTGGTCTCTCTGCCCAGATTCTGAGAGCAAGGTTTCCTGCAGCTGCATGAAGGAGGGTGCAAAGTCTCTGTGGAGGTTCTGGCTGGGCAGACACTTGCCAGCCACCCCTGCCACTGGGTTGCGTTAGTCCTGGTGCTGAGCATGCTGTTGGCCTCTACATGCTTATGGTACCTGCTGTTCCTTCAACTGCTTGTTTGTAATTCCTGTCTCCAGGGGATTTGGCAAGGCAGCTTGCTTAATTAGACAAAAATAAGCACCCCATCCTTTGGTTTGGGTAAAATCTGGAAATGTGCATCCTAAAGGCTGAGGAGCCACCCAGGAAAGAAGAATGCTGCATAACCGGATTTCTTGTATGACTCTAGGTTGTGCAGCTATATTATCTCTGCTGTGTACAAAGGAGGTGGCTGCCTTGAATCACAGCATTCAGAAGGATATAGAGTTTCTCAATCCGTAGTGGAATCTGGTGTTGCCTGCAGTGGGTTAAAAATTTTAAGAAATTCTAAGTATTAGTAATTTAAAAATTCTAAGAAAGACAGTTGCAAAAATGCCAGAAGGTCCTGCCTGCATCTCAGATGATTGCCACATGTGGATGTGCTGATTAAGAACTACCATTTTCATTCTGTGAGGGTGGATTTAATTCTTGTAATCTGTTTTATTTGAAGAGCTTTCTGCATATATGGATAGCCAGGCCTATGTGCAAAAGCTGAAACAAGCTGAGAAGAGATATGTTTTGTTTGTAAAAGGCTATTTAAATGACAAGTTTTTCTTAGACTGCTGTCCCCAACATGCTGTGGGTTGTTATTGAAAGCCTCTTGACTCCTTCCTCATTTTTATGAGTCTGCTCAACAGCAGCACCATAAAACCAAAGTCAGTAATCAAACCATGTCAAACATACTTTCCTGAGCGAGAAATCACATCCTACAGAAAGGAGAGATGGGGAGTGGTAAGAAATGAGAAGTGATACTTCTTCCCCCAATCTCGTATCTCACCCCAAATGTGTTGGATTTTAATGGAGCAACTGTAAGGTTTTCTCGAGGATCTTTAGCTGTGCTGCACTCGTGGTGTCACCACATGAGTTGTTACAGGGATTGGATTAGTGTTCAAGTGTCAGTCTTTGGTTGTTACAAGAGGCACCAAAACAGCACACTTTGGACGACCTATTTTCACTCAGATATTTGCAAGATGTCAACCACATCAATGATGTGATGTATCAATTTGCATAATGTAACCGATGAACTTTCCTACAAATGTGGTGTGACACAAATGGTGTGACATATTCTGAGTATCATAAATCAGAAACCTTTTTTCCACTTGAAAAATGCCTCCAAGGAAATGGAAGTGCCATGATTTGTATGAGTTGTCACCTGGATGCTGGTAAAGGCTGGCCTGGCATACACTGGCTATCAGAATGATCTTTGAGTCAATGAGGCTGTCTTAGCTCTGGAGATTTGCCTGCAAATCCAAGACCAGCCGCTAATGAGGGATAGGTCCCCCCAGCAGCACTGGTCTCCATACAGTGTGGATTCAGCTGAGGAGCTCCTCATCATAGGAGGCTGCATAGACTAAACTTTGCAGAAGTTCAAGAAACAACTGGGCTGATTTGTATCAGAGAAGATCTGCTGAGTGCATTTTAGTGCAAAGACACCACTTGTAGCTCAAACACTCCACAGCATTGGACATTGTGCTCTCATCCTCTTGTGTAGGAATCTGCTGTTGGAGAAAGCATGGAGCCTAGATATAGCTGTCCTTGTGTTCCCTACCCCACCAGTAAACTGATAGCAAACTCCCAAGGCTGGCTGAGAAGAATGGGGTCCCACCTGCTACTGGACCAGCAGCTGGTAACTTGGACAGCTCCAGTGTAACCAGTGAAGGATGATCCAAATAGCTGGAGCAGCAATATAAGCCCCCCTTCCCAGGAGGTGCTGGGAGCCTCAACCTTATTTCCCCTATCTCAGAGAGTAAAACTGGCTGTATTACCTCTCTTCAACTTGTTTTCTCTCCTTTCAGTGTGACATTTGCATATGTACTTCATTAAGGAAATGTCTGTGGCCATCATGAGGCCACATGTCTGTGCTGTTTGAGCAGGTGAGCTGGGTTTGACACTACTCCTTTCAGGGATCTGCCACACTGGGTGTGAAGCAAATGTGCCCTGAATTAAGCCTCCCTGTTCATCGAAACCAGCCTTCAAAAATGTCTGAACAAGCCTCCTGAGCACACTGATGTGGGGAGGGTGTGAACGGCAGTGACACCAGGAGGCAGGGCTACAGTGAGGCTTTTTTTGGGTCAAGATCAGAGGCAGATACTCCCAGCTAAATACCCAGTTTTAAGTGGAGTCTGGGAATAAGTCAAAGGCATCCCTGGGCTATTGCTACGTGCAGTGCTAGTGCCAGAGGTGTGCATGGCTTTTGGCTCTACTCTGGATAACCTAATTTATCCCATGCTCTCCTTCTCTCCCACTTTCACTTGCAGATATTTGGGGGCCTTGTCTGGATCCTGGTGGCATCCTCGAAGGTCTCGTCACCCATCCTGCAAGGCTGGGTGATGTTTGTCTCTGTGTTCTGCTTCATCATGTCCACCACCCTCCTGTGCCTCTATATCTGTGGGGCGCATGGGGGCAGCAGCTCCTGGGTCACCTTGGTAAGTGGATGTGACAAACCTCAGAGCCTCTCCCCTCCCTGGTATGACTGGTAAACAATTGTCTCCTTTGCTGCTACTGCACTCCAAATCACATGCTGGGGCTTGCTTGTGTGGGTTCCCTTTTTTTCCCCTTTGCAGTGTGCTTCCTCCTTGGAAATGACTGTGTGATCCTTGTTTCTTAGGATGTCATCTGCCAGGAGACAGCAGCTCTGTTCTACCTCAGTGCTGCCGTGTTGGAAGCCTACTTCACCTACAGCATCAGCTTGTCTAGTGATGCCCTGATCATCTACCAGGAGAACATTGCTGCTGTGGTGAGTACCTGGCAAGCAGGGGAAGGAAGGTGAGGAGGTGACTATGGAGCAGCTTCAAGGGCAAATCTTGCACCAACCATTGGGGGGGGGGGGAAGAAACTAGTCTCAGTCCTACTGTGTATGAATGTCTCCAAACATGCAAGAGTCAACGGAAATATAATGCACCATGAGGTGTTTGCTCAGTGCAGGAACTCATACCGTACAACAAGAAGTTAACTGGCTGATGTGTTTTTCCATTGTAGGTTTTTGCGTTCTTAGCTACCCTGATGTACGTGATCCATAAGGTGTACTCACTCCTGCGATGGAAATCATCCTAAGAGCCTCCCCTCACAAGTGTGTCTTGTAGTCACCTCATGAACACAAAAGTTGTTCAATAACTGCAGTTTCCAGGCTGGGTTTGGGTTTTGGTTTTTAATGTATATACTATAAACAAGCAGCTTTTTATGTGGGACCATGGCAATGAAGACAAAGAGCCTGCCAGAGAAAGTTATATCCTGGCACAATCTGTTTCCCTTCAGTCTCTTCTGGGTTGGGTATAGCTTGATGCTGGTAATTTGGGCTGAAACAGAAAAACATCCAGTTTTAAAAAGAATAATATAGTTGGGCTCAAAGTGCTAAAATCTCCCTGAACTACACCTTTATGCTTCCAGGGTTGTTACTGCTATCGGGGGAAGCCTGAACCAGCACTACGGAGCACGAGTATGAAACTGGGTCATTTTAATTGTCACCTACGCATGTAAGCCTGTTTCTCTCCCTAAACCTTTTGTGCCAAAAGAACATTTTCAGGCAGTTTCTGGAAATGCCATCTCTGACTCATGATGAGAAATGGGGGCAATATTTAACTTGCCTCAGGGGCAATATGAGTTATTGCAACACCTGAAGGGTATTGCTGAATCATGAGGCACAACCATAATGCCAGGAATTACCGCTGTCTTTAATGCCCCTACAAAATACAACTTAAAAGATGCACAGTCGGCTGTAGGAGAATTGTATGGATGAGTAGAATAACATCTTGAAAAAGCAGAGGTAACCAACTCTTTCTTGTCTTTGGAGCATGGCTGCTCTCACATACACCAGCACTATGTTGCTAATAAAGATGGGTTTGCTGTGATTTTGCAAGTAGACAAGAGTCACTTCTGCTATTTTCCCTTTGCTGCACACAGGTACACAGCCCTGTACAGCCTCAGAAGCACTGCACTGTAACAGGGCAATGTCTAAGAAGGAGGCACAGACCTGGGTATGAATGACAGGACTTTTCTGGCAAGGGGAGCCTGTGGGGCTCTAGCCAGGGCCAGGAGGTAAACTGTCTCAGGTTAATGTCAGTGATGATGTTCATCTGAATGCTTAAATTACTCCAGAGTGTTAACTTGCGTGAGTGTGCTGGTTTTGGCTGGGATAGAGTTAATTTTCTTCATAGTAGCTAGTATGGGGCTGTGTTTTGGATTTGTGCTGAAAACAGTGTTGATAATACAGGGATGTTTTCATTGCCACTGAGTAGGACTTACTTATAGAGAGTCAAGGCCTTCTAAACCACCCTGCCAGCGACTAGCCTGGGGGTGCACAAGAAATTGTGAGGGGACACAGCTGGTACAGCTGACCCCAACTGACCAAAGGGATATTCCAGACCATATGACGTCATGCTCAGCATATATATCTGGGGGAAAGAAGGAGAGAGAGGCGACATTCGGAGTTACGGCATCTGTCTTCCCAACTGTTATGCGTGATGGAGCCCTGCTTTCCTGGAGATGGCTGAACACCTGCCTGCCCATGGGAAGTAGCAAATGAATTCCTTGTTTTGCTTTGCTTGCGTGCACGGCTTTTGCTTTATCTATTAAACTGTCTTTATCTCAAGCCACGAGTTTTCTCACTTTTACCCTTCTGATTCTCTCCACCATCCCACCAGAGGGGAGTGAGCAAGTGGCTGGGTGGTGCTTAGTTGCCAGCTGGGGTTAAACCACGACAGTGAGTTAGTTTAAATGGAGTTAGACCCAAGAAGGTGTGTTTTCACTTGTTATAGGTGCCTAATAAACAGTGGTACCAAATTAGCCCTTCCAGCTTGTGGGGCAAAAAGTGCTTCCATTTTGAGTCTCAAGTTCCTGGATAATAACAAAAACTGAGAATGGAAGGGAAATGGAAGTTGACTTGGAGACACCTCTGTTGCTTCAGATCCATGGGGCAGTTTTGAGCTGTGACCATGGATTTCGGTTGAAGTTTTTAATTGCAATGTGAAGAAAACATTGGCTTTTTAACTTGTTTGTTCCTTGCTGAAAACCAGCCTGACTTGTTTTGCTTGTGTTAGTGTGACAAAAGCAAGCTGATTGCAACAGAGGTGGAAAAAGAAACCCCTTTTCAGAGCAGGGAGGGAACTCACAGCCAAGTTGACAATGGCACTTGGTTCTGAAGGTTTAACACGCACCTGTTGAAACTGGTTTCAACATCACGTCATCATGGGGTGTGTGTGCGTGGAGGGGGTTGGTGCCCAGATTTGCCCTGCTTCTATTTATGCCCCTGAATTTAGCATTAAAAAACAAAGACGCCTTTCTGTTTGGGTCTATTCAGAAAGGCAGACATTTGCAGTCATACCCTGGACACTGGGATGCGGTATCTCTCTCCACCTTCTGCACCCAGGTGTGGCCAGCTCCTCTGCCCCAAGCAGTGCTGTCTGTCCCCTCACGTCCATGTCCCTGTGCCTCGTGGCCATCACATTTGTAGCCTACGTCTTGGCAGGGCTCCCATCTCTCCTCCCAAATTCTTTCTGCCTTGCTTTGCCCTTTGCTTCTCCCTTCCCTGCCACACACCAGTTTACACCAGTCTGCACTAGTTCACCTGCTCGTCCCTTTCCTTCTGGCCCCACCTGGTTTGCTGAGATACCTCCCTCCCAGCATTAGCATAACCTTGCTGTAAACCAGCGCTGGAAAAAAACAGGCAGGTGCTGCTGGCATAGGAGTGCTCATCAGCCCCAGTGCAGCTGTGGAGCAGGCTGAGACAAGGCTGTGGACACGGCGTTGGGAGGGAGGCCCTGTGGCCCCAGTGTAACCTGGGCCAAGTTTTTGCCTGGGGAGGGCTGGGCAGACAGAAGGGCCACCACACTGTCAAGAGCATCCAGAGAACTGATACAAAGCAGTGCTGCAACTTTGAAACCCTCCCAGTGTGGCCGCAACTTCAATCCCATGCAGCTGAACAGCTTGCAGGTGAATGCGTGTCCCTGTTTGGCACAGGGCTGCTGGAGCCCAGCATAGGACCAAGACACAGTGCTTTGTTGCACCAGGCTGCTGAACTGCACCTGTCAGGTGCCAGGTGAGTTGCAGCAATATGCATGTTCCCTGCATGGTAGAAAGAAGAGAAAAAAGAGAAAAAGAAAATTAAGAAAGTACCCCGCGGTCTCCATTGCCCATCATGCCCAGCCCTCCTATCAATCTCAATAGAGCCACATGCCCTGGAAGCTGGGCAGCCCAAGGTAGCTGCCTGGAAGACGGCACACCTCAATGCTTCTGAAGGGAAAGATGCTGCCCAGACCTCAGAGAATCTCTCAGGACCTACAAACCATCTACAATATGTGCACCAGGTCTCACTCGCACAGAAAGCCCGAAGGATAGCCTTGGCCTGAGAATTTACTGTCACCCCACTGGAAACATTGTACATGATGAACACTGCAGGCTTGATCCTTCTCCCATGGAGATACTTGTCTGGGGTTCATTGCATGTTAGCACGGCTCCCCAGAGTGTGAGACGGCTGGCTCTGCTGAGCGCTGCTTGCACACGGTTGGCCCTTGCAGTTTGTTGACCACAAGGCACCCGCAGTCCTTGCCTGCAGAGTTGCTCCCAGCCTGGCCTGATATATGGGATTGCTCCATCCCAGGCTCTGCATTTGCTCAGATTCCCGCAGACTGGCACCTCATCTCCAACAGCATCCTCCTCAGGCCATTTCATTTATCCTCCCCATCCCTGGGATTCCCTTGCAGATGTAGCAGCCCAAAGCCACAAATCAGCCCTTTTCAGAGCTCTTACAAGTCCCATCACACTGTTAAAAACACTGGGCCTATTGCATCCCTGCAGCCGCCACCAGATTTTGACTGGTAGGGATGGAGATAAATGAAATGGAGGAAGAGCCTGGGATGGAGCAATCCCATAAGCAACCTCAGGACTGCGGGGCTAGCGAGCCAGCAATTAGACTTTAGTTGAACTATCCACTTGAAGGCAGGCAAAACCTCAGCCCCTGTGATAAAAGCAAGATTACAGACATATCATTCATTAACTATGCCCAGATTGCAATCTTGATTGCTCTTGCTTAATTAAATAGCTTCTAACCACAATGTTAGCTGTTCCCCAAATATTTGTATATTGGATACCTTGCCTCCAGTGATGCAGTGAGTTAGCACTTCCATCTTCTCCCGAACTGTAGGAGAAGAATTTGCTTTGTCTGAAAGCAAAGAAACATAATAGAAAATTATGGCCAGCTGCATGGAAAATGTAGAAGTTTCTGATGTCCCACATTTTACAGTCAGCTTTGTCTGTAAGTAAGTGATGAGCAAACTGTATGCTGGGTAAAACATCTGTTCAAGCACCTATATTAATATGAAAAAACTTGTGAAAATGGGAAACCCACAAAAGATGACGTCTATGAGGGATCATGTGGGTCTGTGGCAGTTTGATTCATGGCTGGCTCGGTCTGCTTCCCTCTCTCCTGACCCAGCTATGGTCCATTCCCCACCTCTGATATTCGCACTGAGACCATGGCCTGCTCCTGCTTCGTGGTCTCCCTTATGCTGACAGATTGAAGCACTGAAACCCCATTTGCTTTGAGGACAGGGATGGAAATTCCTTATTGCTGATTCATGGAAGTGCTCAAACACAAGTTAATGTGTTATGGGTCTGAGAAGAGCCCTAAACCCCCTCCAGAGAGCAGAGGCAAGGCAGAGGAGTCCTGAAGACCTTCATGGGAGCAGATGCAAGTGTAGCTAGTGCGCAGACCTTGGAGAAAGAGGGAGGTTGATGGTTACTATATTACTTTCTTTAAGTTCTGAAAAGGCAAATGACATTCAACCTTCCTTACCTTGCAGCTCCTCATTTCTACTAGCACACAAGGTGGACCTGCAAGGCTTGTGTGGATTCTCTTGGAGGCACCAGATAGAAATCAGTCAGACACTTCCCAGTGCTTTGGCTGATGGAAGAAAGATCCACTGAAAACTATGTTTTGTTTTACCCTGCACTAGCAGTGAGACCAGAAATTACTGAGTGACTGAGAAGGGTTCAAGGGAGATGTCTGTTTGCAGACCTTTACTCACAAAAGACAGGCTGGGACCCTTGTGCCAAGTGATGGCCTATGCACCTCATGAGCTGGGAAAACATGGTGTGAGATCTGTTTGGGTTGCACATGGATCAGTGTTCAGGTCCAGGTCAACTGGGGAGAGCTGGGCTTCACAGCTTGCTCTGCATTGGGTGGCGCTAGCTAAGCTAGCTAGGCCTGTCCATACAGCTTGTCTTTCTTCAGCCCTTTCCAAGACCACACAAGGGCCTGCCCAACTCTGCCATCTCACCCCACTACAGAGATGTGGCATTGCTGGAGACCTTGACCTCACCCACATCCACAATTTTTGTGCAGCAGTGGCCTGTGGTACCATCACCATTCTTAGGCCAGAATAAGGGCCAGAAAAATAAATTTTCCATATGTGTGGGGTGACAAAATGCAAGAATAGAGTGCAATGAAGCAGTAGGACAACTCCAAGTGTGGATGCAACTACTTGCTACTGACACGCACCTTATTCATAATTCTGAGAAGAGAGAAAATGCTGGCATGATCCGTCTGCTCACTGCAACACAGGGAAGCAAATGAGAAACAGCTGATCCAGCCACTTTAGGCGCTCTCTACTACCCAGGCTGAGGCTGTTTTGGGTCAGTGGCAGAGCCAACTCACTTCAGTTTACTGTTTCTGCAAGTACAGAGGCAAACTGAAGGTCATCTAAATGCAGCAAGAATTTGGTAAGCAAGGATTAGCCCAGGTTTATTCATTCTTGATTTTACTCAACAGTAAGATGCAAGCTACATATGAGCACGCATTCTCGGTAGTTTCATCTGCTGTTTGCAAGGCAGTTTGCAAACTGAACACTTTGTATCCTATGGAAGGTGGATTTAGATTGAGCTGGCAAAAAGGAATAGAGCCTTCAGCCAACTGGTCAGCAAGCATGGCCTTTGAATTAGAAGTTTCATTACCAGACAAGGTAACACTCAATTAAATTCATCATACCTGTTTGTACATACGTGACTGCTGTCTTTAGAAACCTGCACTGAAATCAATGCAAAATATCGCTCCTAAATACCTTTAACATTAGAACTTCAAATGTAAATTCCCAGGCTGGTCTTGAAGTAAAAGAGATGGTACAAGCATCTTTTGGCATACAGAGAAATGCCATGACAAACACTCGCAGACTGGGAGGCACAGGAGTTAATTCCTGAATTTTTTTATAGCCTGGATTGCTCTAACACTTTGTGATAAAACATTGTTTGGGTTTGGTTCCACTATCTCTTTTGCCTTGCCCAAGACAAAAACATGGAGTTGCCAGGTAGAGCATTGTGTCCTGGCATGTGGATGCAGAGTCTGTTTATCTTCTGGTGGGACTTGGGTGATGGATCGTCCAACCAGTGAGCTGATCTAGCATCTGGCACGTACCTCTGTGCACTTCAGTTGAAGATTTACTACATGAAAGGGTTTACTCCACCTCCAGTCAGAGGCTGCTGTGTATCATGGACTTTCTCTTTTTTCCTTTAATCCTCTGACAGCTGTCGTCCTTTCTGAGCTCTGGGTAGGGTTCAAAACTCTACTGTGCTCAGTACCAAATTGGCAGAAAATGAAGTTAGGTCTTATCCCAGCACACATGCAGAGAAGAGTACCATAAGAAAGTCTGGATTGCAGGTTTTGGACTGGACTTCCAATTCTGGTCAAGACACTGCAATATCCAGAGGAGACTGTGGCTTTCCTCAGATATTTGGGTTCTGCCTCATTTGGGGAACTCCCCCACTGGGATGAATAGTGTTTGCATAACTCCAGATGTTGCCCAGCATCACCTTGCCCCCTTCCCTCCCACCAGAAGAGGCACAACTTCTACTTTCTGATTTCACAGTTCCCCCATGATAATGAGCGAGCCTAGGGAGGGAGATGGAGATTGCAGACATTAACTCCCTCTACTGCTGCTTGCTTCAAAATCTCCCAGATGTTGGCGTTTTGCAAAAAAGACCGCAACAAACACACACTGAACTCATTCTGAGAATTCTTTATTGCTTTCACAATCTTATCTTTTCAGTAGTTTCCCAAGAGCTTGTGAAAGGAACATGGGATCTGTTGATTAAACATCACCTTCAACAATCGAGTAAATGCATCCTTGATGTCAAAGTCATGTTCACTGGCTGTTTCCATGTGAACATCCCTAGTCGAACAGTGGTCAGAAGAATTGTGGGAAAGCAAACAGTGTTACTGAACGGTAGCAATGGGAGCAGCAGTATGAATGGCATGAGCTACTGGTGCCCTCCGCTGAAATGTAAGCCTAGACAACCTGTCCATTTGGGTTGGGCTTTCCCAGGTGCGCCTCTGAGCAGAAGAGCCAGAGGGACTGAAGCTTTTACCACACTGTGCGTCTGACATTTGCCCAGGGAGATTTCTTCATTCCCTGAGCTTCTTTCACGTCACTCCACTCAAGCTTTGTGTCTGGAACCTCATCTTCAGGCTCGGGATCCTCACGGACAGTCCCCTCAGGCAGTGCCACGACGATGGGCAGAGGGCCCTGCTCCTCCCGGAACTCCACTACACAGAGATTCTTCTGGTTCGCTAACTGTTGGTGAGTCTCCTGGGAACATGAAAGAGAAAAGACAATCAAAGCAATGATGCACAATGTTGGTTTACTTCAGGTCAAACTCTACACGGTATATGGGGTAGGAAAAGAAAAGAAATTTGCTAATAAACAGTTTAAACACTGCGTAAATTAAATGACTCATCAGGCTTATCCTCATGGGTTTCAAATGAGCTGATTGCATAAGCAGCAGGAATTCAGGTAACTAGGCTGCAAATATATTATCATTACAATGTCATCCTAGAGGAACTTGCTCTGGAAAGGATCTGGCCAGAAAAGGCACATCCTGCTAATAAGGATGCATGTTTGCATGTTAGTAATGTGAAGTAATATTTTTATGTCTTTATATGGATATAAATTTTGCTTTGACAACAGTGGAGTGCGTATTACTGCCCTGACAGGTAGTATTAGCTAATATAATCATATTAATTGAACATTATTTTCAACTATACCTCCTCCTTGCATTCAAGTTGCCTTTGTTAACACTCAGAATTTACAGAATAAATGTCTACTGGGAACAGGAAATTTTTCACATTCAGGGCAGTCAAGAAAATATACCAAATTGCACATCTCTCAAAGTAATAATCTATACAGCAGGCCCTTCTTCTGTTGTTCTATTCATTCTGTCGAAGACTTCTCCAAGACAATGCATCGAAAATGTGACAGACTTCCTCAAGTCTGATCAACCTCAGATACTGATAAGCATCTCATTAGGCAAAGAGGATCATAACCCCTCCCCTCCTGAGACTAAACTGAAAAAGTTGGCTAGGACAGGGTGACAGATTTGACAACTACAGGTTTGCAGGACTATATTGGGAATTTAAGTAGCTAAATCCTGGCAGCTACCAAGACTCTATGACCAAATGATATAACCAGGAATTTCCAAAGGACTGACTCATCCTAAGGCTGGCATTCAAAAAAAGTCAGATGAAATGCTGTATGTTGGATCTTTCTGTCAACTACAGACAGCTGGTTCAGACAGAGACGTCTCCATTGTGAGCACTTTGAGTTAGAGGAAATGACACCACCTCTCTGATTTATTTCAGAGATTTTAATTATACTAGCGATAGAAGCCGCTGTGATGTTCAGTCCTAGGGCAATGAAAACTTAGAATGCAGACAAACAAGCAGCAGCAACCAAAGCTGGGCCACAACTTCCTCTGCCCATGATTTTTCAAATGTCACCAAAAATACTACAAATGAAAGCCCAGAAATTCAGATGTCCCCTGGAGGCACTTGGCTGTGGAACAGGCAGAGTTACATACAGCTGTTTCTGACTGGACAACTACATACAGCTGGTGAGGAATTATTCACATGCTGATTTTGTTCGCTCTTTGGAATATTACTTCATTTTAAGCCTAGATTATAAATGGTTTGACCACAAATTATTACAATATCAATCCCATTCTGTCCCTTGGCCTAACGTATAGAACCACTGAGAGTGCAATCTACCTGTTGTGTCAAGCCTTTAAAGAGAGCTCTGGTAATGTTAATCAAGTTTTTGGATCCAGAAACCTTGGCGTACATGTCTTTAATGCCAATCAGTTTGCAGATGGTGATGATGGCTCGGTGGCAATGAAGACCATACCCTGGGGAGAAAAAAGTATAAATTAGCGTTATATGATTATTTGTAAGCATACAGCTTAGCTAAGGAAAAAGAGAACTAAGACCTCTTCTTAGTTATTTTTGTTACCTAGCATGCCAGAACACACTTTATCTTAAGAATTGCAAAACCATTCTGGGAAGACCATTCTTCCCAGTCTTTGTAGCCATGCGAACATAAAGATCATGGTTTGTCTTATACTAAATATACCTTACTTAACATACTGCAAAACTAAATGAAAATGTCACCACCTATAAACTCAAAACATAAACCCATAAAAAATTCAACCTGAACAATTGTTTAATACCACAGGTTTGGGGAGTATTCCTTAGAAGTAGCATTGGCAGCTTTAGAAGAATCTTCCACAAACATACTCCACCACCCCTGGCAATATTCACCAAACAAAAGGTAATTTCTTTCTTCCAGCAGCAGAAAAATAAAACTCTAGTACTTCCTAAACCTCAACCTAATAATAATAATGATAATAATAATAATAAGCAGAGAAGCAAGGCAACAAGCTTACTTAAAAGAATATTAAAAAGACGGCATTACAAGGGGAGAGGACCTAAATGTAACTGGATCCTGATCAAGACTGTCTCTTCTAAAAAGCAATACCTACATAGCTTCAAAACCTCTTACTTTACAATTTCAGGTGACAAACCGCTGAATGACAGCTTCAGTAACTACTGATGATGGTAAACCTGACTTTAAAGTCCTGGTTCACATACTTGATGGAGGGATTTAAACTGGTACCCTATGGTGAAGTTACTGCTTAAAACAACTGGTATGCTCAAGCACTGCTGTCCTTTGGGCCTCCTTCCAGAAGGACCCTGCAGAAGCAATGTCAGTGTCACTCATTCCCAGGGAGATTGCTGCTGGATGAGAAAGGCCTACAAGCCTGAGATTGTGCTCAAGATCTCTATCAGACACAGAGCAGGCAGAGAAGTTGGGGAGGGAAGGAAAAGGGAAGTCCAAGTAAGTCTGTGGGCAATAATGCTCCAACAGAAAAGTCTGGTCTAAATACAGAGCTGTTGGGAAACCGGGTGAGTGCCCACTGGCACTGGTGTCTCTTGCTGCTCACAGGCATTTGGGTAGCCAAATAAAATCTACCACATTTTTATTTTATTCAGTTCTTGGTAAGCAAAGCTTTGAGCAGTGGAAGTGGGACTGAAGCTGCCGGCAAACTGAGGAAGACATCATTACATCCACTTATACCAAATTCACACTTTGCAGTTGATGTCCAAAATGTGAACCTGTTACTTGGCTCCTGACGCAGCAACAGCAATTCACCAGCCTCACAGTCTATGCAAAACACAACAGCCACTAGCCACCAGCCATGAAAAAGTTACGCTTGTCCTCTTCAGGTTACAAAAGCTAGCAGAACGCTATGTGCTATCAAGAGAATAAGACTGCACAGATTAGCAAGGCACTGTGCAGAGACATCACTTCCTTTCTCCCAGCCCAGCAAATGGCACGAATTACACTTCGTTATTACATTAGTGGCACAACATGAAGGAGAGGGAATGGAAATAAGGCAGGTAACAGATTCATCAGAGCTAAAACTACATTGGAAAGACAGCAAAATACTCTCTATATGTCTAGGAAAAGCAATTATTTTAATCCAGTTGAAAGAACAATTGAGTGTTGCAGCACTCATTTGCTTTCAACTTACAGTTCAAAGCAGTAAGATTGTTGAAAAAAGTTTGTGTGTGTCTGTGGAAACCACAGGCCAAATTACAAAAGGTTGTAACTGCAACAACTTGAAATTTGTAGGTGAGTGGGGAGGAGAGGCAAACGTATTCCAAAATCCACAAACACAACAGATGTTTGCATGTCATCTGCATCCACCTCCATCATAGTATATTAGCTCTGATGCATAATCATAGTATATTAGCATTAATTGCAAATGGTTTCTTAGACTTGCCAGATTTTAATGGAAGACTTATTTTTTGAGGAGTCTAATTTTGCTCTTTTGTTCCCCAGAGAGATTTGTTTCATGTGGTCTAGCTCTATTAATCTTTAAAAATTGGTTTGTGATAGCTCTAATGTGTCTTACTTAAAAGCCGAAAAGCCAGGTTACTGATTAGTCCATTCTGTGGGACAGTCTTGCTGCTGAGTAAATGAAGAAGAAGAAAAAAATCTATTCCAGTGCTGAATGATTTATTGTGCCAATATGTCCCTTATTCTTTTAACCTAGAATTGGAAAAGAAACTATAACCATCCAAAGCCATTTGTTCTGCCATTTGAGAAAATATTTTTTTTTTATGCTACAAGACAAAGTCAAGTTTTAGACACAATTACATGTGGATGACCTCTGAAAGGCTGGTTGTCAAAGTTTAATTTTCACTGACTTAAAGCATCTAATTTCTGGTGGTTTTATTGTTGCTTTTCTCCAATCTCATCTCAATCAGGTTTCCGCAGATTGTTAACACATGAAATTCAGAAGCCAGTAAACTAGTCCGTCAGTCACTGAATAAAATTTATTCCAAACACAAAAAGAAAGGATTCCAACTGCAGACTCCAGCTGTGGAGACAAAGTTGTGCTCAGACATTTTTAACTTGTCTGTGGCACTCACACCGCCGTACTGCGGTTTAATTCAGTGAGGCCTACATAAGAGAACAGGGTCATTTAAATGTAACAAATTTTCTCACACTGAAAAAGATAGAAAGTATTTAAAATGTAGTGTTTAAACTATTTATAGTTTATTCCTATAAACTAACACAACCTCTTATGAGCAATCTGCATTAGATTTTCTGTAGATTAGTAGACACTAACAAGAGTTTGGACATAGAACATCCACTTTAAAACCACACTAAGGGACTTCACATTACATTATTTTTTTAACTTGAATTTTTACTTGCCTAATATGTAATCCTGACTATATGCTGGGGATTTTCTCCACTTTGCAGGGATTAGGAATAAATTCAAGAAAGGAACGTGTAAGTATAACAGTGACTTTACCTTTTCTACTAAAACATTAGGCTTTGTTGTGATCATTTGTTTAGATAGCTGCCTGAGTCCTATGTACAGGAACTGGAAGAAAACTGCCAGCTGTAATCATGCAAAGCAAGAGGCTTCAGCATTCATAACTACACAGGTGTAATGCCATCAGCAAACAGAGGAATTTTTTATACTTTAAGACAGTCTATATATGCTATGGTGTAATGTGAAAACTATGAATAATTGTAATTTCTTATACCTATTCATTACAACTACAGGGTATCAATGCTGGGCTTCACAGCCACATAAGTGTATTTGACAAACTGTATTGCATTTCCCCCTATTAAATCACATTAGCAACTAATGTACACTACTTCGAGATGTAGCAATGTGGCTAGCAGAGTAGCCTCATGACTACTTTAATTGTAAAATCAAGTCAGAGATGAAAAGTAAGAGCTGTCCACACTCCAAAAGGTAGCATATTCTGCAGCACAGACAAGCGATACCCCTGGTAGTTTCCATCCAGCTGGCACGTGCTAGAAACAGGAGCAATCCGCAATAGTGGCAGGCATGAAGTCCAGAGCCTGCCTCTAGTTCAATCTTGTCCTGTAGTATGTGCACAAGTTCTAAAATTACACCCAGCTCCCACTGCTGCTATGAATCCTTCCCTTAGAGTATTAACACAAAAGCCTGTCAGGGACTAAGGTAAAACCAGCAAGAGCTTTATCTATACCGTGCCTAAAACTCAAATTTGCGTTACAGCTTGTTTTCAGGTCATGAGCACAGAATGAAGTCTCTCTCTCACACACATACAAACACAATACATCTACAAAAAGTTACATACTGATCTATCGTTGCACTTCTTAATAAGGCAAATGATGCCTACTGTCCAGAGCACACTGGACATAAGCACAATTTTTTCTTAGACAACATCAACCCTGTTTCAGGAAATGCACAACGTAGTTCAGTTGGTTATAAAACAGGGGAAATATTCATTAAGTAGAAAGGTGTTTCCTGGTTTTTGGAGCATATTTGTATGTATGTGAATGCGTAGGGTAACTGAATAGGCTAACAAGATACTTGCACAAGGCAAAGCACCGGCCAAAACTGGCAGGAACAAGCTACCAAGGCTAAGGTGCTAATGTGACAGAACTGGACTTGTATTCTGACACAGTTTGGCGTGATACTCTCAAAAACAAACTACAGAAATAAGAACTAGCCAAAATCATCATTAAAGTATGTATTCCCATTGCCAGCAGTCTGGTATCAGGCCAAGAGTGTTTTCCAGATAGGATGCTGCTGTGGATTTGTTATGGCTTTTATACCTCCAAGTATCTTCATTAATGACTTGGATGGGGAACAGAGACTGAAAAAAATGGGTTCAGGATATCATCTTGGGAAAGGCTGCAAGCATACTGAAAGTCAGAAGGAGAAATCAGTGTAGGTCTGACAAACTGGAGACACATTCTGAAACCAAAACACTGAAATTCAACAAAGACAGATGCCGAGTGCTTTGCTGAGAAATCAAAAGCACAAGTACAAAATAGAGGAGACTAACTAAACAGCAACAGAAAAAGGATCTGGGTATAATGGACCACAAAAAAAACCCAGAGATGAACAGAATTATCCTGCTGCAGCACATCTGAAGCCTAGAACAAAACGCACACTTATGCATGTTTTTCCAAGCGTTATCAATAAATGATGTTCCTATGTTTTAAACGTTGCTCAATGCTGTTAACAGCTTTAAGAGGTCTAGACCCCACGTGCAGTGTGAACACAGGCAGAGTCCAGTAGAATGGCAAGTGCAACCTCTGGGGAAGGCGAAGAATGGAAGCTAGTGACTTCTGGCACCAAGAGGAAGGCTCCAGCTCCACCTAATGTCTTGGCACTATGACATAGGTTCACTGCCCTCAAGGCTGAGGAGGAGCCAGATGTGCTTTCAAGCAAAGCATCTGGGCCAACTGACACTGAACAATGCAAGACTACTGGAAGGAAGCAGTGACTGATAATAGCGGGCAACTCCCTGCTGTGGGGAAGAGGAATCCATCTGCTGACCTGACTTGCCATCTAGAGAAGTTTGCTGCTTGCCAGGGGCCTGGATCGCAGCTGTTATGGAGAGACTGCTGAAGCTTGTCCACCCCTCTATTATCCCTTGCTGTTCTTCCATGAGGGCACCAATGATACTGTCAGGTGCAAGCTGGAGAGTATCAAAAGCAACTACAGAGCTCTGGGGGCAATAGTCAGGGGCTATCTTATCAATATATATGAATATCTGAAGGGAGAGTGCAAAGAGGACGGAGCTGGGCTCTTTTCAGTGGTGCACAGTGACAGAACAAGAGGCAATGAGCACAAACTGAAACACAGGAAGTACCATCTGAACATCAGGAAACACTTTTTCACAGTGAGGGTGACTGACCACTGGCGCAGGTTGCCCTTAGAGGCAGTAGAGTCTCTATCCTTGGACATATTCAGGACATGGTCCTGGGCAGCTTGCTCTGTGTGACCCTGCTTGAGCAGATGGTTGGACAAGACAACCCCCAGTGGTGCCTTCCATTCTCAACCATTCTGTGATATGCAATTTTTAGTGCATAAGTTCAATGGAAAAGCCCCACTGGGTAGGGCAACAGTAGTATGTCAGCTACAAAAGGATCCCTCCTGGGGAAAAGAGAAGGTAGTGGAGTTTGTTTCTCAAATCTAATATAAAAATGGAAATAAATTAAGACAACAGTCCGGTGAGGCAATATTAATCATAATGTGACCCTGATTGTTTTTGCTTCTGAAGTTCATGAATGTGGTGGGTATGTCTTAATTCTATGTTCCACTACAAGAAAATAACAACATCTAATGCAATGCAAACCTTCCTTTGCCATTTAACAGTAATAGCATAATTTGTTTATATATGCATGGTCAAATGTGTAGTTCAGGTATGCTACTGCTGTTCCATGCATGTTTTTCCTTCATTATATTGAAGACTAAACTGAAGTTTCTTTTAAGTGGTTATCCTAAAAATTATAGTCCAAATTACCTAATTTACCACCTTGAGAGCAACTTAAGTGCAGAAAAACTGCAGAAACCTAAATGATAAGACAGTCTGACTCCATACCTGTTAACCTGTAACAATTTTTCTATGCCTATGCTATCACTTTACTGTCACATTGATTAAAAAACCCCTCACCCCAGAATCAAAATGTCTTCTAATAAAAATTATGTTGGAGGTTCATAGCAATATTAGGTGTTTTCAAAATACATTACTAACTCTGAATAATTAATAATTATTTTCTCTTATTACTAATGTGAGTGACAGTGCAGAACAAGAATACCTGATACACAAAATCAATGTTGGGTTGATGGTTGGACTTGATCTTAAAGGTCTTTTCCAACCTTAATGATTTTGTGATTCTGTGAAACAGTATGTCTAAAGCATCAATACTTCAGCTTACTCAAAGGTTGTAGAAATTGATGAATTAAGTAGTCGAATATGACAGTGTTCTGACTGGAAAATTATCCCAAGTTTCTGACTTATGATAAGCTAATCATTAGATGCTTTTGCAGTTTAGATCTTATCATAATGACACTGAAGTGATTCACAAAGAACTAGTCATGCAAATGAATTAGTTTCCTGTTTGTATATTACAATTAAAGGACCAATTAAGGGTGCTCAGCAGCAAGCTAAATCTGTTTGCTACAGAACAGGAGCTACTTTTATCTGTCCTGAAAGCAAAGTTAGGCTAAATAAGTCAAATCAAAACTTTGTACATAAAGGTCTAACTCTAAAGATTCACTGAAAGAAATGACCTCATGTCATCATTGCAGGTCTTCAAAACAGAAAGACCCTAGAAGGTAAAATGGATCACACTGAAAACTGCAATGCATTAGAAATAAACTAACCTTTAGCTCCCCAAACTACCTCATGTGTTATCCTGAAGAACATGACAGCGGTTTACAAGGCTGCTCTGGATCTATCCCTGTCATTGTAAATGACTGGCAAAGCACATATTTCAACAGCTCTGAAGGTGAGGAATGGGATAGCGACTAGTCTTCAAAAGGTCAGCGTTCATGTGGAAGCTATTAGAGACAGAGCACACATGACTGAGGGACAATGTCTGGTGGGCTGTGTATCTCTTCAGCGAAAGCTGAGAGGGGAACACAGTCATGGCCCTCCATCAATTTCCAGCCTGATGACAAAACCTGTGCTGTGTCTTGCTGGTGCAGAACTGCTGACACTAGACGTGTTGAGTTGTCATATTTCACAGCTATTGACAGTGATTTAGTACCACTGTGGACTGAAAGTATTTTTCATTGCAAGTACTTCAAATGGACTGGTAGCTGTAAGGGTATGTCGAAGCGGAGTGACAGGAACATATAGGGACACAAACAGGACCAACAAATGATAGTGAGGCAGTGGTAAGAACCAAACCTAGTCAGCCACACTAATTGATAAGAGTATGTGAGAGCGTGAGAATGTTTACTCCAGTGATGTTATCTGACTGGGGACTTTGTCAATTGGGAAGCTGAAGGAAAAGGGGGAAACCAGAAACAAAATATACAGAGACAGAGACCTGACAAAACACAGACAATAACAAGAAACAAACATTGCCACTAGTTGATGGGCTATCAAGAAACTACAGGTGCCACTTCCAGGAAGATCAACCAGGACTCTGCAACTGGTAAGACTGTAAACCAAGGGAGACTCGGACTGGGAAGGGTGTGAGAATCGATAGTGCTATATAAACCCACCAGTGGCTAGAGCAGGACCATGAATCACAGCCTGTCTGCCTGGTGGTGGCTGATGGGCAGGGGGTGCGAGCATCTGTATCTTCCCCTGTCCTAGTGTCTGTGAGGTGTGCATATGTTTTCACTAGCAAACTTTAAGGTGGACTAGCCCGTGAGTAGAGGGGCCTCAGGTCTGGGCCAGGGTATCAGGTTGGCAGGGGGTCCGTGCTCATATACCCATGGGGACCTGTGAATGTAGAGTGCAAGAGGGACAAGTGTGTGAGTGCATGTGTGTTGGCTAGCGAGCATCAAGCTGGACCAGCTAGCGAGTAGGGGACCTGGGAAGCAGGTAAGACCAACCTAACTGATACTGTGAGTCTATGATTCTGTGGTCTATGCTATTAGATTACTTTTCTACATCTAGGTAATTTAGAGCAGAAGGAACTACACTTAGGAAGTGTGAAAGAAAACCAGGAATACAGCTCCCACCAGTGTAAGAGGGACAAACCCTGATTTACAATAACAAAGCCATGTCATCAACAGTAGGTATTCTACTGAAAAACAACTGATCATCTTCAACATTTCAAACATTGTAGACTAGCACCAAATTATCCGTCTCCGAAGTAAACAGACATTGCACAAATTTAACTTCATCAGATAAACACCAGTCAGTAACTCACTCCAATATTTCCAGGCAGCTTTAATTACCTTTGTTTTGCTTCTTCATGCGGATGGTTGTGCTTTTAAATTTCACTGTAATGTCATGGTAAACTGGACGGGAGAAAAAAAAAGGCATTACAGCTAAATTCTTCCTTCTAGAAAAGCTTTAGCTCAGCACATTTAAGGAGTATCTTTCTTTTTCAGAACTCTGAAGGGGAAGTTGGTTTTATTCTCCTTTGAGTTCTTTAAAGAGAAGGGTTAATCTAGGTAAATTTCTGTAGTAGATTAGGAATGTTTACACATCTGTGAATACTATGTTACTACTGTATACAAAACCAAGCTTCAGTTCAAAAATATGCAGTGTCTGTATGCCTTCAATGACCCTCATTTACCTTTGAAATGAGCTCACCTGATACAATTTAACCTTCCTCCTCATACTCAGATTTTTCTAATAATGCAGCTTTTAACCTAAGACTTCCCATACAGAATATTTACCATTCCAGTCTTTCTGCTTCTCTCTGCTTCAAAAGGAACCCCAAACTCTTATCCTCTGGTGGGTGGCTGTTATACACATCTGATTTAGTGGCGCAGTCTCTGCATAGTGCGTTCTAGCACTGCAGTCAAGATGGCTGAGAGAGGACCTCTGCGTTAAGCAGAATGGAAAGCATGGTGGAAACACCACCAGTTTTTACTCAAATCCCCAATCTGTTAGTGTGAAATAATAATGCTCAAGAAATAGACTCATGAGGATAACTGCAGTTTTGTAGTTCTAAGCTGAAGTTTTACTATACTGAATATTTATCTACACAATGACTTGGTTAAATACTCATAGACTCTGTAAGATACTATCTTTCAAAACTTTTCTGAAAGCTAACTGAATATTTGGTATACTGGTACCATGTCTGACATCAGAGAGGACTTGTATGGTATTAAATTGGATTAACAAAAAGCTACTATGAAACATCAGACTGACTTCTCCAGACCACGTTCTTCCCAGCTGCTGGGCTTTGTCAGTGTACATAGATTAAGTCAACAGGGAATCATCTCTGACATAGAAAGAGGAAAAGCACAGAAGAGTTCACTGTAAAGAAGAGATGCCCAGACAGTATCTGACTTCCTTAACTCAAATTGTGCCAGCAGAGATCTAATCTTGCTACTACCCGCTCCTCCTGTCCCCATTTTTAAAGAGCCTGAAATACGATGCATTAAGTATCCAAATTTTAAACATGGCAAAGGCAGAAGACTAGAAAGGAGATAAATCTCTCAATATTTTAGTAACAACATCTCCTATTACATAATCTTAACTTTTCTTCATGAACCTTCCTACAACCTTTGTTGATACAAAATGAGTCAAAGAAAAGAGTAAACCACATGTATTATTCCAGGTAATGGTGATTTACTTTGCACAGGGATTGACAGACTATGTACTCTGACATTACCACTGTCTAGCTAAAACAGTCTGGGGCTAAGATTTCATGCAGCATGCTGAAGAAACAAAATAACACACAAAGAATAATAATACAATGCATCAGATCAGAAAGGTTTTAGTTAACATCTTTTTATGCTTTCTAACTAGTTGCAATCTGTTCTTCTTGGTAGATTCAGTACTGACTGAAAGTTGAAGAGAGAGTTAAAAAAAATCATAATACTTACTTGTGTGGTTCTGATACAGCTCTATAAAATGTAAGCAGCGTATTGCTTTATTCTTTGCCTAGGGAATAAAAGCAGAAAACACTTTTTCTTGAATTTTTCTGCAAAGTATTTAAAATTTACTACTGTTCAATTAACTAGACAGAGAAAGAGAAAAAAGAAAACTTAGGAAAACAGGTTTGCCACATCATTTACTTTATGGAAATGAAAATGTTCTCTTTAAAGAACTGCTTTCTCCTAACAGATTTAATATTTTAAAAGATTCCTCAATATAGTAAGAACTTTATCAAACTTTGTGTATTTTAGCATTGCTACTTGGATAGCTTAGTTGACCATTACAACACAAACTAGATTAATGTAGATGGACGAGTAATGTTATGAAGTCTAAAGGAGCCTTAATAAGGTCATTATGCATGTATAAGAAAAAAATTCCTACACAATAACTGTATAAGCAGATTGTATGCTATATAGATATTGGAAACAAGTGAGCAAGGGGGATAGGTATAGGACATAGAAAAGGGAGTAGAAAGAAAATGATGAGGGCATTAACAGAATCTCATTGCAGGGCAACCTCATTAGGCATGTCCAAAGAAGGACAACGAAACTGGTGAGGGGTCTGGAGCACAAGTCTTACGACGAGCAGCTGAGGCAACTGGGGCTGTTTAGTCTGGAGAAAAGGAGGCTGAGGAAGACCTTATCGCTCTCTACAACTACCTGAAAGGAGGCTGTAGCAAGACGATGTCAGTCTCTTCTCCCACGTAACCAGTGATAGGACGAGAGGAAATGGCCTCAAGTTGCACCCGGGGAGGTTTAGATCGGATATTAGGAAAAATTTCTTCACTGAAAGAGTGGTCAAGCATTGGAACAGGCTGCCCAGGAAAGTGGTGGAGTCATCAACCCCGGAGGTATTCAAAAGATGTGTAGGTGTGGCGCTTAGGACTGTGGTGGACTTGGCAGTGTTAGGTTTACGGATGGACTCAATGATCTTAAAGGTCTTTTCCAACCTAAATGATTCTATCTTTATTCTATATCTTTATATCAAGATGGACAAATCATGTACATGGACTTACTTCTTTGCATAGACTACAAAAGATACTGATTATTTTACAAAAAAGGGTAGTTACGAATTATTTGTGTTTGTCATCAAGCAACAAATAATTCAGTCAACATACTTTCCGTAAAGCATTCATCCTGTCACCTGCTTTCCCCATTGCGAAACCTGCAAGACAGAAAAGACTTAATTTATTACTGAGGAATACATGAGGCAGGACCTTCAGAAAGCAAAGGGGAAAAAACAGAGAACCTCACAACCATGCTTAGCACATGTTATTTCCACTCCATTGCACAGATCATATTCAGAAAATGGTCCAGAGAAAACCACAGAAACCATAGAAAGTAACAGTTTAGGAGTTATGAATACCTAAATGATCGGATACCAATTGCGTGTTGTCAGATGAAAACAAATAAGGTTTAAGTTATTTCTTTTATGTATTTGTCCAAACAAATTGGACAATACAAAACAAACAATTGTATTGTCCAATTGTTCCAAACAATTGAATAGTGGTTTGAATAGCCAAAAGAAGTCCAGTCTTCTGCTTAAAAAGAATAGCCAAAAAAATGCCCAGTCTTCTGCTTAAAAAGAAAGAAGGGAAAGAAGAAAAAAAAAAGGAAGCTGATGCAGCTATATCAACTATGTCTGTACAAAGAGTAGCTCCAAGGCCCTAGAAACAAAGACAACAACTGGGTTTCTATTAGTGAAATAGAAAATATGAAAACGAGGTTTAACAGAATAGTGCATTTGCAAAAAATGCATGCCTGTAGAACAGAGGAAAAAAAAAACCAGACTGCCAGTTTATCAACTGTAGTTAATTCTCTCTGAACCCTCAGACCTACTCCTGTTTACCAGGTAAACTGTGGTAGCGATGAAGATTTCACAGCAGTCTCTTGAGTATTTCTATCAACTGACCATATGGAATGAGTAAGAGGATGCAACAACCATTCTTACAAACTGTAGTCCAACAATGTCAAGGTAAACTGAATTAAAATCATTTAACTTCACATCAGCAGATCTAGCTTTTTTGGTCCTTTGATGTACCTGTTGTGTCAGCTGGGGCTGTGGGTTACTGTGACGAGCTAATCTTTCAGATGAAGGACTGGTCATGTCTCAAACATTGTTCTTGAGAGACATGTGACTGCAGAGAGTGCACGGGTGTTGCAAAACCAGCTATCCAAAGGATGAAGATAGCACAAGTCCTGCGTAGGCAGGTCAGTGTGCTCCTCCCAAACTCCCCAAAAGCAACTGGTGCGTCAAAAGGTCACTTGTCGGTTAACTCCAGAATGGGAGGGGCTAGACCACTAGAGACCCTCTATGACACCCCCATTAAACGAAGGTTCTAGAAGGTTAGACTGCGCATGAACGAATGGGTGTTACCTGACAGAAACAGGCTATATAAAGCCACAGGTTTGCATCAGTCATTAGTATGCACGCGCTCTACCACTCCAGCACTAAGAAGACTACGACTACGCTGGACCCCGGGGTGGTGATTCTCAATCTCTCTCTCCCTCCTCACTCCCTCTCCCCTCCCCCTGCCCCCCCCCCCTTAATCTTGTTAAATTTCGGACCCTTGGCCAGTTGCCAGACTCTCCATTACCCACTGGTTAATAAAGCATAAGTAATTGCCTCAAAGAGTAGTTTCTGCTGCTCTTATTTATCATGCAGAGGATCACCAAAATTACCTACCCCGAGCCCCACCGAGCGGGACAGGACAGTTACCTGTATTCAAAAGCCTAATCCAAAAATCAATGGGATTGGACCCATTGGCCAACACTGACTCACTAATTTCATGTACACGTTAGAGGAAAAATGCGCTAGAAGAGATCTAGGAGAGAAATACCATCCTGACTGTTGTGGTGCTGCAACCAGAGAAGATGACTGCAAGCCTGGAGGCTGCTGTGGAAGAAGCAGGCAGTCAAGGGAAGTGTCTGCTATAAGCTACCTGTTGAGACAGCTTTCCTTGTGCACGCACCATGCACCCAGAGGTCTCTGTTACCTCCTGACTCCAAGAAAATGCAAGGAAACTGTGCTATTCTTTTAGACACACACACACGGAGCACAATAGCAGTGTATTAATGCTGCGAAGTCAAGCAATAGATTAGAAAATGCCAAAAATGAGGTCACCTGGGCAACCTCAATTCAATCATTCAGCACATATGGATTAAAGTGATAACATGTTTCATGAAATAGCTTTTCAAAGAAGAGGCAGGAAGAATTTTTTCAGAGTAATTTATCTTTCTGCTGGAGAACCACACCTTCCTCTCTATATAAATTTTCCTCCTCTCCAAACTGCAATTAAAATTCAGCTTGAGGAACACATCTGGACCTGAATCTTTCACATAAATAAAGCTCTACAAAACTGTAGTTGACTGGAAATACAATTGTCTTATTAAAGCTCCCACATACATCCCATCACCGGAGATACCTATTCAGCTCATAATAAAAGGAGACTATTTACATCCAAAAGGTAGATGCTCTGCATATATATTGAAAGCAGGATTTTATTTACTAGAGTCATATAGCCATGCAAATGCAATTTCCTGTACTCTGTCACCAATACAATACATGTCATATTCCTATCTTGGGACAGAGGTAGGAATCCTCTATTATTTGGATTATATCAGATTATTTACTTCACAGCTATTCATTATTTTTTTATCTGATTCTTCTTTTAATTCTGCATAGCTTTCTTATCCCTAAGTCCATCTGAGGTCTAACAGAAATTTTAATGTACATTGGATTGTATCCACAAGAGAATACATGAAAACTATCTCCTTATGGAAAAAAACTTAGCACATTCAAGGGTACTTCTTAAATAAAACTTAACCTGCAACCAAAAAAAAGTCTTTAACTACTGGTATTTGAAAACTGAGTGAAATATAAACACTATTTCCTCAATAACAGAACTGGAAACCTGCACAAAACTCACTGCTGTACAGGGTGGCTGCCTAGTTCCTCTACGAATGCTGTGGTGGTTTTGATTGTGACAGAGTTAATTTTTTCCATATTAGCTTGTGTGGGACTGTGTTTTGGATTTGTGCTGAAATCAGTGTTGATAATACAGGGATGTTTACATTGTTGCTGGGCAGGGCTTATAGAGAGTCAAGGCCTTCTCACACCGCCCTGCCAGCAAGGAGGCTGCGGGTGCACAAGGAGTTGAGAGGTGACATAGCCAGGACAGCTGACCCCAACTGACCAAAGGGATATTCCAGACCATATGACATCATGCTCAGCAATAAAAAGCTGAGGGGATGAAGAAGGAAGGGGGGGACATTTGGAGTTGTGGTATTTGTCTTCCCAAGTAACCATTATACGTGATGGAGTCCTGCTTTTCCATCCCAAAAGCTGGCTACTAAATGCAAAGCATGTACCATCAAATGAAGGATGCCCAGTAATTTTTGTAATTGGAAGTGCAACAGAAAATCTTTAAGAGAGAACATACTTTTCTGGGAATATCTGCAAGCCTTTACAGATTTTTAAAAAAGACAGTGACATTTTTGTTTGTTTGTTTATTTTAAAAGGACAGTGACCTCACATCATGGAATCCTTTTGCTTTACCAATATGTAGTATTGTTAAATATTATATAACCAGTAATATCCAATATTTAAATACCTGGCTATACAATCACATTGAATAGCTAATATGTCCTTGTCAGCCTTGTCTGTTTTCCTTCGGTTGGCTTGTTGTTGGTTTGTTTTTTTTTTTTGAATGGGACCTGCTTCTTATGTGCCGTAAGAAGAGCTGGTGGGGAAGGCGACCGGCCTGGCTGAACAGGGAGATTTTGCTGGGACTCAGGGAAAAGAGGAGAGTTTATAATCTCTGGAAGAAGGGGCAGGCAACTCACGAAGAGTGCAAGGATCTCGTTAGGTCAAGCAGGGACAAAATTAGAAAGGCAAAAGCCCAGCTAGAGCTCAGTCTGGCTACAGTCATAAAGAATAATAAAAAATGTTTTTACAAATATATTAACAACAAAAAGAGAGGCAAGGAGAATCTCCATCCCCTACTGGATATGGCGGGGAACATTGTCTCCAAGGACGAGGACAAGGCTGAGGTACTTAATGCCTTCTTTGCCTCAGTCTTTAATAGCCACTCCAGGTATCCACAGGGTATTCAGCCCCCTGAGCTGGAAGATGGGGATGGAGAGCACAATATACTCCTCATAATCCAGGAGGAAGGAGTCAAGGACATGCTAAACCACCTAGACACCCACAAGTCTATGGGGCCTGATGGGATCCACCCAAGAGTACTGAGAGAGCTGGCGGAGGAGCTTGCCAAGCCACTCTCCATCATTTATCAGCAGCTGTGGTTAACAGGGGAGGTCCCAGAAGACTAGAGGCTTGCCAGTGTGATGCCCGTCTACAAGAAAGGCTGGAAGGAGGATCCTGGGAACTACAGGCCTGTCAGGCTGACCTCTGTACCGGGAAAGATTATGGAGCGGTTGGTCTTGAGAGTGCTCACAGGGCATCTGCAGGACAACCAAGGGATCAGGCCCAGCCAGCATGGGTTCATGAAAGGCAGGTCCTACTTGACCAACCTGATTTCCTTCTATGACCAGGTGACCCGCCTAGTGGATGAGGCTGTGGACGTTGTCTACCTGGACTTTAGTAAAGCCTTTGACAGCGTCTCCCACAGCATTCTCCTGGAGAAACTGGTAGCTCGTGGCTTAGACAGGTTTACTCTTCGCTGGGTGAGGAACTGGCTGGATGGCCGAGCCCAGAGAGTTGTGGTGAACGGCGTTAAATCCGGCTGGCGACCGGTCACAAGCGGTGTTCCCCAGGGCTCGGTTCTGGGGCCGGTCTTGTTCAATATCTTTATAGATGATCTGGATGAGGGAATCGAGTGCTCCCTCAGTAAGTTTGCAGATGACACCAAGTTGGGTGGGAGTGTTGATCTGCTGGAGGGTAGGAAGGCTCTGCAGAGGGATCTGGACAGGCTGGATCGATGGGCAGAGGTCAACTGTATGAGGTTTAATAAGGCCAAGTGCAGCGTCCTGCACTTTGGCCACAACAACCCCATGCAACGCTACAGGCTTGGGGAGGAGTGGCTAGAGAGCAGCCCAGCGGAAAGGGACCTGGGGGTGCTGGTTGACAGCCGGCTGAACATGAGCTGGCAGTGTGCCCAGGTGGCCAAGAAGGCCAACAGCGTCCTGGCCTGTATCAGAAATAGTGTGGCCAGCAGGAGTAGGGAAGTGATCGTGCCCCTGTACTCGGCACTGGTGAGGCCGCACCTTGAATCCTGTGTTCAGTTTTGGGCCCCTCACTACAAGAAGGATGTTGAGGTGCTGGAGCGTGTCCAGAGAAGGGCAACGAAGCTGGTGAGGGGTCTGGAGCACAAGTCTTATGAGGAGCGGCTGAGGGAACTGGGGTTGTTTAGTCTGGAGAAGAGGAGGCTGAGGGGAGACCTTATCGTTCTCTACAACTACCTGAAAGGGGGTTGTGGCGACAAGGGTGTTGGCCTCTTCTCCCAAGTAACTAGCGTTAGGACAAGAGGAAATGGCCTCAAGTTGCGCCAGGGGAGATTTAGATTGGATATTAGGAAAAACTTCTTCACCGAGTGAGTGGTCAGGCATTGGAACAGGCTGCCCAGGGAGGTGGTGGAGTCGCCATCTCTGCAAGTGTTCAAAAAACGTGTGAATGTGGCACTTCAGGACATGGTTTAGGGGACATGGTGGTGCTGGATTAATGGTTGGACTTGATGATCCTGAAGGTCCTTTCCAACCTAGTGATTCTGTGATTCTGTGCTCATCTAGAAAATTTGCAAACATAACACAGAAACTACTTCAGCCTCCTCTACATTGAGTTTCCTATCAACAGTAATAACTGATTCAACTAAGAATTTTTCTTGCAACTTTTAACTTTGCATACAACCCTGTAAAAAGCTGCAGCAGAGTGAATTCTTGTCTCCTCATTTTGTAAAGACCAATTCTGATCAACTCAAAGGCTCTTCTGGCCAAGATTGCTAAACATTCCACTTGAAAAAAGAACTGTCATTACTTATTGCAGCATTTTCCAAACTCCTGGGGAGAGGAACATGGCACAACATGCCAGGTATCAGTCATGAGAAGGGCAACATAGCTGGTGAGGGGTCTGAAGAACAAGTCTTATGAGGAGTGGCTGAGGGAATGCCAGTCAGATGAGGAGGCTGAGGGGAGACCTTATCACTCTCTACAACTACCTGAAAGGAGGTTGTAGTGAGGTGGGTGTTGCTCTCTTCTCCCAAGTAACTAGCGACAGAATGAGAGGAAATGGCCTCAAGTGTAGAGGAGGTTTAGATTGGATGTTAGGAAAAACTTCTTTGCTGAAAGAGTGGTCAAACATTGGAACAGGCTGCCCAGGGAGGTGATAGAGTCACCATCACTGGAAGTGTTCAAACAATGTGTAGATGTGGCATTTCAGGATATGGTTTAGTGGGCATGGTGGCGTCCAGTTGATGCTGGGACTTGATGATCTTAGAGGCCCTTTCCAACCTTTATCACAGAATCACAGAATCACTAGGTTGGAAAGGACCTTTAAGATCATCAAGTCCAACCATTAATCCAGAACCACCATGTCCCCTAAACCATGTCCTGAAGCGCCACATCCACACGTTTTTTGAACACTTCCAGGGATGGCGACTCCACCACCTCCCTGGGCAGCCTGTTCCAATGCCTGACCACCCTCTCAGTGAAGAAATTTTTCCTAATATCCAATCTAAACCGCCCCTGGCGCAACTTGAGGCCATTTCCTCTTGTCCTATCACTAGTTACTTGGGAGAAGAGACCAACACCCTCGTCGCCACAACCCCCTTTCAGGTAGTTGTAGAGAGCGATAAGGTCTCCCCTCAGCCTCCTCTTCTCCAGACTAAACAACCCCAGTTCCCTCAGCCGCTCCTCATAAGACTTGTGCTCCAGACCCCTCACCAGCTTCGTTGCCCTTCTCTGGACACGCTCCAGCACCTCAACATCCTTCTTGTAGTGAGGGGCCCAAAACTGAACACAGTATTCAAGGTGCGGCCTCACCAGTGCCGAGTACAGGGGCACAATCACCTCCCTACTCCTGCTGGCCACACTATTCCTGATACAGGCCAGGATGCTGTTGGCCTTCTTGGCCACCTGGGCACACTGCCGGCTCATATTCAGCCGGCTGTCAACCAGCACTCCCAGGTCCCTTTCCGCTGGGCTGCTCTCCAGCCACTCCTCCCCAAGCCTGTAGCATTGCATGGGGTTGTTGTGGCCAAAGTGCAGGACCCGGCACTTGGCCTTATTAAACCTCATACAGTTGGCCTCTGCCCATCGATCCAGCCTGTCCAGATCCCTCTGCAGAGCCCTCCTACCCTCCAGCAGATCAACACTCCCACTCAGCTTGGTGTCATCTGCAAACTTACTGAGGGAGCACTCAATTCCCTCATCCAGATCATCTATAAAGATATTGAACAAGACTGGTCCCAGAACCGAGCCCTGGGGAACACCACTCGTGACCGGTCGCCAGCCGGATTTAACGCTGTTCACCACAACTCTCTGGGCTCGGCCATCCAGCCAGTTCCTCACCCAGCGAAGAGTAAACCCGTCTAAGCCACGAGCCGCCAGTTTCTCCAGGAGAATGCTGTGGGAGACGCTGTCAAAGGCTTTACTAAAGTCCAGGTAGACAACGTCCACTGCCTTTCCCTCATCCACTAGGCGGGTCACCTGGTCATAGAAGGAAATCAGGTTGGTCAAGCAGGACCTGCCTTTCATGAACCCATGCTGGCTGGGTCTGATCCTTTGGCTGTTCTGCAGATGCCCTGTGAGCACTCTCAAAACCAACCGCTCCATAATCTTCCCTGGAACAGAGGTCAGGCTGACAGGCCTGTAGTTCCCAGGATCCTCCTTCCGGCCTTTCTTGTAGACGGGCGTCACATTGGCAAGCCTCCAGTCTTCTGGGACCTCCCCTGTTAACCACAGCTGCTGATAAATGATGGAGAGTGGCTTGGCAAGCTCCTCCGCCAGCTCTCTCAGTACTCTCGGGTGGATCCCATCAGGCCCCATAGACTTGTGGGTGTCCAGGTGGCTTAGCATGTCCTTGACTGCTTCCTCCTGGATTATGAGGAGTACATTGTGCTCTCCATCCCCATCTTCCAGCTCAGGGGGCTGAATATCCTGTGGATACCTGGAGTGGCTATTAAAGACTGAGGCAAAGAAGGCATTAAGTACCTCAGCCTTGTCCTCGTCCTTGGAGACAATGTTCCCTGCCATATCCAGTAGGGGATGGAGATTCTCCTTGCCTCTCTTTTTGTTGTTAATATATTTGTAAAAACATTTTTTATTATCCTTTACGACTGTGGCCAGACTGAGCTCTAGCTGGGCTTTTGCCTTTCTAATTTTGTCCCTGCTTGACCTAACGAGATCCTTGTACTCTTCATGAGTTGCCTTCCCCTTCTTCCAGAAGTGATAAACTCTCCTCTTTTCCCTGAGTCCCAGCAAAATCTCCCTGTTCAGCCAGGCCGGTCGCCTTCCCCGCCAGCTCTTCTTACGGCACATGGGGACCGCCTGCTCCTGCGCCTTTAAGATTTCCTTCTTGAAGACTGTCCAGCCTTCCTGGACCCCTTTGTCCTTCAGGACTGTCTCCCAAGGGACTCTCTCAACCAGTGACCTGAACAGGCCGAAGTCTGCCCTCCGGAAGTCCATGACAGCAGTTTTGCTGACCTCTCTCCTTACTTCACTCACAACTGAGAATTCTATCATGTCATGGTCGCTAAGCCCAAGACGGCCTCCAACCACCACATCTCTCACCAGTCCTTCTCTGTTTGTAAACAGCAGGTCCAGTAAGGCACCTCCCCTGGTGGGCTCACTCACGAGCTGTGTCAGGTAGTTATCCTCCACACACTCCAGGAACCTCCTAGACTGTTTCCTCTCTGCCGTGTTATACTTCCAGCAGATGTCCGGTAGATTGAAGTCCCCCACAAGAACAAGGGCCAGCGAATGCGAGACCTCCGCCAGTCGCTTATAGAATGTCTCATCCGTCTCTTCATCCTGGTTGGGTGGCCTGTAACAGACTCCCAGCAGGATGTCTGCCTCATTGGCCTTCCCCCTCATCCTTACCCACAAGCACTCTACATATGATTCTATGATTCTATGATCTATGTCTTTGCTGTGAGTGATCTTACTAACATATGAATCATATGAACACATGATATAAGCTGGGATCCAGGGCTAGTTAATCCAAGTTAGATGATGCACTGAGATGGTTTGATTGCTTCTAGAGACAGCTTGGTCATCACTACCCTGCATGCATAACTGTTAGAGTTCCGTTACAAGGAAATCACAACTAAACTGAATGCCTCTGACCAGTATTCTTTCTCCAGTCTTTGCTGAGAAAGAAAAGGAAAAAGGTCTCTTTTCACAGCTCATATTAGAAGCTCCTTTGTAATCCTACATTTCTTTTGATTTGTCCTATTTACTTTATGCTGTAGACAGCGTTTCTATGGTTAAGACTTCAAATTGTTTGAAGAGAACATTATAAAGAGTTGTTTCAATGCAGAAAGCCTACAAATGGGTCAAGCCACAGATCACTGAAGTTACCATGACAGACTCAAAGGGCCCTGAGTATTCTATTTTTCCCTAAAAGTGTTAAATAGAGTATTTGTAGGAAGCCCGTAAAGTGGACCTTTTGCAGGTGCCTGATTCTTTTCTTTGACTTGAGAGTAAACAACTACACTCTGCAACTAGGTGATTAAGGCTGGGTGAAACAAATGCAGACTTACGTGGCTGAATACTTTGAGGCTTTGATTTTTTTTTACACATAAACAGTCTCTACAGTAGAAAGAAACAGTGTGTACAGGAAAGTGTAGATGATCCCTTCTGGTAGGATCTACCAGTGGTTAGTTCTATCATTCTATAAAGTTAAATAAAAAATGTTTTTACCACTGGATAATATATGCTCCAAACCTAATCACATACTACTACTTTTCCCCCTTTTTTTTAAATACAAAACAAAGTGTCCCAATGTATAAATACCCAAGTTGATTATAAAGCTTACTTTTATAGATGAAACTCATAATTCTTACAGGTATTTCAATATTGCCCAACAGAAAAAAAAAAAGGTAAATGTTCTTTTTCCTTTTTTGAAGTATAAAAAGTTCCTTTAAATCACCATGCCTCCCAAAGTCCTGTTACAAACAACGATTAATTTGGCATCTTTCATATACAGTAAATGCACATACCTGCAGCCCCTTTACCATTTCCAATAGCCACTAAGGCACGTATTGATTTTTTTCTGCCTTCCTTTGCCTTCATACAAAACACATTTTTCACCTGAAGAAAAAAACCACAAATCATTTTGTTATGGCACAGTTTAACTATGTTTTTTTTAAAGAGAGTCAGTTTACCAAGAAGGAATTAGAGTTCTGTGATGAAACCTTGCAACATATACTTTGTCAATGGGTATTATCTGCAGTGAGACACTGGCTTGAAGGCATTCAAGACGTAAAGGCTGCTAAAAATCTATACTCAGACACAGAAGAAGTTACCTCAGTACAGCTGCATTAAAATATCCCCTCTGTGTTTAGCTGCACAACAGATAATGCTCTAATGCTGCTAGCTTCATGTATGATTTCAATCATGATGAAGAAAAATGGAAAAAAATGGAAAGTGACATTAACATCTCACTGCCCCCCTCACATTTTAACGTATTTTAGGAGCACTCTCAGGAATTGCTCAAGGCATGCTGTTGCTTTACATGGGTTAAAACTTAGGATTGAAATCTACTTGCAGACTGTAGAAGGCATTCTCATTACTGAGATGACAGCTGCTAAAAAGACTTCATTTCAGAGAGGGGAAGAAGAAAATGGTACCTTATTCCTGGAACTAGAAATGTTTACAGAAACTCTGCAGGAAATTCAAGCAGAGATGCAAGAAAGCTATTTAGTTTGGAGTGGTGACACACAACAACAATTAGGGAGACAGGTGGCCTTACGCTAGCATTCTGGAAATCTAAATTTGCTTCTCCCTCTGCTACAGACTCCCCTGTGTGGCTATAGGCAAGTCCCTGCTTTATAGTCTCCCACCTTAAATGGTCTAATACATCATCTGAGATCCTTTGTCCATCAAGCTCCTCTTCTAGTTTCCTTGGTTTTGTTTATGTATTAAAATATATGTTTATCTAAACATATGCATGTATTTTAATATATAGTTTATATACGATATATAACATTAAATATATAAAAAATACAATATAAATACATTATATATACACTATATTTAAAAATATACATACTGGATATTCCTTGACTCTGTTAATATTTGTGTCTCAGAATTACCAGTCAAAAGATACAATTTACTTCATGGTTTATTTCTCCCCTTCCTCTAAAATGCATCAGGGTCTACTTTCTTGAAGCCTCAATATGATGTCCATAAATTATAGTAATAGTTAAATTAAACATGCATGGTTAATACATGAATTAAGCAGTGCTTCCCTCTTTTCCCTATATGTTATTCTTCAGTAAGCTAGTCTGGTTGTAGTGTTATACATCTGAAAGTAGATTATTATAAAATACTTGTCATGGCTTAAAAATCCTTACTGAAATGCACAAAAAAACCCCAAAACCAAAAAAATTCCACTGGCATCACTACATACAGATTAGGAATGAGTGCTTCTGAAAAATTCCTCCTTGCTTTCATTAAAATAAAGATGCTGTTAAATTCAAGGTGCACATATATTCTAGAGAGCATTTCAAAGAAATATCAGCTCTGCTAGTTGCTTATTCCAAGCTATTTTTCTTTCTGCAATCTTACTGCTTACAAGAACAAGCTAAAAAAACAAGCCCCCTAAGACAAAAGTGCCTGTGGAAACAGGTTATTTACAGAAAATGCAAAATAATGATGAACAAAAGAAAAAAAGAACAAAGCAGAGTGATCTCTCCAGGAGCATCAAAAGCACACTATTTTTGTTTTGCACATACTTTTGTCTTCCATTGACAATCTGAGTAAGTACTTGTACAAAAACAAGTTGGTATGTGTATTGTCAAAAATAAAGGAGGCCATGTTTTTAGAATCTACTAAAAAGTTGTTCTCCCTTTCCAGAAGGTGGCAATAAAGACACATGCAATGAGCTTCTCCAGAAGCCCTCCTAAAACTGCACTTGTCAGCTGTTTCTGAGCAGCTCTGAAGGAAAATGTGTTCAGTCACCCATCACAACCGGTGCGATTACATCTTTCCTGAAACGCTGTGAAGGCCTTTCAAACTTGATACTGTGCACAGGCAGCCATGACTGCTGGAACAACAGTGTCCTTAGATTCTCCCCACTACAGCCCTCTGCCTCCTTACATCAAAGCAAGCACTTCTCTTCTGGACTGCACTCAGCAATGCTTCCATTCTGTCTTGGAAATAAAGCATGCAGCTGAAAGCCTATCATTAAACTGCACTGGATTTAATTAATACACAAAGAACAATGTGCCACTTTTAAAACAGCATGAACTCCAAAGAGTGACTGAAACTAAGACACAATTACCCCTATTTACTAAATTGCCACTCAAGCCAGATCTAAAGCCAATTTTTAAAATCTGAAAATAGATGCATGCTCAACCTTAATCACAGTGTACTTCAAATTGACTGTCTCCCTGTATCCATTACCCAGTGGTGATAATGTAAATTCAGCTTTCTTTCAGAGCTGAGGGAAGAACAGCATCTCTCAAACACAAAACGAAACCACCTCAAACATTTATTACGAAGAGAAATGGCTAGCCACAGTTTCAAAGGTGGAGTTGGAAGTGTGGAAATACAGTACAGTCAGACAGGCTGCTAAAGGTTATTGAGATTTCAAGTACTTATCAGCTGTTGCACTCTGTCAGAAAAAGGTAAAAACTCAACACTTCCCTAGAGGTTTTGTTCTTGTAAAAGCAGACCAAACTGATTGCCCTTGGAAACTCCTCCTTTCTAAAAATCATATTCTAGTCATGATTTTTAGAAACCTGCCATCTCTAGGCCACACTCTTGATGCTGCTATTCTTTTGCTGCTGTTATGCAGAGGAGAGTGTCTGCACAAGGCTGAAGCCCTCATGGCATAAGGTCCTCTGGTCCCAATATTTCTCTAAGGTACGAGGTGAGACAATATCAAATGAGAGCAGGGTGCAGAGCTGAAAGAAAAGCACTTCAATGCAAGTGAGCCTAGAGAGGCTCAGGGACATAGCTAAAAGGCTTGGGAAGCCAGCTACCCAAAAGAATTGAGTATTAAACTTGTAAACAAAAATCAAGCCCGTGTTAGCTAGATCATGTCCGTATCAGCCTTCTCTTCTCTGTGAAAAGCACGAAGGGCAGAGCAGATTTGTACCACAGTGCCAGAACACAGGACAAGAGGAAATGGCATCAAGTTGTGCCAGGAGAGATTTAGATTGGATATTAGGAAAAATGTCTTTACTGAAAGAGTGGTCAAACATTGGAACAGGCTGCCCAGGGAGGTGGTGGAATCACCATCACTGGAAGTGTTCAAAAAACATGTAGATGGGGCACTTCGGGACATGGTTTAGTGGACATGGTGGTGTGTGGTTGATGGTTGGACTTGATGATCTTAAAGGTCTTTTCCAACCTTAATGATTCTATGCTTCTAACATCTCCCAGTTGCAACTTAAACCTACCATACCTAGAAATCAGAAATAGCACAAGCCAGTTGGAGAGCAGAACTAGTATTGCTGACAAGTAACAAGGGTGTCGTATGGTTTCCCTAGAAGTGTGCAAAAGGTGGGCAGTGGCAATGGCAGTGCTTCAGAAAAAGTCTTCTGCTATGATTACTAAGATGTGACCTTCGCAAGAACAGCTAGCTAGGAAATTTATCAGTCCATACTGATGTTTAATATAAATGTTAGGGAGGGCCACATTCAGTAGCCCAACAGAGGCAAGGCTGCCATAGCTCCATACTCCCAGGTCTGACAAGTAGCAAGGGATGGGAGGAGTAGACACCACCTCCCACAGCTCCAGTAGTAGCTCCAGTACTTCAAAAAGTAGCAAAGCCAAGTATATATCCCAGAGACACACATGCAGAAAATGGACATGTCCAGTTACAGTCTGTCACAGACAAGGCACTGCCTTAAACAGCACCTACATATAGGACTTGCATAAAACCTAAGTATAGACAGCCATATCCTCTTCCTCCTCTTCAACCGGTAGGTTGAGGTTCACTACTGCAGGCACATACACACCATTCTCTAGATCCATGAATGCATGCACATTTTTGTGTCCCCTAAGTACCAGCACGGCCCCTCTGTCCATCTGATACCACTGCCCAGGCCTTCTTACCCACTTCATAGATCTTCTAGTTGCCAGCTGGTCCAGCTTGGTCCTCACTAGGAAACACGCAGCACTCACACACTTGGCTCAGAGGCACTCCACATTCACAGGTCCCCCTGAATACAAGCAACTGGTCCTCTGCTTGCCTGACCCCATTCCCAGACCTCGGGCTTCCTACTCGCTGGCTAGTCCAGCTTGAAGTTTGTTAGCAAATTACACCTCCTCCCCCCCAACCCCCAAAACCCCAAACATCAGGTTTTGGAAGACACAGGCCCTGACCTCCCTGCTGCCTCCACAGCAGCTGGCAACAGGCAGATGTGCTGTGACCTTCGGTCCTGCCCCAGGCACCAGTGCTGACCCCCTAACTTGCTTCATTCACCCTGGTCCCTCCCAGCAGCTGATCTTCAGGACACACACCATTCCCACAGGAGTGGCTGGTGGCAAAGACCCTCACCTGGTTCAGTAGCTTGCACTGAGACCCCATTCACTGGGGTTGCTGACATCACAAGTCAGGAGCGCTCACATCCCCAGCCTGATTGCAGTTGCTGGCACCAATTTCACTCCCAGTGGTCCCATCATGTAGCTGGCACTCTGGGCTCAAACTCTGTAGGACAATCCCTAGATCCACAAGGCTATGGCCCCTCCAAATACTGATGCTAGGACCCTCACTTGTTCCAGTTGCTGACACCACCGGCCATGGGGCACCCAAACCCCCAGTTTGACTCCAGTTGCTGGCCCAGTGTCCACTCACACCAATCCCCCAAGAAGTCCTTGTACTTGGTCCCTGCAGACCTCACACACACAGAGGCATCAGAGTGAGATTAGACAGAATAAGACAGACTGTGGTCATCAGGCACAGGGTCAGTCAGACATGCATATAGCCCCATCTTAAATGCAGCCAGCCCCTTTTATACTCCTCCTTTCTGACTATTCCTCTTTTGTTCCTCCCCAAACCCTTTCCCTGAATATTCTTTCACCAGTTTGCACAGTTCCAATGACACGCCTCCAACATCCTGGACCCTCAGGTTTGCATCCTTATCAGTTGCAAAGTACTGGTTTGCCTGCAGCTTTTTCTGATAGCCCACCAATGAGTGTGACCGACAAGGTTTCTCTTCTTTGCCCCCATTATGTCTGTCTGTGTGTCAGGTTTGTGCCTCCGTATATTTTGCTTGCAGCTTCCCCTTTTTCTTTAGTATCTCACTGGACCTCTATCAGATAATCTGAATGAAATAAACATTCTCACATTCCACATACGCTTAGCAACTAGTGTGGCTGACCAGGTTTGGCTCTTATTACCACCTGCCCTATAGTTTGTCGGTCAGGTTTGTCTCTGTATGTTCTTTTTTATGGCTTCTCCCTTACTACATTTAAAAGGTTCTTAACAATCCACCCTTAAAGGAGGAGATGATCTCTCCAACTATGTACCCTTAAAGAAAGCTGGGAATGCAATCCCAGTGAGCACAGGCATAAGCACACCTATACAACATATGCATATATACACAGCAAGCCCTGCAGATCAACACCAACAGAAATGAAGAGCACTCACACAAACACAAATACCACAAATACCCTCAATCTGTTCCTTTCTCTGGCTGATCAGCATGAAGGCCCGTTAGTGGGAAATACAAGTACTCCAGTTGCTGGCACTTTGACCCCCCCATACACACATACACACAGAGTAAACATGAATCCTGAGCCCAAGAAAATAGTTAGAAATTGAGTTTAATAAGAAGTCAGGACAGATGGTTCTGATTAGACACAGGTCATGGCGAGACAAGCATACTGACCAGACCTGCTTACATACAAGCCACCCTTTCTATCTGCTTATCCCTGTGTTTTCCCACACTTGTTCCTCCCCAAATCACCTAGATCCCTCCTTTGCTCTCCCTTTGGCTCCTGCCTTAGACATCCCTTAAGTCTTGTGTAATACTGAAATGCTCTTCCCCTACATTCCATAATGTGTCCCCTACCCCTTGGCAGTTAACCCTCCCTCAGACTGTGGGGTGCTCTGGAGAGCCTCATCTTCATAGACATCACCCCTGGACCATGGGGCTGAGGCTATCCCAGTACAGCCCCAGGAGGAACAAAACAGGGTGTCTTTTTCTCTGAGTTTGGTTCCCCTGCCTGTCTTTGTGCTCCTCTGGTCTGTGTGATGAGCCACTGAAAGACACATGGCTCTCCTGTGATGGCCCTGGAAGGAGTGCTGGCAGGGTGTTACTCAGGCTCCTCTACCTGCTATTGCCTCTGCGCTCCTGTGTGTGTGGGCAGACAGGCCTTTTATCACATACCGTAAGAGTCAGTACTCTCTCCATCTTGAGAATAAATAAAGTACTTATCTTGAAGAATATAACCTCTGAGAAGTACGAAGATTAGAACCAGCCATACTGTTCACAGTGCATCCATCCCCCATGGACACAGTAGTGGAGAAACTGCAATACAGAAAATAATCTGGACTCCTCTACTCCTCGGTCAGCAAAACAGATGAAAGTTTTTGACCAGATACTTGAAATGTTTTTCATATAGGCTGACTCATCAAAGATATGCGATAAATCCCAAGCACAGTTCTCATCCAAATTAGTAATAAGCCCAACGCACAGAGAAGCTATTGTCTAGACCATGCTTAGTGCTGATAGTTTTCCCATCACATGTGTGAAATTCTCTCTTTTATGACTCACTAGGAAAAATAACATAGCTCAAATGTCCTATCAACACACCATGTGTCTAAATGTGGCTTCATACTATAGCTTACATCTGAGTACATATCCTTGGGGTTAACCCCACAATAATGCATGCTCAAAGCCACAATACATCTGAAATGGCTTTGTTTCCTTTTCTAAGGATGATCCATAAGCATGCCGAATTATAATTCACTTAAAAGCTTCTGAATGTTCCAAATGCCAATTATTTCATCCATACAAGCTGACAGGTAAAAGAGATAAAAATATTTAATTATTTAATCAACAGAACCAGTTGAAGGTAGCATCCCTAAACTACTGTAAAGGCAAACCTAAACTCTTGAGAACTCCAAGAATGTTAGAAACAAATTCTAGTGCACACCTCTGACTTCTCATTCCTTCCCATGACAGGTTGCTTCAGGTGCTGCCTTAAAAACTGTCTGAAATTTTCATTGTCAAGTCTAAAGACACTGTCAGTATTAGCCAGGGAATAGAAAACTTCTCTGTAGTTCTAAAAGCAAAATCAGGAGTTCTAATACCCCAAAAGTACTTCTGAGCTAACAACTCATTTGAAGTAAATTATTACTCGGAGAGTACCCTGTACACCATATAATTTTTCAGTCACAGATGTCAAACAATGGATCTCAGACACTGTAATTTCATGCAGAATTTCCTTTTCACAAGCCTTTTTTATTGCACCGTTTGCAAAAATAATAGCTAGAAAACAATTTCCAATGACTTATAAAAAGAAACAAGGGGTTTAGACTGCGTATTAAGGAATACTCTTTTTGTCAGAAGTAGCAAGTCAGGGGTCCGTATTGGGATCAGTACACTTTAGTATCTTCATCAGTGACACAGACAGTGGGATCAAGTACACCCTCAGCAAGTTTGCAGATGACACCAAGCTGAGTGGTGTGGTTGACACATCTGAGGGATGGCATGCCATTCAGAGGGACCTGGACAAGCTTGAGGAATGGGTCCGTGTGAACCTCCTGAGGTTCAACAAGGACAAATGCAGAGTCCTGCACCTGGGTCGGGGCAACCCCCGGTATCAATACAGGCTGGCGGATGAAGTAATCGAGAGCAGCCCTGCTGGGAAGATCTAGGAGTACTGGTTGATGAAAAGCTGGACATGAGCTGGCAATGTGCGGTTGTAGCCCAGAAGGCCAACCATATCCTGGGCTGCATCCAAAGCAGCGTGGCCAGCAGGTCGAGGGAGGTGATTCTGCCCCTCTACTCCACTCTGGTGAGACCCCACCTGGAGTCCTGCGTCCAGCTCTGGAGCGCTCAGCACAGGGAAGACACAGGTGTCTTGGAGCGAGTCCAGACAAGGACCACAAAAACGATCAGAGGGATGGAACACCTCTCCTATGAAGAAAGGCTGAGGAGAATTGGGGTTGTTTAGCCTGGAGAGAAGGCGGCTCTGGGGAGACCTTATTGTAGCCTTCTAGTACTTAAAGGAGGCTTATAAGAAAGATGGGGACGGACTTTTTAGCAGGGCCTGTGCGATAGGACAAGAGGTAATGGTTTTAAACTAAAAGAGGGTAGATTTAGCAGATACAAGGAAGAAAGATTTCATAATGAGGGTGGTGAAACACTGGCACAGGTTGCCCACGGCGGTGGTAGATGGCCCATCTGTGGAAAGATGGTCAGGCTGGTCAGGGCTCTGAGCAACCTGGTCTAGTTGAAGATGTCCCTGCTCACTGCCAGGAGGTTGGTCTAAATGACCTTTAAAGGTCCCTTCCAACCCAAAGATTCTATGATAAGATTAATTCTGTGGTCTTAAAACAAACATGTACTCATGGGGTTTTTGCTACTTTGTGGAAAGTTGAAACTATGGCCTTATATTCTATTAACAACACCCTTCTGCACCTAGACAATTTATTTTTTAGTGGATGCAGAACAAATGACTATAGAGTCATACAGTTATAACTCTCTTCTGTGTTCATATTCCCTACAGATAACTCTTTACAGTTGCATGCGCTTCTGTGACAATACATTTAGAAATACTTAAGACAAGGTCCTTCATACCATTTTGACCCAACAAACCTTTGGTTTTTTGACTTTACCTCTGTTTTCCACATGGCAACATAAAACTACTGTTCTTAAGGCAAGTCAATTCTCCGTGGCTTGTTAAAGAAAGCCTAATGGTTCCTAGTGTCACCATCCCTGAACAGTCCCAGAACACATTTAGAGTCCCCACACAACCGATCTTCTCTACTGCCCCACTGATATTTGCCAAGGGTTGGAATCAGATGATTAAATAAGTACAGGTGACATTCAACTGCAAGAACATAAACCTTGAAACTTCTGCTAATCTTTTCCAGTTAGGAATAGCCTGTTCACGCCGCCTCTGATTTTGGCTAACACACAGCTTATGGTAAGGCCTGATGTATGCTGGGAGCAGCTCCATTAGATCAAATTGAGGGCAACATGTAGGTAAACATGATGACCAGGAAGGTCTAAAGGTCATTATGCAGCCACTGCCACCTGCAGCTTACTGTCCCCTGCAGCCATCATCCTTGCATACTGATCATCTGGCAGTTTCTTCAGAATCCCCTAACTTGTGGCAATGATACAGACCAAACTTCCAAGCTTTCCAAGCTAGATGATACAAATATGTCAGCTTACCCAAAAAGATTTTGAAATGGATCCAACAGAAGCCAGACTGCTGAGGCTTTCGTGTGTCCCAGTGTGATACAGTGGATGCCTGCACCATGACAGAGGATCTTACTGCTGGTTTGGCAACCATTTTGTTCACAGATGCACGAGTTACAAGTTGCAAGTTACAGGTTATGAATTGGAGAACTTTTGAGTTAAAAACTTCATGAATTAAGTGATGAACTAGTGAATTCACATTAGACTAGACAATGGGGATTGAGTGCATCTGTTTGATGTGGTGGCTTGTTTTCCTTCCTAGTAAGCTCATAAAATAAAGTTTAATTTACAGAGTATGTTGTCCTGTAGACTTGAGCAATCCAAATGGACCATGACAAGCACAACTAACACTACTTTACACAGAGGGGAAGCACAACCCACATCAGATGTAAATTGTGCAGACCCTGATGAGAAAGCTGCTTTTTTCCAGTTGATCTCTCAGTCTTGCTTCTGCAAAGCGCCATACAACAACTGAGGTAAATGTTGCATCCAAACAGGTCTCAGACAATCAAAACAAACATGCTTGAATCACCTGAATGTCTGAAGAAAACAGGGGAAGAATGACCACGCTCACTTGACAGAAACTGCTTTAAGAAATTACAGGTTTTGCATGAAGTCCTGGAACATCAGGACTCAGATATGTACTGCCAATACTATGATACAACTCTGTGAAGCATACCCAATCTCAAGTCAATTCAACTAAGGATAAAGTCTGTAAAGAAGACTGCTGGAGGTAACATGCAAAAAAAGAGAGAGAAGATTTAGGTGAGAGCTTAGGATCTGGCTTAATTTACTGCACACTGCCTTGACAAAAGTATTTCTTCTCAACGGCTTTCTGTAAAGTTCACCACTAACCCTATTCCTGGAAAATACCACCCATATGCTTTTCAGAATATCCATGCAATTATCCACTCAATGCAATTTACTTTGATTGAGTCTATCTATGGAAGAACCACTTAGTTATTTTTACTATGCAAGTGTTAAAAAAGTTGTCCTCTCTTCTTCCCTCCCTCCCACACTCTTAGAAAGTAAAAACAAAAAAACAAATACCCACACAAATACCCAAAAGAAAAAGGTCCACATACAGTTTTACCTACAACATAAGAAAGAATGAGAGATGAACCTGAACTAAAATAGCAACATCAAATGATTTTGTATTTCAAGGACTAAAAAAGATAATACCAACATCACAGTACCCAGCTCATGACATATGAAGCTCTGTATATAAACCAAAGCACCAGTGTACTTGTATCTGCTGAGAGCAGCTTTTGCTTTAAGGATAGTATCAGTGACTTTATGTTGCTGCCTTTTGCACCATTTCTCTGTACAAATTTAGTGTATTGCCTGACCTGAACTTCTTTAGCAAGTCTACACCTTTCTGCAATTCAACACTCAAACATAAATCAACAATTTTTTTGTTTAAAAACCATATCCTAACCACCTGGCTGAAAAAGGGAACTATTCTGACACTGGAAAGGTTGCACTGACCCAGTTACAATGGGGCCATGCTTGCACAAAATTCTTCAAGTAAAGCTATCTTTATCAGAAACAGGTAACGAAAACAAAAAAGCATGAACATAATAGTAAGTGATCAAAAGGCAGTTTTCATAGCTGGCAGAGGACAACTTCAATTTGCAAAGGGCATTACTTATAACTTTATCTTCTCCCTTAGAAAGTTTCCCTTCATGAAAGATTCCAAGGGCCACTAACATGTTATATGCTTTGAGGCCTTACTGATTACTAGGTCTGACTTTCTAATTTTCATTGTACTACAAGGCAAATACCATCATAACACAGCATATCATGTAGGCTACATTTTTTACTATGTTGATGTTGGAGAAAAACAGAAGAAAAATTCATCTGAGGATGGATGATACACAAAATGAAGCCTTCCAGTTAAAATAAGAATGGCGTATGTCAACTATAGCTGTAAATTTTAATTAACACTACTATTACATTATGTTAAACAACAGTAAATACTACCACCAGTTCTATTCACAGAAATTCTTCTTATGTGTAATATATCAGCAAAATGGGAAATGTGCCTTCAGACTGTCAGGGTAAGAAAGAAACAGGTAGCCCAAGTGACCTACTCTAAGTAATGCAATAGTCTATAGGAAAGTCAGAAACAAAACCAATATGCAGTCCCTGCTGCTGTCCCTTAACACTCACTCAAACTAGTTTTTTCTCTGTGACAACTTTAGCTCTTGTTTACACAAAAATCTGAGCTTGTCTGTACTCTATTCTACAAGTAGGGAAAAATCAAGTTAGCTTTTCTGTTTCTATGTTACAAGAAAACACTTTAATAAACAATTTCTCTCTTATAGCAAGGGAGCACAGCCTTTTTAGTAGCATAATCACAACAGAAAGGGGCTTTTGTGTCTTTGTTCATAAGGCAGTCCTTTAAAAATGGCTTTCAGTTTCTTGCTGCAAAATATAATTTCCCAGCAAATATTGTTTTAATCTCCTGTACTGTTATGAACATAAAGATAATGGAAAAGACATACAGAAATAGCATCATGTATGCCATCTATTAAAAATAAGAATGCTACAAAAGATCCGTTTATTTCGAAACTTGTTATCATAAAATTATAGGACAATTATGCTGGGCTCACTGCTGGCTTTGAATATAGAAATTTGTGCTGCTGCTGCTGTTTTTCTGCAATAACCACTCTTCTTCCGCAGTTCACATTTGTGGCAATCTCATATAGTAGTAGAGCCTCAGTCTGCTTCCAAAAGCTTTTTATTATTCAGTTTTAATGAAGCAGTGAAACAAATTTCTACAGCACATGGAAGCATTGCACAGCAACTTACTTTGTTGTTTAATCTAATGAGCTTGACTGTAAATGATTATGCAGCACAGAATGGATAACTTTACTAAATATCTCCTGTAGTATCCAAACTGACAGTCAGTTGTGACATGTCACAGTAACAAAACAACAGCCACTTTTCTGCAATTTGCCCTTTCAGTCAACTGAAAGCACTGCCAAGTGGAGGGCTCATTAAGAAAAATCACTTCTTTTATGAGTGGTGCCCATGCAGCTCAACGATTACAAGTTGCCTTCCAACACAGACACAGCTAAAAGCTGAGGGGTCCAAAAGGTCTTTGCTACATCAGAGTGAAAGCCCAGAGTGCCCAGTCTACTCAAAAAACTAATTTACTTAAAGGAGCTTTAACAAATTGTTTGTGTTTTCCAAAACCCACCACAACAATCTACTGTGTACAGCTACTCCTGATCTAAGAGGAACTAAAAAAAACAGAGGAGAAGGCTTTTCTGATTCTTCAGCATCTCAAATGAAACTGCACACATGTGGTTTCAAACCTCAGAATAATAGGATTAATTTTGCATGTTAAAATAAGAATGCATAGAATGCATATGGTGCAATTCAGGACATTTCATTAATGCTCACGTAAATGTTCATTTTTGTGGCATCTATCATTCTCAACATAATCCCTAAAATAGGATTTGGTATGTAAATGGGTCTGATGGTCCACTTACATATGATCATCTGATCACCAGCATTTTTTCCAGTAATACCATCCTTTAAAAGCTGTTTTGGGGAAGTCTAGACATATGCACACTAGTATATGCAATAAATTATAGAAGACTGCAACCCATTTACTATTGCAACAAACCACTTGTGACATTAAGTGCAAGTTTCCTACTCATTTTATTTTGTATCATTTCTAGGCACAAATGACAAATCTGACAAGAATATATTAGACATACTTGAGAAAACAGAAAAAATCTTGATACTGAACTTATTTGTATAGGTTTATATTCATGTCTGTTTAGATATACATGACATATAGACCATTAAATATGAACTACCAGTGAAAGTCAATTCCTTTGCTAAATGTTATTTTAAGATTTAGACTGAATACACTCATTAATGGAAAAGATACCCCTCATTAAGCTAACTTTAATTAAATTAATTCTTGTGCATACCAGTACCACTTCACACATTAGGTTGAACACTCTGAAAAGTCAAAGTTGATCTTAAACAGCAATTCAGTTTTAAAATTGTCCTGGTTTTAGCTGGGATAGAGTTAATTTTCTTCATAGTAGCTAGTATGGGGCTGTGTTTTGGATTTGTGCTGAAAACAGTGTTGGTAATACAGGGATGTTCTAGTTACTGCTGAGCAGTGCTTACACAGAGTCAAGGCCTTTTCCACTTCTCATACCACCCTGCCAGCAAGTAGACTGGGGGTGGCCCAAGAAGTTCGGAGGGGACACAGCTGGGACAGCTGACCCCAACTGACCAAAGGGATAGTCCAGACCATATGACGTCATGCTCAGCATATAAATCTAGGGGAAGAAGAAGGAAGAGGGGGGGACATTCAGAGTGATGGTGTTCGTCTTCCGAAGTAACTGTTATGCGTGATGGAGTCCTGCTTTTCTGGAGATGGCTGAACACCTGCCTGCCCATGCAAAGTGGTGAATGAATTCCTTGTTTTGCTTTGCTTGTGCATGTGGTTTTTGCTTTACCTATTAAACTGTCTTTACCTCAACCCACGAGTTTTCTCACTTTTTCCCTTCTGATTCTCTCTCCCATGCCATCAGAGGGGAGTGAGCAAGTGGCTGGGTGGTGCTTAGCTGCCAGCTGGGGTTAAATCACAACAAAAATAAATAGTGATGATATACAAAAAATAAAATAGCTCCGTCAAGATAACAGAAGGGATCCTATAAATACTCATCTTACTCTAAGGTATAAGTGCTGGAGCACTAGAAAATTAAAAAGGAAAAAAAAAAAAAAAAGATGAGGACTTAATTCAGGAAAAAAATGACTCGGGCAGCAAGGCAAAGAGAGGTCTATAAAAAAAGTTTAAAGATGACTGACAAAAAAACATGAAAAATGAATTATTTTTCACTTGCAAGCATGTTATCAGTCTGTGCAGCAGATACTGGAAAGTGATTTTGTTCAGAATCTTCATCGTCACCATAAAAGAGCACTACTGAGTAGCAGAGACAATGTCTGCATAATGTTGTTTCAGGGCAAGCATTCACTACATTTAGGGGAGAGGGGACTCTACAAATGAGGAGAAGGAAGGAAATATATTTTTAACTCAGGCAGGACACTTGCTAGAGCCCTTTACAAGTTCAAACAGGACAGCACTGTTCTCAAATGCACCCTATGAAGAAAGGTTCAACTGCTACAGATACATATATATATATATATATATGGGCTAGATTACATGCTACTCCCAGCTGCTGCAAGGGAGGAATGCATTCCTCTTCTCTCTCATCACATATACTTAGAATAATACAGATCTACTTTCACCTCATGATAGTGTCAAATGGATACGCCTTGGTACCTGAGTGCATATATTTGAAGGTAAATCTGCCCTAACCTCAATTATTTTACTCTATAAGTAGCATAATTAAGTGGAGTGCACAAAGATGTCTACAAATTAAATGAAATGCAACTGAAAAGTCTTAAAGAATCATAGGAAAATGGGCTAGAAGGTTACCAATTTTGCTTCCCCACCCCCTCTTGACAGATTTACCTAACCTGTTTTTAAAAACCTCCAGTGACAGACATCCCAAATACTCCCAGACAACCCATTCTAGTATTTGGCTTTCCTTTTGCAACTCATTCTTTACATGTAAATTACCCTTGTTCATTATTTAAATCCGCTGCTTATCCTTATTACAGCAGACATGTAAACTAGCTTATTCTTTCCTCCTTCAGAGGATTTTTTAAAATATATAAACCAACACATAACTTTTGATTATCCGATCTGACATTACAATACAACATCAATGCTTTCCATGTCTCAGGAGATACTCAAAACCATGGCAACAAGCAAGTGGTTTGAAACACAGGATTCATCTAGAAATCATTCAAGCCTCTGGATGGATTCCCAACTGATGGTCGTCTCAGCAAAATGCAGGAAGATAATAAAGGACAAAGAAACCCATTTGCTCATATACCAAGACAGGAGAGACCCCTCAGAGGCTTTTCTGGAGAGGAGCTGTCAGTCAACTCAGCTTCTGACTTGCCTGATTATTCTTTTAACTTTCAGACAAGGAGCTGTTGGGAATCAGGCTATTCTGTTTAAGGAAATGTTTCTCATAATCACTCTCTCCCAATTAAATAAAGTAACTCACTTTCCAATAGGTTATGCCTGCACACAGTTTAAAAGAAATGAATGCTGCTTTCAGCTATATTAACTGTGTTCTTAGTCTTGCACCCTGTATACACTACTTATTAAGGCCATTTAAAGGGTATTTTATTTTAATTCTGGCAAAATCTTACATACTCTGGCCACATATATTTCAATTAAGACAATGGATAGACTCCTATTATCACATCAAATACAACACTAACATTCTCTAATGTTGGTGAAAATGATTTTTGAATAAAACATTCCTTCATGGAAAGCACTTCACCAAGGAATGGCAAAATAATTTCAAGCAAAAGCCAGTTAACCATCATTCCAAAGACAGGTGACACAAACAATGACAGGGAATTGAGAGCTAAAAACAAAAAGACAGAAAACTGTTTCTTGCAGAATTGGTTGTTTTTAAACTCAAAAGAGGGAGCATGACCTGTTACGGAAAAGCAATATCCCCTAAAAGGGGAAGATAGGGAAGGAATAAAATGGATAATAAACAACTTTTTACAGTTCGGGTTATTGATAGAATGTGAATCTGAATATAACACTCCTATCTTGCTGGGGGGGGGTGGGGTGGGGGGTGGAGAGCCAGACGGGAAAAGTTACCATTTAGTGCAAGACTTAAGTGCCATAAATAATGTAGTTGAGGACTTACATCCTGTTGTGGCGAATCCGTATACGCTACTGACTAGATTAAAAGAAACTCAAAACTGGTTTACCATTTTGGATCTAAAGGATGCCTTTTTCTGTTTACCACTTGCCAAAGAGAGCCAGAAAATTTTGCATTTGAATGGGAGAATCCCGATACTGCAAGAAGAACCCAGTTAACTTGGTCAGTGTTACCACAAGGGTTCAAAAATAGCCAAATTTTCGGGAACCAATTAGCCCGGGAGCTTGAAGGATGGAATCCAGCATCTCCAAATGGGACATTATTACAATATGTAGATGATTTATTAGTTGCTATGACAACTAAAGCTGAATTTTCTGGGACTGAATGGTTACAGAGTATCTCAGCAGATAGCCCACTTGATCCAGACACAGGTAACCTATCTTGGATACAGAATTTTGAAAGGAGGACAAGAGCTAGGAACAGAATGAAAGGAAGCCATCTGCTGGACACCAAAGCCAACTATGGTAAAAGAATTGCAGACTTTCCTCGAGATGACAGCATTTTTTCTCAGTGGCGAAGTCACCGAACCAGTGGTCCATGACTGTCTGGAGACAATGGAAGCGGTTTACTCCAGTCGACCTGACTTAAAGGAAGAACCACTGGAGGACGCCGAAAATAATCTGTTCAGTGACGGAAGCAGTTTTGTGAGACAAGGACATTGTTAAGGCCAGTTATGCAGTAAACCGCTACTTGTAAGGTGAACCCTTGGACGAGAAATGGAACAGACTCTTCTAAGTGCTGTTAATCACCTTTACTGCTATCAAGATTAAAGAGCAACCAGCATGGATCCCTTATTCAAAAGTCAAAAAGGCCTCCCCTCCATGGGTGGTGGAACAACAGGATTCCTTAAAGTTAAAAATAAGATGGCAAAGTGTATAAATATGTTGTGTTTATTGTAAATGTGATGACCATGAGTCCAAACTGTGAAATGATCCACTGAGACCAAAATGCGCATTTAATGCTATCCCAGAGTGTTACACAAATACTCCACAAAAGTGATTGTTAGAAATGTACCCAGATCCCAGAAAACTTGAAAAAATAAGTCCCTTTAATAGGGATACCACTTCCTAATCAAATCAGTTGGACCAATCCAAAATTCTAGGGAAACACCAACTTAGTAAAGCACCCCAGTGTAAGTTGGAATTGAGAACTGGAGAGCAGTATTTTACTTTCACCGGATTTTGGCTCGCCATGTTTATACAATTCAGGGAGTGAAGAATTTGTGGGCTATTTTGAAAACTGTAGTGAGCAATTATCGTTGGAATTGTCAAAAGCAGCTCACATTATGGTGAGACTAAATTTTACAGGCCTCCCAGTTCCCAATGGAACAGGATGGTATGGGTTGTGTGGTGGAATTGCCCAGAAAATATTACCCTTAGGATGGAAAGGAGCATGTACACTAGGAGCTCTGGTCCCCAATGTGACGATAATTAGTAAACTACATCAACAGAAGGGATAGATTAGAACTTTTCTTAGACAGACAAGAGCTCACAACGCCATTGCAGATAGACCCACAAAATACCACAGTTTTGTAAGGTGGCTCCTCCCATGGCTTGGTGTAAGTGAATTAGAACAAACTTTAGTGAACATTTTGGCGGTAAAAGAAATAATAGAAAATAGGAGTATAGATGCAATACAAGCCCTACAGAAAGAGGTTTCTAGCCTGTCACAGGTGGTAGGTCAGAACTGAATGGTATTGGACCTGCTGCTGGCCACACAAGGAGGTGTCTGTACCGTTGTAAACACTAGCTGTTGCATGTATGTGGATCAAAGTGGTAGGATATCTACTGATTTGGAAGAGATTTGGAAACAGACTAAGATGTTACACAGAATGACTTTAGATGACACCTCTTGGGGATTTGAGGAAGTCTGGAACAGATTAACCTCTTGGTTACCAAATCTTAAATGGATTAGATAATTGTTTGTGCTTATATTAATTGGAAGTCTATTTGTTTTGTGTACTTGTTGTATAATTTGATGTTCAATGTGGTGTTGTCAGAAGAATATGGATGACTATGCTACCTGGAGGAAAAATAAGATTAAGCATGAAGTCGCAACAGGAAAATATTTCACTCGACGGACAAGCGATGATGGTGTATTATAGAGAGTTGCGAAAGAATTCGCAAGGGTGCTAGAAAAGGGGGGACTGAAACAAAGGTATAAGACAAGGAAAAGGTTTTTAACATGCATAATTAATCAAATTTGAGTTTCCATAGAATTTTATTCTATAATGATTGTGTAAGATAACTGTACCATGGAAGACTTCTTTTATCCTGTGGTTAATATTCAACACACAATTGACAAAAACCAGCACAAGGTTGAAATAAGCAAAAGACAGTGGAAGGAACCAATGAGAAAAGAGTTCATCTGAAGGACAGACAATTTAAGGGGGCTAAGTGCCGTAAACCACCACCAGAGACCACCAGGAGACCACCGACTCATTTAACAGTGCATGTGTTAAGGACATTTGAATATGTTACTAATTTCCTGGAAATCTTAAGACTATGCAAATAATCATACTGAATATGAATGTATGTACTCTATATAATTCAGATGCTGGTAACACGAGGCATGCATGTTAGGTGGAGATATCCCCCATGCGTCCAGTGCTTTAATAAAGATGTCCACTTAATAACTCTTCGATGTTATTAAGTTTGAATTTCTTAAGTTTGCATTTCTTTAAATCAATGGAAACTAAATACCGATGTAGCTTTAAAGTCTCTTGAACATCTCACATCCTACTCCTAAACCTGTGCAGCCTTGTGTTGTAACAAACCTTGCAAAACTGGCAGATAAAGGGACTCTGCTCTATACATTTGGTCCCATCCTGGACTGGGACATGGCAACTTCTTTCCCTCTTTGACTAACAATCCCATTTAAAGGGCAAACTTTTCCTTTCTCTCCAAACCAAGTAAACAACTAATTTCACAGTTCTTTAGGCAGCAGCTCTGATTTTATTGTCAAGGGACTGGATCACTTTTCCTGTCTCAAAAAGGGAGATGTTTGTCCACGTTCCAAGAAAAATGCAATCAGACATAAGGTTTGGCAAGAAAATCAATGTTTGGCATTTACAGCTTGCTTAGAGATACACAGTGCAGAAGACAGTTGCAGTCTCAAAGAGATTAAAATCTGAATATGAGATTTTACTATTACCACAGTGCAAAATCTTGAGACAGAATAACTGTTTTCAAGTGTATCCTACTAATTAAGAACATGTTATTCCTTGCCAGTTTTGTCAGACGAAGGATTTAAAAAGAATCTGCATGAAGGAAAAACAGCTGTTCCAACAGTATATGACAGTTGGCAGTGGATAGAGAGAGCATGATCCCTTCCAAAAAGGGCATCACTAGTGAACTTTGTTAGTGGAACACAAGATGATATACTGTGAGTGAAACTCAATAGAAACTCAAACACAGATACTTTGGAACAAATACCTTGTCTGGACACAAGTACAACATAATATTGGCTAAAAATACAGGCAGTGTTTCACAGACCTGTCTGGTAAATAAAGCTGTAATGACAAGAGTACAGTGATGAACAGTCATTTCTAACCCATTTAAAACTGCATAACAACTCAATGGACAGGAATTTTACTTTACAGTGCTAAAAGGGTGTCAGCATTCATATTAAGCCAAGAGACCTGACATGCAATCTATCATAGAACGTGTACTGACTCAGGTTAATACCTTGGGTCTCAGATCATGGTTAGAAATGAGAAGTCTCTTTTTCAAAGCAGCAGCTAGAATAGTATAGTTTTTCAATAATAAAGCAGTTAAATATTAATTGCAAACAAAAGTTCTGATGATAATCCTGAAAGGAACATAAATCTAAGAAGCAATTTCATCTGTACGTAAGTAACATGAAACTGTTCTAAGGTGACAAGTTTATGCAACTGGTCATAGTCAACACAGGTTCATGAGGGGAAAGTCCTGTTTAACTAACTTCATTTCCTTTTACAACAAGGTCACCCATCTAGCTGACCAAGGGAAGCCAGTAGATGTGGGTTTTTTTGGATTTTAGCAAAGCATTTGATATTGTCTCTCACAGTATCCTTCTGCACAAAATGTCCATCACATAGCTAGACATGACCATAATATGCTGGGTGAATAACTGGCTGATGGGTCAGGCTCAAAGAGTTATCATGAATGGGGTTACATCAGGCTGGTGGCCAGCCACCAGTGGGGTTCCCCAGGGCTCTATTTTACAGCCAGTGCTCTTTAATGTTTTTATAAATGATCTGGATGCAGGATTTGAATGTACATGAAGTAAATTTGCTGATGATATTAAATTAAGAGGAGCTGTGGACTCCCTCAAGGGTAGAGAGGCTTTACAGGGAGATCTGGGTAGACTAGAGAGGTGGGCCATCACCAACATGAGCAAGTGATGGATTCTGCACTTAGGATGGTGTAATCCTGATTATACATAGAAACTGGGAGACAAGAGGCTGGAGAGCAGCCCTGCAGAAAGAGATCAGGGGCTTTGTCTTGATGGCAAGCTGAGGATGAGTCAACAGCGTGCCCTGGCAGCCAAAAGGGCCAACTGTGTCCTGGGGTGCATCAAGCACAGCATAGCTAGCCAGTTGAGGGAGGTGATTGTCCTACTCTACACTGCACTGGTGCAGCCCCACCTCGAGTACTGTGTGCAGTTTTGGATGCCTCAATATAAGGACATCAAACTATTAGAGTGTGCCCAGAGGAAGGCGGCCAAGATGGTGAAAGGCCTCGAGGACAAGACTTCCGAGGAGCCGCTGAGGTCACTTGGTCTGTTCAGCTTGGAGAAGAGAAAGCTGAGGGGTGACCTCATCACAGTCTACACCTTCCTCAAGGGGGGCAGTGGACGAGGAGGTGCTGATCTCCTCTCTCTGGTGACCAGTGATAGGACATGAGGAAATGGTATGAAGCTGCATCAGAGGAAGTTCAGATTGGACATTAAGAAATGGTTCTTCTCTGAGAGGGTGGTTGGTCACTGGAATAGGATCCCCACAGAAGCGGTCATGGCACCAAGTCTATCAGTGTTCAAGGAGTGTCTGGATGACGCTCTTATTCATATGATTTATTCTTAGGTAGTCCTGCGAGAAGCAGGGAGTTGGACTCGACCTCTATGGGTCCCTTCCAACTCAACATATTCTATGATTCAATGATTCTCATTACTTTACATACAAAGCTACTGGGTTGATTTATGCACCACAGTATTTGTATAACAAGGTTTAATTTAATTTATCAAAGCACAATTCAAATTTTTAGAAAAAGTCCTTATGAATTAATTTGGTCTGTGAGAGTTCAGTGGCAGTTACTGGAGTCTCAGATTCTTCCACTCTAGGTGCCAAGTTATGCAAAGGAAGTCACCTTACAGCAGCTGTTTCCAGAATGGCAGTGCTCTCTCACAGCCACCTCAGCACAATGCTCCACAAGGATGACTTCCTTCACCCTGCAGCTGACCTGAAGAGTCACTGACAGTTTCCTGCTTCGCGGGGCTCTGCACACTAGTGAGGTGGGCTTCAGGGCAGAAGGAGCTAAACATGGCTCTAACATCTCACCCCACCTGTATTGGGTTTGCATGACAAGGTTTTGGTAGTGGGGGGGCTACAGGGGTGGCTTCTGTGAGAAGCTGCTAGAAGCTTTCCCCATGTCTCACAGAGCCAATGCCAGATGGCTCCAAGACGGATCTGCCACTAGGCAAGGCTGAGCCCATCAGCAACACTGGTGGCACCTCTGTGATAACATATTTAAGAAGGAGGGAAAAAAACCAGCTGCATAACTGCAGCTGGAAGAGAGGAGTGAGAATATGTGAGAGGAGTAACCCTGCAGACACCAAGGTCAGTGAAGGAGGGGGAGTAGGTGCTCTAGGCACCGGAGCAGAGATGCCCCTGCAGCCTGTGGTGAAGATCACAGTGAGGCAGGCTGTCGCCCTGCAGCCTATGGAGCTCCACGCTGGAGCAGGTGGATGTACCTGAAGGCAGCTGTGACTCCATGGGAAGCCCGTGCTGGAGCAGGCTCCTGGCAGAACCTGTGGACCCAGCGAGCAAGAGGAGCCCACACTGGAGCAGGTTTGCTGGCAGGACTTGTGACCCTGTGGGGGACCCACACTGGAGCAGTCTGTTCCTGAAGGACGGCACTCCATGGAAGGGAACCAGGCTGGAGCAGTTTGTGAAGAACTGCAGCCTGTGGGAAGGACTCACGTTGGAGGAGTTTGTGGAGAACTGTGTCTGGTGGGAGGGACTCCACGCTGGAGCAGGGGAAGAGTGTGAGTAGGAAGGAGCAGCAGAGATAACGTGTGATGAACTGTCTGCAACCCCCATTCCCTGTCCCCCTGCACCACTCGGTGGGAGGAGGTAGAAGAAATCGAGATTGAAGTTGAGCCCAAGAAGAAAGCAGGGGTGGGGGGAAGGTGTTTTAAAATTTGGTTTTATTTCTCATTACCCTGCTCTGATTTTGATGGTAATAAATTAAATTAATTTCCCCAAGTTGAGTCTCTTTTGCCTTGGATAGCAGCAACTGGTGAGTGATCTCCCTGTCCTTATCTTGACCCACCACAGCATCAAAAAGTTCTGCAAGTAACACTGGATTTCTCCCAATCCCTTCTCTTTCACCAATAAGATCAATACTTGTGAATAAGAAAAACTTGGCTAAATCTTCTCTGTGGGCTTTCTAATGCCCCAAGCTGGAAGTAGTCAGTTTGCCACACCACAGAGGGTTTTGCTTCCTAACAGATCAATCATTTTGGCAAATATCAAGTCCTTTTAACACATTAGGTGTTTAAATAAATAAATAAATGATTTTGAAATGTCAGTTGTCTAAAAAAGCAACTTCTGGACACAGACAGAATTGGAAATGACTTGGCCACTGCTACCACAAGTCTCCCTAAAATTACACTGCAAGTAGAAGAGAAGGGAACATACAAGGGTAGAGAGCAAATAAGTGTTCTCACTTCCAGACCAGCTCCCTTTCTGGATGCTGTACAGCACCTGATTCTGGTCTGGGAGCAAATGAGTCACCAGTCAATTTACTTACAAAGTCATAATTCCCCCCAACAATGCTTACACTAGTTCTACGGTTTCCATAGCAACTAATGTATTTGAAATGAAAGAAAAAGTAGTAAGATAAATAGGAAGCATAACATACATTGCGAAAGTGTAGGTGTGCATAGCACTAATTATTAATGGTCTGCTGTGGAATGAATTGCAAATTGCCTTTTCAGTAATGGCTTTTCCATTGAGAAGTAACATGGGTCCACATATCTGCATTACTAACGCTACATTTCACCAGTAAAAAATTAACACCGATGGATCTCCTAGCTTTTGAAGCAAAATATACCTTTATCATATTTGAAATAAGCATCTTCTCTGACCACATTCTGAGTGGTGTTTCTGTTGATATCAGTAACAATTTGGGTCACTAAGGAACTTTTTTTGGTAGTGTTAAGGGCCTTACCCTTTAGCTTGAAGTTTTGCTGTCAAGTCAGCAAATATCTTGAGTGACGTGGATTTAGTAGTCAGCTAATACCATTTCACACGAACCAAGGGATTGCATACAACCAGTTACACATTGGAAAGTTACTGTATGCTTGAAAAAGGTGACATCATGAAATGTAAGTGATTAAATATTTTTAAATCTCTGTAGCATCATAACTTACCACTACAAAATTTTTCTAAGGTAATTCACTGATTTTATTAAATACCTAGGGCATGCAGCATGCATTTCTGCACATATGCTGTTCTTTAAAATATCCCACACTTCCATTAAGAAGTGCTAGTCAGACAGTCACAGCGTTCAAGAGTACCAAAGACAATTCTATGATTCCAGCCAGGAGTAAGTTCATGAAATAAGCAGGTGAGAGTCAACCTTATTACTTGCAAATAAAGACAGCAGGATTTACAGCACATATTAGACCTTATTTACTAAAAAAAAGAGAGACAAAGAAAATACCAGAACACAGACATCTTTTGTCAATTACTAGGTTTGATTGACAGATAATTTTAAAGTGAGATGATGCAATAAAACTGTTTAGAAATGAGGGCAGAAGTAAGACTTGCATGAGTCCAGTCATAACCATCATCCTTATCCTGTCAATAAGCATAATAACAAAGTGGATATAGAACTATGAATGGGAAATTTTGTCAGAGTACTTTTCCCAGAAGGTATAAATATCATAATTTAACACATCTAGGACAAGTGAGTATTTTATTACTTGAGAGACACAGCAAATGGGATCTTCGTCCCACCCACTCTCTGCCCTGTGCCACCGCTCCCACACTTTCATGAATAAAGTATTTTACAAGCAGAATTATAAAACTTCCTACTTGGTAGTTTTGTCTGAAAAATAACCCTAACACTAGTTACTAGGTTCCCTATTATGGTTGTTTGTGAAATATTAAAGCTTTATCCGCAGGCTTTTGCCATCTCGGAGTTACTCAAAACCGCCTCTGAATTAGGTATTATTTGCTCAACAGAGAAGATAAGGCCCCAGTGAAAAGAATGACAGATTATGTCACGCAGTTGAAACAGAGTATCAGAATAATTCCTATTGCTATAAGATTGACTCAGCAGAGACTGGTTAAATAACTGCAAGTTCAATATACAATAGTGGTAATTATTTAAAGTCTTTAAAAATATTTGTAATGCTTACCTCAATGACTCTTGTTTCAAAATCTCCATAAGTTTCTATAGGGAGAAAAATAGGGTATTACATTTCTTTGTATTATTTACCTATCAGCACCGCTCCCTGTAGATGGTATAATTTAAAAAGAACACAATTTTTATGTAAAAATAATTTATAAATTAATCTCAGCAGTAAGTAGAAAAGGTAAGAATAATTTGAACAAATGTATCTAAAGTGAGCTTTATTAGTTGCTTCCTTTTTAAAAGACCCCAAATATGTTTTTTTACTTGACTTCATTCAGTCAGTCTCTTTTAGAATAAGGTCAGTGAAAAAATAGCATACAGCTCTTATTTACAAAGCACAGGGTTTTTTTCATTTCTTCAGTAAAATCAACATATGTGAGGAAAACTAGCTTTTAAAAAATCCAGTTAAAATTGTAACTTCCCAGAAAGTGTAATACTACTCTTATAATTACAACACAGGTCCTGTTATAATTATGAGAGGATAACTGTTAAATAGATTCATTGTGCTCTATTACGGACCCCAACCTCCAAGTACAATCAATATCTCATCTGTTTAAGTACCATACATGCAGGGAAATACGATGGAAACAGTCTCCAAAGACTGTGCAATCTAAATAACCAGAGTAGCACAAAGGAAGAAAAATAATAATTTTTTAAAATAGTAAAGCAAGAAATAAAAATTTAACTGTTTTATTTGAATATCACACAGAAAGCAAAGCTGATGGAAAAGCTGAGACATCCTCGGAATCTGTTGAAAATTTTGATAACAATCTTACTATGTATCCTCTCCGAATTAGATCTGAAACTTTCTTTTGGAAATCACTGCAACTCACCATTTCCACCGATGCATTTTTGTCAAATTATATTTTATATTCTTCCTAATTCTTTCCCACTGCAGAAATGCCATGAAAAATTACTATCCACAGCGTGTTATGAAAATTAAATGTTTGGGTTTTCCCTGGCTGGCAGTGCCTTCTTCCCTAAATACTGCTCTAAAACTGTGAATAAACCCCAAATTTCATATACACTGAGCAAAAGCTGCAAATTGTTAAAAAATAAAAAAGTAAATCACCAAATCACTTCCATCATAGCCAAACTGTTATCCAATATTGTTCAGAATATTCTGAAACTTGTATTAGACAATTATCAGGGATCCAAAGAAACTGCAAGTTTCTTGATACATATTTCAGTGAAATTCCAGAAAAAGGTGTGTGTGTGTAAAACAAAACAATAAACAGCCACTTCAAATAATCAAGAATCACATAGCCAGACTTCTTTTTTATCTCTCTCAATTTCAAATTCTGCCTGAAAAAATGTCTTTGCAATCAAAGACAATTACAGCATCATTTACTTTGTCTAGTAACAGTTAAGGTGTTTTGCATTGTAAAATAAAGATGGTTTCTATGTCAAAGCTGTGTTCAAGTCTTTTCATCACAGTGGTGATGTGTTCAGCGTTTCATTACATATTCACATTTCACACATTATATATTCATCGCTAAGTGACAAACATATCCTTTTCACTGCACAGAAAGTTAGTAAGTTTCTGCTCTGACATTAGAAGGGATTTCAAAGAAGTAAGATGTTTTTGAAACATTTTACAACATTGTGGGGGAGGAAGGAGCAAAAATATTGGAGAGCTCTGGGCATCTACATGTATTGCCTCCAAAGACAGTAAGTCCAATGGAGATCGCAAAACCGTGCAAACAGCAGCCCAGTCAGGCCTTCACCCTGAGACATGCTGTAAAAAAAGTCAGCATGCAAATCCCTTATGCTTGGCTTTCAGCAGTTCCACCAGCATTTTTCAAAATCCATCTTATAGACACAGGCAAAAAATGCTGCAAATCATGGATACTGCCAAAAAGATCCCATTTTCTCCGATTTTCTGCTTCAAAACCTGATGCGCACACAAACACCTGAATATAAATTGGAAATATATTTGTTTCCTTTTATGCAACTGAGAGCATACTTATAATTTTATATAATCTATAATTTAATACAGATATGCTTTCCACAAGGAGTATCCTATTATCAGCTTGATTGTGGGAAAAAAACTACCGACTTTGAAAACAATGGAGTAAAATGCTACATCTTGGTATAAGAAGCAGAATAGATAAAAGATCCTTCCAACCTCCTGTTTTTCCAGTTTCTCTCACGAACAAGAGCATTTCAGTATAACAATGAAGACCAGTGTTAATTAAAGTATTTAATACTTATTTTATTTGGCATAGTCACAATGAGACTCTGGAGAAAGGCTTGGGAGCTGAAAACAGTATAATGGTGAAGAAATAGGGACTCATTCCTTCATTAAATATTGCTTTATCATTTACACATAACCTCCAAGATGATTATAAACATGATCATTTCACCACAATTTAGAGATCTGTTAGTCTACAAGAAGCAGATTTTTAGCTCACAGTAGAGAATATGAATGCCAACACTGTTCCCTCTCTGAAGCCTCTTCAGTTGCATAGCAATACTGTAAACTTGGAAGAAAAAGAATTTTATTTCCAACTGAAAAATACTGTTCTTTCTCTGCTTATAGCTAACACAATAAGTAAAGGTGTAAGAAGTAAGAAGATGCCCCTGAAAGAATGAAGCATTAAAGAAAAAAAAAAAAAAAAATCACAGTATGTAATCAACATCACTAGTATCAGTCAAAAGCAAAATCAAGGAAAACACTGGAAGGTAAAATTCATACATGCATAAATGTTGTTTACAACAGCTGCCACATCCTTTAATGGAATAAACTACTTGAAAATATATTTGAATTTAAAAACAACATAGTCTTGTGTTCAAAGGATGGAACTAGAATCATGAAATTTTCTTTACTTTCTCTATATTCCACCACTGACTTATGGGAAATTTGGAAGAATTCATTAATTTCTCACATCTTCTATTTTTCAGTTGTAAGATTCAGTGACAGGCTGCCAAGGCCATTGTCACATCACTGCCTTCTGTGGAATACTTGCTTTCAAGGTAATATAATGAAACACAGGGAAGTAAATATAGGAAGTCTGTCATTTGTATACTGCAGTATTATGCTGATATTAAAATAGAATGAATTGCTCCTAAAATTGAAGACAACCAAAAAAATACTCAAAGAGATTGGCAGGCAAGCTCTCCTTAAATTCACAAGGTAAACCTGAGGGAAACAGTATTATCTCAGACAGCACAGCAACCGAAGCCACAAAATCATCAGTACCAGCTATAGGAATGAAAAACCTTGGAAGGGAACAGAGAATAGATTGCATGAATTTATAAAGGAGAAAGCTACAAATACGCAAGTGTAACTTCAGTCTACAAGGAAAAAGGCACTAGATCACACTGGACAGACAATGCTCTCACTACCTTATGGCTCGGTTCAAAGCATGTCTGAACTTTTAATTAACATCCAATAGAATGCCACCAGAAAACCCTCACAGACAGAAAGAAATTAATACACAAAGCACCAGCCAGACCGGGGAGCAAAGCTGATTGCAAGAAGATCAGACAACAATATAATTGTGATTCCATGCACGTAATTTCCCACTTGTGTTGACTTGCTGCAACATATGTTCCAAGATCCAAGCTTGCATTGGGAGAACATATTCCTTGACAACGAGAGCGCCGAAAACATGAACAAGCTTAACACTTAGAATGACTGCAACAAGCCTGAAATAACAGCGCTAGAAAACATCAATTGTCTGTCTTGGCTCATCTTACTACAAAAGCCCACAGAAAGAGGACAATAAACAACCAAGCATCATTAAGTACTTCACAAAAAACCTCAGCTGAATATGAGTAACAACTCATTTTCATATTTAATTAGTTGAAAAGGATTAGGCTTCTAAATGTTAAACAAAGCGACTACAGAATTTCTAGTGGTCTGAATAACACCACTGTAAAAAGAGTTATCTCTTCACTCTGTGTATAGGAACTCTACTTTCACTATAATATTTAATCAGGCAGCAAATATATAAATTAATAACTTAATAACTATTAAGTTAATAACTATTAACTTAATATTAATTACGTTCAAACTACATTATCTTTAACCATATTTCACTATATGACCTAGAAAAAAAAAGCCTGATTTATCCCACAGGATCCTTTAAGAAACTATAAAAAAATATGGCTATATTTCATACTCAAGACAATTGATATTGAACACAGAAAAATATTTCTATACTTGAAGATTCCTGTAACAGTCTAGAAATAATACAGTATTCTGTATACAACACCATACAGTCTATAACATAATAGTCTAACAGCTATATTAAACTAAGCAGTGATTTAACAAATCTCACTTGTGTTAACAGAACTTGTTCTTTGATTTAGCTGCTTTGCTTCATGTATGTGCATATAAGAGAGAAGTATCAAATCAATTTTCAGTCACAGGAAAAGTCAGGATATCACTTTCTCTGAGCCCCTTAGCCTTTCTGGTAAGTAATACTAAGATAGATACTCAGTTTTCTTACCTCCATTGGGACCTGGGTCAGGAGGATCCAGAATGACACCTCCCCAACAATTTCCACTCCATCCTCCCTCTCTCTTAACTTTTATTTTTCTTCTCTTCTCCCATGTATCTCTCTGCTGAATAATCTCAGACTGAATTCTCTCTCGTTCTTCTTTTTTTCGTTGGGTAACTGCCTGGATTCTCCCACCTTGTATCACAGGAGCATTAAGACCAGGCCAGAGGAAACCAGAACGTCCTTAAACATAACAGAAAATTACATTTTATTCCAAGTTAGGACTGAAACTCTGCACACTGGAAAAATGCAATAAAATTCAAAGGTTCTCACATATTTCAAGTGCATTTTATGACACAGAACGAATATTTAAAAGCCAAGAATAACTCTAAACAATCATATCAGGATTTTCTTTAAAGGACAAAAATATCTCAAGCAGTTCTGACACCATGGAAATTAAAAGCAATTTGTCAATTTATTAAATCAAGAAACGCTATACACAAAAAGGTCAAGACAAGTCTTCAGCCCCTTATTTGTGAATCTACCTTCACCAATCTCCTGGCCTTTATTGAGATTCTTCCTTAGCTTTTTCTTCCTTCTCTTTCCTCTTCCTTTCTTTACTCCCACACCAGTCTCTGCCAAAGCTCCTTTCCATAGCTCATCAGCTGTCACTGAAATAAAAATGCTTTCATAAGTAACGTACAAGTTACAGCTTATACTGGAAACTGAAGCTGAACAAAAAAAACCTCGAAAAGTTAACCCTTGGTTGATCTTTGCTAGGATTTAAAACTGCAGGATTACTGCCTTGCTAAGAAAATTATTTCCCACTGTGTGTTTATCTGTATCTGGTGCAGAGATGTCCCTCTACTCCTGATTATTGCAACCAGACAGGCACACAGCCAGGTGCATGGTTTTTAAAAGGATTTTCAAAATCTACTCAATGGCAAACATTCCTAATCAGTAACCAGTAAGGTATTAAATCCCAGGTCATTGAAAGAAAATCATTCATTAGTAACTCAGAGCAGCAATACCTGCAAGCACTTATCCAAGGACAAATGTAATTGACAGTCAACTTGAATCACTCCTAAAAATATCCAAGGGTTAGCCTGCTTTAAAAAGCCACAATACACAAGAAGTTAACAAACAACACAAATCTGTAGCTGTTCTCATGTTCTGACAAAATACAAGCCCCGCCCCCCCCCCCCCCTTATTGCCTGTATAAATGCAAAGGAATGTAAGGTAGAAAGAATGTAAGATGCCTTAAACAGCCTTATCACAGCACTCAGGCTTTGGTCAGGCCTCCTCACTCAGTGGCTGTGTACAGGACATCCACTGTCTTAAGATGTTTCACATAACATATGAAAGCATGACTTAGGAAGCACATATTTACTAGTTAACTTCAAACTACTATTTGCCTAACTGATCGAAATATAGGATATCCTCAGAACTTGGACAAAAACAAACTACACCAAAATGAAGCTGATGATGTGAAGACGACACACACATATTTCATATATTTCATCCTATTAGTCCAGACAAGAAGGCTATCACCACAGAATACACAAGCGTCACCACTGTTGTATTTGCAGATTAATGCTATTTGTTTCACCCAGGGGCAACATTACTATCGCAGTATAACTCTCTTGTCTTCTCTGATTAGAAACTGATATTGTTTATTTAAAGTTGACATAAAAAGTCAGTAAACACTTTTAAACAGGGGAATTAAAATAACTATGCTGAAATAGCTACAGTTTCCCAACAGCAATTCATGCTTGTTAGATTAATGCATGTGAGAGATCCTGTCCTGCAGACCAGCAAACGCATTGGAACTGCTATGTACAACTCGGTGAGAGACAGCAGCTACCCAGGACTTCCAGAGGTACTGCTAAGTGCCAAGGTTTATTTTGGTATTGAGGAAGTTTGTATAAGGTGTCAAGGTGGCTCTTCCAAAGCTACAATGCCCATCTTTTCAGCCAAAAATCTTTTTCAAAGGGGGATGCATAACTGTGATTCTTTTTTGAAAACTACAATCCTGAATCAAGTAATCAAAGCTCAGTACACTGGAAAGCAAGCGTACAAGGAAGGACACACAATACTACGAGTCCAGGAAGCTACAAAATAGTATTCTCTCAAGATGGGCAAGAGCAGAATGGTCTAGAAAGTCACTATATACCCAAATAGCATATTGTACGAATAGCACAACAAGACAAAATATGTAATACAGATTTCATCTGTATGACAGACAAGTGGAGATTGTGTATTACAGACAATTAGAAATGCACATGGATTGCACGTAACAGCAACATTTATCACTTCTTATATGCTGTGAGGCAAGAATTATATTTGCTCCTGGGTAGGCTTTAGTCCCTGTAAAAAAGACATTTCTGTCAGAAATTACACTTTTTTTTCTAGACATTCAAGAGAACCCTAATGTCCAGAGGTTTATGGTTAAAAAAGACCCTACAAACAGTAACTGTATCAAAGGGCTTGAAACCAGTGTCTGAACTATCAGGCACTAAAAAAATTTCCAGCTGATTACAACAAACTGATGCGTGTAGCTGTGTGCTAAATGCAAAAAGAAACCAACCCTCCCCCTCCCAAACCTTTCTGCTGCACAGAGCTCACCAAACAGAAAAACTTCACTGCTGATTGAGCATGTTACTTTCAATAACGGCCAAACTGTGATAAATACTAGACTGTCTACAAGTAGTCAATATTACCCTGAGGTAACACTGCATTAAAGTTCAGTATAGAAAAAGACTGGTAGTATGTAGGTGCTTGATGCAGATTTTCATGTTCTAAAGTGGACTATAGGACTGTTACTTAAGTTGGAAGATTGACAATCAATCACATTAAGCTTCTTAGCTTATTCAGAAAACATTATGTAACTAGCAATTTCTTTTTTTTATGATAATCCTGCTAGCCTGGAAACATGGAATTACAATGAAGGTATTTACATTTTTTCTTTGCAAGGTTATTTTTAAGATGGAACAATTCCCCAACCTACTGCAGTTTCTATGGCTTCACAAAGGGTCGTAACAGCTACAAAGGAGGCTGCAGAAAGACAGCAACAAGCAGTTGAGATGCAAGAACAGGGAGTGCTTGAGCTGGTAATACACTCAAAAAAACCCCGGTACTTTGAGCTGTATTCTAAATATCTCTACAATAAGATCCCTTAATTCCAACAGAGGAAAGGAGCAAGTCACAGAGTAAGGAGATTGTGTTGGTACCAAAGGAGACCAGTCAATGCCAACAGGTCGAGCAAGATGAGGTCTGACTGAGTCAAGTTTTGGCCTCAAGCACCACACAAACTCTGACAAAATTAGAACCAGAGGAAAACGTCAGATTTGGTACCAAAGTGCAGTTCATCTAATCGGTCTATAATAATATCATCCTGTGTTTGGAAAGCAGATCAATTCAATGAAAAATATCAGAAGCCTGCAGGCTACAGAGCTGAGAGCTCTTTGTAAGATGGCAGATATCACACTGATTTTAAGAAAAGTGACAAGAATGGAATATGGAGGGGATAGGCTGCAGTGAAGAAGATTATAACAGGGGGGGTATCCTTAGTTGCCAGCTGAGGTTAAACCACGACATGGGGACATGGCTTACGACTGTAGACAGACAACACAGCAATAAAGAAAATAAAAATCTGACCATAAGAAAGGTCAATCCAACTTGTCAGCAAAGCACCAAGATGACTGGAGAGCATCTACACAGGAAGGAGAAAGGTCTTGTAGCGGAGATAATAACCCAAACAGAAATGAGGATTGCTGTACTGCTTTTCACATTTGCAGAAATGCTCTGAAATGAAGACAGTACAGTAGGTATGCAGTCTCTGAGTGATTTGTAGCCTTGCCTTTATTTTGCCTTTGTAAAATGGGAGGCTGCATGCATTCCTCCAGAGCTAAAATAGAACCAGTCATAAAAGCCACCACACATTTCTAGCCAGTTACTGAAAAGCACATAGCTACTAACTGAAAAAAAAAAAAAGGTAATGTGTCGATTTTATTTTATGGCCTAGAAAAAGATCCACTACTGAGTTTTGCTTAATGCATGTAAGGTGATCGCTAACAACCACCAACAGTAAGTTTGTACGACACCACTCCATTTTGCTTAATCTACCTAAAAAAATGGCTGTAATATTTTGAAAAGGATTTGATTTTGTGTTTTTTGTACTATCCCTGAATTTCAGGAACCAGACAGCCCTTAGTGCTTACTTCAGATGAAGATTAATATTAGACCACACCTCAGTAACTCAGAAGTATTACCAAAACAACTTGCTGTAAACCATATCAGAAAACAGTATCCTAGATCTTGATACACTGAGATTAAAAGCAGATTTCTTTGCCTCCTGGAAGATGAGTTCCTTGCTTGCTTAGAATATAAACTACAAAGAAAAGACAAATAGCAGTAAGTTGGAAAACTGAAGGGAGTAAAAGGAGAAGACAGGATCAACTTTGTAAAACAGCTAAGTAGGCTCACTTCCACTTATAAGTAATTTTTTCTTAAGTTTTTTTATGAAAAATAGTCTTGTGGCAGCACAGCAGCAGAGATTCAAAGGCATTCATATTAATGACATAATAAAAATATTAACGAACATGTTATAATAAACATGCTTCTTTCAATGTACTGTTGCCCATTAATGCCATTATATCTATGCATCTGTACAACCTTAAAGAACTTAGTAAGGTCTTGTCACGGACTAACTGGTTTGCCTACACACCTCAGAGAAGTGTGGCTCTGTCTTCTTTAGAATCATAAAATAATTTAGGTTTGAAGGGATCACAGGATTTCAACAACCCCAACCTCTACTCAAGCACGTCTACCTCCAACTTTCTCAGAAGCGCCTCATGATAGAAAAACTAAGATATCAATTAGCTAAATAAATCTTATTTATGCACCTGAAGAAGCAAGTCGATTTACACCGACAATCAGGTTGCCAAGAGACCACTTGCACAAAAAACTTAGTCTAGAATTCCCGTAACAGAACTGGGAAGAGAACAAGATTTTCTGAGCCACCTCATGTAAACAGAAAAAACTCCTTCTTCTCCAATGTTAGGGAAGCAAAGAACAAAAACAGTGCCTGCAATCTCAAAATTTTAGTCCCAAGGTGAGAACAGTAGCCTAAACCTGGATCTATAATAAAAACTTCAATACTCAGGCAACCCCTGGTATGACTGCCACAGCAGGACTCTCAGTGGCAACATATGCTAGAATAGCATTTCAATCTCAAATTCCAGGTTCCCTATTACGCCTTCTATTCCCTAATAAGGCATATAAACTGCATATACAAGTTGTTGCTTATGGAACAAAACTACAGGACAAAAAAAATCTAAGGTGAAAACTCATAGTAACATGTAAAAAAAGCTATTTTACACACAAATTAGGCCTACAAAGGCAAAAATCACAATGAAATAGAAACAAAAAACCAACAAGAACCAGTATAAGTTAAATAGACTTCAGATTTTTAATGAACTTGCATCCATCAACGAGACTGGAAGAACAAGAGCAACAAGAGTAGCTTTTTTTTTTTACCCCTTTGCATAATGGAATATTATGCATGCATTATGAAATAGTGTATTTCAAATAACTGAGCATAAAGGTTTTTTCCTCTATCGGTCAAAAACAAATTAAGTGACACAAAGTTAGAAACAGATTAAAAGAAACCTTTGTTTTTGATATAAAGTAACACTTAGAATTCTTAATTCATATTAAAGCTAAATTTATTTTGATTTAAAAGAAACTTCCTTGAAGGAGTCAGGACCATCCGCTAATATGAATTTGCCAGCTGTTTTAAAAATACACACAAAATAATGACTGTAGAATGACTTGTAAATAGTGTTTGTATTTAGCTATCCACAGCCAGCATGGCTGGATAAATGTATAATATCTTACACATACTACCTGACGAGATAATTTTCACATTTTAAAGTCTGTACAAGCGAAATCTGAACTTCAGGTCAATCACAGCCTACCTCATGTGACTGCTCAATTATGGCATGGAAAGAAAAAACTGATAGTAGTGATAGTTGCCAGCATAATGGGTGCTCAATCCAGCAGCTTCCTGAGGTGATCCCAGGTCAGTTTGCAAGGGGAGTGAGGTAGATGCAGCTGGATCAAGACAGGAGAGAGAAGGCAAAGGAAGTAACGGTGATCCTTACAATCAAAGGAAAAGATCATTTAACTTAATTCAGTGGTTAAGAACTTATCTGGAACCTGGAGACCCAAATCCTACCTGATTTGAAGGTGCAAAGTCCTGCACCTGGGTCAGGGCATCCCCTGGTATCAGTACAGGCTGGGGGATGAAGTAATCGAGAGCAGCCCTGCTGGGAAGATCTAGGAATACTGGTCGATGAAAAGCTGGACATGAGCTGGCAATGTGCGGCTGTAGCCCAGAAGGCCAACCATATCCTGGGCTGCATCCAAAGCAGCATGGCCAGCAGGTCGAGGGAGGTGATTCTGCCCCTCTACTCCACTCTGGTGAGACACCACCTGGTGTCTTGCGTCCAGCTCTGGAGCCCTCAGCACAGGAAAGACATGGACCTTTTGGAGGGGGTCCAGAGGAGGGCCACCAAAATGATCAGAGGGATGGAACACCTCTCCTATGAAGGCTGAGAGAGTTGGGGTTGTTCAGCCTGGAGAAGAGAAGGCTCTGGGGAGACTTCATTGCAGCCTTTCAGTACTTAAAGGGGGCTGATAAGGAAGATGGGGACTGACTTTTTAGTAGGGCCTGTAGTATTAGGACAAGGGGTAATGGTTTTAAACTAAAGGAAGGTAGATTCAGACTAGACATAAGGAATACATTTTTTATTATGAGACGTAAACAGGTTGCCCAGAGAGGTGGCAGAAGCCCCGTCTATGGAAACACTCAAGGTCAGGTTGGATGGGGCTCTGAGCAACCTGATGTAGTTGAAGGTGTCCCTGGTCATTGCAGGGAGGTTGGACTAGATGACCTCTAAAGGTCCCTTCCAACCCAAACCATTCCATGATTCTATGACTTCAACCATGGTCTCACACTTTCTGCAAGAATGTATGTCTCTCAGTTTTGTTTTTTTCCCACAAATTCTATTCCAAAAAACACCCCCAAAACCACCTTTCTGTTTCCAGCCCCCTCCCCATCAGTATTTAAAAGATTTTTAGGACAGAGGTTGTTGGCACAGAGCAGGCTACATGAACTACTCTAACCATCTAGGATTTGGCAATGAACTACAATTTAAGTCACTTAGGTCAGGAAAAGGTATCTTTAAATCTGGGCCTTATAATGTCGTAAATTCTCTCTCTACAGTCTTATGAAACGTGCCTAATAACAACTACAAGGCATTTAATACAAAGGTGCTAGGCAAAAATGTACACAGAGCAGCTGTCTTAAGAGCAAAACCTACAACTCATTTCAGTGGCTGAACACGAATTATTACACATGAAGCAAATGATTTAGATGTCACTTTTAATTGCACATATTAACATTTAATTTCAAGCACAATACTTATTAGTGGCTGGAGGCATTCTCACAATTACATGAAATACCTAATTCCAGAACAAAAGAAGTGAACCATCCAAAACAGAGTCTGATTTTATATCCCTTCATAATCTTCAACTGAACTTGTAGACTGTTCAAAAACTGTCAAATTAGTCCATACCATCAGTTACTCCCGACATGCTATGTTTCTAATATAGCATTTTCATGTTAGTTTTAAAAGTGGAAGTCTTTTATTCTATGACTTACTCAGCTTGTTTAAAAATACGTATGGAAACTAACTCCATTAATAGGTTAAATTCTCTCCTCCACAATTCAAAAGGGAATACCATGCAGATGATAATACAAATAGATTTATTTATGAGAGAAAACAGAATGGCATACTTGTAACATGCAAGATTCTAAGGCAGTTTCATCAAAATCAGTGTGTTCATCCCAAATGAGAACTGCCCTTGCTACTTCCTTTATCCCTGAACTGCAACTGTCAGACATCATGTGACATCACAGTTTGACTCCCTGTCTAATCCCGGTCCACAAGCAGAAAAGCGTGGATCCATAAGCAATGAGATATAGTGCTGGATTACTCTCAAGTTTCCTAAGTGACCACACTCAGAACACTGTTTTCTTCAACTGCAAAAGAGACCCCTTGCATTCTAAATGGAAATGTATAATGCATATCTGATACTGAGTTCTGCTGAAAGACAACGAGAAGATTAAAAACTCTCCCCTTCAAGTGATGCCTTTAAAAAAAAGGACTACTTTAGCAAAAAACATGTTCCTCTTCACATGTCTTAAGATGTCATCTTCTGACAATATCATCTGTTAGCTCCACAGGGCCTTTATTCAAATGTAGGAAGTAGTGAAGCATTCAGTCTATACAGCCCACTACTGAGTCATGCAAAATTAACTTGGATAGCAGGTGGTATCTAACTGCAGAACTGCAAGAATCTGGACATTGAAAATGTCCAAGAAAGGCAGGGACTACTGCAAGACCATGAAAAGGAACCTGATGCCATGTAACAGATTAGTACCAGTGGACAGATAAAAGATCATTTTAGATGAACTTCACGGACTAAAAATTAGAACTGCACATACATGAAATGTTTCCACTGAAAACTTAAGCTCATTTCTACTTATCACTGCTAGCTGGATTTCCACAATAGTGAAAAGGGAAAAAACTCATCTATTAACAAACTTTCCAGCTTCTGTTTGCCTTTGCTAACAAAAGACTGAAGCTCTAGGGGCTACCTGCTTATTCACAGATCTTTAATAATATCATTAAAAAATTTTAAAGTTCTCATGTGGATTGCAGAAAAAAATTAGTTTAGGTGTGTCTGCAAATTTCTTGGCAGAAAAAGATGCCTCTATAATCTAACTATTATCCCCATAGTATAGCATGGGAAAGTTTTGGGCAACTTCCCCAAAACCAGAAACAAATCTATTGCATTATAATAGTACAACAAAACCTCTGGAGCTGGAAAATATTATTCTGAAAGATGCATTCATACTGCTACACAGACACAGTGAATAACTCCACTTAACTGCAAGCCTTGAGCATGCTTTCACAGTTCACTTGGCATTAGAATTTCACATTTTTTAAAACTGGCAATTTAGCACAATGTCAGCACTAAGCTGCAGACATGGGATTTTCAGGTTAGTCACAATTCAAATCCTGAATAAATCCAGCTACAAAACCCAAACCAAAACTGCTGTAAATTATCCTGACAAATATCTGAGAAATTGTATTTTTGCTTCATAACATCTTATTAAAAAACCAGGACCTTAACTTAGCTAATAGATGCTCTTGTAAATGCTACTACCTTTTGAAGGTTGCTCTGAGTATTAAAGCTTTAATTTGCAGCTTTTTTTTTTTAATAATAAGCATTATGAAGCTGGTCTCAGCATCACCAGATGGATACGGAGAACAGAGCTTTCAGTGAGGTTTGCAAAACTAAACACCATTGGCCTGGTTTCTTTCCTCAAAACAAAATAAAAACCACAGGCCTTCGCAAAAGTTACACTGCACAGTACCAAATCAAAACCCAACAAAATAGCCCCCCCCATTAAGTACAGTTAGCTGTAATGTATTTAATATTCACTCCCTTTTTTCTGACTAAAACCAATTAACCAACTATTCTTCAACACATATGCACACACAGGCATTCCCCTTGTACAAGGGAAAAAAAAACCCAACAAACAGTTGTATATTTGGAGCTGTTTACATCCTTAATGCTGAAACATCAAAACTCTTCATATGTTACTACTGACTATGACAAGTAGTAACTCAGTAATTGTTTATCTGGACTGTTCATACTAAAAGAAATATTATTTAAAAATCGAAAAAAAATTTTTCACTCTGATCCTCAAATTAGGCACGGCAGAAAAAATTAATAATTTAATCCAAAGAAAATTCACACAGGACTATAAAAATTTAACATAAAATGTAATTAAGGAGCAAGCTTTCAGGAACTGGTGTTTCCAATAAAGAACACAAACACAGAGATTTATACTGAGTACAATTGCTCCAGTAAGCAAAGCCTCTAGAAACAAAATGTGTTACTCTGAGTATAATTTTATATTTTTGGTCTAGATGATTCTCCCTCAATTGTTACAATCTAGTTTTATAACCTCTGAAAAATCATCATTGTTCCTTATTCTGTATTCTAAACTCAGAGGAAACATCACCTAGCAACAGAGAAATGAAGTTCTTTTCATTTGTTCCCAAGCGTAGCTAATGGAATTAATACTGAGTGGGAAAGCATAATTTTTATATAGTCCCAGTATCAAATAAAAGTTCTTTTATTCTGTATTCTCACATACACTCGGACACACAACGGATGTTGAGAAAATTATGCTTGCTCATTTGGATGATTGGGGTCAAAGATAACTCCTATGGCTGGGAGACAGCCAAATAGTCTCAGTATTCATGACACACCTGTGTGCCTCTGCTGCCTTCAGGAATGACAGACCATGTATTTCAACCCAATTCTGTGTCTATCAAATTTAGGCAGTCTATATCTCACATTTTTCTCATCTACAGGTCAGACAGATACATACTTATTCCACTAAACGCGTAGCACTTTTTATCAATGTTTCTGAACAACTGAAGCTTAAGCATCTGTTCAGAAAGTCTGGATTGGTGGGATTTCCCAGTGTGTGTGCCTACCCATAAGAATGCGTCAATGTACCGAGAAGTAGGGAAAACAGATCTGCCCTATCCTCTCAGACAAAAGTTGGACTGAAAGCAAGGCATTATCTGCAAATACCAGGTGTATTAAGACATACTGAAAAAAGAGGCAAGACTTCTCAAAGAAAGTTATTTGGTTTTTTAATCATGATCTGAAAAACCTCAGGCCCTTCCACATCTCTAAATAAGCATGTGAAATTGTGAAGTAAATGGAAACAGAACTGTTTCCCATAGTGGGGAGGGTGGAAAGGAGGGAGGGACAGAAGCTAAGCCTGGAATAACAAGATCATTTGAAATTACTTCATTACAAACTCACTGAAATATGTCATTGGACAACAATAAACCCCTGTGTATAATTTCTGTTAGAGTTGCAGGAGAGAGCTATCTGGATAAGGATCACAAACTGCTGAGAATAATTTCAATTCCTCTTATTTAAATTAATTCCTTCCATTTAAATGACTTAAACTGTTTTTAACAGTTAAGTTGAAGGTACAGATGACCCTACTAAGAAGAGCATGTTAATAATTTCAAAGTATGATAGAAGAGAAGTACATCTTCACTGATCACGAGATAGGAAAGTATAGTCACCCTTCTCGGTGACAAAGGACTGTCATTTGGTTGACACTTCACTTGAAAATGTTTCACATAAAATGGTCATATCTGCATTTTTAATGTTACCACTTCTGAAGCAACTGCTCTGCTAGAGGATATGAGTAATTTATACTGTTATTATCTACATAATTTGAATTTTGAAGATTTTATTCTTTACGTCTGCAAACAAAACTGTTATTAGAATAACTGTACTTTGAAATATAAACTTCTCAGTCTTCCGAATCTGATGGCTACTATCTCTGCTGAATACATAAAGGAGGTACATTTAAATTCTTCCAAGTTGTTACATCTTATTAATCAAGCCAATAGTTTTAGGTAGTTTGCCTAAATGTAACTTGTGTAAAATTTTATTAAGCCAAACAATGGGGATACCATCACAACAAACATTTTTAATTCAGTCATCTAACAAATATTTTTAATTAAGTCATCTAATAAGACATCTAGCAAAATTCCTGGTAAAACAGATCTCATCTAGACTTTGTTAATAAGAACATAAGCATAATTAAGTAAACATCTAATCTACAAATTGTAATCACATTGCAATCACTTGTAGTGCTATATTTTAAATTTAAGATAAAACAACAACAGTGATTAGCTTTCTTACATATTCTTATCTTGTGATTGCTCTGGTGCCTAAGACAAAGTTCTAAATTAAATTTTCCTGCAGTTGGCATCCTTAGAAAATCTTTACCATGCAAAGCCTCTGGTTCACACTTGCAGCCTTTTGCTCATCTTTTGAGACCTCTCTACCCTCAGTTGTTTGAAATCAGTCAATGATCAAAATTTACCAGGTAAGATGAGCAGACAGACAGCATGACTGCTTAAACCCCATTTCTTTACCAAATGTAAAGAAAACAAATACAGTACTCTTACACTCAGATGTTGAAAAGAATAGGAAGAGACCACCAGTTCTGAAAGCCTAATTTTGCACAGCTCTTATATTCTATGGATTATAAACAGTCAAAGAACTTTGATTCTCAAGCTGCTGCAGTTATCTCCTCCAGAAATTATGTTCTTACTACTCCTTCTCTTACCCTTTGGGATACGATAAGGAACCACAAAACAAGTGGAATGACCCCTCAGCTATCTCAGTTCACAGTCCCAAGCATGAATTTAAACAGCCATCATCTCTCAGTTATGTTAAGCATGTGCATAATTCCTTTCAGGACCGGAGGAAAATACTGCAGCTGGCCAGACAATTAGCAAGATGTTACCAACATTTTTTGTTTAACACATTATTGCATTTTAGTTATTTCATTTTTGAGACAGCACAGCTTGAACAGTATGTCTTGCCTGTGTCTCAAAAATAATTTGGAAAATAAACACACAATTTATATTCTCAATAAAGGACTAGGAAACAGAGAGAAGGTGTTTCCATCTTCCATCCAATGATGTATATTAGATGGATTCACTGTGACATAAATCAAACCCTTGCTTGCTATTAAAAGATAATAAATCAGCCTTATGCACACACTCCTGTCAATAGCTGTAGCTGCAACTATAATCTTAGGAGATACGTAACTAGAGTAGATACAAAAAGTTACTATACATAGATTTTCATGACCGTATCTTCCCAAAACAAAACTTTCTTTCCTTCTTCTGTTTATTACAGATAATAATTTTAATCCAACTCGAGACTTACACGTATTGAAGAAACTGCTTTGTCTGCATTGCTCAACTGTTACATTCCAGGGGGCAGAGATGGAACACCGTGTCTGGAAAGCCCACGCCAGGCTAGAATATGAAGAGCAACTCCCTTTCACTGGCACAGAAGCAAACCCTGAGAATGAAGACAAAAATGTGTTTATATACAGGACATTTTCTACTTTAAAACGGCATTTCCTGCAAATATACACACCAGAAGTATTTACTCATATAGTTTAGTTTCCAAAGGGAATCAGATTTGAACCTTCTGTCTTGAAGCGCAAAGCAAGTTGCAATAGGGAGCGGAAATACTGCAGTAGAAAATGGCATAAAGAGAAGAAGGCTAGAAGGCTTCTAACATATTGCTCATGGAGTGAGCATTCACTCTCAAAAAGTAGAAATATTGTCCTAGCAGCAAAACGTGCAATAAAGTTCCTGGACACATTCAAAAGTGATAATACATCATAAAATACTGTATGTGGTATGAAAACCAAATCTGAAATGAGCCAAATAATCCTGTTCAGTATCTTCATTAGTGATCTGGATGGTGGTTCAGAGTGTACCCTCAGCAAGTTTGCTGATGATACAGAACTGGAAGGAGTGGCTGATACACCAGAGGGTTGTGCTGCCATCCAGAGGGACACTGACAGGCTGGAGAAATGTGCTGATGGGAACCTCATGATGTTCAACAAGGGCAAGTGCAAAGTCTTGCACCTGGGGAGGAACCGCATGCACCAATACATCCTGGGGGCTGAACAGCTCAAAAGCAGCTTGGCAGAAAAGGGCCTAGGGGATCCTGGTAGCCACCAAGTTGACCATGAGCCAGCAATGTGTCCTTGCAGCAAAAAAAGCCAACAGCATCCTGGGCTGCGTTAGGACTGTTGCCAGTGGGTTGTGGGAAGTGATCCTTCCCCACTACTCAGCACAAGTGAGACACACCTGGAGCACTGTGACCAGTTCTGGGCTCCCTAAGAGAGACGTGGAGAATTGGACATTAGGAAAAGGTTCTTCACTGAGAGGGTGGTTGGTCACTAGAACAGGTTCCCCACAGAAGCGGTCATGGCACCAAGCCTGTCAGAGTTCAAGGAGTGTCTGGATGACGCTCTTAGTCATATGATTTAGTTTTAGCTAGTCCTGCAAGGGGCAGGGAATTGGACTCGATGGTCCTTATGGGTCCCTTCCAACTTCAGGTATTCTATGATTCGATGAGAAAGTCCAGCAAACGGTCACAAAGATGATTAAGGAACTGAAGCATTTCTCATAAGAGGAGAGTCCGAAAGAGCTAGGACCATTTAGCCTGGAGAAAAGCAGGCTCAGGAGGGATCTTACCTATGTATATAAATATCTGAAGGGAGGGTATAAAGAAGACTGAGCCAGGCTCTTCTCATTGGCGCCCAGTGACAGGACAAGAGGCAATGTATGTAAATTCAAAACCACAAAATTCCATCTGAATATAAGAAAACATTTTTTTTAACTCCCAACTAAACATGGTCCTGGATAATGTACTCTAGCTGACCCTGTTCTGAGCAGGGAAGGTGAACTAGATGATCTCCAAGAGGCTTCCAACCTCAACTATTCTGTGATTCTGCAAATTTACAAAGCTGACTTACTCTGGCATCCTGAAAGGAGAATGTAACTCCAGAAGTACCTTCCCCATGGTCCTCTGGATTTGATTATTACAAAGCTAGCCAATTATACATGCTCTTACCATCTCCAGAACAGATCACTTCAATATAGCATATATGGTGGTGCATTTTCTGCCGGATGTCTCAGCTAATGCAGAAACGTTGCTATTCTATTAGTCAAAAGGAGCACGTTATAACATCTAAGGCTCACATGCTTACCTACAACAATGAAAGCAAGATACACTTTCATTATTGACCAGCACAGAGGAGTGTTTCTTCAGAAGTAAGGAATCCATATTTTTCCTATTTACATCAATAAATCCAAACAGCATGCATATTCAACAAACTGAAAAGGGCTATACTGTCTTGAAATCCATTATTCAACACGTTATTCAGAAAATGGTAAAATTAAAAAAAATTAAAATCTACTTCTTCCTAAACTCCATTTAAATTCAATCTTTTCAGCTAGATTTTAAAAGCAGAAAATAAACATGACTCTTGTCATTTTTTGATAGCATCCAGTATCAATAAAACAACAATCCATTTTTTGAAGTCAGGACAATAGCTCCTTCTAGGCAAATAACAACCAGTTCAGTTAACTGGGTTAAGGCAGCACAAAGTTCTAAAAAATTCCTCTCAAAGTAGTCTTAAAATGTAAGTTTATCATCATTTATTCCTATGAAAAGTTAAAGTTGACAAACTCCATTATGAAAATTTTGTGAAAAACTATTAATTTTCACAAAATAAAAAGCAGCCTAGAAGGAAAAAAGCAAAAAATAAGAATAGAAGATTCTTATTATCTGGTTAAATTCACAGAGAATACAGAACATTTCACTGAGTCATACTATGAGACATATACCAAAAATATGCTAGTCACTACTCAAACACTTGCTTTTACTTCAAACTGCTCCTGAACTAGCATTCCTAATATGAACTACATAGACAACATTAATGATAACTCTATAAACACAATTTTTGAGCTGTTTTGTGTTTTTAATATGCATTTAATGACAAATTGTTAATCTACAAGATTAAATTAACAGTTCATTTGAGAATAATTTTCACAAAAAGTTCATGAGGTATTGATCTAATTTTTGGAATGGCATGCATTTAAAGAAGTTATTTTTAAAAAAATAACATAATGTATCTACAACTAATTTAAAATTGCACTATGTGGCAGTATTTATAATTTCCCTTGCTGCACCCTTTAATTGCCTACATCTGGAAATTGCTTCAAAATAACTTGCAAAATCTAATCCTGTCGTTGTCACACAGACAAATTTTGTTGTACCTCAAACATGACTTCAAGCGGCACACTTTTCCCCACTTCACATACTTCCCATTGGCCTATATAAATGATCTTTTCACATACATTAGCACATCTACTGATAATTTCCTTGAACAGGCTTCTTTTAATACAAAGACTTAATAACTCCCTCTTAACATCTTTTTAAGAAAAATGAGGGGGGGAAAAAATATCTGCACATTTATGAACAGATGCACTGGTTCAGGCTAGTGGCCTAAGTAGCTCAGTATTTTGTCTCCAGTAAGCAAAACAGCTGCCTGGGGAAGAGTAAAAAGTGAGCAAATAAGTATAATTCTGTCTCCTACCGAGTCCCTCAGAAAAACCAACCGACACACCCAAGCTCTAAAGGATTTTTAAGGTTGAATTTTCCATTACTAAAGGCATGCATAATCTTTTTATCGACACTTACTCTGCAAGCTGTTTTTAAAAGACTGGTGCCACATTTACCACCTTCCGCTCTTCAGGTACCAAAGCAATTTCAAAGGGGAGGTTACACACTCTTACTAGTAATTCATCTTTTTCATCCTGGAGTTCTCTTAGTATTCTTCTGTGAATAGTTTCTGATCCAGCTAATGATCCTGTAGATTTGTCCCATAACTTCTGCCACAGTTACTTTAATTTCAGAAATATCCATTCTCACCACCATCACCACCCAGGGGTACCATATGGAAATCTCGTGTTTCTTTTTCCAGTGAATAACGATGCAAAGAATTAATTTAGCTTCCCTGCCTTCCCGTCTTTTGAGTGCTCTTATATCCTGTTTGTTAAACTGTCTCTAGAGGCATTCACTTTGAGTTATCTATTGGAGCAACACTTTATTAGCTAAAATGAGATAAGTGGTCAACATCAGGAACAACACTAATTATCTGGGCCAGGCTCAAACGTACATTAAAACATTACAGTGAGAAAGTCATTGCTTTGTTTGAATTGGTCATCTGCACTTCTAGCAGCAGAGATGATGGTTTCTTTCACAGTTCTGTAATACAAAAGCATATTCTAAATTTTATGCCTAAGAAACAATACATTAATTTGGAAAACAAAACAGAAGAGTATTAGACAGATTACTTCATTATTGAAAATATTTGCAATGCAATTTGCATTTGGTTGTTCGTTTTACTCCTACTTTCATTAGTCAAAAAAAGTTCCACATTCTAAATACCATCTCCTCCTGAAATTATGATGGAAATTTGAAAAAATATAAAGAGGCAATGAAGTCAAGACAAAATGACAGCAGTAAGAAGAATCAAGAGACAGTGGAATCAGATTAATAACTGCTGCAGAAATAAAATTCTGACAGAATGGCAGGGGCACAGAAGAGGAAAAGAAGTCAAATGTCAGAAAAAGCAGCAGCCAAATAAACACTGATATGATAGAAAAAGGTCAGAAAACTTTCAACTGATCTCAAGAAGTCTGATGATCCAAAGTTATTTTTAAAAAGTACTACAAAATCCGACTATTACAATTCATAACAGAAGTTGTTAAAGCCCAGGGTGAGACCCTGGCTCCACTGACACCAGTGACAAATATCTTATTTTCTTTAAGGATTCAATCTTTTTTAAAGTGAGAGCAATTTATAGTTTCAAGACTGGCAGTGAGAGAATGCCAGTTCCGAGCTGGCAATCAAAATGATATGTCTAGGAAAGCCCAGGGGCTGTGTTGACCGTATTTTGGACACAAGGAGATAAGACTATTTTGGTCTCTGAATTGCAGCAGGACAAAAGAGGAAAGAGGAAGACATGGCAAAAAAAACCCCAAACCCACATGATTCCCAGAGTCTGAAACACTGATAACATTTAATAAAGTATACCCACACACTGTTGTACATGCTGCTACCAAGGGAATAGACATTTTGAAAGGAGAGCAAAGAATAAAAATATTTATGGAATATAAACAGTTTGAAATGTCACATCTCAATAAAACAGCATTTTGACATGTAAGTGTGTACAGTTAATGCATCATATCGTCCATTCCCTACAACATCTGTGATGGGATTTTTATTTAAAATCTAAAACGTCTCTTACAATAAGCTATTCAAAATTGAATTGTTTATAAAAGCAAGACAGGTCATGAATGTTTGACTGATGTCTTGCCACCAGAAAAAGACACACCAACAAAGAAGAAAAAAAAAAGCAAGCTTACTATAGTTAAGTCATGCTCTGCACTAACATAAAATTAACTCCTCAGTTACACTTACTTTCCTGCTATAAGCATTACAATTAAAACCCTGCACTGATTTTTTTAGTGTTGCCTTTCGCTGGATAAATACAAAATTTTATACAAATATAAATATACATCTATTCAGCACTAAAAATTAACTTACGAAACACACTATAGAACCATTTCATTCTTTTCATAAAATGCAACAGAAGAATGAATCTCGAGATAGGTGGAAAAGTAAATCTAACAGATTAACAGTCTTATTTCTGTAAACTTAAAAAAAAATCCCTAAGAGTTTTCTTTCTAACACTCACCCTAGTTCATACACAAATCTACTACTTTGCTGTACCCATTTCATTATAACTTTCCTAACCTTTATTTCAGTTACATACTGGTTTAACATGCCACTTTTAGGAAATTTATGCACAGGGTGCAGCATCTGTCACCACACACAATGCCCAAAATTGGCATGCATTGCCATTTGCTTGCTATAACACCTAACATTCTGAAAGACAGCAAGCATGCTGAACATCCACATATTTACTTTACTAGTGAATGCAGTGTTCAGCAAGCCTGAGCACTAATTTTTAGGGTTTTTTAAACAATTGGCAACAACTTAATAATCCCCTGTACTCCTGTGATTATTTTCCACAGGAATTAAATAGAGAAAACTGTTCTTACTCAGTTCCATACCTGAGAGAAAGAAACACTGCATGAAGCCGGTTTCAGCAGTGAGAACTGCATCGTAAAAAAACTTTAAAAAAGAGCCACCAAGCTGGTTATTTTGTGGTTATAATTAGAACTTTGGCAAAATTGCCCAAGTATAGTTCCAGATATGCACATGGGAGGCTGTAGGCCAAAATAATCACAAAATTCTCAAAAGGTTTATGTACAAGAAAACAGAGATGTTCTGATTAAATTCCAAATTGCAGTTCTGAAGATATCAAGCGCTATTATCTTAGCCTCTAATGGGCAATGAAGTTTGGGGGTTATTTGTCTGTATTTTCTGTTTAACATTTTGCTTGCTGCTTTTTATTCAAATGAAACCATTATGCACAGAAATAAGGCATTCATACAAACAATCGCAACAGCGAAAACACTTCAGAATTGTCACTATCTTTTCCATATCGTCTCAAGCGCTCGAGGAAGGCCCATGTAGTAATGAAATCTTGGAACTGATACAAATTGCTTTTTAAAAAGCCCTCCAGCTACTCTGGAAGAAATTTGGATGTGAAGAACTTAATCTGACAAACTAAAAACCATGCATTTAAAATCACAGCACATGGAAAGGGTCACTATCTACCTGGGCTAATCATGGAACACAAAGGTAATCAAATCAGAAAGAGTTAAGAGTCACACCTGAAAATACATAAGATTATTTTAATAAATTATTTAGGAGCAGTTGCAGCCTTTCACTTTTCCTAGTCTACTTGCAAGAAATATTTATTTTTTTATGATATAGTCTGTGACTAGATTGTGAAAACGTTTCCCTCCACCAAGGAAACAAACCTCCCTGAATGCTCAGGCTTTAACTGCAGTTTGGCTAGAGAATGGGCATCACTTCGATCTGTAAGATTGCCCTAAGGAAGGAGAGAGACCAGAAATTCATTAACTGCTTAGGTTTATTTTTTTAGGAGTAGAAGCAAGGAAGTTTTAGGAGAACTGTAGAAGCTAAAAAAAGCTAGAGAACCTTATTTTGCATTTGAACTTGGGGAAGAAAGAAGGCACACCATCTGCGGAAAGCAAAGAACACGACCAGCTTCCAGGTGTTCTAATACCAAGCTTGAATATACTTTTACCAATGTAATCTGGGTTTTCTTCCCATGTCAGTCACCAGCTTTTCCTGGAGAACATAGAGGCATTAATGTACTTCATTATGACTTTTGCCTAGAACATAAGTGCATACAAGCTACCTAGGCTGTATAAAGGATTCTGAGACAGATTCACCACGATTTATTAGCAGGGTGCATAGCTGATGGCATACAGTGACTCTAACTAAGGATGTTGAGGTGCTGGAGCGTGTCCAGAGAAGGGCAACGAAGCTGGTGAGGGATCTGGAGCACATGTCTTATGAGGAGCGGCTGAGGGAACTGGGGTTGTTTAGTCTGGAGAAGAGGAGGCTGAGGGGAGACCTTATCGCTCTCTACAACTACCTGAAAGGGGGTTGTGGCGATGAGGGTGTTGGTCTCTTCTCCCAAGTAACTAGTGATAGGACAAGAGGAAATGGCCTCAAGTTGCGCCAGGGGAGGTTTAGATTGGATATTAGGAAAAATTTCTTCACTGAGAGGGTGGTCAGGCATTGGAACAGGCTGCCCAGGGAGGTGGTGGAGTCACCATCACTGGAAGTGTTCAAAAAACGTGTGGATGTGGCGCTTCAGGACATGGTTTAGGGGACATGGTGGTTCTGGATTAATGGTTGGACTTGATGATCTTAAAGGTCCTTTCCAACCTAGTGATTCTGTGATTCTGTGATTCTGTAACGATGGAAATCACTTTGGATGAAAAGTGAAAATGGAGACAGAAAAAGATAACATGTGTCCCAAGGCAGTCTCCAGTGCTGCAGATGATTTCCCCCCCATAAGAATTTCCCACAGTACATATATACTTTTCATCAGAACCCTTGTAAGACTCCTCACTGGATACATGCAGACTGGTTGGTTGTTATAATCACTATGATGGCACGGCATGCTCTAATGAATCCAAAACCTACAACCCAGAGGAAAGCAAAGGGAAGAAGAAAACTGGCTCCTGCTAGTTGCTACCCATCAAACGCTATTGGGATTCACAGCCGCAAGGTCATAAGGTCAACAGCAGGAGAACAAGGGGAACATACTGCCCCAAAGGCTCTGTAACAGTGCCAGGGCAGCTTGGGTGAAAGGGGACATAGCTGCTGAAAGACAGGCAGCAAAGTTGCAAATGGAGGGCATTTAGCAATACAAAAGGCTAAGGTACCCATGGCACCGCAATAACTACACCTACACCACCTTCAGTTTGAGTAGTATTCATTGCTTAAAAACACGGTATAATGAAAAGATTTTAATTTCCTCTTATGAGAAGCATGCAGGTTAAAAAATAGATCCATATTTTAATATTTAAATATATTCACATCAAAATTAACTACATAATTCAGAAAATGCCACCCAGCAGTTTTCAGTTATACAGTATTATTTCTCATATATCAAAAGACGATTTTCCCAATTTTCTAACCACAATTTTTGAAGGAGAGATCCAAAGTCAACTATGATCCTTAGTGCGAAAAAATATACATATTCTCCTTTCTTCCCAAGTATACTTCAACCGCTACTGGGAAAAATAATAATTTAAATTTTGGAAAGTAACTGCAGAGGACTAAAAACCAGAAAGAAATGGCTACTGAAGAATTAGAGAAGTCTAAGAAAACAAACTTAGATTCCTATCAATTCTTCCCAAAAACCAGGAAGACATAAGAGGAGAAAGGTAGAGAGAACAGGAAGAAAACAATATTTGAATTAAAAAAGTAAACGACCTCACTCCATTATCTTAAGGCATATATTACTGCCCAAGTTACTCTGATGGGATAATAGGTTTCCAAAGGCACAGCTGGCCTGCCGCAAACCCTGCAACGATGAGTGAGACCTGCATGCCTAAAGCCCATTTATGATCTGAAGCACATACTTACTATGTGTGAAGAAATATGGAAACTGCTAAATGGTGATAACAACCACCTTGTCCACTGATGACAGTGCAAGTGTAAAGCTAGTTATTTCACAAGGCATCTATCACACTTCCTGTCCTGGAGAAGAATAGCACATGCAAGAGCAACTAGATTCACAATACCTAGCAAAATACAGGCTTTAAAAAAAATAACATTTGTTCAGAAGGTCCCATTAGCGTTGTTTAGATGTAAAAGAGAATTCCTCTGTAGCTCTTGTAGGATTTGGAGTGATTGAACAGACAAGGGAATGTGTGCAGCTGTGGTGTGTTCTGATCCGTGCACATATAGAGCAGCTCCCACTTCTCTCTGTGTTGTTTTTAAGTTAATCACTAGCCATTTAATATTGGGCCACAGTAACCATTATTAAGTGTCACATACGGAGCTGAGTCCAACCAACACCAAAGCACTTTTTCCACACTGGAATCAATACAATGGCGGGAAAAAGCAGTTCAAGGGCTTATAAAACACAAATACACCCACACGAGGCAATGACCAGACACCGCTGAAGCGCACACTCTTGATCTCCTCTGACCCCAGAAGCGCTGCCGGTGTAACCCCAGAGCAGGCAAGCACGCAGTAGGCCGCGAGGGGAACAGGTTGCTCTCACCACGGAGAGCTCTTGCCAGGTCATGCCCCAGACCTACGGGAACGCGGCAGGGACACAGCAAACCCACCTTCCGCGCTTACGTGCATACACGTATATGCACACACCTGCACCCACACAGAGCTCCCCATCCCCCCACCCCGAACTGCGGGGAACCGCTCGGGGCTCCGCCTCCCGTGGCGACCGTCTGGACCGGGCCATTGCCACGTGATACAGGCCCGCGAGCGATTACCACCTCCCCTCCCGGAGGAGGCGCCCCCGCTACCATCACCTCGCCACGCCACTCGGAAGGCACCATAGGTGCACGCCCGGCCGATCGCCGCCGCCGCCGCCATACTGGCCCCTTCTCCCACTCCCCGCCACCGTACTTAGCTGCCCCGCGCACTGCCTGATGAGAAAGCGAAGGCAGCGAGCGACCTGCTCAGGGGAAAACTAGGGCGGAACGGCGAAAACCAACGGCTAACACCCAGTGGAAGCCTTCCTGAAACGCTTCCACTGCTCCGGCCCCTTTCCGCGAGAAGCTGCGCAGTTAACGGTCCAACAGGCAAGCAGCCGAACAGTCCCACAATAGAGGCCCATCGCAGGACCTCAACGGTGGCCGAGGCGCTGGGGGAACTGCCCCTTACCCAGGGGCGGGACCAGCCGGCGGCGGCCCGGGCGGGGCCCTGGCCGTGAGAGTGCTGCGGTATGTGGCCGTCCGTGGGTACATCTGCGTTCCCTGTCCTCGCAACCGCCGGTGCCAGCAGCTGTGGAGGTCGGCTATGGATGCAGCTGGAGGCTCACCGGTGCGGTGGTGCGCTGGGGCTGGTGCCGGACTCTGCCCAAATCCAAAGCCCTCATGAACACCGGGGCGGTGTTCAACGGACGGCAGCTCTGCCTGGAGCTCGTACAGCTTTCGTAGGAGTCACGATCTCTTTCCCGGTGGTTCCACTCTCCTTTCACACACCTGAGGCGCGGTGGACTGCGCAGTGCTCCTAGGGGGTGGGGGGCTCGGTTAGGTGAGGTGTCTCCTCACAGGCCGCTTTTCCCGGATGGCTCTGCATCGCTGGACAAAGTGGCAGCCAAGGTGTGCTTCCTGTTTATGAATGCTGGTGGCCATTTGATCCAAAGGGGCAGGTGAGCTGCAGCAGAAACTGTTTCATGCACAGATGAGCATTGCCTGTGGCTTAGAAAGCTCCCCTGTGCCTGACAGTAATGCTGTCAAACACAGCTTGCAGTGTCCCCACAGCTCTGTTACTCCCTTCAACTGCTTAAACACCAAATGCAGTTTTGGAACCACTCAAGACCCCAGATTTGCTCATACAGCAACTGTAACAAGAAGACCTGGCACTTCGACATGCTGCACACCTTCCACCCTTTGGTGTCCCCTTGGGGTGGGAACCATCTCCTACTCTCCTGCACTGTGGCTATGAGGCATTATTATACCAAGAACGAAAAGGCAGAATGCTAGGGGATGAATTCTTGCTTTTTCAGAACAGTTTTTGGGGCGAGAAAATTTTGCTAGAAATTATTAACAGCAGCTTTTTTTCCCCTCTTATTTTTCTTCCTCCTGTGCAGCAAAGCCAGTGGAGTTATTGGTCTGACTGCCCTCCTCTGCAATACAGGCACTTTCATATACTGCATTACCATTCTTTTTCCTGATGTACTATTTCCAGTATCAAAGACTACAGTAATAACAAATAGCTTAATTTGCATTAATGAGCAGAAGCATACAACCTGCAATGTGTTTGGTATTTGTCATACATTAAACACGTAATACAATGATTGCTCTGTACTTTATGGAACAAAATTTCCAGTACTGTGCTGACAGAACAGCTGCTGGCAGAAAAATGATGCAAGACATAATCTTTTAAACAGGATTTTTATCTTATCTTCAGGCACTTTAAATATGACCGTTCATACTGCACCACATATTTCAGGACATAACTCTGACAGTGTCACTAAGTCAATTAGTCTCTCATAAATTCCTGCAGATATGTTCATTGCAGTATTTATTTCCAGTTCTTCCTTCTGAGAGTAATTGTGTAATGTAGAGAATTAAACTATCTTTTTTATTTATGCACTGGGTGATCTAATGGAAATGCCACTTTCTGTGCACATCATTTACTGGAGAGAAAGAATTTGCCTTGTACAAATTTGTTACATAGGAAAAAAATTGCAGCCAGTGAAATACCTGTTTAGCAACTGTACCTTGTCAACTGCTACAGCTGGTCAATGCCAGCAGTGTAGGGGTGAATGTGTTTTCTCTTGTGTCAATGGGAATTGGTTTATACACTAGCCAATCTCTCACTATGCTGTACAGACCACAAAAAATGGAGAAAAAGTAATATGCAGTCCTGAAACCCAGTTCCTGGAGTTCACTACTGATCATTCATCTTCAAGGTAGCTTTCAACTCAAAGAGGACAAATTTATTCTTTCATGAGAGTTGTTTATTACAATTTTCCTCCCCCTCCCACCCCAAAATGGACCTACATTTTCATTAAAGATCTCCGAAAAGGCTAAATCGTCTTGGAGCAAAACCTCCCAGGTCTGAAAAGTTAACAAAGTTCTGTATTGAGTCAGAATGATTTGGGGATTTGCGGCTTCGGGGTTTCACTTAGAGCCTCTTAAAAAAGTCTTGTTCCGTTAGCTCTGAACTATTATTATCTTACTTGACTGAACCCAAAGTTCTCTCCCTCAAACTGGAAAGAGCGTGCTAAGTCTCCACATGTGCCCTGAGCTCCACAGATACCCAAATAGCCTGCAAAAGTCTTTGTGTTAGGGCTGGGGCCCCAGAAAAGCACCTAGTGCTAGTGCACGGTTGCTGTGCAAGAAGCTGGTGTGGGTGATGCCATGAGAAGCTAGAGAGAAAGCAGATGACCTGTGCTGCTGGTAGCACCTGGTTAGTGCCAGCATGGTTCTGTCATGGCAGGCAGGAAAGGATGTACGCGTGGTGGGGAAGAGGAACCAGAGGGATAATCAGTCCAGAAGGGGGAACAACTGATTGTTATAACACAATGGTGCAGCCACCCTTCTCCCTGTGGCAGGAAGCTAAGGTGGAAAAGGCCCCATTCCACAGGTATCCATCAGGCAGCCTGGCGCTTTTAGTAGTTCAGCACTTAGTTTTAGTGCAGTGGGATCTGCACTCCTGTGAGACACATATCTGGTCTGTCCATCACTGGAATACTTTCAGCAAAGTGATGTTATCAGCTCTTTTTTTGCTGTCTCAGGGTAGAGAAAAATCCTGTTATACCTGACAACCTACCAGAACTGAAAACAATTACAGTAAGCCTACTGTCTGGGCATGCTGTCATTTACATTGTAGAGCAAACAAAGCTCCAATTTTTTCACGAGTGATAACTGTTTTTCTTGGCAGTAAAATAGATTTGAACCAATATTAGTCATTGATGTGTGAACTGCTGCCACTAGGAGGGACAGCAATGCAGGCTAATGATGGACCATTCAAAGGCAGTCTGCCTGCTCCAATGAATAGTGCACTCTATGCCAGCAGACAAAAGTTTCAGAGATGTGATTTTGATTAGAGTTTTCCTATCTTTGAATAATAGCAAAGTCTCAGCCTATCTCTCTCATTTGTACAGCCAGACTGATAATTTTTAAGAACTGATAACATAAACACTGTTTTTTTGCCTGGCTCATTGCCTGTAAATCTCCGTTGTTTAAAGTTACTCCCCAATGTATGCTTTCCCATTGTAAAAGCAATGTCAACTAAATGCGTTACACTGCTTTGGTAGGAACTTCAGATGTGCAAGAAAAAACATCTCTAAAGAAGAGGAGCTCTGAGACCTAGTGGAGTCAGAAAGACTTTATGTCAGCTTCAGCAGGGAAGACGTTGGTGTCTTGAACAGTTTCTGATAAACAGTTTTCCAAAATAGCAGAACTGGCTTTTTGGCATAGGCACTCCGCTGTCCCAGGGAAAATCAGACAGACCTTGCTCCCAGGGCTCAAGGTGACGTGAGACAGCACAGGCAGTTGTGGGTGGCATTATAAAGTGGAAGCCTCAGTAGTATTCAGCTGTTTAGCAACTAATGCTAAGAAATGCATTTTTAAAAAGGAGTAGGAAGATTCTTCGGGTGTGGTGGAAACAGCTGTGTTTCAGGGAACAGTAAACCCTGCTCTGGGTAGAGGACATATAAGCCTTTGTGTCCTTCTTACCCACCTGGGCCACTGGATAGTGAGGAACCAGGGAGATTTCAGCCCAGATGCCCACCTTGATCCCAGACCTTGGTGGCACATGGGAGAGGCCCCATTCCCAGCTTCCTTGCTAAGGGCCGGAATAAGCCCTGCTCTGCAAACGCAATAGCCAGTTTCCAGTGTTGCCTAGGGGAGGGTTGCCAGGAGAAAGCATAATACATTCTCCATGGAAACCTGCACTTTAACAGTTTGCTTTTGTACATGTTGGGAACTGATGAGCACCATCAAGGATCCTGTTTCAAGAAGGTGTCATTAAATATGCCAGAGCAAGGCTATCAGCAGTATTTGTGAGGGCATGAGGCATACCTGCCAGATTGCTGCTGCCTTTTACTACCAGATTGTTTTTAGGGTTTCTGCCAAAACCTCGTGTTTCTCCTCAGCCAGTCAGGAGTAACTGTGGCACACCATCTCCCAGGTGGTCACTCCTTTGCTCTGTGCCAGAAAAATAATCTATTCTCTTTGCAAATGCTACCTTTCTGCTCCTTCCTGCAGTTTGCATGTTGTTTCATTTCCTCCTCTGCTGTGCCAGTCTGTGGAGGCTCCCATGCTGTAAAACCTCAGTATCGCTACAGAAGTGTATCTCTGGGATCAAAAACGAGCTGCCAGGGAGAGTGACAAAGACAATACAGCTCTTTGCTAATCTAGAGATGCTGCACAGCTGCTGAAACCAGACAGCTTTCAGCAATTTAAAATCTTCAATGGGTGTTTAATACACCCACTTGCTGAATTGTAGTCAGAAACATTCCTGGCCTGGTCAGTATTCTCTCTCTGCCTCTCCCCCTCTTTTTTTGGAGTCTCACACTTGGCTGATCGCTTGTTTTCTTTAACAGTTCTAGGTGCTTGACTTCTCGTATTATTTAGGCATAAGCATCCATTTTATGGAGGAGGCGACACATGAATCCCAGGTGTCCACATGATCAGGGGTATGCATGACAGACTTCTAGCAGCTGTAGTGATGTTGCATCTAACAACATTGTGTGATATGGCACCAGGTGAAACCCCTTGCTTCTTCCAATACAAAATTATACCAACATAAGTATCTAGAGCAATTGCTGTTTGCTCTGCCTGGTTACTCTTCCACTTTGGATACGTAGGTTGTCAGCATGGGCCTTGCAACTGCTGGTTGTGCTTAGAGTCAAGCAGGGAAATGAGCAGGTGCACTGGCCATTCATAACAATTAACATGCAATTGCACAGTGGTATTACTAATGAAGCCAAAAGAAAGGTCATAAACAGACTTGCAGTTCTGAAAGTGCCTGGGTATTTCTACCATTGCTATTATGAGTCTTTCAGCAATGACGTTCCTTGGTATTTAATTGTTTTGAGATGGCATCTGTGAGTCCCAAAAGCCACTGCCAGGCTTTTAGCAGAGCAATGTGAAACCAGCATGTAGCTGATTGGAAAGGTTAATGTGACTGCTGCCATAATTTTCTAGTGTTGCTGAGGTGCAGTGTTACAAGCTACACATCAATAACCTGCCAAAGTGAAAGGCTTTCCTGTGGCCAGCTCCATTAAGGTATACTGAATTCCAGGCAGGACAGAAGATAATTTACATGCCTCCTGAAATAGATGGTTTCTGCCAGGCTCCTGGTTTGAAGGCTGTGTAATCAGAAAAGTAGTCAATCAGTTATACAGAGCAATAAACATATATGTAAAACAGGATCTGGCCAGCCAGAAGACGGCTCAAGGATACCTCTCAGTCAGGATAATGTTCATCTGATAGTACTGCTCCATCTTTTAAAGAAATGCACATTTCCACTCAGGTCTAATTATTATTGCCACCTGGCATCAAATGAATCATAGGTGATTTCTGTGTGGCAGCAGCCAGAGTAGTAAACAAAGCAACTGTTCAACCCTTCACATTATTTATGTGTCTCATTCCCATTGCTGGCAGTAACAAACCATGCTCCACCTGTCTTACATGGATCATTTGCTAAGCAGAAGGCTGCTATCTCCAAACACCAGCTACTAGCACTCAGATGTGCAGTGGACTCTGACTCTGAAGAGCTGCTGCTGGACTCCATACTAGCAGCATGGTTGGGGGACATGGACACTTGCTCTGGCAGGGTTTGTGCAGTGACAACACACTTGACCAAGCCAGGGTCTTAGCACAAATCCATCAACACTATTGTGCTGGAATGAGCAGACTCCATGAGCAGGAACTCACAGGGGGGTCTGGCACACAAGGCTTCACTACAGGTGTTCAGCACTTGACTTTCCTGAGCGCTCATGTGAAATAGCGGGTGCAGTGAAAAATTGTACGGGAATAGCAGCTGCAGTTAAGCTGGACACTCACATCTGCAGATCTCCTCTTGCAAAGACTGTCTTCCTAGGGCCACTCTCACGTGGCGGCAGTAAGTGAAATAAAGCTGCAAGCTCTTGTTTGCATGCTCAGATCCCTCCCTCATCTGGCACGTGAGTATAAACAACAAAGAACAGAACAGGTAACTTCGATACTGGTCATCCTGAAAGATCAATTACCCCAAAGGAAGGCAAAAATTCTGTACAGGACAAAGGCGTTCACTACCAGCACTAAATCTGAATTGGATTTGCTAATTTGGGACTAAATTGGAATCGGTCCTTTGACTATATGCGTTCTTTGTTTTCTTCCTTTAGAAACACTGTACTTAAAGAATTACGAGCAAGTAATTCAGTGTTTGTCATTGAGTCACCCCATACACATCTTTTATTGATATGGTTTAATCATGCATGCCAGACCAACATATTTTTTATTTATCTGCACTATCTCAATTTTTGCAATGACTCCAGGACCCTCAGGACAGCTTTCTATTGCTTATGTTTCTAAATAAGCTCTATCAGTCAGGGTTGGGAATACATGTGACACAGTGGCAGCAGGTAGACAGCTTAAAGAGTTCTCACCCAGCCTGTGCTTAGTCACTTGGTTTTGCCTCTTTCCTGTGCTTTCATAATGCATTCTTGCCACAGAATGCATTATGAGCTGGAGAACTTAGTGACACAAAGATCATCATCTTTTGGGCTGCTGTCCAGGACTGTCCTGCTGTCTAGCAGCCAAGCATCTTACGTTCAGTTGCTTCCTATCTGCACGACTCGTTGTGAGTGACACCCAGCTCAACTTATGCACCAAAGGCTTATTCATGAGAGCAAATGTAGTGAAGACCCAAGCAAAAAGTCAACTCTCATGTCAGTTGCCCCAGTTAGTAGCACAAAATGAAGATTTCTCTCACAGCAATGAGAGCCAGGCTGCCTTGCCTTCCTGAGGAGGACCCCAGTGTCCTCCCAGAAGCCACTCGGTCTGTAGAAATAAGTCCTAATAAGTGACACGTTGCCAGGGACTGGGACATCTCTAGGGAATGTCAAGAAGCCAAAAGATGCATTATGAATAACAGAGACTAGAAGTTGTGGCTCAGAAAATGGGTGCTTTCAGGCACAAAATAAATATTCATTTTGCTTGAGAGAACTTTTAAAAGATTAAAACATACTGTCGTCTCCTCTTTAAACTACATTTCTAGAGAAAAGAGGTCTTTCTGTCTTCCCTCCCTGACACATCAGAGTATAAAAAAATTTAAAATTAACGCAACACTCAAAAAATTAAAAAAAAACCCTCCCCTGTCTGCAGGTCCTATGAACTGGTGGAGATGATCTGGGCCAGGGCAACTGCGCTGCTTTATGCCAGGGTCTGAAATATAGAACAAACACAGGCAGAATAGATGTGAGTCTGGTCTGTACTCTCTGTCTCAGACATCCCAGCATATGGAGGGGAATCTCAGACCCTTCTCTCTTGGGCATGGTAAGTAAGCACGATCACGCTGTAAAAGAGGACATGAAAAGTTACTCTGCCAGTGCTGACTTCAGCACCTCCAACTCCCTGCAGAGCAGGCAAAAATTCTCTCTGTCCCCTGCTCCTAGGAGCACCCAGAAAAAGTGCTAATAGGAAGAGCAGCTGCCTGGGTGCCTCTGGGTCTCGGCCACCCCCACCACTCAAGTGCTGTTCACTCTCAGGGACTTAATAGGGCCTGTACTGGGTTTACGTGGCAAGGTTTTGGCAGGGGAAGGGCTGCAGGGATGGTTTCTGTGAGAAGACACCACAAGCTGCCCCCATGTCAGACAGAGCCAGTTCCAGCTGCTGGCCAAAGCTGAGCCCATTAGTGCCTCTGTGATAACACATTTAAGAAAGGATAAAAACAGCTGCACAACAGAAGCTGGGAAAGAGGAGTGAGAAAATGTGAGAGAAACAACTCTGCAGACACCAAGGTCAATGAAGAAGGAGGAGAAGGAGGTGCTCCAGGCACCGAAGCAGAGATTCCCCTGCAGCCCATGGAGGTCCATGGTGGAGCAGATATCCACTCTGCAGCCCATGGTGGACCTCATGCCGGAGCAGGTGGATGTGCCCGGAAGGAAGCTGTGAGCCTGTGGAGAATCCACACTGGAGCAGGCTTCTGGCAGGAACTGTGGCCTGTGGAGAAGAGCCCATTAAGGAGCACGTTTTCTGGCAGGACCTGTGACCCTGCTGGGGACCCACGCTGGAGCAGTTTGTTCCTGAAGGACAGCACACCATGGAAAGGACCCAGGCTGGAGCAGTTCATGAAGAACTGCAGCCTGTGGGAATGACCCATGTTGAAGAAGGTGGTGAAGGACTGTATCCCATGGGTTACACACTGGAGCTGGGGACTCCACGCTGAAGCAGGGGAATAGTGTGAGGAGGAAGGAGTGGCAGAGACCTTCTTCATCAAAGTGTGAGGAACTGACCATAACCCCCATTCTTCATCCCGCTGTGCCACTCAGGGGAAGGAGTTTGGAAAAGAAGTTGAGCCTGGGAAGAAGGGAGGGGTGGAGGGAGCGTGTTTTTAGATTTGTTTTTATTTCTCATTATCCTACTCTGTTATTAATTGGCAATATATTAAATTAATATAGTCAAGTCAAGTCTGGTTTTCCTGTGATGGTAACCGGTAAGTGATCTCCCTGTACTTATCTCAACCCATAAGCTTTTCACTGAATCTTTCTATCCCTGTCCTGTTGAGGAGGAGGAGTGATAGAGCGTCTTGGTGGGCACCTGGCAACCAGCTGCGGCCAACCAGAGGGTCCTTCAGCAGGGCTGGAAGGAAATACTTCCTTCCTTCCAAGGCATAGCCCGGGTGTGCACAAGGAACACTTACACCCCCACAATCAAACAGAGACATGGATGAGAGCTGCCAAAAAGCCTGGCCGCTGGCTCTGGGAGAGGAGGCTGTTGAGATGGGCTCCCATGAGGGACCTGTCTCTGCAATGAAATGGACAGGGGAAGATTCACAGCAGGGCCAGAAAGCTGCAACGTTTCTAACACAGTCTGCTGGTGTGTTCCTCCTTCTTTTTATCACTCCCCGCTTATCTGTGTTTTCTGTTTTTTATCTCTAATGCTGGTTTACCTAAACCATGAGGTAGTACTCCTGGAGGGACTCTGGCTGATGCTGTGATATGTTTTCATGGGCTGAGAACCTCTAGGCAATTAGACACTGGTGGGAAATCAGTGGAAAAACTTCACAGCTACATCCTGTCAAGATTTTGTCTAAGCAATTGTACAAAAATTGAGAACTAGTATCTTCACATACATAATGCATGCTTTGATTTTCTGCTTGCTTGGCATCCTTCTAAAGAAGCCGTTGAAATATTTCATCAACAAAGGAATATTTCAACAGCAGCCTGAGTTAGCGCACTTAAGGAGAAGAAAGCAAAGCATGTGAGATACTAGATTTTCCTTAAGTCAAGTCCTTTTCTGCTTCTTAACATTCATGTGACAGATCTTGACCTCTGAACAGTCCACTGCATTGATGAGGGCCCGAAGGCCAAGGTGATGTCTGGCCTAGTCATGGACAATGCTGTCCACGTAGCTGAACTAACAACAGCAGCAGCTCCTGAAGGCACAGCTGGAAACATGCCCAGAACAAGACATCACCGCTGAGGGCAATGCTCTCTTTCCAAAAAAGAGCCAAACTACAAGGCAGAAACTTTATGTTTGTACTGAGCTTAGGGGAAAAAAAGAAGAGCTTTTGGAAGCCCAAAGAAGAGGAGCTACAAGTCTCCTAAGAAAGAGGTTTAATTTCCCTGTTGAGAAATTTGATTGGAACTCCAACTTCAGTTAAAGTCATACCTTTTTTGCAGTGCCTATAGCCAGTAATAAAATAACTATGTACAGTAGCTTTTCTGATTCACTCTATCCCAAGCAAAGCAATGCAATTTAAATTAGCTACAGTCAATCATTTAAAAAATGCATAGAAAGTTGCTTGAGCATTTCTAAATACTTGAAAGATATGTTTTTTAACAGCATGTTTGGGGTGCCCTGCTCCAGAACACTACCAATGGATTGCACAGAGGGCCAAATATTTCACTGACGGGAAATGGCATCGCCCCATTAACCCCATGGATTACCTTGACCACACTGCTCCACCTTCCTCCTCTGCCTTAGGGAAATCCCGTCTGGTTTGCCCAACAAAGGATACTTCAGCCTCAGAGGGAAAAACTCAATAATAACCCCAGACTTGGGTGAAGAGAGTTTGAAGGTTTCCATAGTTACACAGCACCTTCCTTATATTAAACAAGAGGAAAAAACAATACCTTGGGGACCATGCAAGAAAAATTACAATGTTTATTACTACTCATATTATCCAGTTTGCCCACTCCTGGTTGACAATATTGAAATTGAGTATGCTGTTTAGCAGAGGAAGGCTGCTAGTGATAATTTCTTGAATGCCCTATTCATTTGTGGGTGGCAGACTTTGACTCTAGAGGTATTTCAAAGATGTCTCTATCAACAGTGCCAGTCTGGTGTTGCAAGTGCCTAAAATATAGGCAGATAAAGGTCAGCATTTTCCCAGGTGTCCTGCTCAGCAGCACAGCAAGCAGTGGCATGAGAGCATCTTGTGGCATCCTGTCACAGCCCATCACCAAGACACAAAACACCATTTCACCATCCAGCGAGAGAAGTCTAGCAGCGAAGTTACATTAAATGCTCAGAAGATAGGCAAGCTCCTCATCTTCCTCTGTTTTCTATTTAACACTGTACTTTGCAGGCTACATTGTACTGACAAGGCAAAGAGATGCCAGTCTATGGCAAACTGTTTCTAAGGAAAAGTGGGTTGATCCAGGAGTTTTCCATCTCGCTTACGAACATCGCACATGCTCTGTATTGGTGGAAGTAAACAAAAATAAACTTTTTTAATTACTCTAGGTGGAGGCTAAAATATTCCAAAATAAGTTCTACACCAATTAATTTTCATTCTCTGGTTACAAAGCGACATACAGGGAAGCTGCTAAAGATTATATTCATATTATTATACTCAGTTCTATCTTGAGGTTTGGGAGGGTCCATTTTAAATTTAGGGAGTATCCCAGGTATCTTTAGGAATGTTGGACATTGTGGTGTAATAAAGTACTCCATTTTTTCAGTGGATAGTCTATGTCATATTACTTGTTAGGAAAAAGAAAATCATATCACCAGTTGTCAACAACAGAAGTGCAATTACATCTCTGATACATGGTGGCTGCTCTGCAGATAATGCTGAACCCTTTTTTTTCCCATCTAGGGCAAGGGTGCAAACTCTTCATATATAGTACCTCCCTGAATCTGCTACAGATTTTCCCATGTGCTGAGCAAAGGAGTCACGTGAGATCTGGCTGCTCAGCAAACACCTAGCTGCAGAATGGCCTGAGTCCTCAATATCCATCTTCCTTCCTGCTTCCCGCAGATCTCACCCCACAGTCCATGGCTCTGCATCCTGACAGACTGTCTGCAAGCTGCTGGCCTAACAAGAGACTATCCCAGAGCTACCTCCTCACAGCAGACCTGCTGCTCCCCATTGCCATAGGAGCTGCAGCAGCACCACCACCAGGACCTGCCTTGAGCGAGCTGAGCGCGCTGAGGTGTCCTGCCGTCACCCTGCCTCAGGGTGCAAAATGAATGCCATAGTCACCCCAGAAGAGTCACTACAATGCTCATCTGGCCAGATGCTGGCTCAGGGAGGAAGGGGGATGCAGAGCACTCCCTCAGCAGGCAGGAGCTCCTTCCTGGTGCTGGATGACAGGGTCCAGGCTGAACAAAAACCTGACATGCACTAAGCAAGACCTGCAAAGATTCCAGTGATGGACCCACATGGGGGACTCTCTGGCCCCTTCTCAGCCTTGGGAAAGCTTCAGAACAGGCCTGCTCACTCATAAGGGCAGAAAACACATGGCTATTTAGCATGAGACTTTTTGACTATTGCTTTCCTCGATGGAGGTCTTGGCGATCACCTGCAGCAAGCACCGTGAGCTGGAAATTGAAGATGCATTTCCCAGTCCTGTGCCATGCATGTGCATGTGATGGCTAAGCCATTACAATTGCAGTTGCAGTGCTGGGGATTCAAGGAGCTGAGCACAGCAGCAGGGCAGGGCAAGGAGTGACAAATATATCCCTTGAAGCTCAGGGGACCAACAGGTCCCAGGGTGCCCAGTGTGCAGGGGCACTGGCTCAACAAAGTTCCCCTGGGCCTGAGGCCATTGCACAGCAGAGAACAGCTCTGGCTCTGCCATCCAACAGACTCGGGGAGCAAAGGCACCTGGAAGAACCACTGTGGGACATGGGTCAACCCATAGGGCTGCAAAACTACCCAAACAGCCCGTGACAAAGAGAGTAGCAGCAGCAGCATGAATGGAGAAACTACATGGCACATATGGACACAGGAGGAGAAACACAGAAGTCCAAAAGAGGAGTGCAAAATGTGGAGAAATATCAATATTGCTATTTGGAAGGAGTAGGGTGGAGGCAAGAGGGAGAAGGCTGGCAAGTCCAGTGCAGAGGTGGACAGTTGCTTTGGAGGATGACCTGACATGCTCACATGAAAAGCCTGTCAGGGCTTATCAGGGCATCACAGACTGCCCCCACCCTGGATGGCAGGCAATCGTCCCCTGCCATACTATCAGCTAGGAGGACACTAGGTTGAGATGAATGAAAAGCACTCGCATGAGAAAAGCAGTATTAGTTAAAATGCCCTATCATACATTTAGTTAATTACTAAGTGAATTGCTTTAATGCAACACAAAATATGCAGCTGTGTTTAATGAGCTGCTAAAATGCTCTCTGGGCAAACTTTAATAATATCACTATTCTCACAGAGGAAAATTACCGCAGGGGAAAATGCATCTGTTTGCACCTAAAATGTTCTGAGTGACAGCTCAATGGCTATTTTCTTTAGGGCACTTGGTAGTCAATTTCATTAATATGAAATGTTAAAATATTTATGCTTATCACCAGTGTGCAGCCTCCAGGGCAGACTGAAAGCCCAGTCGAGCTGGTGACAGAAAATACAATTCCACCATAGGTTAAATAAAGTCAACACCTGCTTCTTTTTGCTTTCTGTCATATTGCACATTTCCTGGGCCTCAAACCTGGAAACCACCTCATGCTTTCCCTGGGACTCTCTTCAGCAGGCCTACATCCCTTCCATGATGAATGCCCCAACTCAGACACAGCTCTCCAGCCCACAGCTGACACACAGCAAATAGCAAAACCCCATTGACTATACATATGCAAGGAGGACAACTGCCTGTGATACATCCCAGTATGAGACGTGCCTTCTCCAAGACAGCATAGTTGCCTCCTGTTTGGCTTGTGACTCGGGTCACTTGAGTAGCTTGCCAAGCCAAGGTCAGGCTTGCACATAACTCTACCCAAATACTGCCCTTCACTTAGCTGTATTGAGCTGCATCTCCAGTTTGTCAAGAGTAAGCTCCTGGAGCTGCTGCCTTGTACTTCTGCTTTTATAGTTTGAGGAAAAAGAATTAAGCACAAATGAAAGTTATGAACCAGAAATTTCTACATGTGTCAGAATAAAAGACAGACTGGTTTCTCAGAATTCCTACCGTAAGCCAGCATCCCTCAGGCTGGATGTTAAACCAGTCTAGTAGACCAAATAAATCTTTGCAGTGTAGAAGTTTGTACCTTTGTGGCTTCCCACATTATGTACATTCGCATTCAGGCACTTGAGAGCTTCCCTCATCATGCTGTCCACCATCGCCCCAGCCCTTTCCAGATGTGGAGTGCCCCAAATGTTGCACTGGCACACCTATGATGTATCTACACAAATCATCAGACAATCCTGCAGCAACCAGGGCATGGGTTGGGTGACTAAAGTTTTAAAGATGGCCTTCAGTCTCCATCCTATATCTCCCTTTAGTTGAGACAGTCTTGATTTATGGGCCCAGCTGTCTGGTGGAGAGGGGAAACATACTGACAGTATTTTTCTAAAGATTTCCCACAGGAGTATTCTGTTGCCTCAGAGTGACTTTCTGTATCATGATGGGTTGAGAAAACCTCAAACACTTAGAGATCTGAGAACACCTGGAGAAGCATTTGTTTATCTTTGCTTAGAAGTAACAATGGTGATGATGTAGTGACTGCCATGCATTACAGTCAGAAGCATGTTCTGCTGAACACATGATCAGACTGATGGATACTCAGTCTGTCTGCTATTTGTTGCCTCATTCAGAATAAAGAATCAATGCTTTGAATATAATCTGTGAATACATTATTCGGTTTTGTGCTCAGGAAATGTTTTAGTCTTTTCTGATTTTCAGAATACTTGAGAAGGACCAAGTGCAAACATTCTTGCCTGTATCATTTATTGAGGAAAGAAACCATTAGCTTCAGCAAGAGCTATATCTTAGCTATGCAATTACACTTATGGACTGTCATCTGCCACTAATGCCTAGGGGAGGAAGAGCTTTTATTGCAGAATTATGCTGAAAAAGAAATAAAGCACCTGTGTGCCAAGGAAATCCTGACTTGGCTTGCTCAGCAATAGTGGCCAGGCCTATTAGCTCCATCTCTTGATAAACATTCTTGTTATGAGATAGTTCTGGTTTATGACTCTCTGCTCAGGCTTCTATAGCTCACCTGTGAGCAAATGCTATGATCATCATTGCTCGCAACCTAACACATTGCTTCACTGGGTGCCTCTTTCTCTGCCCTGCAAGAGTCCTGGCCCCAGAATTACATGCTCAGCACCAGCTCTCTCTTCTGAAAAGCAGAGAGTATAGAGTGAGTTTAGCAGTTTCCATCCAGGCCAGACGTGTCTTCACCTTGCCTTTTATATCGTCCACTCTCTGCATTAAAATTCCATGCTGAGTCTCCTTAAAGTGTATGAACATATTTTGGAAATATACACGGGGCCATAAAATCCCACTTCATACTCTGCACTTTTTAGTTCACTGCTTTAAAGGAGGCTCACAAGGTATTTTACTGGCTAAGTTACTGGATGGGAAACGGCTTGTGGATGGAGCTAAGAGCTTTCTGGAGACTTTTTCCAAAGCAGGCAAGTCTCCTCTGAGCCTCTTTGATTTTCAGTAACAAGACCTCCCAGGAGACTTACAGCTCTTCCTGGCTACTGCCAGGCTAAAGAGAGCAGTATTTTTCTCTCCCTTTTTTCTCTGATTGAAGCATTTTGCCTGTGGACACAGCTTCCCTCCATAACAACCCCATTTTACTTGTCTTTAAAAAAAAAGGGAGAGATGGACTGGAGAAAAAAACAGAAACAGCAAAAACTGAGGCCAGCCAAATCTTTGTTAGAGCAGAACTAACCTGGAAAGAGATTAAGGATGAGAATGTGTCCCTAATTAGCCACATGGAGGGAAGAAGAGCCACAGGCAGGGTGGCTGTGCACCCCACAGTGCAGTGCGAGCCAGCAGCTACATGCAGAACACAGGGCTCCTAAGTCCACGACAGACACCCCGACTGGGGGCACAACACGTACAGTGCCAAACAAGCTATCAATCAGACATGCCCCAGCGTATTCTACTTCAATATGTGTATTACACTAAGTTAAGTTGTGTGTTAGCAGGCTCACAAACAAAGGTGGTCTGTTCGGCAAAGCTGATTTTGCTTGTTATGCATAAGACAAACTCTTGACGACGTTCTCTGCACAAGCAGGGGCAGCATTGAACTTATGCATGTGGTGCCAGCGTGGTCCATGTCTTCTGTGTATCCACAGCCTGCTCCCTTGCTGCTTCTGCCTGCTCAGCAATACAGACTACAGTGGCTGTAAAGAAGAGGACTTCTCTTGGCATAAATGAGCCAGGCTATGCTGAGGTCCTCTTTTCCAAGATCACTCAAGCTGGTGTTTAAGCCTGTCAAATCAGACACTGGACATTATCTCTGGTTTCAAAGTGTTTGTTTTGTACATATGGCAGTGGGTATTTGAGGCATTGCAAAATGCACTGGGATACCAGTTAGGTTCCTGTAAGCTACTTCTTTCTTTGGGCTGTGCAACCAGTGCAGAGCAAATCCAGTGCAAACCTGAGAGCTGGGAAAACTGTTTGAAGCGGAACTAGAGGAAAAAGATGCAGCAACATCAAGGCAAGAAAACTTAAAAGCAAGGGGATAAGGTACTGGGCTGGCTTGGAAAGGAGCACCTTCAGGCATTGCACTGTACACCTTATAGAAGGATAAGATCTTGCCAGTAGGTGAGGAAATCGTTGTTATGGGATCATCAAAGCTTTGAGCACCACAGAATACCTTCCTACTGACAAACCATTTCATCAATGGAGCAATATTAACTCAACCATCAGCCATCTTCCACAAGAGAAAGCAGAAAGGCTGTGGTGATTCTGCAGTGCAGTTGCACAGGCAGCTCTGGCATCCCTTGGAGTGATACTGGGGCAGATGGGAGTTCTTCATCTCACTTTTCAGCTTTCTTCCAGTGCTGTTACTACAGCAGGAAACAGGCCCTTGCAATAAGCACAGAGAAAAAACAAGAGAAGCATGGACTGCCACCCACCCCACCAACCTTGATCCCTCCAGCCCGTACAAGCCCAGGACTTGGATTTCCATGGCATGAACTGACAAAGAGCACATAGCTCCACAAAGTAACAACAAGTTGTTCTCATCCCTCATGCCCAATGCAGAGGTCTTGTTTCCTTTGCTCTGCCTATGGCTCACAGAAGTTTTTCTCCAGGCATGCAACATACCAACAAGTGCTAGACAGAGCGGAAATGAGCTAGCAACCCTCTTTAGGGTCATCATTTTATACAGGTTTCTGCAGGTCAGCTGGATTCATGCACTGATTTTACTGTCTCTGACTCTTGTTTTTATTGAAGAGCAGAGCTGCCTTTTTCAGTGACAGTAAGTAAAACATTCCATCTCTGTAGAGATTTGCAAAGGAAATTTGACAGTTGTTTGTAAAAGAGTCCATACGTGGAAGCACCGGAAGAAACAGCAGAGCAGGCAGTCAATGAATGGTGGATATGCGGCAAGTCAGGAGACCGAGAGCAGCTGTGAAATCCAGGATGGAATATAGATCATGCCTGGGAACTGGCAGGAGGTGGCACCGGGGAGAGTGCAGCGTGCACGTTGGTGCTGGAGCATCAGTGGTGTGACTTCTCCCTTTCTTGCTGAAGCAGGCGCAGGGCTGAAAGTAACAGTCACATAGTATCATGGGAGGTATCCGGAGACAAGATGAGGCCTCAGGATCTGTTGTTCCTAATCCTCTGTGTCACCACAAGGAATCCGGGACAGACATGTCTAGGTGCTTGCGAGTGTTGAAGAATGAGTGAGAAAGTGAAGTGTGTCTTGTCTAAAATGAGCTTTGTCTTCCCCTTCTACACAGTCTCACTTTGAGTTTTGCGGCAGCTCTGTGCTCTCTCCTCCATCTTTGCCTGTTAGCCCTTGGGGAGAAGTTCCTCTTCCGACAACAGGAGTTGACCAAAGTGCCAGCTCTCACATTTGGGATGATTGGTTTGGCATCTTCCCTGGGAGGGTGGTGCAGCCAAGCCACAGGTCTCCATAGAGGCAGGGACTGCAAGCCACAGAGGCTGCCAAGGCTCAGACAAAGCCATGGCCCACTAGTATTGGCATCAGCCCAGCTTGTGAGTCAGACACTGGGCTGGAGACTCCACAGGGCCATTCTAACCAACACTTCTAGGAGTCTAAGATGACTCTACAGCTGCTCAAAACTATCCATCAGATGTTCTTTGGAGAGTGTAATTTACATTAATAATATAGGATAACTACTGCACCACCTTTATTCCTAAAGACACATTGGACCTTTGCTTCTTTGTGCTCTTCTCATTTGTGTAGCCACACAAATGTTTATAGGAGGTGACCTGCAGTGTCCTTGGTTACCAGCTGCTTAATGCTGCTGATAATCAGCTGAATTTGGCAGTTGTGAGCTCTTTCTCTCAAGGGACTTCGGTATAAGAAATGCTGAAAACAGTTCAAGGCCAACTCCATCTGAACAGATCACTTATTTTTCATGTACTAGAAAAAAATTCTAACAACTGCAAAGGCCAATAATGTAGGTAAAATCATGAAGTGATGCATTCCTGCTTTTTGTCTTTGGTAGGACAAGTTCGTGTGAGTAAAAGATGTGCATCGTATTTGTACCACACTTGTACACAGAGCTCTCCCAATCTTTACAACACCGAGTTATATTTTGTGCAAAAAAACACCACTTGGATTTGCCATGGATAGATACACATTCACAGATCAATGCCCTCCCACATCCAGCCCCTCAAAAATCACCTGTAAAAAAAATCATTCCAGCCAAAGATTTTACCCCCAAGTCCAAATTTCAGGCTGGAAATGCCTGAGCTTGGGGAGCTCTTGTTTTGGCTCCTCATCACTGTATGGTGTTCCTGCCAAGAGACATCCTGTGTGCCCTCATGACATGTAGTCCAGGCAGAATCTAAGCACCCTGACAAGAGAATGGGAGCGTGGGGCTGGCAATCTCCATGGCCTGTGAAGCACTGAGCATCATGAAAGAACTGAATTGTTTTGTTCCGTGGCCAGAAGAGTTATGGTTTGTGATTTCTCCTAAGAACAAAATATTTTGTATGGAAAGAATAGCACTGTTGGCTAGAACTTGCATGACTTTAGAAAGGAGGCAGAACACCAACTGCCTGGTAGACCCAGGAGATACATACATGACATGCTTGCTGTTGGTCAGTATGTTGCAGGAACTGTGGTGAAAACCTAGACCAAGGTTCTGCACCCTTGAATCACTCCCATTACTATAGAGAAGGACTTAATGCACAAACCTGTTTGCATTCAGCTAGCCACAGAAATGCCTGTGGTGCACTTTGGCTTCACATGAGTGGCTGTCTCCTTTAATTAACCTAAGGCAGAGTGGAATGACCATCATTGCATTTTAAAATAATCTATACATTTGTTTTGGTTTTTTACTGGTCACTCACTTTTGACGGAAGAGATTTATATCAGAAGACAGTGCTGCTTTCCAAGGACCACCTGTGTTATGGAGGGAACAGCTGGAAGTGCATAGCGTTCTCAGCATCAGCATTTTCCCAAAACTTGAGGTCTAAATGTATTCTGCTTTTTGTTCCTGAGCAACTGGGGACAACTGAAGCATTAAGTATGTTTGCAGTCACCACTACCCACCTGGGATGTTTCCATTTTATTTCATTATTGAGGTAATTTTGGAAATGGGAAGAGCTTAATCTGCTTTCAAACACGCTGTACAGCAGTACAGACAGTGGCTGGCTGATGATCAGGCACGGGACCCTCCCGCCACCACGTCAACTGGCCCAGAGCTTCTCACTCACATCTATTTTCAAATAGGCTGGCTAGTCATCTGGAGGTATCCATCTCTCTCTGCTGACTATAGGGGAGCCTAAGAGAAGATTTTAGAGCAGCAGTCTAATTCCTAGATGCCTGAAGTGAGCTCAGGTAGTTCCAGGCTCCCAGGAATGGCCTAGAACTCTGTGTCCTGGCCTGACACCTGAGCTAGTGCTCCGTTGGCAGACCAGTCCCAGTGGCAGGCCTCCCCAGGCAGAGGGAGAACCTGTTTGGGAAGATTCAGACAAGATATCCTCCCTGTCGTAACCTCACAATCACACACTTGCATGCACACCCATAAACCCGCCCACAACTGGGTTTTGTAGCCTCTATGGTCTCTGCTTCTAAAAATAAATGGGGTGGATTTTGCATCCTGGTCAGTGCTGAAGTAAGGTCCAAGGAGACCAGGGCACTCTGTTTTGGGTAGGTTGGAGCTGACCACCTGCTGTTATCTCCACACTGATGGGTAATTATAAGCATGTCGCTCAGGGAGGTTGGGGAAAAGCAAATGTCAATGGCGTGAAGGAGAAACGATCGGGAAATTTGACCCATTTGCTCTGGCATCTCCCTCTGTGCAAGTACTCTGGGTCTGATAGCCATCAGCACGGCTGTTTCCCACGTAGAAGAATGCCGGGATCATTTTGTTCTTCCAAGTCTGAGCAACAGTGCACCGGGAGGCAAAGCTGAGCTGCAGAAAAATGCCCTGTAAGGGAACTTGCGAAAAGTAGGTTTTTTCTCAACTCCAGGACAAAACTTGTGGTTGAGCCAGCTCCTTCATCTGTAAAACAGGCATCTGTGCTCAGAAAGTCAGGTGCTGGAAATGTATGGTAGATGCTCTGTGAAAACAGACCATTTAAAAATGGACAGCTGTTCTTGGAGATAAGTCCAACAAATATATATATGTATGTATATATATCTACCTATATATGTACATATATATTTATGTATAAATATGTGTATGCTTGTATTTGTGTATATATGTATGCATACATACAGGCATGCACACATACTCACACGCAGAAATAAATTGATACTCTGGAAGACCAGAATCTCAGCTTGTGCTATTCTCCTCCTTCTACTCCTGCTCCAGCTCCTTCTTTAATGAAATGGACCGAAAAGGCTTGGAACTGTGAAATGAATCTTCATTTCTGGCTCGGAACCAGGATGCAGAGCAGAAGGAATCTCTATCCATGTAACTATTTAAATATCCCAGTGTTTAGGTGCAAGACTCAGAAGTTTTGAGTGCAGAGGGCTGGTAGATTGGCCTGCCTCTAAAAGCAATTCCCAGGCTGCCCTTCCAGTGGGTTTCTCCAGCATTGTCTCAACCTGCCACTGAATTGCTGACACCTTACTTTATTAAAACTTGCCAGATTAGAGGGAAGAGAAACGGTGAGATGTACTTCAGCCTCCACAACCTCTGAAACGCATTTTCTGCCTGGCATAAGAGAAGCTTTTGGTAGGCTGTTAAAAGAAAATGTAGGCTCACATTAGTGGTGAAAGGAAGGTCAGAGTCCCTGACATCTATTGATTTGCTCTTCCTGTGCTCAAAAACATCTACATATGGGGAGAATCTGCAAAACACCTAGGCGAGGTATCCCCCTTCCCCTGAACCTTTGAAAAGTTCTCTGCGCAATTGGACCCAGATCTGCAACAACTGTTTTACCATGTAACTCCACTACAGTACTGATGGGAGGTGAATGATTAAAATCTGGGCTTAGGTGTTTAAAAATCTCTTGAGTAATTTACCCATCTTTTAATCAAGTCCAAAACGTAGAAACAATGATAGCAAAAAAAAAAAACCTTCATCCAGTCACTAAAATCAAAGTTAGTATGAGTGTTTGAAGGAAGAGGACAATGCCAGGTGAATATATCCAGATGTAAGCAGCACCATTGCACATAAAATGGTATCTGGAAAAAAACCCCAGACAAAACCCAAACAAAACCACACAGTGGATAGGGCAGTCCCCCAGTCCTGGCATTCACAGATCAGTGTGTTTTGGTTAGAGACATTTCAATGGCAACAGAGAAGACAGTACAGGGATGAAAGAATCAAACACATCATCCTAAGCTCTTATTCCAGAGGCCAAGTTAGGAGTATGGCACTGGGCTGTATGCCAAGACCCCATCAGACAGTAACGCTGACCAAAGTCCTAGTTAGAGCTAACTGGAAAGATTTAGACCAGGCAATAACCCCTAACAACATACCTTTCTGTCAAATCAGAAAAACCTTGTGAGAACTGCATGGTTCTGACAAAAAACATACAGTAAATTTTTTTTTCACTTTGTTTCGGAATATTTTGTCTCATCTGTTATTATTTCCTGATTTTGTTTTTAAATATCCTGACACTGTGGGAAAAAATATAGATTCAATATTATTATGGGAAAATACCATGGCTGAAAATCTGTATTCCTGAGACTCTTTGTTTTATAGGGAAATGGATTTCTCACAATGCACACTGAAACAAGGACCAGAGTGAATGTGGGATTGCCATCCTTGCAGGTATTCAAGCCTCAGCTGAACATGGCCCTGAGCAACCCCATGTAATTGGTCCTCCCTAGAGCAGGGAGTTGGACTTGAGCTTTTCATAGCCAGCCTATGCTATTCGGTATTCTGCGATGTAAGGGATGGGAATAAGCTTGCTATGGCACAGGGGAATGAAAGCCTAAGAAAGATTTTTTTCTCCATTTCACTCTCGTCTCCACAGAAAGGCATAAAACACAAAACATTAAATTTAAAAAAAAACTAAAAAGATTCCATGGCACTGTCTCATATGGCAAAAGGGTGGTGGGGTCATTTGGTCCCCTTTTAATACAAACTTTTTTTCTTTTCAATTTAACATCAAACAGCTCCAGTCTGAAGCAAAACCTGAAGGATTTGTCCTCCCTGGGCCTGGTCTACTCTTGCAGCAGTGTGATGATGCAGTCCAGGCTGAAACTTCACAGCGCTTGGAGGAAGGTGCACAGCAGGGACTGACAGCAGCACCAGCTTCCCTGCCTCTGCCTTTCCCAGCTGCTTTCTCCACAGATCCAAACAGGATTCCTTGGCTTTGCAGCAGAACCACCACATGTTCCTAGTCTTTCGTGCTAGAGGCAACCTCCTTTTAAGTGAATATTTATATTGCACCACACATGGCACCAGGTAGGAGGTGTTACTCTGGATCTAAGTGCTTTCACCCAATCCAAAGAGCTATTTGCGACTTTGGATGTCCCTAGTGCCATTCATTAACTTCAGATTTAGTAACCCTCAAATAGTTTCTACTTCCTCTTTACTCACATTTTATTGGGAAAGCAGTTGCTTCTCAGATTCCACTAACTCTCGTCAAAGTAGCTGACATGATGTACATCAACACATGTATAATATAAATATATTATTATATTATTGCAATTGTGCATTTGTGCAATTTAGTATGTATAACACACGCACACATGCATAAATGCACAAACCACCTGGCTTCCAAAGAGCAAATCCTGTGATGAACAGCAACTACTCAGTCAGCAGGCAACAGCTGCGTATTACTGCCTCGACCAAGCAAAATGCACCTGGGTCCATTCCTCTGCCCATGGGTGAGGCTGGGTCCACGGCTGGTGTAAAACCCACCCAGTTTCACCAATATGAGTAGTGGTGCACCAAGCAAAGCCAGCCAGGAATCCACCCAAGACGTTTGTGCAGGATGTGAGCACGGGACTGGAGAGAGGAGCTAAGCTCCCTGCAAGCAACACCCGGTGTCACACCATTCAGGTCAATTTTGGGTTTTGCTGAGCACTTCAACATATTGACCTTGACATCCCCTTCTCTGTTGGGCCCCAGTGCTGAGCACTTGGGAGCCCACGTGCTCCCGGGGCTTGGTGCAGAAGGTGGAAGCGGCTGAGCTGCCAGACCCTCCTCTCTCCTGGGCACCCACCCTGTGGTGGCCCTGCATGAAGGGTGCATGAAATATCACAATACAGTGCCATGTTTCGGTCCTTTGCAGACTCCCTTCTTGAAGGCATTAATCTCAACGGGTTCTAGTCTAGAATTAGTTCTCTCTCTCTCGGCGATATTAGCCAAGTACCATGTACTGTTTATTATAAATACTGCTTACTGTTTTCTGCTGCGTCCAAAGAAAATTAAACAGCGCATAAGCCTTTGCAGTTCGAGTGTCACAAATAATGTTACACAGCCACTTTCAAGTTCTCAGCATTTGTCATCCAGGCTGCTTGGCAGGAATTCACGTTAACAATATATTATAGTTTAATATTTTGCAATTAAAAAAATCAAATTTCCTCCATGGGAGAGACATTAGAACTGTAAAAAAAAACCAGTTCATGACATTGCAATCAACAACTGTTATGGGGGGAAGGTGTAGAATAAAGTTCGCACAGGCAACGTTAAATCTGCTACCTGCTGAATCCCGAGTACTTCATTTTTGCAGTGGCAATCATTTTCCCTTAATGTTGTTCCCTGTTATGTATTTTATTGAGCTGGAGTTATCTCAGGCCAAAATCCCTATGGATTCCATCTCCTGTGGTTATTTCCCCTACAACAGATTGGAAAAGGCTGGAAAGCATGCCTGTTTGAACTATAATTTAAAACTTCCATTGTAATTGCACCAGTGTAAAAACCTGACGGGCGGGCTTGTACACCAGGTGTGGATATGGGCACCTGGCTCCATCCAGAGAATTATAAATGCTGAGGAGCCAAATGCTGGACCTCAAATCCTGCAGAGGCACCAGTGAGGTTCTTGGGACAGCCGCGAACTCCTCAGCCAGCGTCTTGCCCTGAGTAGAGGTCCTGACTGCACCTCTCACTGGTTAAGGTCAAGCAACAGCTTTCTTCTGCACATCTCTGCACTAATCTGCTTAGTTGATTAAACTAAGATTCAATTAGCAGTAATAGTTAAGACTTCTGCAGATGTTAAAGCAAATGTCCTGCTGATTTTAGTGCGTGCCTGACACCAGGGGCTTCTGTGAGAATGGTTGTATCTCTTCCCTTGGTTCCCTCATTCGCCTGACCCTGGTAGGCTGCAACTCAATTAAAATGTAGCAAAGCCATCATGAGAAGAGGCAGCCCAGGCATCAGCTGCCACCACAGGGCATCTCATTGAAAGTCACTCAATTTCCATGCCCTTGCCCTCCTACCCCTGTTTAAAAGTATCACCAGTGACTTTCCACAGGAAAAAGGGCATGTCAGTGAGATTAAAGAAAAAAGCCTAATTCTTGTCGTTTGCTACTCTTGACTTCAGCAATCATGGAGCCTTTCCTTTTGTCCTTTCCATTCACTTTCACCCTGTTCGAAAACTACTTATAGAATCATAGAATAGAAACATAGGATGGCTTGGATTGCAAGGGACCTTTAAAGGCCATCTAGTCCAACCTCCCTGCAGTGAGCAGGGACATCTTCAACCAGATCAAGTTGCTCAGAGCCCACTCCAACCTGACCTTGAGTGTTTCCAGGGATGGGGCATCTACCACCTGCCTGGGCAACTTGTGCCAGTGTTTCACCACCCTTGTCAAAATTTTCTTCCTTATATCCAGTTTAAATCTACCCTCTTTTAGTTTAAAACCATTACCCCTTGTCACATCACTACAAGCCCTGCTAAAATGCCTGTACCCATCTTTCTTATAAGCCCCTTTTAAGTACTGGCAGGCTGCAATAAGGTCTCCTCGGAACCTTCTCTTCTCCAGGCTGAACAACCCCAACTCTGCCTCTTAACATGGATTTCAGTGCTTCCATTTCTGTGTTCTTTTCAGTATCTGCCCAAACACAGCACACATACACCAGCCCACGTACACAACCACAGGAACTTCTTCTTAGGAGAACTTTGGTCCCCAAGAAAAGTGACAACCCCAGTTCCACATTTAGCCTGACCAATGCAAGGAGGCTGTTACACAGTGCAAGTAATACTGGTTTGACAATTGCATCGTCTTTTTGCTGCCACGATCACGGTATTCTTGGTTAAAAAACATAGTTTGCATTTGCAAAAGCTGCATGAACTGGACCCTTCTTAACAGCTGATTTTATTCCTAAACTCCATTAGAGCTTGGGGATGCACCAGTTGGTCCCAGCCACCCCGACCTCCTCCTTATTTTAGCTTGCTCCTCCACTTCTTATTTCGACGAGTTGCCTATGTTGTTGTGATACTTGAGAAAACAAAGCAATACCTTTTGGAACCTTCCTTTTTCTAAGGCTGTTGGGTGCAGTTACATCATAGCCGTGGTCTCAGCTATTTCTTGAATAAGGCCCGCACTGAAAGCACAAAATGGTGGATATTTATTAACAGTAGTTGTAAGCGGTGTTTTAAAGAGGATTTGTCCCGCATTGCAATGTGTAGAAACATGAAGCAAATCTGATCCCTGCTTGTTTATAGGCTGTGCAACTGGATCGTCACTGTAGGTTGTTCGAAGGGTCACCATCACAGCTGCCATTTTAGAAAAGAGAAAATAAACCCAGAGGAATTAAGCTTAAGGCCCCTATCTCAGCAGATTCCCTCTTGGTTTTTTCCCTTAATGTTTTTTTCTTTTCTAGCCGAGGAAGTGACAGATGTTATTAAGTTTCCTTTGTGTGAGATTTCAGGAAATAATTACAATGATTTAAGTCTCTCTTTTGCTAGTTGCTAATGCAAACATTGTTTCGGGCTTGATTAAATAAATGGAATTATTCTAAGATCAGCATTTACCTTAAAAGCACTAAAAACTTCTCTCTGAGTAAATGATAGCTATTAATACTGGAAATGCCCAACATATGTTTTCCTTAGGAATACATAGTTTTTGCCTCTGAGAACTTATGATGAACCTTACCTTCCAAAATTCTTCAAAAAACTCTTTCTACTCAGCTGCAGGACTCATCCTCCCTTTGTTTTCCCATTGCTTCTATACAGAGCTGTGCAACTAATTCATTTTTCATTTCCCTGGCAGTTAAGAAAAAGAAACAATTTCCATGACTATTTTTGTTTTTAACTGAGGTCCCTTTTTAGAGACCTTTTCAGATTGTAGTTAAAAATACATTTCCTATTGGCCAATGAAGTTTAGCTGGAATAAGACAAAAAAAAAAAAGAAGTTGGCACGAATATAAAATTGCATAAAAAGCCCAACTATGCATTAAAAAAGGCAAGATCAACATTTTCTGAGCTTCTGTGAGCAACCTGATGCAATGGCATTGGGTCTGTAAGACATTTTAGAGTCAGCTGAATCTGGTTTGTTGCTGTCCCATGCTTATGGACCAATTTCACTTTCTTCACCCTGCAGATTGTGGACTGCTGCTCTGGCCACAGATTCCATGTTGTGCTGAGCAGAATGCATGTTCTCACAGTGTCTTGTCCTGAAGAGATTTATTAACTGCTTTGAGCAAAGATCTTGTAATTAAGGATCCAATTAGGAAAGACGACTGGTGTTGGTCTATCTTTGCCTTCAGCAAAACCCTGCAAGCTGCAATACATTTTGAAAATCCTTTCCAGTGCGAGTGCTTATGAGCTTGTTATTTCACTACTTTGAGGAACGCTTAGTCCTACTCAAAACTCACACTTGAATTCTGCTTGTGTTGGCCTGGGGTGTTACTTTGTTCCTTGGACGTATCCTGGACAATATCTCATAGGATTTTCATGGATTTTGCTACATGCAGACATACGCAGGCTGAATAGACATAGGTTGCTATTAAAACCATCAGCAACCAGGCCTTTGCAGTACAGTAGGTCTGGCAGGGCCTAGTCTTTACATCCTAAAGCGGGTTTGTAACATGAAGTTAATTGTATCCGACATTTCAACTCCTCTGTTCTATAGAGCTCATAATGAGAGTCTGGCAAACAATTTCTTCTGAATAATTTGTTGCATTAATTTTCAACCTCTTTCGCCGCTGACAAAAGCCATGAATAGACTGAAATTCCTTGAATATATTCAGTGCTGCCTGAATGAATGGAAATATGTTTTTCCCCAGCTTGCCCATCTTGGTTGGGAGGTCAGTTATAAAAATAACACCTCCAGTTCCCGGATAGTTCAGCAATTTTGTCTGGTAGGGAGGGTCAGCCAGTCGTAGCTGGCCACACTTACCTTATTCCAGCACAGTTTTAGCATCCATCAGAATGTTTTAATGGCCTCTATCCGACAAATCAAACTGTGAGTACAATGACTGTTAAATAACTCCATATAACCAAGCTTGGGACACAAGTGTTCCTGCCCCTGAGGCAGCCAGATCCCTCCCACCAGCACTGGGGAGTCACAGAGCATTTTAGAATTTGGACAGGGATGTGCAGAGGTGTTTGGCTCTACCTCCACATGTGCATTGGAAAATGCAGCAAGACTGGCAGCTGCTGCATGGCCATCAACACGTTGCGTTTTCCCAGGAGTCTGGGATAAATGGTACACACCGAGCAGCAGCTAGGGACGGGATGTTGCCTGTCACATCTTATCAAGCAAGCCAGAGGTGTGTTCTGGAGCTGTGGAGCTCGGTGCGTTCCCCACACCATGAACAGTTTGAAGTGCCAATAGCCCTGCTTTGAACACACGGGCTGATAAGCTTCCACACTGGTTTTTCACTCCCAGATACAGAAATATTTGTTTGACAGGTTCCCTCAAATAAGTCAGGAGCTTTCTTGCCTCATTGGCCCAGCTCTGGGCACCACAATATCAAAAATCAAAAAAACATTCTGGACAGACCAGCGAACCCTCCCTCCCTCTGGAAAGCTGAGGGAGGCATGGCTGACTGTGCCTAGCAGGAGCACTTTACTGTCAGAAAAATGCTGGTAACAGGAGTCAGCATGCCGAAACCATCCCCTCCCCAGCTGCCCCCAAAACCCCAAACACCCATCTCCATCTCACCATAGGAGATCTAGGTGGCAGTCCATGAGTGGGTATCAGCCAGAGGTTCACACCCAGAGGGTTGCTGCCCTGTTTTCCCAGGCAAAGGGGACTGGGATTTCTGTGACGACTGCTGTCTTCTACCTGCTTTTGGGGCAATATGAAGCACAAGCAAGAAGGAACAGTCTCAGTTTCTGGGGAGGAAGGTTCCTGACAGAGCAAGCATGTTCAAGCAGGAGTGGCTGTACTAAGCTGACACAATGCCCCCAAGTTCAGCTGCATCCACGCTCACTTAAATTCAGCCTAAAATCACAACATCAAATCTCATGTCATCCAATCCAGCATCTAAGCATTACTTTGCTCTTAGGGTAGAGCGCAAATTGGAATTTGAATTTAGTCTCGAAGTTGGCTGCAAGTAAAACTTGTTAGAACTGCAAAGTCAACCCTAGTCAATGGAAGACTAGGTATGGGGGTTTTTTTAGGCTATGACAGCTAACATCCAAAATATCTTAATAACAAGTACTGCTGGGCAGAACAGGTGGGCATTTTTCGTACCTCATTGCACTTAAAGTCAGCCTTGGGTTATAGGTAAGAATTAGACAGTCCGACTTTGCCCTAGGATTTTTAATTCAGCCCTGTAACAGCTCGTCAAAGTCAGGGATGTCCAGCCCTGGAGGTTTTCAGGATTTGTCTAGACCCAGTGCTGGTGACAGCAGGGGGTTGGACTGGAAACCCTCAGGGTCCCTTCCCACCAGAACTACTGGGAAGTTATAGCTAAACAGAAGGACAGCTTTCATTCCCAGTGAAGACACAGTCATACACTGAAATGGCTGCTTTCAGGCTATCGGTGCAAGGGGACAGCCCATTCCTGCTTCTGTTGCAAGGAGCACAGAACAGTGTTCTCTCCTTTGTCTCCACCCTGGCTTTGCCCATGGGGAACAGAATGAAATTCTGGAGAACCAGAAGATCATTTCAGCTGACAGCAAAGAGAATGAGGTGATTACCTGGCCAAGACACAGTTATACAAAATGTCCCTTAGCCAAAAAACAAGCCACTTTTTCCAGTTTGACCTTCTTAGAGTCACAAGGAGAGCCTGTGCAGAGGGCAAGCTGGGGAGCACAACCTGTGCATCACTTCCCAAATGGCACGGCTCAGGGCCTCAGGTGGCACCTCACTGTCAGTCTCTGCTCTTCTTACAGTGCCTGCTCCCACTGGAGGCAGTGGTGAGACCCAGCTTCCCCCACAGCAGCTTGTCTTCTGCATCCTTGCCTTGTGAAAGTAATCCCATCACAAGCAACAGGCTATCTCTCAGGCATCTCAGTTCTCGTCTCTGCTTGCTGCAGTATAACACTGGACGAATTGCCAAATTTGTAGTCAGGGGACTTGTCCTGTTTTGACCACTAGTCTTGGTATGATGAAAGCTCACTGATTTTCTTTCTTGCTTTACCTCTGCCTTAGAATCATAGAATCATACAATATCTTCAGTTGGAAGGGACCCATAAAGGTCATTGAGTCCAACTCCCTGCTCCTCGCAGGACTACCTAAAACTAAACAATATGACTAAAAGTGTTGTCCAGACATTCCTTGAACTCTGACAGGCTTGGTGCTATGACCACTTTCTGTGGGGAACCTGTTGCAGTGATTGACCACCCTCCCAGTGAAGAACCTTTTCCTAATGTCCACTCTGAACTTCCCCTGATGCAGCTTCATTCCATTTCCTCATGTCCTATCACTGGTCACCAGAGAGAGATCAGCATCTCCCCCTCCGCTGCACTGCGCTGATGAGGAAGTTGTAGACTGTGATGAGGTCACCCCTCAGCTTTCTCTTCTTCAAGCTGAACAGACCAAGTGACCTCAGCGACTCCTCAGAAGTCTTGTCCTCGAGGCCTTTCACCATCTTGGTCGCCCTCCTCTGGGCACACTCTAATAGTTTGATGTCCTTATATTGAGGCATCCAAAACTGCACACAGTACTCGAGGTGGGGCTGCACCAGTGCAGTGTAGAGTGGGACAATCACCTCCCTCAACTGGCTAGCTATGCTGTGCTTGATGCACCCCAGGACACAGTTGGCCCTTTTGGCTGCCAGGGCACACTGTTGACTCATCCTCAGCTTGCCATCAAGACAAAGCCCCTGATCTCTTTCCACAGGGCTGCTCTCCAGCCTCTTGTCTCCCAGTTTCTATGTATAATCAGGATTACACCATCCCAGGTGCAGAATCCATCACTTGCTTGTGTTAAATTTCATATGATTGGTGATGGCCCACCTCTCTAGTCTACCCAGATCTCCCTGTAAAGCCTCTCTACCCTTGAGGGAGTCCACAGCTCCTCTTAATTTAATATCATCAGCAAATTTACTTCATGTACATTCAAATCCTGCATCCAGATCATTTATAAAAACATTAAAGAGCACTGGCTGTAAAATAGAGCCCTGGGGAACCCCACTGGTGGCTGGCCACCAGCCTGATGTAACCCCATTTATTATAACTCTTTGAGCCTGACCCGTCAGCCAGTTAGCCCAGTTAACCCATCGCATTATGGGTCATGTCTAGCTATGTGATGGACATTTTGTGCAGAAGGATACTGTAAGAGACAATATCAAATGCTTTGCTAAAATAAAAAAAAACCCACATCTACTGGCTTCCCTTGGTCAACTAGATGGATGACTTTGTCATAAAAGGAAATTAAATTAGTCAGACAGGACTTTCCCCTTGTGAACCCATGCTGGCTATGACCAATAACAACATTGCCTCTCAGGTGTTTTTCAATAACTCCCAGAATAACTTTCTCCATAATTTTAACAGGCACTGAAGTGAGACTAACAGGCCTGTAATTGCCAGAGTCTTCCTTCTTACCCTTCTTGAAAATTGGGATAACCTTTGCCAGCTTCCAGTCAACTGGTACCTCTCCAGACTCCCAGGACTGTTGAAAAGTAATGGAGAGGTCCCGTGATAACACTGGCCAGCTCTTTCAGTACCCTGGGATGAATCCCATTGGGCCCCGTAGATTTATGAGCAGTCAGCTGGAGCAGCAAGTCTCAAACAAGTTCAGAGTCAGCTGGGAGTTTATCATTGCCCCACTAATGGTCTTCTAGCACAGGTTTCCAGGGGTCTCAGGACTCATCATCAATGTTAAAGACAGAGGAGAAGGTGGCATTAAATGTCTCTGCTTTGTCTATGTCCCTATTTGTGAGGCGACCGATCTCATCAAGTAATGGACTAATGTTATCTCTGCTACTCCTTTTGCTGTTAACATATTTCAAAAATCCCTTCTTGTTGTCCTTCACAGTGCTGGCCAGCTTGAACTCTAATTGGGCTTTGGCTGCATGGATTTTCTCCCTACAGTGGTGAACAGCACCTCTTTGGTCCTCCTGTGTCGCCTGTCCTTGCTTCCAATGTCCATACACTTTCCTTTCCTGCCTAAGTTCTAGAAGAAGATCCCTGCTCATCCAAGCTGGCCTTCCACCCAGCTTGCTTGACTTCTGACACTTTGGAATTGCCTACTCCTGTGCTCTTAAGAGATGGCTCTTAAAAAGTGACCAACATTCATAGACTCCAATAACCTCAAAAGCAGATTCCCAGGGGACCTTACTAACCAGTTCCTTCAGCAGCCTGAATCTGCTCTCCCCACATCCAGGGTTATTTCAGGGTATTATTTCAGTGGACATCAGTTTCACTACAAGCATGAAAAATTCCTAATATTGATAATAACACAATGAGACATAGCATTCTTTCTCTTCTTACTGGTCCTGTGGTTTTTATTCAGGGAGACTATGGTGTTCAGATATTAGTGCAATAAAAAACACAGAAATGCCATGACCTGACAGATGAATTTTCCATGTGCATCACAGAACTTTCTGAACTATTTCAAAAGAATAAGAGGACAAGCATACATGATACCTTCCCTGCTTATATTCTTCTGGACAACTATTTTCAGCATAGGGGGTTTCCTGAAGTTGTGGTTAATTTTTTTCATAACCCTAGCAGATGTCTTTTCTAAGTCTTGTACCCATCCACTCCTCCCCTGGAAAGGAGTTCTGTGAGTTTACACCTGAGGTATGACAAGTTGCCTGCTTTCATTTATTCTGGACTTGATCTCACGCATTTTATGAACCCTGCTCCCGGGTCATAAAGTTTTCCTTGCTCCAGTAATAAATTATTTATTTTTGAAAACAATTTCAAAACAGTGTTCCATTGCATGGCTTTTGACTAAAATTTTGGAAGTCTTTGCTTTTTTTTTTAACTCACCACTCTCCAAATAAAACAACACTGGAGAACAGATGTGACTTTGTGAAACATTTGGTGAGAGAAGATTGACAGAAATATTTTCTGACCCCCATCAAACCTGACAGAGAGGGCCAGGGGAAATTAGCTGTTTAATAGAGTTGATCTTGGTGGTAGAGAAAATGCTGTTAATGAAAGCAAATTGCTTAATAAAAGTAGCTTCTTGTGGAACAGCCTGCCACCGTGTCTTATTTGAACAATTACATGGTGTTGCCCTAAGTAAGCACTGCTGTCTAAGCAGCTCAGTGCCATAGCCTGTCATGTTCTGATACCTTCCAAACCATTGCATAGAGGGATTATAATTAACCTTAGTGATCTGCCATTATCCAAACAGCAATCTATTTTTTTCTTTTTCTAGAGGCTTCCTATTTCTGTTTTACCCATGGCCGTGTTGTTAAGAGCAAGTTTAGAAAATTATGCTCAGCTCCTTTTGACAGGAAGAGAGGCCACATTCTCTCAGGGCAAATGGAGCATTAAGGCTTCTCATAGGCCAGCGGCAAATGGAATTTCTACCTACCACAGGTGGCTTCAAAAGCAAAAATAGAAAAAGAATCAAGATGATTTGTCATCTGCTGCCCCCAGGAGTGATAATTTAGCTTGCCACTGTGATTTGGGGAGGAGAACAAAAAACCATGACATCTTTCCATCTGACTGAGCTTTACAAAATGTGCCCATTGAAGGTGTGAGAGTGCCTGATGGCATGTGATGCTGTTTGCTGTGCAGTGTTCTTGGATGGCTATTTTATTTTTTCTCTCTGCAAGTGAGTTCATTCCACCTAGTGCATTAAGTTCTTAGCAACATTCATCCTATAGCTCATCCAACTCCCTACTATGCACATCTGATAATCTAGTTTCTAAAAAAAAATCCCCAATGATACTTTAAAACTACTAAGAGGGGTGAGTCATCTCTTTAATTTAGGCCATGGTACAATCTGAACTAATAACTTCTTTAGCTCAGAGAGAAACCAGGGCTGCCTATACCCTCTTCCTTCTCTTCTGTGTTTCAAACTGCATGAAGAAACTCACTCCACATGGCGCCCACAGTGCTCTGCTCTGCTCACTTCAGACCTGACCACACTGCAACCATTTCTCATCTCAGTTATTTAATGCTCCCTTTTTCCTCGTAAAAGTTCAGATTAACCCAGTTTCTTTACAAAAGAAAAATGATTTTCCCTGCAGATCTGTGACGTGCTAATTAGCAGCCATGGCTGGGTGTTTGCAGCAGACATACTTCTCATGTCTGCAAAGACTTATCACTGTAAAAGGGAGAGAAGAGAAGAGAAGAGAAGAGAAGAGAAGAGAAGAGAAGAGAAGAGAAGAGAAGAGAAGAGAAGAGAAGAGAAGAGAAGAGAAGAGAAGAGAAGAGAAGAGAAGAGAAGAGAAGAGAAAAGTGAGAAGAGAGAATAATTTCAGTTGGAAGGGACCTACAATGATCATCTAGTCCAACTGCCTGACCAATTCAGGGCTGACCAAAAGTTAAAGCACATTAATAAAGGGATTGTCCAAATGCTTCCTGAACACTGACAGGTGGCATCGATCACCGCTCTAGGAAGCCTGTTCCAGTGTTTGACCACCCTCTCAGTAAAGAAATGCTTCCTAATGTTGAGTCTGAACCTCCCCTCCACGTCCCCTTCTCAGGAAGCTGTAGGGAGCAATGAGGTTGTCCCTCAGCCTCCTTTTCTCCAAACTAGACAAACACAGAGTCCTTAGCCACTCCTCACAGGACATGCCTTCCTGCCCAGATGAGAATGCAATGCTGCGTAAGGAAACTGCTTAAGTTTGCTCTGCTGGACTCCCCATCTGCTCCTCTGTCTAGAAGACTGAAAACAGGTGTTTCCTATTAAAACACAAAAATGAGCTCCAATGAGCCATCCCATTTCACTGCTCTCCCACAACCTTTTGTTGGTGCAGTTTCATTAACGTGAAGGTCAGGTACTGGGATTGTTCTGGCTAAGGAGAGGGAAACCTGCACTTAACATGGTATCTTGGATTAGCTTTGTGGTTCCAAAGCCCTGTACTCTGTGCGTGTGTTTCTGTGTGTATAATAACACCAAGCAACACTACAGGCCAGCAGTGTGCCCTTGTGGTGATAAAGGCCAACTACATACTGGGCTATATTAGCCAAAAGGTCAAGCAAACTGATTATTCCTCTTTATTTGATACTGTTCAGGCTGCGTCTGGAGTATTGTGCACAGTTTTCAGTTCTCCAGGATAAGAGTTATCTAGCAAGGGACCGCAAAGGTGATGAAGGGGCTGGAGCACATCACGGGTTTCTTTTGTCTAGGGAAGAGAAGTCTTACTGCTATTGTCAGTTGTCTAAAAGGAGATATCTCAGGGATGCACAGCGGAAGGACAGGGACAAGGGAAGTTACAACTGGAAATGAGAAAAAAATTCTTCCCCATAAAAGCAATGCAGTCCTGAGCCGCCCTTTCAAAAAGAGAAAATCTGTAGAGAAGTCCCTGTGTCCATGTTCCATTTCCAAGAGGTTTATGTGGCTGCTCAAAAAAGAGGTTCTTTCCTATCACAGAGCTTTCCTGTGCAATTGCTATGTGTGGTAAAGGCGGCTGCAAACGTAATTTCATTGAGATAAAGACCCATCAGCGTCTTTCATCTTGGTGGAAAGATTTGCAGGGGCCCCTCCCCAGCATTGACCCTGGAAGCAGCCCTGGTATAGGTATAGGAATACAGCAATCCTTACAAGCAGGAGTAGTGGAGAAGGAGGAAAACATTGGCTTTCTATTTATGGATCCCTTACCTGGATCCTTCAACCCCCAGGATATAATGGGTGCCCTCCAAAAAACCCTGAACATTTTGTTTTGTCATGAGAGCTACAACCCTTCTGAATATGTTATACTTGGGCAACATCCTACTACAAAAGTACCTAAAATGACCCTGATCCCTTTGAGAGAAGGCCCATCTCTGACATGTCTATATAGCACCAACCACAAAGTGAATTCTACCTCCCAACTATGCATCTTTGGCACAGCTGTAATAACATTCAAGGAAGGTATATTCAGGGGTAGAAGTAACATCTGTGTTGGTATCCAGGGACGTTTATCCAGGCTTTCTAAATCAGCAGGGATTGCTGAGAGCCCATTAGCTACACCCATGTACCTGCCTGATGTAGGAATGAATGTAAAGAAGTCCAGTTTATTGGGGCTTGCAATCTAAAGTTCATTTCTGCCTCCCTGCTCTTGGCTGGACAGAAGGGGAACAGCTTTCCTGTGCAAGACTTCATTAAGATTGAAGAATTGTTGCTTTATGCGGAGATATTTTCTCTTGCAGAGCTTTGCTATGACTGATGCTTCGTATTAAAACTGATTAGCATTCACAGCAGAACAGGTGTGGAGGTTCAGAGCAAAACTCTGATGTGAACAATAAAATGGAAAAAAACCTATAATTTTGAAATGCTGCTGGTTGATTTGCCCCCCCAGTGTTAGTTCTACACTTTTGGTTGCGATCCCAAACATCGCCTAGGAGGAGCGCAAAAAAACAATCTTTGAGTTAAACCACTTCTACCAGGCAGCACAGACGAAAGCAGCGAGTACAGTCCTGCCCTTTGCTGCGGTGCCAGCCAGGATGCTGTGGGTCTGGGGGTAAGCTGGCTGAAGGACAGGGGCAGGAGGGACTGAGGGATGGAGAAGATATGGCATGCCTCATGCTGCTGGGTTATGGAGGTACAGTGGCATTTTCTTCTGCAAGCCCAGGGCATTGGCTTTTTGGGGGTGCTCCCCATCCCTTCCTTTCTCCCTGAGGGAGGCCAAAAAGCTAGGCTGAGGTGAGATCTTACTTGAATGGACAAACTTTTTCTCCTCTGGAGAAAATGACCATGGAACTGCCTACCCCAGCAGCATAAGGCCCCTGGGGCATCATGCTATGGGGGTGGGAGAGGGCTGGCAAGCATGGGGCAAGTTCTGTCCTGAGGATGCTTTGGGCTTGCTCAGGCCCTGTAGCACATGCCTAGACATGACACTGCACTGCAGAAGGGCCCAGCCATCAGCAATGCTGGACTGCAAGATGGCCAGCAGGAGAGAGGGCTGAAATGCAGTGCTGACTTTTAAGGAGGGTCTCAAGAAAGAGCTGAAATTTAAGCCCAGTATGAGCCAATTTCCCAAGACCGCTCCAATTCCTGAGGCTGACCATATTAAATGCAATTATTTCCCTTGAGGCTTGACAAATTAATTTCTGCAAAAATTTAAGCAAAATATAAACATTTCTTTATGTGATATCAAACACTGTGATATTGCAGGGCAAAGCTGGAGCCCTCCCTGCAGTAAGCTCTTGGGGACACTCCTGCCAGAGAGTCCTCACTGCAACATCCCCAGGGTCATGAATGGCATTATCCTAGGAGAGCCAAGGAGGCTGAACAGGAGGCAGGAAGCAGAGCAAATTCCATCTCCACCTTCAAACAGAAGAGTTTCCTCCAGAAAAGTTCACTAACACTTGAGAAACCTCTGCCCTCATCAAAAGTTTTATTAATACCATCAAATTATTTTATTATTGTTGCAAAAGCCACAGCCAGCCCTCAGAGGCTTTGCGTCTAGTAGGGGAGGCACCATACTTGTCAATGAAAGCACATGACTTCTTTCGTTATTCAGACAGGTTTTTCAAATCTGCTTTATAACATTTCCCTCCTCAAGTTTCCAGAAGTGACTTGGCCACTGCTCAGCAGGAGAGGGATGCGACAATGCCCCTGCTATCGCCAGACACCACCCATCAGGCACAAATAACTGGCACGCCGAAATTCAAAGGGGCTGTGTGTCTGCCGGCTGAGCTGTGGGCAATGCTGTAGCCTGCGAGGCTTTGGTGCAGGAGTGGGTTTAGGACAAAACACAAAGACCATGCTAAAAGGATTACAACCTGGCTACATGACGAGTATTACTCACTGCTATTTAGTAGTGTTATCAATACTGGCAACAATTTCAGATGAACAGGACTTGTTCAGATGAACAGAACTACCAGGAACTACATGTAATCAGATACGTGTATGTATAGTAAATGTATAATAGAGTACATAATAAAAATGATGGGCCATTTAGTTAACTTATGCAGTAAGCATATCCCATTCAAAGTGCATTTTAATTAGGGCTGGACAGACAATTTCCACCGTGCAGGAAATGCTAATGCTTCAATACTTAATCTAATTATGAAGTGGAAAGAAAAGGCAACATTTCAACATCGCTTCTGGAAAATTAATTCCCCCTCCCACCCACATTTTTTCAACTGCCTTGAAGGCATGGATGTGCAAAAGTCACGTTGTGGTTTTACCACCTAAACAATGTAATGGAGTGTGGACTATGGAATACATTAGTTCCAGTGAAGAATATAATGTATTGCTGTAGTCATATCAAACTCAGATTAATCAAAAGTTTGCACACAACTTTATTTACATGAAAGGAGAAAGGTGGACGAATTAGAAGAGGGGCAGCTCTTTCTTTCTTAAAATCTCTGTTGCATAGAAATGTTCTGTTTTCCCTGGTTCCAGTCTTTTTCTGCGAGGTTTTAATCCACAAGCACTTTCAGAAGGGAAAAAAAAAATTTGGCCTAATTTCCAGGTCCCTCTGCTAGTGAGGGACACAGAACCGGGAAGGGTGAGGGGCATCACTGGGATGCTGTGGTCAACAGGGACATTGCCCCCTTCGGCTGTGCCAGAGAGCAGTAATAGAGCACCAGCTGTGCTGAGGAGCCTGACCCTGAGCAGCTTGTGTGCCAGGCTCAGATCTGTGCTTCTTTGAAGGCTGCTGAAAAGCTGGAGAAAATCCAGAAAAGGACAATAAAACTTGGCCAGAGGCTGGAGATGATACTTCACAAGGAAAGAGAGCTTGTTCTGCTCCAGTTATTGAGAAGAGGAGCATGAGGTGACTGGATTTAGTGCATGCAGCCCTCAGGGGATACAAATGTTGAAAGGGTTTTTTTAACTGAATGGGGGATGAAAAGTCTAATATTTCCGGAAGGATCTTGGATTGCTTTACCCAATAGCAGATTCTTGAGACCAGGGCAAAGGAAATGCAGATGTGTTTGGCTGGCCAAGTGCAGTGGGGAAAGCAGGTCCCACCATATGGTGCCCCATGCCCCAGCTGTGGAGTTGGAGCAGAACTGGAGAGCTAGGAAGTAGGGAGAGACCCAGCAAGGGGCAAGCTGGGGAGTGGGAAGAAGACAGGTGAAAGGACCTAATGGCACTGTGCCTCACCATGCTAGTTTCTGCCCCTCTTCCTCCAAACACAGGACACCCAGAGGCACTGGTGAGCAATGCCAAGACCAAGAGTACCACGCCACAACACTTTGCACAGAAGCACAAGCCATTTTTGCAGACATCCCGGAGATCCTTTCACCTGCCTTCTTCCCACCCCCAGCTTGCCCCTTGCTGGGTCTCTCCCTACTTCCTGGGTCTCCAGTTTTGCAGCAAGCAAACCTAGTTTCGGCAAAAGAGGGGCAGCATCTGGCTGTGAACGCCTTAAAAGTGTCTCCTTGATTTTTTAATGCCATTTCTAAATCTCCGTGCACTGCTCTGTCTCCCCATCCCACCTTAGCCTTCAAAACCTAAGTAGGTTTAAATGACAACCCCAGGCCACTGCTCTTGTTTTAAACCCATTATGTAATGCTTAGATACCATGATGACAAGCACATTATAAATTTGGATAAATACACCAAAACCACATTCCTCTGCTATGCAAGGTGTCCTTGAAAAGCTTACGTTCTTTAGGCTTTCACTCTGAACAAGACTGACACCTCTTCCCCTTTTACACCAGAGCGGTGTTTGCTGCCAAGCAGCTTTGAAATATCTGCAAAAAAGAGAAAGTCCATTGCCAGGAAGCTTAAATGCACTTGCACTGGAAAATGTCTAAGGGTCCATAAACTGAGAAAACTTCTCAGCTTCTCAGTGAGGCTCTGGAGAGCCACAGACACATCCAGTGATGCACATCACTAGTGGTGGCCTGACCCACATCCACATCTAGATCAATACGTATTACATGGGACTATGTGTCGTAGTGATGTGTGGGTATTTTCTCCATGACGCGTCCGAAATCTATCTTAATAGACTTTCTGCTGCCAGAGTGCATTTTATACATGATAGGAGCAAGTCATATTGAGGCAGGTGAGGACACAGAAGCCCACCTTGTGCTGGAAGTGCAAGGACTCTGCCCCATGTTTGTGACCACAAGATTGACAGACTGAAGGTACCTTGCTTGGAGGATATGACATAGACTGTGAAGGTTCATGTTACTAAAGTTTAGGGCTGCTCCTGGGTGACCAAAAATGTAGGAAACAAATTTAATTGACTTTCCATGGAGTATGCATTCCCAGTGGCTCCAGGAGCATTTGAACAATTTCTGCTCTGAAAGCCCCTGAGCTCTGGGCATAGCCTACCCTGTGTATGGATGAGTAGCCACTTGTATACTGTAATTACTCCTTTGTCAAGAGTAATATATCAATCCATTTAAGAAGGCAGATAGAGATTCTCCTGGATTTCAGCATGCTTTGAAATTAAGTGTCAGGTAACTCAGGTTCACACATTTTTTCCATTCTTAGGGGGAACTACGTGAAAGGTGTAACAAGAGTGATTTGCCCCAGGTATCTGAACTCTATTATTTTTATAATCCCTGGTATTTCCATGACTGATCTAGGGTCAGATTTGATCAGGTCATTATGGACTGACCTTGGCACATTCCAAGATTTTTTCCCCTATTATTATTATTATTTCCTTCCCTGTTCTTTAAAGACATTCACCATCCACTTTAACAAACCACTCCACTAGTTAGAAAAGTTGGACGTATTTTAAGAGCTATGTGGCCAGGAGGCTTTTTCCAAAGTGCTCAGGTATCTGCTAGAAGTGTTCCAGCAATATAGCTGTCAACATGGAAAAATGCTAAGAGCAAAATGCTAAGATGAAAATTTAAGATATACAAAGGGGAAGATATTCATTTTCTGATTCACTGACAGAGGTCCTTGCTCAGTCTCTCTCTCTTGGAAATGCTATTGAGTGAGAAACATTACCAGCTGAGACAAAACCATATGGTATTTGCTCATTTTCTTTCTTTCTCATGGAAAATAGTGGGAAAATAACATAATGGGCCTAGACTGCTGAAGATCTCTGTGGCAGGATCTGTCCATATCCTGTATGAGGCTCCCACTGTGGAGACCACCAGCTTGTGGCTGTGCATAAGTGTGGGATGGAGGGAGCTCCTCCAGGCCCCCAGCTCAGCTCATCCAAAAAGAAAACCCAAGTTCCTGGGCAGCAGGAAGCTGCATGCCTTCCCTAGCAGGGTATAAGTCTGCTACAATAACTAGGATTGTCCTATAACTAGCCAGTGCAGCAGCAGACCGCCCTTCCAGCTCGTCTCATGTTGGGTCTTGCCTGCTCCCCTCCCTCCCCCTGCTCCCCGACATTTTCACTCTCTGTCTGCAGGCTCACCATCTGTTGGAGCTATTCTTCCATGCATGGGGATGAAGATGCTGATTTTTCAGTTCTCCTGGTGGACTATGTCCAGGAAGGGCAAGAGGCTGAAACTGTAATTTAACTGAATTGCATGTCTGAGTTGAAAACTCAGACAGCCTTTATTGCTACATCCATTGTCCTTTATGTTTTAAGCCTGGCTCTTATAATGGTAAATATAGGTCCCAGTTCCTTTCGTTGTGGCCTAGGAAGTATTCTACTGGTAACAAGTTAATGTTATCACCTCAATCTTGATATTAATAATATTAATTATTATTTATGTTGTTGTTTTTTATATATATATATGTAATTATGATAATAATTCTTCATTTGGGCTCCTGCAGCACTTTCAGCCAAGCTGAAAGCAAAACCTAACAGCATAGAACAACCAGTTGCTCTTCAGAGACCCCAGAGGTGCAATTGAACTCTGATTTACTGTCAGCATCCAGCCTGCAATTTTACTCCTGATAGGTGCTTGGCTGAGCACCTAGGAGTTAGATGGAAGACTACTCAATGCATCTTTGCTGAGCTGCAAACATCAACTCTGTACTGTACACAGCTGCAGCAAATCGGGTGTGCTGTTTTGAAATCATAGTGTCAATGCAAGAGAGGCTTGCCAACCTGTCATAGCTAGAATAATCTGGTAATCTTTTGTAGGCAAGGATTGTAACTCATCTCTTGCTCTGAGCCATTGGCTTCAGTCTTGCTTTCCTTGAAGCTGATTAAGCCCATGCAAATTCCTCTTGCAAATCACACCTTAATTTTGTATTCATTTCCCAGTTACATATTTGACAGAGTGCAAAACTCGTATGCAGCAGTATGATCCAAGAAGCTCCCTGGGCTTGCCAAGCAAAAAGCAGTTTTCTACTTACAGAAAATGCATAGGAGAGAGTGATGCTCTCAGACCTGCACACACTGAGGATACAGGAATCATCCAGGACTCACATACAGGCAATGGTCCTTGGGTGGCAGAAGGAAGTGGGATGGTGAGTGGAAAATAAGTATTGCATCTCCCCAGAAACCCTCAGGTTCCTGCTCAGACCTCCAAGGTACATGGAAAATGTCCCACAGCTCTCTCACCCTGTGACAGACGCATATGCAACTGCAGGGTCACAAAAGGCTTGGTCTGGGGCTGAAAAGTTTGTTTACATAATGTTCTCCCAGTGCAGGATCTTGCTTCCTCCTTGCCTCCCTCATTTCCTAGGGCCCTGCATGAGATTTACAGTCCCCAAACACATGAGGTTCAGCTCTGTGCCATCACTCCTCTTAACTCGGAACAGCTGTTGGGGCTTGCAGCAAATCCCCATTGCACTAGCCATATCACAGCCGTCTATAGCCAGTGCAGCCCACATACATTCTTGGTAGCACACGGGCACATGGCCAGCCCAGCCTTGCCCTTCTAGGTCCCAGCATCACCTCACACAGGGGCAGCATCAGCCTCTGCTAGTGCTCTGACTGCAGCAGGGCTGTGTTCAGTTTTGGGCCCCTCACTAGAAGAAAGACACTGAGGTGCTGGAATATGTCCAAAGAAGAGAAATAAAGCTGGTGAAGGATCTAGAGCACAAGTCTTATGAGGAGTGGCTGAGGGAACTGGGGTTGTTTAGCCTGGAGGAGGCTGAGGGGAGACCTTGTTGCTCACTACAACTACCTGAAAGGAGGTTGTAGTGAGATGGGTGTCAGTTTCTTTTCACAAGTAACTAGCAATAGGACGAGAGGAAATGGCCTCAAATTGAACCAGAGAAGGTTTAGATTGGATATTAGGAAAAACTTCTTCACCAAACAGGTTGTCAAGCATTGGAACAGGCTGCCAAGGGAAGTGGTTGAGTCACATTCCCTGGAGGTATTTAAAAGACATGTAGATGTGGTTTAGTGGTGGACTTGGCAGTGTTAGGTTAATGGTTGGACTTGATCTTAAAGGTCCTTTCCAACATAAATGATTCTATGATTCTAGGGCCATGGCCTTCTGTTTTCTGCTGTAACTTTGCTGGGGACAAGCAAGTGTGCTGGCCTCCAGGACCACCTGCAGGTACATAAAAGGTGTTAATCAGTGGCTAATGCAGGGTCTTTTCCCCAACAATGTCACTCAAGCTCATAGAATATATTAGCTGTCCCTATAAAGCCTCATTCTGCTTGCATGCTCAAGCCATCACAGCTGCAACCACGCAGCTATGACACTTTGTGCTTCCAGGTGTAGTAGAGTCTGATATCCCCTTGGGTGCTGGCCATGGATTTGTATTTTCTGGGACTAAGAGCATTTGTTATAGTCACTGATGGTCCTGAACTCTGGTGTAGACAGGTTGTCTTTCCCTGTGGAAGGTCAGAGAGAGCAGCACAGCTACCTGCTCTCTTCTTATTCTCTCTAGGCATCCTCTTACAACCTCTGATGATGATAGACACAGGTGGGTCTGCTGTGAGGCAGTTGCTCTCCTGTTCCTGAGTTGTAGGTCCTGGGAACTGCAACTCTGCTACTTTGGTCTCTCAGGCGTAGCTGTATAGAGCTGGGGCATGATAGTAGAGAATGGTGGTAATAGAGAATGGAAGCACTGACTTCAGGAGGCTGAGAGACCACAATTAAAGTGAATCAATTACAGCAATGATTCTGATTTCAAACCAGCTTCAAACTTAATTCTCATTGGTTTTAGTTTTACCAGTCGATTGCAGAGAGGCAGTGGGGTAGAAGCATTGGTGGTGAGATGAAATCAGTGTCCATCACATGGATAGAGCCACAACAAATTACCAGTTAACATCAGCAAGCTAAAAATGGCAGTGATTAACCAGAAAGAATGCAAATGGGGGCTGTGAAATCAGAGTCGCAATAGCAGGGCAGCTAGTTATTAATGAGATGTGGCAGCAATCAGAATGGCCTTATTGTATTAAAGTACTCCCTTTCATGTGGATTGTGTTAGCTGACTTGTCAATGGCATATTAAAAAAACTCAAAACAAACAATCAAGCTTCATTTTAGAGACTGAGAATTATAACAGACAAGACACAAACACAATTTCTTCAGATATGACCCTAGTTCAAGTTGCTGTTGTGACATATAATCTCTGGTGAGATGGGAACACCAGTGGGAGGTGGGTGGCATATAAGCCTGCCTGTATCAGCCCATGGAGGGAATTGACAGGCTTGGTTGTCACTGGAGCCATCATGTCCTTATAAAGGCTCAGACTTCATCATCCCAGTGAGTTTATTTTCCACGGCAAACTGTGTTCAACCTCTTCTCTGGCTTGTTCTGGTAGGACAGGGCTGTGTTCATTTTAACAGAAACTGAGTTGTTGCTTCTCTGTGATGGTGCATTAAAGAAAGTGGCAAAAGTAGTGCCAATCAGCTGTATGGGAGAGCTTTCCTGGACGGAAGATGCCACCCACCTCCCACTAGTGTTCCCATCTCACCGGAGCCTTGGATGGATAATCCCTTCACGTTTCCCACATGTGTTGCCAATCCAGCAGCCCCTCCATTGCAAACCCATGGAACAAGGCAACAGCAAGGAAAGGCTGCCAGGAAGCCTTTTTCAGCTGCAATCAGAAACATCCGTGTTAAGCTCCTCTTGCCAGCCACAGAGATGTGGAATCCAGCATGGCCAATTTTCAGCTTTTTACCATAAGGTATTTCAGTTTCTGTACTGTTTCAAGACTTTTGCAGACAAAGGAAGGTCCACTCTGCTAGGGACAGTCAACCATGGCTGCTAATTAGCACTGTGAGAAAGAGCATTTTTCTCTTATGGCAGGATTGGCATAATGTGTTCTATTACAAGTGAAAAGAGTACATTAAATAATCGAGGTGAGAAATGACTGTAGAGTGGGAAGTCTTACACAAGCAGAGCACAAGTTGTGCCAACTCCAGATCTGACTGCTGGAAAACTGTTTAAGCAATTAAACACCAGCAATGCAGACTGTTGTGGGGTTTTTTAATACCAGACAATGGGCTGAATGCCTTACAATCATACAGAACATTCAAGAGCTGTTGCATTAAAGTGATACAGAGAAGGCCTTTGCTGTGGAAAGGAGGTAGAGATGTTTTTAATCTCATCTGCTGTGGGATTACTGGGTTTTGCATCTCCCATCAGTCTTAGGCAGATAGGCAAGCCCAGCAGTGTGAATAAGCAAGCCCAACTCCCACCAGCAGCTGTGCCAGTTAGCTGTCAACCCCCACAGAGACAGCTCTCTCAGCCATATTTTTAGTGAGGGGAGATCACAGTGCTCAGCTGGAAAAAGGGCTCTGGAAAGGAGTGGGGAAAGGAAGCATCAGGTGGAGGACCAGACCGGGGCCTGCATCCTAGTGGAAGGCTGGCTTGTAGAGAGGCAAGGGGAGAGAGAGGCAAATAACAGGGAGGCATGGGGCTTGCTTGACTTCTTGTGCCTTTCACCTTGCCACAGCAGCTGGTGATGGTAAGCAGCCTATGGACACACAGGAAAATCAGGGTCATGTAGCCCTTTGGATGTGGTTTGGGATGTATTATGGCTTTGGGAGGAACAGATGAGCTCAAAGCTGTGTGCTGGTGAAAAGGAACACTGCTGCCTCTCCTTTGTTTCTTCCCTTCCAAGCCTTCCTCTGAAACTCAGCTGCACATTGACTCAAGCAATGACTGTTGGACGGGTTCTCCTTTGGCTCCCTGAGGACTGGCCAGTGCGGGTGCAAACTCTGTCGTAGGAAGAAGCAAGAAACAAATGGCTCAAATCGCAGCCCAGTCCTCAGTGTCCTGTAGGTCAGCAATGAGTTTACAGATGTGCTTTCAGATGAATGTGGCCCTTCACAAAGAAACAGTTTGACTTAGAATTAAGCTAGGAACTAAGAGAGAAAAACCCTGCACTTTTACTGTTGAATTTTTGCCTTTAACTCCTTAAATCTAACTGCGCAGAAGCAGGTTTTGGCTGCCTACAGACTTTTTAGATATAGCATGGAAACAGGCTCGCTTTCTCTTTAGGTCACGATGCATACCACATGGTGTTGACCAGAACAGCTTCCCCTGCTCCTAGCCCAGCTGTATATTAGTATCTTTCCCCTAACCAGGGCAAGATGTCAAACTCCCATACCTCTCTCAACGATTGTGAAGACTAGCGCTTCTAATAATACCCATCTTTGAGTTTTTGATGGCAGATTTCAGGAGGATTTAATATTACAGCTTCGTTGTCAGATAAAGCTAAATCCTTGAACAAAATCTTCCTGCTGTCTCAAACCTTTCTGAAATACTCCCAGAAATGTTCACTATGTATTTTTCTCAGTATTTTTCATTACATGAAAAAGTTACTCTGCCTCCCTGCAACAGCAGGTAATAGGGATTTATTGTATTTGGTGGCTATTAATAGTCATAACATGTTATCACATAGAGCTCCATGAGCAGTCACAGTACATTACAAATGGAAAAACAGTGTAAATGGTGACATTTTAAATGAAAAAACAGGGTTCTGTAACTCTTAGCTATAGTCTGGTTTCAGTAGCAGAGAGCAGGCTAGCTCAGAGGGGCCTTTTATAATTTCTTTCTTTGATGTGACATAGTTTTAGAACTTATTATAGTGATAGAAACCCTTTGCTAATTAAACCACTGTAAAGAGTTGTTCATGCTGTATTTCTAGGCCCTTTCATAAGCAGCTTTTTTAACACTTGGCAAACTTTTCACTCCTCAATTCTCTTATCTGGTTTCTTTGTGCAATGGCTTTACAAAGTGCTTCAAACTGGCTCAGCACTGGAGCTTATCTGCTTGGAGGTCTGGTTCCCTGGACAGATGAAAGGGAAGAGAAACTGCAGTGAATTTTCCTATTTCCTACTACATGAAGATGGAGAAACACAAATGTGCCAATTTCCTAGAAAAAGCTGCAATGCACAGAAAGATTTTGCAGGCTCACTGTTACTAAATTTGTCATGTTGTAGGGCTATCAATAGATGTTGAAACCATTATGACATGACTTATTGCTACAAATTTGCTGAATAGAAAACACGGATAAGCTTCCTCAAGACCAAATGACTAAATTAAGAAGTGTTTACTATTTAGTAAAATTATTCAGTGCTATTTTGACAGAAATGCATTGTGGGGTGAAGGTGATCTTCCGTACATCCAAATGTCTCTTGGTTGTGGTATACTTTGCCAGGTTTTCCTTGTAATAGAAGCAGGGACTTTTTCATGTACAATAGCTGTTTCAGATCTGTATTATATAGAAGCTGCATTCAGCAATTTTGAATTTAAAACTTTATCAGAGCTTCTTAGGTCATTTTGGGTAGTACTCAGGAACATTGGGTTTCCGTGAGAAGGGAAACCTTAAAATAAAAAAGAAATTTACTACAAAATTGCCTTTTCAAAACTGTCTTTTAAATTAATATTCTGGGAATGACATTTACATAGTGTTCCAGTCAGGGCTATAAAGCAAGACAAAGATTAAACTGACAGTTTTCTACAAATAAGAAATGAGTTTGGACTGTCTTGCAGTATATTCTGAAGGAAATAAGTCCCCTTTGAAAGCTCCAGTTATCTGAACACTAACTCTTGATGTCTTTATAAAACTCCCTCCTTCTTGGGAACTGCTGATGTCTTCTCGCTACTTCTGCCCACAAGCGAGTCCCACCGCTCTTGGGGTTCGCCCCCTCACCTCTTCCTGGGTTAAAGTCACATTTTCTCAGCCTCTTCCTGGACCAGCTTTTATAATTCTTGGCTCATTCTCTCAACTTCCTCGGGGTTATTTTTCTTCTTTTTCAAGAAAATAATCCCCTTGTGTGTGTAACTTTGGCTTGGCCACTGGGAGAACATTACTGTCTCCAAGCAGATGTCAAGATTAACATTTCATCCCGCCTTATTCTTGTGACAGAAGGATTCAGCCAAGTTTCAAAGCTTCCCCAAGAGCATTTGTGCAATCAATGGTGTGCTCAAAGGAGAGCCTTTGGATAGTGCATAGGGACTCTTTGCTGAGCTGAAGCTAACTCTGCTAAATAGGTTAAGCATGTTTTTTAAGCTTTTTGGCTGGTTTCACCAACTTGGGGGATGGGGCATGATTCAAACATGACTGCAAGGACACTTTATATCTGAGATGATCCATGGCTCAGCGTATCTGCTGCTAAGCTGCTGAGAAATAAGCTGATGCTTGTTATTCCTTTTCCTTCTCAGTCATGGAGGCTATTTTGGAGGGTAGATCAGGCTGCTCTAATGGGCTTCATCGAGATATGTATCCTTTGCACTCCCCATTGACTGAGTTGTGGTCTGTAGGCCACAAATTCTGTTCTCGGTCCAAAATACTACATGGGTGAAGACCTTCAGGACAGAGTGGGTGTGTGAGGAGGCTTCTTGCAGAAAGCATGACATATTTTCAAAACTATGGCCCCCTGGTGAGATATGTCAAATTCCTCCCTCCTGGGTCAAAGAAATCACAGGCCTGTGAAAGGATGAGTTGCACTTTGGAAAGAGTGGCTTGGTGCTCTCTTTAAGCTCACAGCAGCTTTGCCTTGAATCCTATGTGTGTGCATAATGCTGCATGGAAATTGAAGAGAAATGTCCAACTCCGAACACCTTTGCTCCTGCCCTCTTCCCAGGGGAAATCATAAGTGCTGCTCTGTGCTGCTTCTCACACACCTTCTTCCCAGGGAAGCTACTGAAGCGTGCTTCACTGCTTATTGCTTTGTTTATGGAGACTGGAGAGCAAAATCAACAGCAGGTTTATACCTTTGTGATATTCCTGCTCTAAGAGAAAGGCTAGACTAGAGAGGTCCCTTCCCACCAGCACTGGGAGTCCATGAAGCTAGGCCCATCCCATGGGCCACAGAAATGACCAGGGTGGAGAGACTCATGGAATTCCCTCTATGTGCTCCCTGCTGAGCAGCCCAGGCCTTGACACTGACATTTGTCTCTCGTCTTTGTTGATTGGAAACGCCTCCTCAGCTTGCCTCTTGCAAATGCTGCATCTGTTGGGAAATGCGGCACAGTCAGAAAAGATACCCACCATGCCTGAATGGATTTCACTGGGGTTTGCGGCGACTTCACCGCAGAGAATTTGACATATTGCAAGCTGATGGAAAAGCTCTCCAGGCAAAGCAGACAAGGGGAGAGGAAAGAAGAGATGCTGAAGGGGCCTGGGGCTGTGGTGGAAGCACTGTTAGCTCCAGTGAACCACAACTGAAGAGAAAAGAGAAGATCAAACAGAGACTCTGGGTACAAATTCCCTCCAACACCCCATGGAAACTTTCAACGTACACAAAACCACCTACATCTCTCTTTTCTGTGATCTCCTATTGGTTATGAACTGCATTGCTTGGCCTGCGGTCCCTTTCAAACCTTTTCTCTTCACACTTTGCATCTCCTCAGCCCTGTGAACTGGACAACACTCCACCTCAGGCCCTGCCATATACCCCCAAAGCTTCTCCTCCCCTTCCTAGACCAGCTGCCTTTCCTTTTCTTTTCTTAGACCTACCCCACAGCGGTCTTTGAATACCAACCTTGGAGGCTGGTGTCATCACCCTTTTCTGTCACCAAAGAGATTTGCCTCTGTCTGTGATTCAGGACTTTTTCTCATCTTGCGTGGGCAAGAGGACAATCCAGTCTCTGAGAGCACCCTGTAGTACTTAACCTGTTACTCGCGAAGCACAAAAACTGAGGGATTTGTGCCATTGGGTTGGAATATAAGACTCTGTTTGACTCTCAGAAGAGCTAAAGATTTGCAAGTACGTCAAAAAGTAGATTTTAACTCTGCTGTGACCGGAGACAAAAAAAAAAGCCAAACCAGTTTATTTCCACCAGCACTTTTCTATGGGTAGTAGTTTTCACTGTTTGTGTTTATAATTAGAGAACAATACAGATGACACTCTGCCATATCCCTGTGTTCACAGTGATGAAGGACGCTGTTAGTACATAAAGCTGGGCTCCTAATTAACATTTGCTTCTGAGAATTGCAGGATTGTAAAAGAGCCATCATTTACAAGGTGGCAGATACCATATCAGGGCCATGAGCAGCCAAAGGCAACCATTGAGTTCAACATCTTCACTGCAGCCTCCTTGCAAGGCACCAGGCACAGATTTCCCAAGAGTGGGGATGTGTTCCTACAGCTCCCTCTTCCTCTGCTCCCCATCAGACGGAGGCTGCATCTGTATGGCAATACACCAGCAAGACTGGCAGCCAAGGAAAGAGTTGCTAGGCAAATCTGAGCAGTGGGAGGATTTTCACATCCTGCAGCCACCTGGACTGCTGCATGCAACTCTCCTCCAGCTCTTTCCCTCCAGGGCTTTCAACCCCTCTTCTCCACCCCTGTGCTTCCCCTTTCCATGCCTTACCTATTTTCAGGGCAAATCTCTCTCTAACACTTTTACAAGTTTATTCCTTACCCTTTCCCATGGGACAATCTTTTGAGACAATCCACATGTGCAGACGGTGAACAGCAGCAACTTCTAGTGGTCCAGGAAGACATCTGCTTTCCCTGGGCTGAAGGCAACCACACACCTATATGATACTGAGGTGATGAAAGGGGAGGGTAAACTCCCTGAGAGAGACCGAAGTGTGAGACATAAAGCCCACCTTTCCCTGGACTGGCTGTGCCTCGTGCTTAGCAAGCTGGTGACACAAAAGTGGCACTGTCTCCTGGAGGTGCTGTCAAAGGAATAAAGAACCTGCAGCGTTCAGCCACCAAAAGCTAAAACTGGGAGAATGCAGTATTTACAGTTAAGGTGCTGTTTTTGCATTGTGTTTTTTTGAGAAAACCAGTGGTACCAAGACCCTGGTTCCATCCTTGGCAACATCTAACCACACCACAGCAGGAGGGTTTTGTACAAAGCCATGCTCCAGCCCACCTGGGTGCTAGCCACCCCTCCAGCTTGCAAAAGGCAAAGCCTGGTTGACCCTAGCATAGGTTGGCTGTAGCTTAGGCCAGGCCATGACTGCATTCCCTCTATAGCCCTGTATGATCTTTACTGGGTAGGTGTGCTAACAGTTGCATCCTCTCTGATGGGGAGCTGGGGATGTGGGGAAATCACAGCTGGTGTCAGAATTTGTGAAAGAAAAAGGACTTGTATGGATGTAAAACATCCAGTCTATTAGAAGAGCACCCTGCTTTAAAACTGCTGTGACTCCTGGCCTGGGGATAAGAAAGCAAAAGGCGACCTAGAGCAATTAAAACCCAGTCACTGCAGAACAGCTGAGCAGGAATGACATCCTGTAAATTCTTGCTTGTTTTTCAGTTTATTAGCATGAACCTAACTGAAGGGAGAGCTGGGAGGTGCTGGAAGAGCAGCAGTAGGAGGTTATTTGTAGAATAAAGAAAAAAAAGAAGAAAATTTGTAGGAGGGGTTCGAAGGATGGAAATGGACTTGTTTGTTCTAAGCATAGTCTGAAAATAGTCCCAGGGCTCAAAGTTATGAGAGGGGGCTGCAGACCAGAATAACATGCTTAGGTCTGAATGGACAGGTTTGAAACAAGGACACCCCCCTAAATAAAGAAAAAAATGAAACAATAATGTATATTTGCTTTGTGTTACGCTAGAAGTTTTTTTTTCTTCCATATTTGAGTTATGGAGATTTTTTCTGCAACATCCAAAATGCCCTCTGGAAACAACAGTTTAAAAAGTTTCAGAAGACTTTCAGCAATTTTCCAGACTCACCTGGACCAGACCCCAGACTGATGAGGCTGATGCCAGAGCTGAGAGCAATGAGATGTTGGACTGGCTGGAAAGCCCTCCCTTACTATATCACTCTGCAAATTGGAAACAGAAATAGGAGAAACAAGGGGGAAGATTCATACACTCCCTTAGACCAGCCGTGCTAAAGGAAATTGATTGCCCAGCAATCATGCTGCTTTGTGATGGCTGACACTGGCTACAACCCAGAAGTTCCCAATGCTGGAGAAGAGAATAAAACACAATAGAGCCCTCCACAGTAATTTGTATTTTCCTAGATCTGAGAGAATGTTTAGCACTGTGGCTGACAGGGAAAAAAAAAAAAGAAAGGGCCCAAATAGATTTAATAATAGATTTTGGAGGACTTTGAATTGTCAGAGACATTTTCTTGTGAGAGTTTGCCTGAATCATATTTGGCACTGGTAATATACTGCATCTCTTGTCATCCTGTTAATTACTTTAGAGCCTTTTAAAAGAGAATTTTAAAAATTAATTACGAACACCTCTGATTTCAGACCAAGCATGAGAAAACAAAATGCCCCTGCTGTTGCATTTTACACAGCAGATTGTCCTGGTGCTGCAGATAAGCTCTCTGAAAAATCCAGCATGCCAACACCAGAAAAAACCCCAAAGATAACTTAATTTTGTATCCATTTAAGGGCTTGGGAAGGGAAGTGTAGCATTTTTTAATTTAAGGAGACAAAGGACCTCAGTTAACTAATTATGTTACCAGAAGTCTGCACTAAATGGATTGGTTCCGCTCTTCGCTGATTAAAGCTTGAAAAGAAAATAAGGCTAGCCTACAGCTGGTTGTAGCCTGTGGTAGAAATCACTTGCAGAAGATTTCTTGTGTGCAAAACCAGATGATATGAATTCTTTGGAAGGCAGTACAAATATCAAAGTTTTAGGATGCATATTAGAGCCGAGCAAGTTGCTTGGTTTTTTTTAGCAACTTATTTGATGAATTTACCTCTGCCCAACATCTGAACACCTTGCGGTGCCTAACAGTCATATTCATGCAATTTATTCAGGTGCAGATTTTGGGGTCAGTGGAACAGTGTTACCTGTTCTACACTTCAGTTGTGTGGCTTGGTCATAAGTGGTCAGCAGCATCCTGGTGTGGTAGGTGTGAGAGGGAATCTAGGAAACGTACTGCAATTCACTGTGGATACACGGATAAGTAAACATGGTTATTTGCTGCAAGTGCATTCTTGCATACCCCAAAAATGTGTGTGCATGTGCATGCGTGTGTGATGGAGGACTGCAAAGGGCCTAATTAGGATCTCAAATAGCAACAATCTGAACCACTGGTCTGCCTTATTCCATCTCATATGCGGATGTAGCAACAGGACCAATTTATTCACAATGAACAGGGGAAACCCAGAAGGGAAATCTCACAGGTTCACTGGGTAAATATCTCATCCTTGACTCTGTTCGCAGCAGGTTTACCCAACACCAGTGAGGCAGGAGTGTTCCCCGTTGTCCTTGTAACATCTCAGGGAGAAGAGGCAGCCTGGTTCAGAGCAGTGAGCACTAACCAGGCTCTGCTCCTGGTGCTGTTGCCCGCCCTAGCCCAAGAGGCTTTCATTTGCCCCTTCCCCAACTTTTACACTAAGCAGCAGTGACACCTTGGTTTGTAACCACACTGTTGTCAGGTTATCAACCTTTCTTCAGAAAAAGACTGCCTAGCATAAGGCTCGGAAGATAAGTCAAGGGACCCTTGTCCAGCTGCTCAGACCAGACTGGGAATACGTAGGGTGGCAGGTTTGCACCACCAACCACCCAGGCCCTGTGTGCTCGGCGGGGAAGCCAGCCATCTCCCTGGTTCCTTGTGCCTCCCATGCCCAGCACGCAGAAGCAGAACAGAGCTGCCCTCTTCTACAGCACCTTCCCCTCTGACACTCTCAGTGCCATTGTGCAGGGGCACAGTGTGAAAACAGGGTGGCAGGGGAGGCTGCTCTGAGCTGCAAGATATTTTCAGAGTGAAAGATCCAAATGTCCAAACCACCTGCCCACCAAGAACACCCCTCTGTCAAAAGTGCTTGTGTCTTGGCTCTTTGAGCCAAACAAATCAAACCAGGCTAGACAAACCTGTTTCAGACTACATGGGGTGCTAAAAGTACACCCCTCCAGAGCAACCTTTGATGACCAGCTACAGTGCTGAGTTTGTCAGCACAGCACTGGTGTAGCTGAGCAGCTGCTGAATCCCCGCTGTTCTTGGGAGCCCACCCACAGACAGAAGGACTGCTCCAATCTTGGCATGCTTGCTGCAGAGCATGATAGGTCAGAGCTGCATGATGTTATGGAGCCAGTGTGGCAAATGTTTCCCTCTCTCTTCTGTAAAAAGAAAAAATAAAAATAATGAGCAAGACCTGGAGCTCAGGCTCACCAGAGCTGTCCATTAAGCACAGGACTGGGACGTCACCCAGTGCATACAGCACATGGTCTGTCATCCTTTCCAGTGTGAAAACTCTGCCTTAAGGTTCTTTTTTTTTGCTTTTGTCACCATAGTATTGATTAAAACCCTGGCCTGTGGTATCAGGAACATTTTTCTCCCAAAGGAGGAAGGCAAACAGCTGGGTTAAATTTAGGTCTGTCCTCAACCTCTCTGACCACCAAACAGGGTCTCTGCATATTACTGTTGATAACTTAGAGGAAATCAATTGCAGATGAAGTCAATGGCAACTAGTTTTTAAATAGCCTATTTGCAAAGGTAATATATTAGCTTACTGAAAAGAGACAGCTATAGATTTCTTCTGAGCATCTCAGCCAAGGCTGCCTCCCCTCTCATCTCATATGTGGAACATCCTAAGGCTCTCAACTTCCAAAATATGTTTAATTCTTGACAAAGAACAGCTCAGAAAATGGGGAGAAGAAGAAAAAAAAATGGTAGTATCACTTTTCTCTTTTATGAAGGTGAGAATGCACCTGTCCACCTTAATGTTGGACACAAGTCCAACACAAGTCCACCTTCACTGTTGGACTTGATGATCTGGAAGGTCCTTTCCAACCTTAGTGATTCTGTGATTCTGTGTCTCCTATGCCAAACCTGTTCCCTGTCATTTACTTTTCAAAGAGCAAAAGAGCACCTAGGCAGCGCTATCGTGAAAAAATCTCCCAGCTAGCCAATCTGCTGCTTAAGTTAGTGGGAATAGTTACATATGCTAAGTGAGAACATGCTTGATGGGAATATATAATCATACTGCTTTCATGAAAAAGGGTCCCCTCCACTCAAAACAGCATACTCTTGATCTGATTGCGATGGGATTAAAGATGGCTTTCCTTCCTGAGCTACTTCTGAAGCTGACTCTGCTTTAAGTGAGATGTTGGACCAGAGACCCCCCCATAGATCCCTCCCTGCCAAAACCCTATAATAAAAGTGTTTATGTTTTCAACACAAGATTTTGAATGCTGCAGAGCTTTTCCTTCAAAATTTCTCTATATTGCAAGCAGAACTGAAGAGTATTTAAGTTACCTTGCTCAACCCACAATCCTTCCTCCTTCCCCAACCCCCTTCCCGCCCCAGTACCATTGTTTTATCTTACCAGAAGTTGGTGACATTCACTTACAATGAGATAAGTTTAGGGGGGTCAGAATCATGCATTAAAAAAAATAAATCAATTTTTTTGGCCGGTTTGAACAGACCAATGAATGATTCAGTGTGATTCCCTGCCCTGCTGAGGCGCTGTATTAGCCATAGGTTAGCCCCTGCAGATCTAGTCCCCTGTGCCCTGAACAGCTGCTGCATGCACGCAGCTGTTCCTTTGCGGGCACAACTAATGAGTCTTTATTGTGTTGAGATGCCCAAAAGTGCAGTTAAAACAGTCTGCTCCTTTAGGCACAGGTCCTTCAGTCAAAGCTGCAGAAGTGTTTCTGCCACTGAAGAAATCTTCTGGGCAGCCACTTCTTCCTCCAAACCAGAAAGCTATACCTGAAGCACTAGTGGAGAGAGGAAAGCAGATCCTGTCACTGCTGGTACTGAGGGTCCCTGGTTAGACTTAGCTATGCAGTGTATTGATGGCTGCGTGGAGCAGGATCTGCTAAGCACTTCTCAGGCCCACCTTTTCACAGCTTACAAGTTATAAACCTACAGGTCTCTTCATTTCTTAGGTTTGTGGTAGCACAACTTGCCCAGAGCACATGTATGGTCTTGCCTTTACAGTCTGCCATCAAAAGCTCACCACCAGTATCACTCAGAGTCACCATCTCATTAAAGATGACAATTATTAATCTCTATTTGGCAGTAAATAGCAAGGAAAATAAACAGAATTATTTCAGTTATTTTGCTTGTTTATCAGCAAACATTTTGAGGACAGCCACAAATAACTCCACCCCTGCAACTGAGTCAAAACCCACTCATGATGTCATTGGAGAACTCTACCCGGTCTGCTGCTGGCTACACAAGTGTTTGTGAAATAAATGTCTATAGGCTTAGCTACTATCACTGCAGCAATGCTCTCAGTCAGCTGGGAGGCTGGTGAGAAAATGGGGCAATAATTTACAGAAAGACCTGAGTATTTCTGTTCAAAAGCATTCATGCCACGCTTGTGGCTGCTGCACTCTTACTTGAAGGCTTGATTGTCGGATGCAGTTTGGAGTCATGTCAGTTAACTATAAAGTTTGAATAATTGCTATATATAGAGAGCGCTTGAAGGTCTATCACTGGAAATGTTAATAAAAGCTCAAGATGGAATCATCCTGCTTGTCTTTTCTGCTTTTTTTTTTGTGTGTGTGGGGGGGCTGTTGGCCTGTGCAAGCCTTCCCCTTGCATGACCTTGGATCCCTGAATAAACAAGGTTAAAGCATGTAAATGAGAGGCTTTTCAAAGGTTACTGGGAGAATTGATCTCAGAAACTGCTGGAGATTTCCTGGTTGTCATAAAGCTTCCAGAAACATCTCTGGAGAGGCTCTTACCTGCACCTTATAGTTTGCACACAATGACTCACAGTGTCCCACGCGGGCTCAGATGAAATGCAGTCAGCTTGAATTCTGCAGTGCGACATCTCGAGGTTGAGGAAGAGTGGTGTGTCAGTTGGGTCTGTACTGCTTCAGCAGATGCACAGTTCTGGAGGCCCAGGACAGTGTTATACACAGGGCACCTAAGACATCCGGGACCTCAACTCTCATCACAGTACAAGGATTTGACAAGTCACAATATATGAATTGCCTTGAAATTGCAATGTCTCTTATGGTTCAGAGGAGACGCAAGCTGCAGGGTCGGTCTTCCCGTTTACACTATCTTGCTCCCAGCCTTCTCCACTTGCAAAGAAGAGGAAGAGCAGGTGAAATGCGATGGAGAGAAGGGAAGATAGCCAGGGGAGCCTTCACTTGTCATATGCAAGGAAAGACAGGTTCCTTATGAAGATCTGAGAAGGAAGAGCCAGCTGGATCTGTCCTGCTGTCGTCATGTCTTTGGTGTCTCTTCATGCACAACCTACTCCAGTGACTAGGAAGCAGACATGCTCATCTACCCTTCAGCCAAGGATCGTGTCACAGTAGACTCTCACAGGAGGAGGAATACTAAACTCTCAGCACAGAGATATATTTTTTTTCCTTCTTTTATGATCTGAGCTGAGCCCCACTGTCTTTCTGCAAGCCCAGCTTGCCATCAGAGCTGGAGTGACATGTGTCTGCTTCCTTCCTGTTCACCACCATGACTGATTCACATGAGCATGGCTTTATTCTAGTGTCCTGCCAACAAACATTGGGCCAAGTCTTGAGCTGAAGGTGGAAAGGACTTCTGCAAAGAGCAAAGTAACCTAGGGTGACAGTAACATCTATTTGGAAGCCTGTAATAACTGGGCCCAGAGTAAACATCATGGGGATGCAGGTCCTAGCTGCCAGCAGGGCAGCAGAGAGCTGCTAGCTAGCCACACACTCCAGGGAATGATGCCTGTAGGAATTAGAGGGAAAGCAGAAATAAATGGCTGTTATACCCTTCACACAAGGTCCCTGCATTAGCATGCCAACTGGGGATTTTTGAGACAAGTGAGATGGGATGGGATGGGATGGGATGGGATGGGATGGGATGGGATGGGATGGGATGGGATTTTCCAGTTGTGGAGTTTTGTCCTGAACTCTGCTTCTCCAAGGCCAAGGGTAAAGGTGTTGAGCCCTTTTATATCGTAGGCTGTTCCCTCCTGGCAGACACTCTCTTACAGGTCATCTGAAGACTGTTCCCATAATGACACGTCTATACATTATTACAGGCTCTGGGATGTCATGCAGATCCTTTTTGGATTGAAATACAGAGGCAGTAAACTATTAATGGATCAATCTATGATTCATGGTTGCTGGTTTCGGCTAGTGATGTTCTGCCGAATCAGAGGAAAACTTTCTGATTGACATTTGGATAGAAAGGGATAAGACCAGACAGTGGAAGATGGGGACAGGTCTCTGTTCTGGCCATCCTGTCTATTGGTTCATAGGCTTGGTTCACGTGGCGTATTACCATAATCCAGCAGTCACATATCAACCATGCTCAAACCAATAGCAGAATGTTACAAGACAAACAAAATTCTGAATTGTGCTTTATATTCCTCCGTTACTGCACGTCTTCCACATCCTCCCCTAACCTTGATCAACTTCCTTATCTCTGTGGGCTGTTTTCTCTCACCCAGCATAGTACCTATTTCTTACCCAGCCATCCGTTTTCTCCTATGCTAACTGCAGTTTTCTCACAGACCAAAATTCCATCTGTTAACCCCTCCACTGCAGTTTTCTCGGCTATCTACTTCTCACCCAGTGTCCATCCATGGACCAAAATTCCATCTTTTAACCCCTCTGCATATAGCCATTCAGAACTGCTTTGATTTCAGATAGATGTCACTTCATTGAGCACTTGTGAATGTCAGATTGATTTAGCTACACTGCCCATTTCTATATTTCTTTGCAGCAGAAGTTAAAATGCCTGACAAAGCCTTTAGAGAAGCCTCTGTGGAAACTGGATAAATGACAGGAATCAGACTGCAACGTGAGGATCATTGCCTGGCAGGAAGCTGAGAGTCTCCTGTGAGTCACTGTGTGTGCTGAACTGCCAGAGGTTTCAGTCTGGCAAGCAGGAAAGGCCAGCTTGCATGTGAGTCACCAGCCCTGATGCTGGATTTACAATACCACCTCACAGGAGCCAGTACCATAAATTCCTCTGCAAGTCCAGGCAAAGCTTTTCCCATAGCAGTATTTTACACACACGTTTCAGAAAGCTGTGCTTGATGTCCTTTAGCAGAATAGCACTTAGCTCAAGGAATGAAGAAGTAAATACCTACTTGGAAAAAATAAGTGGGAATGGCCCTAACCTGAATGTTTCCCTGGATGGATACTTTCAATTCCTTCACAGCCTTCAGATGCTGCTCCACCACTTCTGGTCTCTGCTTGGCACTTTCTACTTGCCCAAGGCTCCTATTGGATCTCTTAGTAGTTTTGGACCAGGATTCATCAGAAAATCTACTTGCTACAAACAATTTGCTCTACCGGGGGAAGTATTAGAAATGCTACTGTGGTTTTAAAAGAACTTAAGTTATGACATGTTAAAAAAAAACAACCAAAAATGCATAATATTTTAACAGAGTTATGAAGAAGGTGGCACCTCCCTCTCCAGCACTGATCATCCTAAGAAATATTAATCAGTATTCGTGTACCTTGAGTACTGCTGCAAAGAAAGTACGGTCTGGAGAAATTATAGTTTTCATTTACTTATTTGTTTAGAAGTAGTTTTGTTTATTCCCATCTCAATTTAATTTGCACTATATATATGCTGGAGCTCTCACCATCCACTTGAGTCTGCATCTGAGTGGAAAATTGGAGGATTCCTTGGCCTGCCAGCCACATCTCCCATTTCAGACACAGGCAGCCTTCTACACCCTGTGTTCAGGAGATGAACTGCCTTCCCTGAAAACAGGTGTTGTGGTCATGTTTCCATGAAAGAGTCATACAGGATTGCCGCTGGTGCACTGTTCCCAAGGTGCTGAATTCAACTCAACTTGGACATGTTGTTGAACTTCATCAAGTCAGATTATGGCACTGCTTCACACACTTCACACTCACAATTACTAAGACTGCTCCTCCACATATATGCACCAGAGAAGGCAGAAGCCACGACCAGCTCCCTATTACATTAGCAGTAGTAATTACTCCAAATAACTGCTCCGAGTTTATATGTCAGCATTGTTCTGTCTTGCAAGAACCTTTTCTGCATGTGACACATTTATAATCTCACTTTTCAGAAGAGAAAGCAAGCTGGGAGGGGTTGACCCTCGCAACAACTGGTAGGTGACATCAAGACTAGCAAGACTCTTGCTTCTGGGATCTGAACCGTCTTATAGGAATAAGCTTTGAGGGGAAGGTCTATGCTTTTTTTCACTGTATTCCTTCGCAAGCCTGCAGGCTGATTCCTCTGAGCAGCCAGTCATGACTGCTGCTTCAAAGAGGCTTGTAGTAAGAGTGTACTAAGAGGCTACAAAGAGGCATGTAGTAAGGGCATGCACAGGTAGTAAGTTCCAACGACCAGCAAACAAACCGGAATTCATCTGTGCCTTGAAATACATGCCAACTAAAATGTGACATGTGACAACTGCCTTGGTTATCACTACAAGCATCAGGCAGAATTTCTCATGGGAGTCTCCTTTCTGGCGCAGTCTTTCCAGATGCACACACCTTATGAATGCACAGACCTTTGTCATGGTGCTTTGCACCACATGAGGTGGAGGGGTCCATCCTACTCCATCTGTGAGAGCCTTTTCCTCTTCCTCTTTGAGGCTGACTTTCCATCTTGCTTTTCCTCATCTCCCTGTCTCCTGAGTCCCGAACTGAAATACCCATCAGTTCTCTGAAAAGTTTACACAAAATGGAGCAGCGTATTGGAAAAATACTGCTCAGAGAGTTCTTCCTCCATGGTTGTTTCTTCTGTCTTCACAAGAGGCCTTCTCTGAGTGCTTTGTTAGTTCTCTTAGGCAGGCAGGATTTCCATCTTATTAGCTGGAAAAATTCTGCTTCAGCCAAGATTTCCACAATGATGAATAACACAACAAAAACAACAGGCCCTCACATTTTATAGCAGCACATTAGAAAAAATCCAATTTTTGCAAGGTCGAAGAAGATATTACACAAGAGGGTAAAAATCCCTTTGAAATCTTATTGGTGAACACATAAACTGCTTGGTAAGCTGTTTAAAAATCCGCACTTATAAGATATGTGTCAGCCTCCAAAAATGCTAAGTACCTAATTAGAAGCTTTTGCACTGAATTGCAACAGTGGCATGTATTTCTGTTCCCTGCTCAGGCAGTCCTATGCAGGAGAGCTGAGCAGTGAAGGAGATGATGCAGATACAAGCACAGTGCTCCTGGTGGTCCCTGCAGTCCTGCTCCAGAAGGGGAGGGCAGGGGGCTGTTCATCTCTCCAGCCCACCACATGGGTACAGGCACAGAGTGGGTAGAGATAATCCTACTCCTCTTCAGTAAAGCTGCACACAGCTGAGCAAATGCACAGAGACTAAGCATCTGGGGAGCAGAGTACCAGTCATTCTGGCAGGAGAGCTGAGCTAGAAAACCCTAGGGGGAGAACAAGAGATAAATATATTGTATTCCACTATGTTTTAGTTACTGCAGCCATCAAAGGAACAAGGTAAGTCATGAGAGCTTGGCCAAATTCAGAAGAACCTTCCCACAGGAAACCCTCACATTTCATATCTATTAAAATACCAAACTGGGTCCAAAGACAAATACTTCTTTCCCCTCGACCTTGAATTTTAGACTCACTTGCACCAGAAATGTTGAAAGTTCTTATGGAAAGACATTCACCTGATTGGAAAAAAATCCAGTTATTTTTTCCTTCCATGGTTGCTGCAGGAAGTTTGCCTTGCTTCAACCAGTACTTAAAGTTACTTGATCATTTTTTCTGATTCTAGGACAGTTATCGGGAAGGGAAATACCAGCTTGCCATGACTCAGGTCCTGCATTTTGGTCATAACAATGCCATGCAATGCTACAGGCTTGGGGAAGAGTGGCTAGAGAGATGCCCAGGTAGAAAAGGCCCTGGGGGTGCTGATTGACAGCTGGCTGAATATGAGCCAGCAGTGTGCCCAGGTGGCCAAGAAGGCCAACAACATCCTGGCCTGTATCAGGAATAGTGTGGCCAGCAGGAGTAGGGAAGTGATCGTGCCCCTGTACTCGGCACTGGTGAGGCTGCACCTCAAGTACTGTGTTCAGTTTTGGGCCTCTCACTACAAGAAGGATGTTGAGGTGCTGGAGCGTGTCCAAAGAAGGGCAACGAAGCTGGTGAGGGGTCTGGAGCACAAGTCTTATGAGAAGTGGCTGAGGGAACTGGGATTGTTCAGTCTGGAGAAGAGGAGGCTGAGGGGAGACCTTATCGCTCTCCACAACTACCTGAAAGGGGGTTGTGGCGACAAGGGTGTTGGTCTCTTCTCCCAAGTAACTAGTGATAGGACGAGAGGAAATGGCCTCAAGTTGCTCCAGGGGAGGATTAGACTAGATATTAGGAAAAATTTCTTTAACTGAGAGTGGTCAAACATTGGAACAGGCTGCCCAGGGAGGTGGTGGAGTCACCATCACTGGAAGTGTTCAAAAAACGTGTGGATGTGGCACTTCTGGACATGGTTTAGTGGGCATGGTGGTGTTGGGTTGATGGTTGGACTTGATGATCTTAAAGGTCTTTTCTAACCTTAATGATTCTGTAATGATTCTGAGTCACAGCACTTCATCACCAGAAAGACCATCCTGTCTATGCCATCGTAACCATAATATGTCAAGTTGTGGCAATGTGTAACCTTTTTGGAAAAAATAAAATTTCTTCCCTTCTCTGGAGCAGAATGTAGATTGGTTTGAGTTGAAGATTAGCATCAGTTATAAAACATATCCATCCACAAGGGAGTTGAAGGTAATATTTCTTCTTAATTTCCGATAACTGTAGGGACGATTGAGACACTGCATTTTCTTTTGATATATTTTTTCTCTTTGCTGATTTAAACTCTTAATTTCAATAGTCTGCACTATTCATGGTCAGAGGGAAAGCAGTGGTGGTGTTAAGGCTCGCTGGAAGCCTTGGGCTGCTGTGTTTTGAACTGCTAGGCTGAAAATGAACACCTGCTGCTGAAATGCTTTTATGTGATTTTTTAAAATATATTTAATATTAATAGGTTCCAAGCAACCATCATTTTTCACCTGTAACACAATAAATATTTCTGAAAACATCTGGGAATTGTCAAGATGATACAAAAATAAGGACATATTTAAGAATCATTAATCATTTATAATTAACTAGAGTAGTCACTGTGCTCAAAGACCCAGTATTAGTTAAAAACAGATGTACAGACACACAGAGGCTTATCACTATATCATCTCTGTAAATATTCAAAGCCAGAAAGTAAGTTGGCTATACCTCACTTCTGACATTTTGTGCATCGTTTCAGAATACCTAGCTGCCTGTGGGAAACAGGTCAATCAACCTGCTCTTGAGAACTGCAGGACCTTGCAAAGCACACAGTGATGGAGCAAAAATTGGGACTGGGAGTTCCACCTTTGTTACACCACTGGTATAGTCTCTAAGCTCCTGGAAGAAAGGTGAGACCTGACCCAGCTCTGGCAGAAAGAGCTTCTCACATTTTCTGGAATTTATTTTTTTCTGTACAATATATATCTAAAATTCTGAGGACTTTATTTCTCAAATAAAAAGTCCATATCTGGTTTGGGCTTTCAACCAGTCACATAACCAGATGGAACACTGTCACATTTTCAGTGAAATATCCCCATTTTTAAAAAAGCAACAACAATGATAATAATTTGGGAAACAGGCTACCATCAATTCAACCACTTCCTTCCAGAGAAACCCACTGGAGACTCCTAATCCCTCCTGTGAGTAGTGGACTAGTGCTAACAGCAATAAACTAAGGACTGGAAGCATAGAAAAGTAATTAATAAACATGCTGCTGCATCTTTGTTGTATCAGCATAGAAAACAAAGAATGCTATGAACTTTGTATTTTGTGGACAGGCATGGGAAACTACCCAAAACACAGGGTTTCTGGAATTCCATGTGTTGCATTCAGTAGCAATTAGTGGAAGTTTTAGTTTCCAGTCAGTTTAAAAGGCCTTTTGGCACATCTCACCTCCTCCCTGTACTTTATGAGCCCAGAGAGATAATTGTCTTTGTGTCCCCTTTGATTATTCCTCAGCATCGTTTCCAGGAGGATTTTCACCTAAACTTTCCCTATAAGAACTGCTCTTGCTTGGGAGTTTCATGCTAGGCTGGTTCCCATCCCAGAGAACAGGAGAGCCCAAAACGTCTCTGTATTTTTGTCCTGGGCCCCTTCAGACAAGTCAGCTTCCTCAGCCACCTTCCTGTGTTCTCCAGTCTGACTAGTCCCTACTCACCTCTCCATTTAATTTAATCAGCAATAAGGTCATGTCATCAAAGCTTGGTATTTCTCCTGCTTACCAAGTTGAAAATAGCACTGTCTTTGAGGGACCATTAACTTCTTGGGAAAGAAACTTCTCAGCTCTTGCATCCCCTTATCATTTTTTTACCTTCCCACATCTAGGATGTTCACATCTTCCATGACACCTGGCTATTTGTCCTGAATAAGTGAATTCAGCACTCATGTCCTGAATAAGAGCACAAAACTGCATTTCCCAAAGCAGAATTGAGAGCAGCATCATAGGTATGCGATCTAGCAAAACTAATGCAAAGGAGAAAAAAAAACAAGCAAAATGTTGGTACCTCCCATCAGAAACTGTTTCTGTGTCTGGAAATGGTAGGGGCCATGTCTAGATGTGGGTGTTCTGCAGTCAGTACTGTAGAGAGAAATGAAGCAGAGCAGAAGAGCATAAGGCAAACCTCGATTTGCCAGCCTGGGCGGCGATGGCAATGGGCTGACTCGGCTCCCCTGACACACGCTTCTCACCACTGGCTTGTGGCTCCCTCTTGCTCCTGAGAGTGAAGGGAGCTTTTCACTTTGCCATGAGCTTGCCCTGGGCTGGATAAGGGAATCCTACCCCTCCCAGCTCCTGGATGGTGCAAGGAGCTGGCTTGCAGCCTGCTGATACCCCTGCCAGCGCTGATGGGGGCCAAGTTTGCAAAAATTGGCAACGGAGCATGCTAGTTCATGGCAATTACAGGTGTGCTGGTAGGAAGGGGTCTCTGTGGGTCTCCAGTCCAATCTTTTGCTAGGAGCAGGACTGGCTCCAGCACTAGGTCAGGTTGGTTGTGTCTTTGCCTTGGAAACCTCCAAGGACAGAGATCACTCAACATGACTTAAGCCCACACACAGATACTTTACTGGTTGGATCTAGAGAAGAAAGAGGACTAGGCAAAACTTTTTGTACAGATACCACAGTAATCTGCCACAGAGCACAAACCCCCCACTGTTATGTGTTGTAATGGAACCCCATGGGGAAAAATCACAGCTGTTTTTATCTTCCTGGAAACCTTTGGTCTCATCTGCTCAAGAACTTATTCATTCTCACTACAGCTAGTGCCTGCTTACTATAGGCAGAGAGGGATCACGGGAAGTCAGTCTCTGCATCAATTTGCAAGAGAAGGAGAGCAGCAAGTTTGTCAGCAGCCTCACAAAGGGCTCCAGCAAGGCTCATTTAAATATGCAGAGCACGCACAGCAGATAGAGAAAACTAGAAATCTGGCTGTATGAACACCACTTAAAAGGAAGCAGCCATTGTAATTAGCCTGACAGCAAAACTCAAGTGCTGTTCTCCTTGCTCAAAGCTCAGAGTTTGTTGATAGTTCAACTATTTGCTGTGCAGAGGCAGTGACCATGATGTAGTGAACCTTGTCAGTACTACCAGCTCTTCTAGGCACCTCCATTCTGCCTTCCCACTCAAAGGGATAGCACACAGCTGCCAGGCAGACAGTCAAGCCATGTGTATATTCTTTCTGTGCTTGCAAAAAGCACAGGGACCCAAAACTTGTGCCCCACAATAGCTGGGGTCAGCTGCTCTCTTTTAAAGCGGCAAATTAATTGCCAGTAAAGGATGCAGAAGATTTATGCAAAAACAGGACTAAGTAATCATTTGGAGCAGGAAAGGACTGTGTTCTCCCACAACAGTTCTTGTTATTACACAAGAAACAAGCTCTGCTTTCTCTGACCATTTGTTTATTCACTTGCCATTTGAGAAGATCCAATTAGTTGTAAATTGCACCGAGCCCCAAGCTCTTTCTTTTCTTTTTTTTTTCTTTTACGTTTGAATCCTGGTCTAAAGAAACCAGAATGCCAGAAGAGTTTCATAGACTCAGAACGTATGAGCTTCTCTTTCTGACGGAGATTGATTTCCTAAGGAGGTTCCCCTCCAGTCTCCATCACACCAGTCCAAAGCAGCACATGGGCAGATACTTCAGTTCACTATGAGTATAACTCCGTTTGAAACTATCTTGGCTTGCATAGGGATCATTTCAGTCAAAGGTCAGGATGTTTCCATTTGGAAATATTACTTCAGTGTCTCAGGAGCTTATGGTTGTCTTCTTCAGGACCCAGGTGTCTACAAACCCAGCCTCCAAACTGACACCATGCATCACTTTTGCCACTGGTATCAGGAAGATGGCACATAATGATAATTACAATCTGAACAAAATGTCAGGATCAGAGAGAGGAATGGAAGCATGAACAAATCAATCCACAACTCCCTTGTGGGCATATTGTTCAAGTTTTTCAGAAATGAAACAAAAAAACCAAACCAAACCAAAGAGAGAGAGAGAGAATTCCCCATTCCCTGAAATTACATATTTTGGAATATGTTGTAAATCCAATATTCCATTAGAAAGGAGATGTTTTTTTTAAGTAGTTATTAAACAATTCAGCCTGAAATCCTGCAATTTCACTAAAAAATTGGGGAAAACAGCTCCTCTAATATGGAAATTAAGCCAAATTCCATTTCAAAAACTTCCTTTTATGTTATGCAAGTCCTAGAAAGCCCTCTGAAGTGCATCAATTTCAAGCTCGGCTTGAACATCCCACACATTGTCATGATTCTGGAAACCAAGCAAGATAAAAAAATGACCAGGGTTACACAGAAGGACAAGCAATGGGAGAACAGGGTATCTGCTCACAATATCTACAAGGTCCTGGAAACTTCAAGTGATTTGCAGCCAAGCCCATCAGCTTGACCTTGGTATTTTAGCCTGCTCTTCTTGTTACATCGGAGTAGAACAAAATTTGATTTGCCTTGGTTGGCCAAGGTACCCATCTTAGGTAGAAGGCAAAAAGTAGTGTACATCATTGTAGGTTTTGAAACGTTGGGCACTGCTGCCCCAAAATTCCCCTGCACAGCAGGAAAAAGAGTTGGAGTGTGGAGGATGGCGTCCTGCCCCGCCCCAGTGAACTCCTGGTCACAGGCGTGTTGCTGCCCATCTAATTCCTCCAAGAAGCTGCAAGACCTTTTGGTAAATATGGGAGCAGAGCATTCTGAAGCAATAGTCCAATCCCATCTACTCACGAACAACTTGGAAAGACCAGTACACAACTGCCATTGTAGCCCTGCAACCTCACCTGGGGCTCAGAGCTCTGAGCATTAACGTCACTGCTTTGACTCTTTGCTAGCCTGCATTTCAACAGAAAATTTCTTTCAACAAAAAAGAGATCAGAATGACCTTTCTGCTGCATTTTATTCCTTCAACCCCTGGACAAAAGATCATCATAGCTGTGGGTGGAGACAAAAGAGATGTTGGAGCTCCTGAATTTCCTCTTCTTTGATATGTGGACCCATCTTTCCAGCTTACTCTAAACTATGAATAGGTTTGACACCACAGAGCAGTGAATGTAGAGGTGGCAACAATGCCCTTGCTAGTTCCAGTTGTGATCTCAAACTGCTCTGAGGTCCATGGATTGAGTGGAGTTGGATTCCTCTGAGGACTGCATGCATTTCTGGTGCTGCACAAGGAACTGGTGTTAGGCTTGCCTCAGTTTGTCACTCTCAGACCTGTGCCCAAGTGGGATCTAAGTTTTCTTATTCACTTAACTCACTTCAGTGGAGATGTGGCCATTTTCCAGGGACTAATGAATACCACAGGGGACTGACAGCTCAGGGAGCAGCAGAGACCATTAACCTTGTGGAATGCTAATCATCTGCTACCCATAAAGAATGTTAGTAGCTGGAAATAACTCCCAAACAGCAACTAGATTTGATTTCGGCTTGAATGGGTAATGCTGCTCTGATTGGACTTCCTTGCATCCTTTATAGAAAAACTGGGGTTTTTACTTTAGTTATTGCTATCTGTCCTCTCTGTCTGAGACACGCCAATTTTGCAGGTGCTGTCAGCTTCTGTACTCAGTTACAACAGGACAAAGGACTGTGGGGCTGACTAGCTCAGTGCCCATGCTTATGTGGCATGGACAGTGCTTCACCCATTGCACCTCCCAAAGGTTGTGTTGCACCTGCATTTTACCTGCTGGAGACGGGGAGCAAGCCGGCAAGGGCATGAACCTGTGCTAGCTCTCTGCAAATCCCCTGCCATTCCTCCCTTTTGTCCCCCAACCCACAGTGCAAAGCTCTGTGGTGAATGATGAATCTCTGAGCCACTGCAAACATATGCCAAGATGAAGGATAAAAACGTTTGAGCTGGTGCCACAAGACAGCTTATTAGTCATTACTGACCTTGGCCCATAAGCTGCTGTGATCAACTGATGATGATACAAAGCTGGAGGCTTCTGCAACGCATCAGATGGAAAGCAGAAAGATCACGATGACTTCAAAGCTTGGAGTGATAAGATAAACTGGGAGGAGACGAGGGAGTTCAGCGGCACAAATTGTAAGGCTGTTTCCAGGTACTAATAAGCACAACTCCTACGGGAAGGGAGCTCAGTGTCTGGACGAAGCAGGGAAGGGAAATCTGGCTGTATTAGTCAGATGAACACTTTCTAATGCAGACATGAAAAAGGTGAAAGGATCAAGCTAGCTATTATCCATACACACCTATTAGTGTCCCTGCACACAGACAAGCAACATTGCTTACAGCCCTCATCAGGCATCCAGTAAAGAGCAAGTTGCTGGTATGCATGGGGATGGAAGCCCAATGCACAAAGGAGACAAGAAGAGCTTGGTGCATGCACATGCTGTCACTGTCTACATTAGTCTAGAACGTACTGGCTCAGAGAGGAGTGCAGTTTTGGGAAAGCCATCCAGTGTGTGCAGAGGGAGACTGTTCAGTGTTCAACAGTGCCTGAGCAATTTATCAGTGGTAGAATACAACAATTTTGCCATCAACAGCTGGGCCTTGCATAGATGTCTGTGTTTTCATGGCTGCAAATCATGCTACAGAGCCCTGGCCTGCATTGCCTTATCCCATCCCTCTGACCCACAGCATGACACACACTGGTGGGAGGGGTCTTTGGAAACCTCCAAGGGCAGAGATCACCCACATCTCTGGGTGGCTGCACCACCCTGGGACAGGATTTTTTCTTACTGCCAAATCTGAACTTCCAGAAACACAGTTTCTGGGTGTCACCCCTTGTTATAATGCCTGACACAACCATCCTTTCTGTAAAATCCTTTCAAGAGTCAGTAGCTGCTCCTAGGTCTGGGCTCCACAGGAGCAGAAAGAAATAAGGGTAGAGATAACAAGGTACTTCACCATACACTAAATAAACCAACGCTAAGAGAAACCTGTAGAATTACCATGTGGGTACTAAGATAAACACAGCAGAAGAAATGCACAATGGCAATATTAAAAAAAAAAAAAAAACACCACATGTTGAAATTGAGAAACTGTGCTCATTAAGGTTATGGATTTTCACTTCTTTATCCTTTTGCAGAATTCAAAGCAAAAAAGATCACATTTTCCAAATCTTCTAGATAGTACACCTTCAAAAGGTGTATCATAGAATAGTTTGGGTTGGAAGGGACCTTTAAAGGTCATCTAGTCCAACCCCCCTGCAATAAGCAGGGACATCTCCAGCTAGATCATGTTCCTCAGAGTCCCGTCCAACCTGACTTTGAACGTTTCCAGGGATGGGGCATTTACCACCTCCCTGGGCAACCTGTGGAGGTGGTAAAATTTTCTGCCTTATATCTAGTCTAAATCTACCCTCTTTTAGTTTAAAACAGTTACCTCCTCTCCTATCATTACAGGCCCTACTAAAAAAGTTTGTCCCCATCTTTCTTATAAGCCTCCTTTAAGTATTGAAAGGCTGCAGTAAAGTCTCCCTGGAGCCTTCTTTTCTGCAGGCTGAATAACCCCAACTCTCTCAGCCTTTCTTCATAGGAAGAGTCATCATTTTCCCCACTTTTGATTGCTCAGGACTAAACATACTTGTTCAAGAGACTCCCAAAATGTTTTCCTCTTTTTTCCTCATCTTCAGGTTTGAGGGCTTTGAAGGGTTTTTTATTTGCTTGCTATCTTCTTTGACAAAAGCAGAAAGCAGCTAAGTTGCTTTTTCTTCTGATCTGTAGTATTTTTGAAGTTGAGGATATTGTAAAAGCTTGCAGAGAGGGAAAGAAAAAAAAGACTGGAGTTTCCCACTAAGCTATTCCCAAATGCCAGATCTCTAGTTTTGGCCCCAGCATTACAGGGTGCGGGTTTGTGCATTGTTGTTGCTGTTTTCTTTTATGTTTTTTTTTATTTTCTTTTTTACAGAAATCACATGAGGTGGAATATGCTTTGTTAGACTAATTGTATAAACAAGCTGACAATTTCCCATTAATTCAATTACCTAGTAATACTACAAGCCTTTCCAGCTGCTGAAAAAAAAAACCCCTAAAGAAAACACTAGGACAAACACAGTGAGGTGACAGATGGTGTTTTCAACTCCCTGTGCAGAGGGAATTCTCTTATTATTTATCATGGCACTAGCTCCTCAGGCCCTGAATGCTTTTTGTTTCTTACTAAACCAAAGACTAGGACCTATCACTTTTGAAAACCCTGTACTGCCTCAGCTGACTCACAAAAAATACTTACCATGTAGCAAGAAATAAAGGTAGAAACAGTATGCAGATAGTGGACAACCATCAGTTGATCAGTTCAAACCGTAATAAGTGGAAGGTGTTTGTAAGAGAATTCACCATGAAGTGGTGTTCCCTTCTCCCCTTTTCCTTTTACGAGTACTGGAGGGGAGAGACAATGGAAAAGAAACTGGAGGGGAAGGAAAGAAAGAAGGAAGGAAGGGAAGAGAAATGCAATTTTGAAAATAATAATAATAATAAAAATAAAATTTAAATATATGAAACAAATTGCACAGAAATCTTTGATTCCTGAAGGTATTCTTCCATGAAAATGCATTAGGTGCTATTAGAAACTCCCTGACAAGGTATACTTTTTGAGAACAGAGCTAAATGCAGATATCCTTACATGTCCTAAAAGTAACTGACTAAATGAAACTTTTGCAGGGAAGTTATGTGCAGTGCTGTGCCAAGACAGTTATCATGCATTCAGCTGCAGAGCTCCAGGTTTGCTCCTCAGAAATGATCCTACAGAGTCAATTCTCCACAAAGAAGAATCCATCATTGCTGTTACTGAATATCTGATGATGCAGACACTCAACATGCATATATGCTTCTATGAATAGGACCAGATAATTCAATACATATCTAACATTTCCTATGTTAATAATATTTCCTTCTGCTTTAAGTGGCAGAACAGGAATCCTGGTTTTGCGTTTCTTGAAGGTACTGTTAAGAGTAGGTAGTGTGCAGGGGCAGGAGCTTTTCCCTGGGCACAGTATGTGCTGCAGTCAACCCCACCCCGCCATGTTACTTATAGGTGGGTTTCCACTAGTCTCATACTGGCAGGGCTGGCCCCATGGTCAGGTTCTAGCAGCTCTGTGAGTTTCCACCCATCAGCTGACTTGCAGGAAAGCTGTCCTGTGTACACCTGCAAGGCTACAGTAAATATGAGCTAACTTCCTTACTTAAACCCTGATCTCCAGTAATTTGGCTGTGTGCCTCCCCACACAAGGATAATCCTGAAAATCTGTCCTCCCACCACAGTCCAAGCCAGAATCTAGCTCCTCTGAGTGCATGTTCATGGCATGAAGTAGCAATTACTAAATTTACAGAAGGCTTTTATTTGACATTTTGTACAATTGGCCTGAGCTGAAGTGTTTGGCTTTTCAACTTTCCCTGTGTTTGCCAGGGGACTGGATCGAAATACTGGCATCTCTCTAATTTACAAAATCTGTGAAGTGTTTTTAGCGTGGCAGGAATGTTACTGCTCTGTAAACAACAGATATTAAAGTATTGTTATTCTCACTCCCCTTCTACCATGCACAGTTCTGTACTTACAAAATAAGTTTTTCTCTGATTTACATTGATTGAAATCCTGAAGTCTTTTTAGTGACAAAAGTCAGGTCCTTGATAGGGTTTTATTAATGTCAGGCTCCCCAGGACTCATCAGCTCCCATGGAAGACTAATACTGCACACAAATTACCTGTGGAGCTTTGATCCTAAACCCAAGTGACCTCACTGGCAGAATGAAGAGCAAAAGCAGCAATATCCTCTGATCATCTGGGTATTGGACTGACAAAAGCTCTCTTGCTCAATGTGAGAGAAGGAAAAACTATTAATACTCTTCAGGAGGTTGCCCCAAGATGTGATGGATGTGTGACTGGACCAAAACCTTCTTGATGGTGCATTTTAGAGGAACATCCAGCCACTACTGTGAGCCAGAAGAGATGCTCATCTTCCTCTTACTTGTTTCTTTGGACTCTGTCTTACAGAAGCCTCACAAAATGCTGTTTCACCAGCCCACCCCTGGAACAGGAACTCAGGGCACAGAAATTGAGCCATTTGCTTGAGGCAGGTCAAACACTGTGGGAGAGCCCCTTCAGCAGGTTGTTCTCTACCCCTCAACCATGGCTAGAACAAGGGCAACCCAAGACATTCTAGCATCTAGTAGGAGTTTCCCTGTTTGCAAAATGTGCCCATGGCTTCCTATTCTTTCTCTGTGTACCTCCAAAAAGCATCCAGATCTGTTTCCTCTGTAATCTCCTGTTAGGTAGTTGCAAACACCAGGAACCTCCCCTCCCTCAGGATGAATAAGCTCAGCTCCCTCTGCCTCTCCTCCCACACTGAGTGCTGCAGACCTGACCGTCTCAATGGCATCTACTGGACATGATCCAGTACAACAATGTTGGTCCTGTACTAGGCAGCCCAATGTTGAGCATAGTGTCCAGATGTGGCCTTGCCAGTGCGCAACTTGTACACCGGGATCCTCATCTCTTCTTCTGCAAAGCTACTTTCTAATCTGTTAGCCCCGGTTTGTCCTGCTTCCTGGGGTGGTTGGGTTGCAGACACAGGACTTGGCATTTGCTTTGGTTGAACTTCCTGAAGTTCCTGCCAGCCCAGTTCCCATCCTGTCCAGGCCTCTGAATGGTAGTCCTGTCTCCAGCATATCATTTGCACCTCCCAGTTGGGTATCATCATGCTTTAGGGCACACTGTCCCATCATCCAAAGCATCAATAAAGGTGTTAAATAGTATCATCAACCCCAATATTTATCCTGTCAGAAACATCACTCATAAGCAACTGCCACTGAATTTCAAGCTGCTGAGCCTCACAAGCTCTCTGAGCCTGATAAGACCACTGCCATAAACTGTGGTCTTATCTTGCCTAATGCCAGTGCAGAGCAGTCTCATCTACTGTGACTCTGAACCTACATGGAACCCTTCCATCAGTCACTTCAAAACAAAGAAAATAATTTCAGTATGTACAGTATGAAGAGTTATGTTCCTTTTGTGGGCCCTACAAGACCGGTTTTCTTGGCAAGAGTCCCATTCTCTACCAGTAACCAAGAACTTCAAACTGCAGGCATGAATGTATTGTGTGTATAATTGTGTGTTTACTTCAGTATGGTCCCATAGAAACCTAAAACCAAGAGAAGAGAAAATAGAATTAGGAAATATCCATTCAAGGATTTGCCCAATTTTTATCTGTAAATGAAAACTGTTAAGAGTAATACTGCAGGATACTTTTTTTTGAGAAGGTGAGCAGCCCTTCCATTTAAACAGTCTGAAAAGTTTTGCTGTCAGGCACCAAAGAAGAGAAAATCTTGCTTCCACAACTCCTTTTTGTATGCACTAACAGGAGAACACAGACATTTTTCTGACAAATCCCTAGAGTTAATTTCTTTTATTTTAGTTGAATTGGCATTGAAAAAATTGAATCCCCACCTGCTCTGTTCTCACTTATGCTATATTAATATTTTAAGAGATTTCAAAATATGTTTGATCCCCAACCATAAACTGAAGAAAAAAGATGTCAGAAAGGAGATTACAGATTTGAGCTCCTCTACTGTCAATTTTCACACATACCCCCCGCTGTGCCTCACTGCTGGTCTATAAGTTATTGAAAGGGTATCCCAGGCAGACTAAATTTAATCTAAAAAAACCCAGAGAGATTTCCATCCATTCAGGCAAACAAAAAAAATATATCAAACAGGGAGAAAAATAAAAGCAAGGAGAGGAGGTCCTCCTAGCCAGAAAGTCTGAGAAGCTGTAAGGTAAAAATATGTATGTTCTGGCACCTTTTCCTTCACCAGGATTCAGCTTTTGTGGTTTTCTTCTAATTCCAGTAGCTGTAATGTGTAGTGTTTATCTGAGTCTATTTGACTGGAACTGTAATACATCTAATCCAACCATTGTCTCTCCTGGCTGCTGCAAAGCATATAGCTGTTATCTATAGCTCAGAAGATGCAGCTTGGACAGCCTGAGGATAAGCAGTAAGGAAAAGAGCTCAGGCTAATTTGAAAGGAAAACTGTCTCACCGAGCAACCCACAGATGCTGTCGAACTCCAAAATTTTACCATTTTGATTCACTGTTGAATGGTAGATGCAAGAAACTGGTCTGGATAGCTTGTCTAAGGTGAACTTAGCAGCTGGTCCATCCTCAAAAACCTTTATAGGCTATAGATGCTGTGGATGATAAGGAACAACTCTTTCAGTCTGTTTTCCAATGTGTATCTAATAAGAGCAGAAGAAAAACCACCCAGTTTGATGCAGGCATCTATCCTTAAATCCCCACTGCTGATGTCATATAACTTTTTGCCTGTATCTGGGTTGGAAGAGACATCTGGAGGCCTCCAGACCTACCCTGCTTTTGGAGCAGGACCATTGCCAACAGTGGATCAGGTCTGTCATGGTTTTGTCTAGCCAAATCTTGAAACCTTCCAACACTGGACAACGCAGCACCTCACCAAGTACTACAGCTTCTCTAAACACCCGACATAATTTTCAAACAAGACTCAAGGAAGCTAAAAAGGCTAAAAGTGAGAGAGCCCTAAACAAATCCACCTCTTAGAGATTAAGATGCACGTCAATGTATCCAAGTGAATTCCTCCTTAATTTTTCACAGAATAGCCCAATGGATAAGTAGCCCAAGAGACGGGAAAGGAAAACATTGCTTCTTAATGGACACAGGAGATTTTTTTGCAGACGTCTTCTCTATGGGAAGAATTGAGACATGATTGTAACTGAATACAATACCTCTAGAAACCTTCCCAGGGCTTCTTTGAAAAAAATATTCAACAAAATGAAGAAATTCTTTAGCAGCAGCTAGACTATTGAAAAGCTGTATTGCGGGAGGAGCAAGGGAAGAAAAGGAGAGAAAAGCTTTGTAGAAAAGCTCGAAAGATATCACAAAGCATTGTTACAAAGAAAGAACACACAGAGTCCTAGATGTCTTTCTGTGGCATCTCTGTTTCTTGCTCACTCAGACCAAGAGGTTTGGCTGTCAAAAAATTGAGCACACTTGTTCAATTATTTTAGTAATTCCAAGGCCTGCCTGATAAATAAATATGTTCTGAGTTTAACAGATTTCACTGGAAATAACATATCCTACGTACCAGAAAGAGGTTCATGCTGTAAAACAGTAATGTCATGAGCAAAGGGGAGATTGCTTAATTAGCTCGTTATTTTTCTCAAAAGTAATGGAAAAAATGAGCTGACTGCACTATGGCTATGACTGTGTTTCCAATGGTTACAAGACAAAAACTTTCTAAGTGATGAAGATTTCTAGATTGATAGTTCCTTTTTGAAATCACAGGGGTTTTTTTTTTGCAGATGATGTAGACTTTAAGAGCTACAAAATCACTAAAAACAACTCTCAAAGTAAAGGTATGAGCCCACCTAACCCCAGGGCAGAAACCATGTGACAGGGTCAGGAGGAAGAATGCTTTGAGGATGAGGCAGTTTCCAGGAGGACCTTTCCAAGTGCTGAGCAAGATGAGCTCCTCCATCCAGGGACACTTAAATCCTAGGAGCACCTCTGTCTGGCATATTCCTTTGGCCATGCAGCACCTCCAGAGAGAAAAGTCAGTAGGATGCAGAGAATTTCTTTGCTGTGGGTAATGGTTGCTTTCTGAAAGCTGGAACATGACACGTCATTCAGCAATGGCTGTGTTACTCCAGCAGGTTTTATTTGGCTCCAGCAGGTGTTACCAGAATGAATGCAATCTGTTCTTGGAGTGAGGAGATGCTTTCCATTAGAAGAATTGCCATTTCCTCCCACTCATGAGGCTGCCTGTATAGAGTGAGCTGTTAGCAACAGGGCATGGAATGAGAGCAGTTTTCCAGACATCATACACCATCTTCCCCCATCCCAGTCCATGGTTGGGGTTGACATGACAGCTGCCATCTACTCACACTGAGATGTGCATTTTCCCTAGCTTCCTTACTAACTCATCTATATGAAGAAAGTTAAAAATGGACATGGTTTAGGGCTTCAATTATTTGTTTTTAAACCAGTGCAATCTCTTAACCCAGTGCAATCCCTACTTCCTTGTTGGGAGGGTGATAAACATTTGGGAATGAACGGAACGCCCTGAAGTTGATAGAACTCAAAATACAGCTTTTCTGAGGTCCATATTTGTGGCACCATGGACACAAAATCAGAGCCTTTTTTCTGCAGCCTAGAGCCCAACAAACTGTATCTGGCCTCCGAGGACTTTTGGCATGATACCATGATGCAGAGGAGTGCAACCGTCATGCAGAAAGGTTGGGTAACTTGACCAATGGCACACAAAAAGCTATGCCAGCGATGGGAGAATGCCCCCTCTGAGGAAAGACACAAAATTTTAGTCCTGACCTTTGCATAGTACCAGCTATGATGCTTAGGCCAGCCATTTTAAGGTATAGCTCAGCTATTCACATCTGCCTAAAGCATCTTCCCCAAATAGCCCTGAATCTGGACCTGAATGCACTCACAAAAGGAGAATTTGTTACGCACACTAGGAGCTCACAGCAGTGGCTGGTCCTCCTCCTTGCCAGAAAACAGGCTTTGTTTCTCATATCAACTTTCCTGCCTTTCATTTCCAGACATTGTTTTTCGGTCATGTTTTCTCCACTAGATTAATAAGGCCCTTAATACCTGCTATTCTCTCCCTATGAAGTTCTTATACCCTGTAATCAAGCTACTTTTTGATCTTCCTCTCAAATACCAGACCGAGCTCTTTAAGAATTACTGCAAAGTGTCTTTTTTCCAGAACTGTGCCCTGTATTTCCAAAGTTGTTGTTAAAGAGCAACATATGTGTTGTGCAATTATCCTGCATCACAAAGAGCAGTCCCGTTCAGGAGTTCTGTTAGGTAAAGGCATGACCAGGTTGCACAGTACTCCAAATAAATTGACCTTATTGTTGTGCTAATGTCCAAGGGCTTTGACTCATGATCCCTTTTGGGTTTAATCAGCTATAGCCAAAGGGCTCCCTCTCCCTAGGTGTGTGCCCGAGCCCTCTGCCATAGGAACAGTGAGGTTGCTTCTTTAGCCACATCAGTTGTCAGGTAAGCGCACTGCCGTAAGCTTCAACCCCAAGCTGTAAATTTACTCCCAGCATAACACCATGTTATAGAGACACCTCCACCAGAAAAGCATTTTGGACAAGGTAGATCAGTCATCACCTGTATGTTCCAGGTATCCTGAGGCTCAAGAAAATAGCAAATTATCATTGTCTGAAAGATTGAAGCCTTCAGATCTTTGATTAGGCAAAGCAATTACGTACACATCTTACTTGTCAACACAAGGCTACTAAAAAAAATCTTGAGCATTTGAGCAAAAACTGAGTAGAGAAATTGTTGCTGAAACCAAATAAAATTCTCATGTAAGGTTTTTCCTAAAACCCTGCAAGTTGATCAATGTCTTTGATTTTTGGTTTTCTTTTTTTCAAGGACTAGAAAAAATGCTTCAGAAAGCTGTCTCATGCAGATTTAATGAGAAGACCTAAGTTCAGGACATTGTGGCAAAGCTGTCTGCCCAAAACACTCATAGAAGATATTTATTTAACAAATGCAAGAAGAACTACAATGGTCTTTCCCTAAGTGGTTAGGGAGGATTACATATGTGAGAGAAGAGCAACGTTTTTTGCTTTTCTTGACATTTAATACTATGGAAGGGTTAAGAAGCTACAGCCAAGACTGTGCTGAGCCCAGGGTGGTAGAGGCATGGGAGACAACACATGGGACTCTCCTGGCACAAGAAAAGAAAGCTAAGACTGACAGATAGGCCTAGATATACAACTACGGGTAGTAATGTAAAAAGGATTAATACAACAGAAACAAGTTTCCTCCTGTGCAGGCACTTTGGAAAGTACCACAGTCCTGAGCACAATGGTTCCTCAGAAAAACACTGAAGGACATACTAGAGGAGGGATGAGATGATTGTAGGCCCTGCTACAGCACACAGCAGGGTTGACTGCATGGCCTTTGTGGCTGACACAAGATCAAGATAACATGAAAGACAGCACTATCTGAGCCATTGAGCTCTCTTCTACGCCAGTGTACTGCTGTCTGTGCAGCTAAAGCAGACACCACAGTTCCTACATTTGGCAGGACACTTTGAAGCCAACCAACGAGCCAAGAATGAGCAGAGAAAAAAGATTTGTTTCATCCAAAGCAGAAAACTGGTAAATTACCATATGAATCTTATAAATGGCTACTGAGACACTGGGAGCACCTGGAAGGAAGACCTGATTTAAAATCCAGTTTCCAGTCCAATCCGTACTTGGACTTTGGTTCTTCAAATATGAAAGATAGTTATGCTGCCAGATAAACCTCATCACAGTCTGTCTTCTGCCATAATTGAGTTTCTGCTTCATCATCCAACAGAGAAATGACTCAGTGCCACTTATGGGAGGAAAGTGGTGTTTCTCTCTTCAGTCATTTCCTCCAGATCCTCTTTCTTGGCGAGAGGGAAAAAAAAAAAGGAATTTCTATTCTTGAGATCACTCTAATGTTTTAAAAATTAGTTTTGTCCTAAGTCCAGGACAGTAGTCCAGGATATATCACATCCTTCTAACCAGAGACAAGCTATCATGGGAGATACTGCTTTGTGAGCGAGCCCAGCCCAGAGAAAAGAATCTTATTGCTCTATCTTAATTTTCTACTTTTTGGCAAAACAGAAATATACTGTGGGAAATACTGGCTTTTTAAAGAGGTTGCAGTGTCCACCCTTCAAGAAGACTGAACTATTCCCAATCAGCTCTGCTCAGAGTAGAATTTATGTCCCTATACCTTTTCCACCTGGGTTTATCTATCAAAGCTTTGCCTCTTTCTAGTCGATTAAAAATGTCTCTTATTTTAATATGCAGAAGTGTGGGGACTAAAAAGGCTCTAAGACCTAAGAAGTGTCATAAAAAAGAGAGAGATTTTAAACTCTACCAAATAATTTTTGTCTCTCCAAAGCAATATACAGCCCTCCGCACATACATGTTTTTGCTATGCTGTGTATACAAGCTACATCAATGTACACACACAATGACATCTTAATCTCTTGATTAAGAAAACTTTTTCTTCTCATCTGCAAAGAAAAGACCTTCTCCAAAGCATTTTGGAGCCTTGAATATAAAGGTATAGAGAAAAGAGACATTCAGTATACCAGTACCAGGTGAGCAAGCTGCAGCCATTTACACCTTGCCTGAAATGCTGTTCTTCACCTAGGTTTATAATAAGCACAGTCCTGTCAGTCCCCTCTGATCACTAAGAGTCTATTAGCTGATTTCAGCCCAATTTAACAGAGAGATACCTGGAAGAAAAACTAATCTCCTATGCGTATAGTAAAAATCATTGGCCAGACTGCAGAGAGGAACACTCAACAAGGTCTCCGCAGGGAGACAGGCATGTCATCATCACCTGGTTTACTCCCTTGGAGGTGGCAGCCAGTCAACTGTTCAGCACATGTGTAGTGGCTGGTCATTTAGCATGTGGCCAGTCTTGGACTAGCCCTGGCTGTCTCTGCACTAGCACAGCTGCTCCTGAGGCCATGATGGGGGGAGAAGTTTATTGCTGTGGAACAGAAACCAGTTTTGCCATAGGTCTGCTGCTGCCCACCTGGAGCGAGACAAAAACAGGTGGCTCACAAGCAGGGCTAAAGTAACTGATGAGGACCTGGGAGGCAGAAGGAAAAATCTGTGACCAAAGAGATGAAAACCACTCTGACAGCACAGTCCTTGGCTAGCAGCTGGGAAAGGATGGTGGCCAGTCAACAAAGGAACGGCATGGAAACAAGATCCAGACCACCACCTACAAACACAGCTGCCCATGGGCAGCCAGGTCTCTGCAGAGGTCTGTCTCATGAAGGAAGAGCCCCTTGCTAGCAGGAAGGGGACTGAGCCCTCAGGATAGAAAGACAACACCTTGGGCACAGAAGATCTGGAGCCCCTTGATTTGGGTTCCAGGTAGTGGGTTACTCTTCCTTTACACCAAGACACAGGAAAACAGAAAGAAATGTCACTACCCACAAATACATTGCTTGCTGAGGGATGGTGAGCATGAGCAGGCAAGCACTTTCAGCAGAGTACTTGCATCGTCCAGATATGGCCCTTGCAGGGAGAATTCAATTTCCCTACCACACATGCTATTTGCAGCTATGAAAATGTCCATTTTTGTAGGGGATGAAAGGATGCATATTTTTTACTAACAGCTCAGCAGATGTTCTCTCTCATTCCTGACATTAGCCAACTACTGTTCAAAAATATGGGTGAGATGTATCCATGCTTCTAGTCACATGCTGCCAGTCCCTAATGTAAAGCACGTATACAAGCTGAATTAATCAGAACAGATCCTGCACTCATGCTTTCACAGATATTTCATCCTTCCTCCAACTTGTCCACACTTCCTCTCTCCTACTCCCTCCCCCTCCCAACAACAGTAAGCATAAAATCATATGAAAGAAAAAAAAAACAACCACAATACAACATATAAAACAACAGAGCAACTCAACTGGACCAGATGGCATCCACGAGAAACTGAAATACAAGCACGCATCAATTACTGCAATATTCAGCCCTCATAAACTTCAACAAATATGTTCATATAAACAAGATCCTACATTTTGTATCCTAATTAATTTTCACATTTGTACAAAACCTTTTCCAAGAACAAGAAAAATATTAAAGGAACACTTGCTCCAAGTGTTTTTTTTTTTCTTCAAATAACTGAAAGAAGATTCTAGTTTTTCTGTTTTAGAAGAATACTTAAAACCCCTTATCAATTTTTGTAATGAATTTGAAGGAGGGCTGATTTTACCCACAGGTGTGGCTTTTTCTCTGGAAGGGGGTCCTAGACACTTACATGAGCATAAAATTTGTTCTTGCTTGGGATTAAATGTGAAGTGATGAAGGAAAAACGGAACCTGAATGCAACAGCAAAATCCCAAGCCAAACTGCAGAGGAAAAACCAGAGTTTTTAAAATAACTGATTCTTTGACTCAGTAACTGAAATGAGGAGGTGGGAAGTGGGAAGACTTTCAGGATGAAATCTAGGCTATTCTGCAAATCAAAGATTCTGGCTAGGCTGAATGCAGCCTTTGCACTGGCATTGCTTCCTGCCCCAGCTTCAGTGGTTGGTGCACTGCCATTTGTGTGTAAATGATATGGAGTCAAATCTTCAGCGAGTATCACAGATGGTCTTAAACTAGGAAAAGACTGTAAAACCATTTGTGAAGATCTTAGGGGGGTTTCTCTCTCTTAAAATAAATATATGTAGATATATATTTACCTGTCTTATGGCTGGCTGAAAAGTGGAATCATTATTTTGCTGTTTAAAATTATTCAGCTATTATCTCTTAGCTGTCTGTCTTTAAGGAAGCAAAATTCTCTGTGAATGTCCACCCTCCCCATCAAACCCTTTAATTTCAGAAATGCTCTGATATTTCTTATTTAAGAGAGTTGCACACAAAAGGCCCTTCTGCCCATGGTCCTAGAAAAGGGGAAGAGGATTTGTTACCATCATGGAGGTGACCAGTTCAGGTGCACTGGCCCCATCACGAGGGGCATCACTTCTAAAAAGTGGAAGCAACTTCCCCAGCCCCGCAGCAGGGCTGGGCATGAGGCCCCCACCCAGGACAGAAACATGGCCCGGGGCATCAGGGGATCAGTCTTCCCCCAGAAAAGTGGCTCACGCAGCAACATCACTTGGAGTCTTTCTTCCCAAAGGCATCGCTGGTGGTCTTGCCCAGTGGTTTTTCATCCCCTGTTCCAGCAGGGCCTGGACAGCTACCAAAGGACACATCCCTGTACCACCAACGGCCAAGACACATGGAAGCAGCAACAATGGGTCAGTCTTTTCCAGCTGACTCCATTATCCTAGTGATGACTATGTAGCCAAGGCAGATAAAAACAACTTTGTGGTCTGGTTCAAAGCACACTGCCCTGGCACCTCCCAATACAAAACTGGCTCTCTCCCCATTCTTATCACCACTACCACTAAGTCTTTGTTTTACCTAACCAGTTTAGTGCAGTTTGTGGCTTTGCTGTATAAATCAAATACAATGCATATCTGTATGCTTTATGGCTGTGTAGGAGTTTGTAAAATTATATATCTCAACTCCAATAAAGTCTTTTGTTACAGAAAAAGACTAAAATGGAGCTAAGGGTTGTAAGAGAGACAATGGCTTCTATTTAAGCCAGCAGAAACGCCATAAATTCTCATTTCTAAAGAGATGGAAAATATAGATACATTGGTTTAGAGGAGGAATTGTCAAATATGACCTGGATGTCAAGGAGGATGAGAGCAGACAGATATGCAATATTTTATGTGAGGAAGGCTGACAAAACTGGCATTATCATCAATCTCAAAATGCCACGTAAGTGATTAGGCAACTGTGTTTCTCTATGATAATTTAATCTAGGTGCTATTGGGGTCCACCTTAAACACTGTAGAAAGATGTTAGATTAAGAGCTTTGATCTCCCCCGCCTTTTTTTTGTTCCCTGCCCTGAGTGCCACTTGGATTTGCTCTGGTGCTAATGCCGCTACAGCCAAGTTATAACACCAGGCCATGCTTGTTGCAGTTTTTTTCCTCATACATGTGAGAATTCTTCCCAGAACATGCGTGTGCTGGTTTTGGCTGGGATAGAGTTAATTTTCTTCATAGTAGCTAGTATGGGGCTGTGTTTTGGATTTGTGCTGAAAACAGTGTTGATAATACAGGGATGTTTTAGTTATTGCTGAGCAGTGCTTACACAGAGTCAAGGCCTTTTCTGCTTCTCACACCACACCACCAGTGAGTAGGCTGGGGGGGCACAAGAAATTGGGAGGGGACACAGCTGGGACAGCTGACCCCAACTGACCCCAACACCAAAGGTGTGTTCCAGACCATATGACATCATACCCAGCAATAAAAGCCAGAGGAAAGAAGGAGGGAGAGGGGACATTCAGAGTTATGGCGTTTGTCTTCCCAAGTAACCATTACGCGTGATGGAGCCCTGCTTTCCTGGAGATGGCTGAACACCTGCCTGCCCGTGGGAAGTGGTGAATGAATTCCTTGGTTTGCTTTTCTTGTGCATGCGGCTTTTGCATTCCCTATTAAACTGTCTTTATCTCAAGCCACGAGTTTTCTCACTTTTACCCTTCTTCTTCTCTCCTCCCATCCCACCAGAGGGGAGTGAGCAAGCGGCTGTGTGGTGCTTGGTTGACAGCTGGGGAGAAACCATGACAATGTGGCTGGTGAGTTCCTCTCCCTGTTTAAGCTGCTGGTGGTCATCTTGTTCAAATTTGGCATTCCTACTTTGCAGCAACTTCTCTGAGAGCAGGGTTGTGGGGTTTTAAGGTGTTTTTTTTCCTTTTCTGGTAGTTCTGTGTTTCTTGGGACACCTGCTCTGTGAGGCTCAGGGCACCAGTTCAAACCTCAAGTACACTGGGGCACAGCATCTTGAGCCACTTACTAAGACTTTAAAAGCTTCTCCAGAGAAAGACACTTCTCTAAGATGTGACACTTTCCCGAAATAGGTAATAAATAAATAAACAACAAAAAAAACCCCAAACAAACAAACCCAAAACCAACTGAACAAACCCCCAACAACTAAAGAAACACAAGGCAAAAGTTATTAAGATCTGAGTGACACTACTTATCTCGCTGTAAATCCAGCTCCCATTTAGATGGAAACTCCCACCAGCCTCTAAAGGACCAGGGCATAAAATTAAGATGCTGTATTTTAGATGGAAATAGGCAGAGTAGATATAACCAGGGGATAATCCAACTAATAGGTAGGGAGAGTCCATAGGTAGCAATGGTCCCCATTGCTGAATCTACAGTGATGGGGACCACAAGCCCCTGGGAGAGTTGTAATGGCCTACACAGAGATGCCATCCTCCCACAAACATTTGTTCTGGAAACTGTACTTAACCCAGCTGGTGTTCAGGAAACAGTGGCAGGCAGATTGCTGTGAGAGCCAAGGGGAATCTCCCCTGGAACCAGGCCTCAAAAGACCCAATGTGTTCACTTGGAAGAAGACGACAAACAAATGTCTATGCTTATTGGCCATGAAATGTCTCCTAAGCATGGGCAGGGGATAAGATGGGTCTGCCCAGAGGAGATAGTCATTGCAGTTTTTTAAAAAGAGGGCAGGAGAGTAGCATACGGAGACGATTCAGGGGCTAGTCCTAATGCAGCTCAGCACCATGGTCCTCAGCCCAGCCATAGCCAAGCACCCCCCTGCATTGCATCAAGCTACACATCTGCTGTGTGCAAAGATCATGAGGAGCAAGCAGTATGTGGGATGGTACTGTTGTTTAATAATGCTGAGGTGTTGCTGTGCATTGCTGTGAAAGAAAAGGAGATGGCAAAAGGCCTTGTGGGCAAAAACACAGGAACTGCAAGGAGCAGATCAGATCTGCTGAGGAGCCATGGACTACATGGAAAGGTACCGCTTTCCTTGCCCATTCGCAGATCCCTGCCAGAGATGCTCACTCTCTCTGCAAAGTGTCTCTTTCAGATAGGGAGGCTGGGTTTCCTCTTCCAGCCTCTGCCTTAATGTCCACAGCAGCCAGTACAGGGAACGGAGCTGCCAAGCTTTTGTCAAAGGCTTACAGGCAGCAAGTGCTTTCTTCGGTCATCCTCTTTGCCAGCACACCATGAATCTGTGGCTGCTCCAGTAACAACAAGCACATATCTTCAACAATGGAAAACTCTGCCTTACAGCATCCTAGTCCTGATAGAACACACAGCTCACGGCCCACAGTCACCAGCATCAGTTTGACCTGTGCATTAGCTCCATTAACTTTCACACACACACATGGCTAATACATGATAGGCCTTACAGGGATGAGTAGTTCTGGCAAGACAGTGAACTAACGTCTTTCTCAGGTCAACACCTCATCTTTACTTACCATCAAAGCTTTCATATCAACTGCAATTTAATTCCAACACGCTGGTAACATACCCAGATAGCCTATACTGCAGATGCATAGTGGCAACCAGCAGTAACACAAGAGTGTGTAAGTTTACCATGCATGTCAGTGAGTGACAGGGAAATTTCTGCTCTGGATTGTGCTCAGGCATGTTAACCAAATTAGGTTTATAGCAAGGATTCAGCAGTGTTACAGGTATTTTGGTGGTGCTTGCAGTTGGCGTATCAGCTGTGCATAAATCGTTGCTCCCCATTTGACTACCCAACCAGTGTCACAGGGACATAGTAACTACAGCAATGAACAAAAAAAAGGGGGACATTCTTGAAGGTAAGTCTCATTAATTTTGGCACAGTACCTATTTAGAAGCACGTCTTTTCAGTGCAAGTGTCAGACTGTTCTGCACTGTCATACACAGGCACACGGTCCAAGTGGTGCATCCTTTGGCATCCAGGCAGCCCACAGGCTGTGGAAGAGGCCACACCTTTCTAGCCAGTTGTGTACAATGGATCAGTGTGGCCATATCCATACCTCACTAGCTCGGACTCCACAGCCGTATTTGGGGCTGTGTCAGCTGGATGCAAATGTAAACACAAAGACAGAGGATGCCTTGAACATGCACACATCTGCTAGCCTTCAGGAGACAGATGAGGGGAACATCAACAGAGGATGCTAATCTGCACATGTAGTTTCTCTGTAGCATACAGCCAAAAACATTTGGTTTATGACAATGCAAGTGCTGCTTTTTGTACGTTGGGGATCTCTTTGGGAAAGCCAAACAGTTGACCTGCCCAGACTGCTTGGAAAGGACCTACATTTCTGATGGGGCTTTTGGGGACAGAACTAAGAAAGAGGGACAGTTACAGCCCACAGTGCCTTTGTTTCAACTCCCCTCACCAAGCAGCATCAGCCAGAAAATGCTCTCTGCCTCTCACTTATTTGTCCTTTCAGTACCAAAACTACCTGCTGGCTTCCACCTGATCTTGGTGGGATCTCTCATCCTTACCCAAGGACATGGACTGCACCACTTGAGTATTGGTCCTCCATACGCATGAGCAAGCTGGACTCCATTCCTTCAAGACTGCGGCCTGAGCTCTTACAGTCCTGACACTCCTTTCCCAAGGACCAGCAAGACAACCTGTGGGAGAATAGAGAGATCCCTGCAACTTATGGCTTCTCCCTTGCTCTCCTGTCTTCTACCTGTAATTCATTAGCTGAGCAAAGTCGTTCTCCATCTCTCACCCATCCAAGATCTCAGGCATCCACTTTCCCTTTCCCAGCAGGACCACAGCAGTGCAGGGGATGATACAACACACAGCTGGCACTCATCAGGGCACAGAGACCTCCCAGGCTTATTACTTTCCAGGCAGAATTTAATCAAAGTTTAAGGTCTATGAATGTGGAACTAGGGGTCTCAAAGCTAAATGGGACTTGGGATAGAGGCTTGCACAAGCAGGCTGCAACAAGGACTGGCATTTAGTTGCAAGAAGGTTTTTACTTCAGTGCTACTTTTGCCAGGGCCTGGTAATAATTTGGAAAAGCACGCTCATCTAGAGCTAACCAATGCAATTAGAAATACAGGAAAAGCCTGATTGTTTTTCCATGCATGAAACATTAAGAAAATTAAGGCACTTCTCTCCAGTCCAAGTATTGACTGTAATTATAGATAGCAGGCAGCCTTAGCTGCTATAAAATATTGAACTGCTTTTATATTGCTACTGCTATAGTTTTCTATTTACAGACAGGAGAAAGGTTGCCATTTAATGAAGTGCAGTTTCACAGAACAACGGAAAGGAGGCCCATTACTACATAATACTGCTGCTGTTTCCATTATTAGCCTGAAAGCTCTTACCAGACAAATAAAAACAGGTTAATTTGCCCTGAGCAGCTCACCCTCCGGGTAATCTCTGCTTGGAAGAGAGATTCCTATCTGACAAAACTGTATTTAGCATATTTTAGTTTCTCAGAGTTTCAAGTGGCTCTCATTGTATGGCCAGGGCAGTCACGGGTCAGGAAAAATAAGTCGCCCTGCAAGCATTTCCTCAGTCAGGCCTTGTCCTTCAGCTGTTAGCATCAGGTGGTACCTAAGAATTCAAAATCACTCTGCCATCTCCTAGTTTTGCAGGTGAAAGCTAACCTTGGAGACATTGGTATATCTGTGACCCTGGACAAGTCAGATGGACTGGAAACAGATGACCAAGGGCACCTGAGGACACAGACCCAAAAAGTCTCCACGGTCCAAATTTCCTAGCTGTGAAAATGCACCTCTTTATTTCATGCCTATGAATGAGAGGCACATTGTTAAAGAACATGGGTTGCTTAGAGGAAAATAATGATAGTCCTGTCATAGAGCATAGGCAGGGATTACTAATATTGAGAGCAGGTGAAATTGCCCAGAAGGCTTGTCAAATTCTCCTGTATGTTACAGCAGGGCATGGGCATGACCAAGGAACTGCTGGGGTGGGCAGGTTTTGTCAGAAGCCCACCCCCAAAAAACAAAACACCAAAACCAAACAAACAAAAAGAAAGAAAGAAACAAGCAAATTAAAAAAAACCCCTCCACTAAAAAATCAGTGACTCAATCTCAAAAGCTACCAACGAACTACATTTCACTTCTAAAGTTGTCAAACATGGCAAGGCCTTTCAGCCCTACCCAAGAAGACTCAATCACAGTGTGCAGCACTTTCCTGAACCTGCCACCCTAAGCAGCAGTTTCCCTAGAGAGACAAACAGGCAGTTTTCCTTCCCTGGTTCAGATTCGGGGGCAAAAACAGATTGGCGGGCATCTCCTCTGCCCCAGGGAGGGAAGCAGCAAACAGCTGGAATGCAAGACTTATTTGATGCAGAGACAAGAGCAGGCTAGTAGGATATTCCTAGTATCCTGGTAGTAAAGTAGACTAACTACAATAATCCACAGGTTGCCATAGCTGTCCTGTAAAGAAATGTAATGGTTTTCTGGCCCAGATGGATGGGCAGAGGATCTCACCGCAGGAACCCCAGACCCAAGGGGATCAAGCCAAATGGTCTGCAGCAGGGCCCAGTAAGCATCTGATTTGTTTATTCAGATTATACTGTTTCACTACGTTATGCTCCACTGAGTTGGCTAAATATTATTTACTTCTTAGTTCACAGCATGACTTTAAATTTAAAAGGAAAGCACCAGTTAAAATTCCTCAGAAGCAGTACCTGCAATTGTACCTTACTACAACTTTGTATCCAAACTCCTAGAAAAACTAAAGGCCAACCTCTGTAGCTTAGCACTTTCAGGACCTATTAGAGAAAGTTGCCTAGGCTAAGATTAAACCTGAATGTAATTAGTTCCAAGCCTTGAAGGAATAAACATAGGTACTAGAATAGACCAAAATACTATTTAATTATAAGATACCTTTTCTGACAGTGTCGTGGTTTAGCCCCAGCTGGCAACTAAGCACCACACAGCCGCTCGCTCACTCCCACTTCCACAGTGGGACGGGGGAGAGAATTAGGAAAAACCTCGTGGGTTGAGATAAACACGGTTTAATAGGAAGAAAGAAAGAAGGGAACAACAATGATAATATCAACAAAGGAATGTACAAGAACAAGTGATGCCCAATACAGAAATTGCTCACCATCCCATGATCGACAGCCCGCCCCCGAGCAGCGATTTCCGCCCCCCGGCCAACTCCAGTTTATGTACTGGGCATGACGTCGGATGGTAGGGAATATCTCTTTGGCCAGTCTGGGTCAGCTGTCCCGGCTGTGTCCCCTCCCAGCTCCCCGTGCACCCCCAGCCTGCTTGCTGGCAGGCCAGCACAAGAAGCTGGACTGTCCTTGACTGCTCAGCAACAACCCAAAACATCAGCACATTATCAACAGTTCCTCATCCCAAATCCAAAACACAGTCTCACACCAGCTTCTGTGAAGAAAACCAGCTCTACCCTGGCTGAAACCAGGACAGACAGTCAGATTACCTTGAAGAGATAAGACCTGGCTAGAGTTGTGGGTTTTTTGCTCTACTAAAATTATTACAGTCTCATACGCAAAAGCAGAAGGCATCATTAATATTCTTTGATTAGCATGATTAAAGAACTGTTCTTACAACACAAGGCCTTGTTATCTCTTGTACTCACAGCCTCCTGCAGTAAGTAAAACAGACAGCTAGCTAAAATGAAGTGAGATTCATCTCGTTCATGCGTACACTTAACCCACAGCAGTCATATATCCCACGGGCTATTTAGGGCACTATCTCCACTGTTTCAACATTTCCACTTACCTTGTTCCGGCAACAGTTGTCTTAAACAAGCAATAGGCTCCAAACTCTCTACATCAAAACAGTCCAGCCCAACAACCATCTTACACAAGCATCCTCTTGCAATGACATCCTAATTGCTCAGTCAATACGCATCTCAACACAACCAATTAACACATCTCAAGTCTTTATTTCCTTGCTATCCAATTAACAAAACCTAAAGGCTATTTCTTTGTCAGGAGAAAATAGCTGCAATTTCCCTTTGTGCTAAGTTAACCGAAAAAAAAAAATCACTTGTGGTCGCAGATCTCAGGGGTACAGTTTCTCCCTGCTCCTTGAAGTACCAAATGATCTCTACTAGGTCAACAGCTTACAGTGTGGGGTGGTCTGCAGCCCAGTTGATTTAAAAGGGTAAGTTTAGGTAAGCTAAGCTTGTACTGGGTAAGTCATTACAAATAAAGCTCCGTAAGACTCAAAAAGTCTCTAAAATACAGGCACTAGTGGTTTCAGCAAAATTCCTGGTTTTAAGGAGTGGGACTTACAGACAATGGACCAACAAGAATTGCACAGGGAAGACCTAGCTTTCAGGCTGGTAAGAATATGACTGTGAGATAAAAAGGTCTGGCTGAGAAGGGCCAAGTCAAAGATCTACCTGCCTTGTGAGCAGTTTTATGCCCCATCCATGTGCCTTTTTCACCAGCACTTTGGAATATATATTTCTCTTTTCTGCTGCTTATGATGTTGGTATTTTCCAGACTTTGAAGTGTCCAAGGACCGTTTTTAGAAGTTAGCCAAAGATTTCGCTGTGCCCTTCTTGAAGAGCTCCATGACATGGTGGACCAACACCTCTGCACAGATTTCTTTCTAGAAGAAATGTCATGACCATGGATGGACCAAGATGACTTACAAGTATGTTGGCCCAAAACGCAGGGAGATAACTATTTCTTTAAGATTATCTTCTGGATGGAAAGCAGCTGCCAGAGCAACTGGGCTTGCTACAGAAAGTGTTAACTTTTGCAGCAATCATCTTTCCTGTAAAGAAGCAGATCTTTTGTAGCTGTCAAGAAAAAAAAATTCCTCTGAAATATGAAAAACATTAATAAAATAATTTCCACACTCCATTACGGATGTAGCCATGGTAAATAATGAGTTTATTTTGTTTTTTTCCTACTGGCAAACTGCCTTTCAAATATTAATCACTTCTCTAAATCAGCTGCCAGAGTTCTTCTTTTTCTATAATGCCTTTACATACTGTATATTAATTTCATTGCCAGTTTCGATACATATAAAATAGCATTGCATTAAAAATATAAATAAACCACAGTGGCATGCCTTCTGGAATACAAAACAGCAGTGATTTCATCAGTACATCAAAGGAGATCTCAGAGTGCTCTCCTTCCTAGCAAGCATTTCTCCTGAGAAACCAAGGCAGATTCAGTCAGAGCTGAGCACAAGGAAGAAGTTTCTGTGCTGGACTTCAAACACATTGGGAAACATATTAAACAGAATTTTCTGTTCTAAAAAGATCTCATGTTGTGCTTTGGGGAATAAAAGACACATTGGTGTGTAGTAATGTTGAAAACCTGCATAAAAGATTACCCCTCTGCTCCGTAATAGAAGTTCTTCTGATTTAGTTGCCTTTGTAAAGCACATCACAAAAGTGACTAGACACTTTTTGGGGTAGCTTGCCTGATAAATCCACTCATGGGTATGTCCTCATGGTTAGTCAAGCAGCTACAAATACTGGCATCACCAGAATTTGGGCCCTTGACATTTTATTTACTGTTATAAACCTGGTTTGCAGCACATAGTCTGAATAAAGAAGCTCACACATGGGGATGGAGTTCAAACAAGCTTTCCAAAGTACACCAATGAGCACCGGTCCCTGACACCCCAAAGACAGCAGTTCAGCACATAGCTGCTGCCCAGGGACATGGTAGATACTGTAGATATAGACAGGTGGCATTTGGAAGGCATGGAACAATTGTTTCGTTTGGACATGGAACAAGGCAGGTCTGCAGAGACATGTGGCTTAATTAGAAATCGCATCTTTTTCTTAGATTGTTTTTGGCAATTTACACATCACCACTTCTACGTTGAGAGAAACTGCAAAATAACTGAGCATCCAACTGCAAAGACAGAAGTAGGTTGCCCCCACAAATGTGCTGGGGTTGAATGGGATTTGGGAGTCCTGAAGCCCCCTTTACAGCATGTTTGCCCATCCTAGGTACAACTTCCTAAATCTTCCATGCCTTGGCTGCCAGTCTCTGCAGGACCATGTTTAATGGGTATGTTTTCTGGCCCAACATGAGTTCACTGAGTGGCACACTCTCCTGGCCCCTGGATTAAATTACATAGACATGCCTGCCTTGTGGACATCCCAACATGAAGTATTTGTATGCTGCAGGACAAACCCTTCTCAGACAGAACTGAAAACGTCACAGGGCTGTACAAGAAATGGCAAACATGCTACAGCTGTAATTCCTTCCTCCAAGCAAATGGTAAATAGCTGAACAGCGGAAAAAGAAATCAGGAACAGATTTAAGGAAAGAGGGAAAAGAAGAACACACTCCACAAATCAAGTCAGTATTGAAGAACTAAATAAAATGTCATTAAAGAAGATATTACAAACTCTTGCAATGTAGTTAACCAAATATCTGTGGAAATGTCTCTCCATTCAAGAACAGCTTCTAATAATGACAGCAAACACTTGCATCCAGCTGCCGTACCCACCCCCTAAGAGGCCTCCTCTTATTGCAAATGGTGACAGGCGGGTGTATTTGGGGAATAAAAGGAAGCCAGGGCCACCGGAGCTCCCAGATAGCAACTGCCCTGCTGTGAGGAGAAACAGCAGCACATGGAAAATCTGTTTATGAGAGAGAGTGCAAGTGATGGTTGTCTAAATTGTAAGAGGACAAGGAAAAGAGATAAAGCAAGAATTTAAGGAAGCTCTGAGTGGGAAAAAAGTGAGGGTTAAGAAGAAGGCATCTGTACACAATTTTCCATTTAATATCTTCAGCTCCCTGGCATCTGGGAGCCTGGACAGAGTCCTCCATTTCTGACAGCCAACAGAATATGTCAGCATATGAAATTTATAGAAGAAATTGTCACAGTAACAAGAGCAGTGTTAAGACCGTAGGTGTTGTCACTCAGACTCCCAAGTTTGGGGTTGCAAGGACCCATCAAGGTGAAAGTAGTTGGGAAAAGAGTCTGTCCCACCACTGAAGGACTCCTGCCACCTCCGAGTAGAAGGATTCCTGCCCACCTACTGGAGTTTTAAGTAGGATTTTCCTCTGAGATGGTGCAGTGACAACAGAGAGAGCTCATACAGCCTCTATTCCCCAGCATGATGCTCACCTGAGCCCCTGAAGAATCGCTGCTGCTCTGATCTTGGGCAAGACAAGACCAAGAAGTAGAGGCAAGTTTCATAGTTGAGGTGCTCTATTCAGTAGTTCCCTACCTTGGCATGGTATCTGAAGGCGATTTCCAGTGCCCCTGTTCTTGCTTTCCTTTCTTTCCTGACTCTCCAGGCATAGACCTGCTTTGCTCTCACTCCCATGCTCTGCTCAAGGGATACAAGCAAGACTGGGGAAGCCTCAGAAAACCAAAACCAGCCAAGTAGAGAGCTGGAGTTTTCACATCTACCCAAGACCATGATGGTGATTTCTGCCAGCACACCTGTCTGGGGCACATACCACCTTCTTTCAACAGCAGGCAGTCTGATTATCTTTAAAACCCCAAGAGCAGGAACAAAAATCCATTAATACTTTTCTCTGATAAGTCTGATAGATAAGACTCACAGAAGCACTGCTTTAAGAAACACTGGACATCTCCACTCCAACCTTCCCCTAGAAGCAGGACTATCACAAGGACTGGGCCAGAGCAGCCATAGCTTTGGAGGGTCCCATGACAGAGGGAGTTATCTAGATGAGGGAGAAACTCTCCTTCCAAAATATATTTTAAGTAATTATCTGTCTGGGTTGTGTTTGTCTCCTGGAGTGATTTCCTAATTTCATACCCTCCCAGACAATCTCTCTGCTGCTTGGCTTTCTTTGCCTTCCTCTTTCAGGGCTTGCCTCTTCCTGGTTTTCCAGGCACAATATCCCAATCCCCACTAGTCCTAGTGGACTGGGATCATTCACTAACCCTCATCTCTCTTCCTTAGTCACTTTCATTCTCCCAATGAGTCTCCTTCTCCTGGAATGCATTACTTTTCCCCCAAGATTTTTCCTAGACTTTCTTAAAATTGGAATGTTCATTATTCCTGCTGCCCTGGAGGGAAAAAAAAAATCACAGGAAACTAATTCTACATAAGATGAAGGGGAAAGCAAAGCAAAACAAACTAAACAAAACTTTGCATCTTTACATTTAACTACTAAAAGAAGAAAAAAAATGCAGGCAGAGAGTCTCCAGCTTGAAAAAAGTTTCCCCTCAGAAATTTCACATGAGGAGACAGAGCTATTATAAAGCATGGTTTTTTCTTTGTTAAAACCTCATTTTTTCTGTATGCACAGAGGTCTAGCCACAGGCAGGTTTCACCCCAAGATGCTGATTTCCAAAGCTCACATGTCTGTCTGCACTGGGCGTGCAGACTTTGATGATTAGTGAGTTGAAGTGATGCATATGAAGCAGGGGTGGGACTTCTGTGCTTCTCACTGCCTGCCAGGCATCTTATGCTGCTTCACTGTTCTGAGTCTACTTTTTGTTGCGACTGGAATATTAAACTGGATACTGGAGAAGACTGATGGTTAAACCACTTGTCACTACCAAGTAACTTCTCTCTCCTGCTCCTTGTTCCACTCCTTACCTAGGAAGCTCCTTGTCACATACATTTCCTTCTTGTTTGTCTCAAAGTATTAATACACTTAAGGTCTATGTATTAAGTATGGGTGATGTATCACAGAAGGGTTTAGGTGGGCAGGGACCCCTGGAGGTCTCTGGTCCAACCTCCTGCTCACAGTAGGACCAACTGTGATGTTAGGTCAGGCTGCTCATTCCATCACAGTCTCTATGGGCTTGTCCTAGCACTGCACCACTCCCAGGGGCGACATTTTCCTGCCCCCTCATGTCCAATTGCAAATTTCTTTCCTACAACTCATTCTATTCTTTCACCGTGTATCTCCAAGAGTAGTCTGGCTCTGTCAAGAACCACAAAACTAAAGTTCTTGATGGGATGAGACTTCTGTATGCAGAATACAAGAGTCCCTGGTCTTTCCCATACCAAGACAGCTTTCTTGCCTCCTCTCAGTTGCTTTCCCAGAATACACAGTTGCTATCAAGGCACAGCACTACCCTGGAACAGAGCTGTACAAAGCTCTCAAAGAACAGGGTGGCAGGAGCCAGATAGAAATAAAAGCAAACAAAAAGAGCCAGACAGTTTCACCCCTCACTGACATGCTTTCCAAATGTTGTTTTTCAATCCACCATGAAAAGTAACCTTTTCCTTTTGGAAAATGCCACTGAAGGAAAATATTAGGCCTTTGAACTTCAAACATCAGAAGATGGAAACGACTGATTCATTTGGTGATGATGTGTTTTATCTGTCCTGATGGGAAGGGAATTAAGAAAGAGAACTTAAAAAAAAAAAATTCTGAAGGGCAAGAAATAGTGAACAAGTTATCAATAGTTTTAAAAAGCTAATTGCAACAATCCTGAACACAAAATCAGGGTGGAACACATTCCCAATTGTAAAAAAACTTCCTTAAAAATCAAGTTGCTTAACTGTAACCAAAGGATTAAGATTGATTTAAGGAAAAGGGTAGGGTTTTAAATTTATTTTTAGAAAAAAGATATGTTAAACACATCTGTAATTGAGGGCATGTGCTCACAAAGGACATCTCTGAAGTTTGCTAGAGAAAGACTGAGAATATGTCATTATATTGTAAGACTTGCCGTGTGCCTTAGTTTCCCATCTGCTCTGCATGCTTTTTATCATGTCAAGGAACTGGTCAAAGCCTTTGTTTTAGCCTGAGACAGAAGGATGCCAAATGTATTTTTACCTACTTAGGTACTCCAAATTCACTGGCCTTTGGATACTGAATACAGCCACTATCTGTGGTAAATTACTGTTAACAGCAGTGAACCCTACATTAGCCCCCTGTGAGCCTTTAACAACTAGTTCCAGCAGGGACAGAACCAAAGACTCACAACACTCCTCAGTGAAAGGACAAGGAGAAAAGGAGACATGACAGAGACAGGACAATAGGCTAGAATAGGATATTTCAGTTAGAAGGTACCTACAATGATCATCTAGTCCAACTGCCTGACCAATTCAGGGCTGACCAAAAGTTAAAGCATGTTGTTAAGGACATTGTGCCAATGTCTCTTAAACACTGACAGGCTTGGGGCATTGACCACCTCTCTTGGAAGGCTGTTCCAGTGTTTCACTACCTTCTTGGTAAACAAATGCTTCCTAATGTCCAGTCTAAACCTCTCCTGGCGCAACTTTGAACCGGTCCCACACGTCCTATCACTAGATACCAGGGGAGAAGAGACCAGCACGTCATTCTCCACTTCCTCTCCTCAGGAAGCTCTAGAGAGCAATGGGGTCACCCCTCACCCTCCTTTTCTCCAAACTAGACAAGCCTAAAGTCTTTAGCCGCTCCTCACAGGGCATTCCTTCCAGCCCTTTTACCAGCTTTGTTGCTCTCCTCTGGATGCACGAGTACCATAACATCCTTCTTAAATTTTGGGGCCCAGAACTGCACATAGTACTCGAGGTGAGGCCGCACCAATGCTAAACACAGTGGGATGATAATCACCTCTTTTAACCAGCTGGTTATACTCTGTTTGATGCATCCCAGGATGGGGGTTGGTCTCGTGGCTGCCAGGGCACACTGCTGACTCCTTTGAGCCTGCTGTTGAGCAGCACCCCCAGATCCCTTTCTGCAGGGCTGCTCTCCAGCCACTCCCCTACTAATTATACTTGTGCCCAGCGTTACTCCATCTGAGGTGCAGAGAATCCCACATTTGGACTTGTTAAATTTCATCCCATTATCATTGCCCAATGCTCCAATCTATCTAGATCCCTCTGCAAGGCATCTTGTCCCTCAAGAGAGTCAACAGCACCTCCCAGTTTGGTATCATCAGCAAACTTGCTGCATTCAACTCCTGCATCCAGATTGTTGTTAAATATATTGAACAAAACTGGCCCTAGAATTGAACCCTGAGGAATACCACTGGTGACCAGTCTCCAGACAGATGTAGCCCCATTTGCTACAACCCTTTGAGCCCTGCCATTCAGCCCGTTCTTCACCCAGCACACCATGTACCTGCTCATCTCACAGTTGGACAAGTTGTCCAGAAGGATGCTGTGAGGGACATTATCAAAAGCCTTACTATAATCTAGGAAACCTATGTCCACCACATTCCCTTCATACACTAGGCAGGTGACCTTATTATAGAAGAATATCAAATAAGTTAGACAGGACTTTCCTTTTGTGAACCCATGTTGATTGTGCCTGATGACTGCATTGTTCTTTAAATGCCTTTCAGTAATACCCAGTATGATCTTCTCCATAATTTTTCCAGGTACTGAGGTTAGACTAACAGGTCTGTAGTTTCCTGGATCTTCCTGCATACCCTTTTTGTAAATTGGAATAATGTTGGCTAGCTTCCAGTCAGCAGGGACCTCCCCAGAGGACTCCAGGAGTTTGAAAAGGGCCCTTTGTGATCATCTGGACACAGGTAAATGTTTGAGTCCTCATCTCAGAGCAATTTCAGCATGAATTTTGAAGAGCAAGAGTGTAACCACTTTCAGATCTAGCCTATGTCAAAGGACCCGTACTGCTTTATACTGAGGTAAGGCCATTTTAGGACCAGGCAAAATGAGGTTACCTGTGGATCTCGGCACACCCAGGGTCTACAGCAAAGATTTGACACTGACTGACCAGAGAAAAGTGGCCTTGTTCTCAGGCTTATCTTATGCACAAGCGTTTTGCATGATCTGTGCCTCTGTCACAGATACTCAGAATAGAACATGTTACACCTCTGTTTCATTGGCCTGATCCCCCCCCAGCTACTGAAGTGCTTTCAACACCAATGGATAACAAGAATTTAACATATGCCTGTTGCTTGATGCTAATCCTTTAAGATATACAGGGATCTTCCCTTCCATGAAGAAAGTGAAACTAATACACCAAGCTTAATCAAGGCACCAGAAGCTCTGTCTCTGTGGGGCCAGATAGGGTTACCGTTACCTGATTATAGATCATCAAATTAATATTTCACTATGCCTGCTGTCCTTTTAATGCAGGAACAACAATTAAAAAAAAAAAACAAACCACACTCACCCTTCTTAAAGATACTTTTTCTTTTGATACCAAACAAAAGCCCAATATGGCTCTGAAAGGAAAATGTTTCTTCTTTTCTCTAAGCAAACAAGCAGACCTAGAAGTTCACCATGCAAAACTCACACTTAAATTTTTGCATTTTTTTGACATATTAATTTCTGGATTAAATGAAGCTGAAAAATCAATGGCTAAAATAAAACTCTAGGAATATGGTCTTCCATAGATGCATTTGTATTAGCTTCCCCTTAAAGGAAGTTTCTCTGGAGAGAACTGGCTGGACGGCTGAGCCCAGAGAGTTGTGGTGAACAGAGTTAAATCCAGTTGGCGGACAGTCACAAGCGGTGTTCCCCAGGGCTAAGCTTTGGGGCCAGTCTTGTTTAACATCTTTATCAATGACCTGGATGAGGGGATCGAGTGTTCCCTCAGTAAGTTTACAGTTGACACCAAGTTGGGCAGGAGTGTTGATCTGCTCTAGGGCAGGAAGGTTCTGCAGAGGGATCTGCACAGGCTGGATCAATGGGCCAACATCAACTGTATGAGGTTTAATAAGGCCAAGTACCAGGTCCTGCACTTCATTTTTTGTTATCCCTCACAACTGTGGCCAGATTGAATTCTAGCTGGGCTTTTGCCCTTCAACTTTTTTCTCTGCTTGACCTAACAAGATCCTTGTACTCTTCTTGAGTTGCCTTCCCCTTCTTCCAAAGGTGATAAACTCTCTTTTCCCTGAGTCCCAGCCAAATCTCCCTGTTCAGCCAGGCCGGTTTTCTTCCCCACCAGCTCGTCCTACAGCACATGGGGACCGCCTGCTCCTGCGACTTTAACATTTCCTTCTTGAAGAATGTCCAGCCTTCCTGGACCCTTTTGCCCTTCAGGACTGTCTCCCATGGGACTCTCTCAACCAATGACCTGAACAGGCTGAAGTCGACCCTCTGGAAGTCCATGGTAGCAGTTTTGCTGAACCCCTTCCTTACTTCACTCAGAATCGAGAACTCTATCATGTCATGGTCGCTAAGCCCAAGACGACCTCCAACCATCACATCTCCCACCAGTCCTTCTCTGTTTGTAAACAGCAGGTCAAGCAAGGCACCTCCCCTGCTAGGCTCACTTACTAGCTGTGTCAGGAAGTTATCTTCCACACACTCCAGGAACCTCCTAGACTGTTCCCTCTCTGCCGTGTTACACTTCCAGCAGATATCTGGTAAATTGAAATCCCATATGAGAACAAGGACTAGTGATTGCGAGACTTCTGCCAGTCACTTACAGAATGTTTCATCTGCCTCTTCATCCTGGTTAGGTGGTCTATAACAGACTCCCAGCAGGGTATATCTGCCTCTTTGGCCTTCCCCCTCATCCTTACACATAAGCGCTCAACTTGGTCTTCACAATCATTGATTTCTATACAATCAAAACACTCCCTAACATACAGAGCCACCCCACCGCCTCTCCTTCCATGCCTATCCCTTCTGAAGGGCTTATAGCCATCCATTGGAGCACTCCAGTCATGAGAGTCATCCCACCATGTTCCTGTGATGGTGAGTACGTCATAGCTGTCCCGCTGCACAATGGCTTCCAGCTCCTCCTGTTTGGTGCCCATGCTGCGGGCATTGGTGTAGATGCACTTGAGCTGAGCTATCGATTTCACCCCCAACTCTGGCATGCCACCCCTAGGGTCATCTCTAGTGAGCCTGGTTTTATCCTCTCCCCTGTTTGAATCTAGATTAAAGCCTTCTCGATGAGGCCTGCCAGCTCGCAATCTAGAGTCCTTTTCCCCCTTGGAGAGTCGCACTCCATCAGCTGCCAGGAGGCCTGGTGCCGTGTAAACCGCCCCATGGTCAAAAACCCCCAAATTCTGCCAATGGCACCAGCCCCTGAGCCATGCGTTGACCAAGTGTGCTTTCCTATTCCTTTCAGCGTTCCTCCCTGTCACTGAAGGGATTGACGAAAACACTACCTGTGCTCCCGCTCCATGGATCTGTCGCCCCAGCGCTCTGAAGTCCTTTTTAATCGCTTTTGGGCTGCTTAGCACAACCTCATCGTTGCCAGCCTGTATGACCAGCAGTGGGTAGTAATCAGTGGGCCGAACCAGACCAGGGAGTTTCCTGGTGACATCTCTCACCCGGACCCCAGGGAGGCAGCAGACTTCCCTGTGGGTTGGGTCCGGTCGGCATATTAGGCCCTCTGTACCCCTTAGAAGGGAGTCGCCTACGACAATTACCCTCCTCTTTTTCTTAACAGAGGATGTCTTGATGCATGGGGCTGGCTGACTCACCCTAGGCCACCCCCTGGATGGACTTTCATCCAGGTCCTCATGTTCCTGGTCCTCAAGTTCCAGAGCCCCATATCTGTTGTGTAAGGGCAGCTGGGATGGTGAGGGAGGCTGGGAGGGGATTTGCCTGCTGCTGCAAGCAGGAACCTGCTTCCATTCTCCCTCATCTCTTAGGCCCTCTCCTTCTGCCCATCAACAAGAGGGCAGGGGATCCCCTGCTGCTTGTGGGGCCTCCACTGGCTGCCCCTGCCTTCGGGACGGCCAGGTGTGACTCCACCGATCCATCTTCCTCTCGCACTCCCTGATGCTCCTCAGCCTCTCCACGGCCTCTCTCAGCTCTGCCCTCAGACTGAGCAGATCAGTCACCTGGTGGCACCGCACACAGGTGGTGTCTCCACTGGCCTCTGGCACCAGTGACAGGCTCAGGCACTCCCTGCAGCCGGACACCTGGACAGCCACGTGCTTGTCTGGGGGCTTGGTCTGGGTCACCACATCCTTGTATTGCTTAGGGTTAAAACAGCTTGCAGACAGCTTTTTGATTCATATATTGCACATGATTCAGACAACCCATGTAGCCCATGAGAAACTTCTGAGCCTCAACTCAAGTTTCTTAACACTCACTAAATGCTCCATTAATACCTGCCACGTAACACAACACACAGACCTTTGCAAGCTGTTCATTTCTTCTTCAACAGGAGCAAGAAAAAGAAGAGCCACAGTCCGAACAAAATCAAGTTTTTTCTGTAGCTGCTGTGACTGAGGTGTTCACCGGAGCAGTCTGATGGAAATCACTGAAGTAGCTTTGGAGATGCTTGTGCAGGGGCCTCATGCAAGAACCATTTGGAGTTAATGTGTATTTTAAAAGGGAAAGAATGGGAATATGTGTGCAATAAGGGTAAACAGACCAAAAGCCTGTAAGAGACAGCTGGTGGGAATAGACTGAAGGTGAAGATGGGCAGCTAGAGAGAAAGAGGTGTACAGGACTGTTGGGATCACCCTGCATGGCTCGACCTTAAGGAGAAGGAGCTGTGGCACTGAGAAGCTGGTAAACAGCTGGATATCTGCACGGCTCAGCCTTGAGGAGAAGGAGCTGTGATAAACAACTAAGAAGAAGCGAGGAAAACAGGAACACCTGCAAGCAACAATCCTGACTGTGTGAGGGGCGCGTGGACAGCGCGTGATATTTTGTATATAGCCAATTGCAATAGTGTGTGTAACAAGTTGTAACCAATCCTGAGTGTGTGCGCAGTGACTAAGCGAAAATTATGATATATATTGGAGTCAGACAAGACAATAAACGGCTTCGGAATATAACTCTCATAGAGTTGTGAAGTCCATCCTTCTCCTGCACAGGACAAGTCTGGATGGATCTTCATCAACAGAGGCACAGATAGAGGTGTAAGAGGAAGAATAACAGAGAAGCAGTCAAAGGACGTGGGAAAGAAGAGACAGAACTAAACTCCGTGCTAGACACCAGAAGAGCAATGAGAGAGCAGAATGGGAAGCAGCCGGGCAGCAGGCAAGGAAACCAAGAAGCAGAGTTCTAAGGGCATCTCAAGCAAAGAGCTAAGAATTGAGGTAGATGGCAGACAACATCAGAAGAGAGGGCAGAGCATTGGTTGTGTTCAGACAGTGGCATGGCACTTCACTAACAGCAGAGATTGCCACAGGGCTTGGGATTTCTCCCTCCTTTGTAACAGATACTCTCTAAACCATCATTCACTTTTTGCATGGCAAGAAGTGCCACTCAGGCTAGCAATGGGGATGTGAACATTTAGGGAGTTGTTAGCTTCTTTTCCAAGCATCCCACCTCCAGCAGATGAACTAGGGAAGAAAATAACCCAACAGAATTAATAAGCAATGGATAACAGTAAAGCTGTTATCCACTGTACCTGATAAGAATAAAAACTTATTGCTGCGTTGCTACTGTGTGAAACAAGAAAGCCTCCTGCACCACTGCCAGCACAATCTTTTGAAAAACAGCCTTGCTCAACTCTTTGATTTTGTATTTAATTCCATATCCCTATTTTGAGAACAATACCTCACTCCTAAACATTGCACAAAGCAGCTTGAATGTAATTATCCCTACCAAAGGTGCAGGCTGGTTGAAGGGATCAGCTTGAGTTCATTGCTTAGATGCACCAAGGTAAATTTAGCTACCCTAAGAAACTTTGCAGAACAATCAGGAGACAAAACTTTGAGCTGGAGAGTCACTAGGAAATCATCCAGACTGAGAAGGACACACAAAAAAAGTGTCCTGCCTAACCCAGCATGCCCTTCCTCAAGAAAGAAAGAGAGGGGAGGCAGCAATTACAACTCTGGCTCCAGTGCTCTGGCACAAATACCACAATCATACAGAGCAAGAGGGACGTATTCAGTGCGCAAGCAGCAACTCCACCATAATTGCAGCAATAATTTAAAGGAATTTGTCCCCCTTGTGTCACCTCCAGCTGTTTTATTTAAAAATCAGTCTAAGCATTATGGGCCTTGTGCAACAATAGACTTAAAAGCATAGAGTGATGATTAGCAGGGCACAAAAGCATTTTAGGAGCCCCTGTCAGTACTAATATACCACACCCACGTACTCTGGTAACAACAGGCCTCAAATGATTGACATCTTAGACAGACATTTAACACCCTCCTCCCCTCAATTTCTAGAAATGACATTTCACTTAATCCCCCAAAGCAAAAGCACCGATGCTGCGACCGTGAGTAATCAGCAATGCTTTGGAGTTTGAGATCCAAACTGAGCACTTGGGTAACAGAGACCAAACAAACAGTTACACTTACCCCCACAGACGGACAGCTCAGACCTGTCCAAATCAGAGAGCATTATTCTCCAACTCCAGCTGGAAAGTGTTATTTCTGCATGTACTGGGTTTGTGTGGCAAGGTTTTGGTTTGGCAAGGTTGTGTGGCAAGGGTGGGGGGGCTGCAGGGGTGGCTTCTGTGAGAATCTGCCAGAAGCTTCCCCTGTGTCTGATAGAGCCAATGCCAGCTGGCTACAAGACGGACCCACTGCTGGCCATGGCTGAGCCCATCAGCGATGGTGGTAGCACCTCTGGGGTAACATGTTTAAAAGGAGGGGAAAAACTAGCATGCAGCAACTGCAGCTGGAGAGATGAGTGAGAGAGAATATGTGAGAGGAATAGCCCTGCAGACACCCAGGCCAGTGAGGAACGGGCAGGAGGGGCTCCAGGTGCTGGAGCAGAGATTCCCCTGCAGCCCATGGTGAAGACCACGGTGAGGCAGGTTGTCCCCCTGCAGCCCATGGAGGTTAATGGTGGAGCAGATCTCCACCTGCAGCCCATGTAGGACTCCACACCGGAGCAGGGGGGTGCCCGAAGGAGACTGTGACCCCGTGGAAAGCCCACGCTGGAGCAGGCTCCTGGCAGGACCTGTGGCCCTGTGAAGAGAGGAGCCCAGGCTGGAGCAGGTTTGCTGGCAGGACTTGTGACCCCGTGGGAGACCCATGCTGGAGCAGTCTGTCCCTGAAGGATGGACCCTGTGGAAGGGACCCACGCTGGAGCAGGAGAATAGCATGAGAAGTCCTCTCCCTGAGGAGGAAGGAGCAGCAGAGACAACATGTGATGAACTGACTGCAACTCCTATTCCCTGTCCCCCTGCACTGCTGGTGGGGAGGAGGTAGAGAAAATCAGGAGTATAGTTAAGCCCAGGAAGAAGGGAGGGGTGCGGGCAAGGTGTTTTAAGATTCAGGTTTGTTTTTTTCTCATTATCCTGTTCTGATTTGATTGGTAATAAATTAAATTCATTTTCCCCAAGTCAAGTCTGTTTTGCCTGTGACGGTAATTGCTGAATGATCTCTCCCTGCCCTTACCTTGACCCACAAGCTTTTAGCTATATTTTCCCTCCCCTGTCCAGCTGAGGAGAGGAGTGAAAGAATGGCTTTTGTGGGCATCTGTCATCCAGCCGGGGTCAACCCACCACACTGCAGAAGGGTACATGCCCAAGACCCCAAGGATAGGCAGTTTCCTCTCCAAACCAGGTTTATTCTAGGCCTGGAAGTGATAATCTGAGTGATTGCACCCTTCAGACTCATGTGATGTTAGATGAAGGTATCAGAAACAGAGGACAAGTGGCAAAGCAACCATCAGCATCCCTCCTTCTTGTACACACATTCCCATGTTGTCAGTAAGTATGTTAGTACCTGTGATGGGGTATAGTGAATTTTTTCAAAAAGTTTAAGGGTTACCTGGCTGGAATAATAGATTCAGTAGAGCTGATTGAGAGAAAGGGCTAAGTGACCGTTGCAGAGGAGCTCTGAGCTGACTGGGTATGCTGGCTATTGCTTTCAGGAAGGGGCCCATAGCCTAATCCTGAAGCTCTTTTGAAATCCTCACCTGTTATACTGAAACAGAGATTACTAGTGTGAGATTTGACAACACCCAGCATGTGGCCTGGGTTTTCAAACAGACTTCAAGATGTGCCTGCTCACACTTAGTAACACTTCCACACAAGTGAGTCTTTTCAGTAATTTTCCAGTAATTTCCAGTATGTCCCATATTCCTCAGCAATACTCATCATAACCAAAATTCCCTTGGGCACCACCATCTCTGTTTTTCATTGCAGAAAGGTACATTTTTTTGGTTTGCTTTACTGGTTACCTGCTACAAAGTTTTGTGTCTCCAAGTTGTACAGCAGCCCCATAATATGCACACTCACACAATAAAAAGACCCTTTGGCAGAAAACAGAACAACAGCTGAACAGTAAAATATGCATTTGTATACAACCAGTGGACAGTATGACTGCACCTCTTTATTTGCTCCTTTTGTTTCTCAAGGAAGCAGAAGGAAGATTTTAGTACTTTTTAGGTTTAATTTTAAAAGATGGCTACTCACAGAACATGCTAACAGCCCTATTTTAATATTGTCTTAAAAGCAGAGATTAATCTTTCATGAAAATACTGGAAGGAAAATACTAAAAAGGGAAGAGACTAATGCTAATTAATGCTAAAGATTTTTTACTTGCAAACAAAACTTGAAGAAAAAGTCTTATTTACCCATAAGATTTCATTCCAGAACAGAGACCAGGGGATCATCAATTTTGACCTTTTCTACGACAAACCACAGGCCATCACTCAACTGTGCCTGTGCTAAAACAAATAACTTGTCAGAAGGAAAGTACCTAATTGTAATTTAAAGACATCAAGAGCTGAAGAAGGTATTGGAGGACAGTTTACTCCAACAGTTACTCAGTATGGAAAACGTATGTTCAGTGTCAATCTGAATTTGCACAGCTTTGATGTTAGTCTTGTAATTTCTCTGCATTTTGTCCCAATAATACATATCCATGCTACAACGAAATTTTAACAGTGTTTGTCAGGACTTACTCAACTCTTGATATTTTTTTGTGAAATGCTTAAGATATCACCAAATATGAACCCAAATCTTTGTTGATGTGCTCTATACACTTTGAGATGAGGGGATAAGATTGAGGTTCCTAAAAGCTGTCTGCGAGATTTAGGCACAGGTCTTTAACAAGTTAAAGCGGGGGAGAAACATCTTTTCCCTCCCTCATCTCCTAACTTGGGGGACCAACAAACTCTTACAAAAGAGCATCTCTGAATGAGACACCACAGTGTAGCAAGGAGCTGGGTCAGTGCAAAAATTACAACCATGTATGGTACTGATCTGCACATGCAGCAACAAAAGATGCAACTGCATCATCCCCTGAGCCAGCCTCCACAGCAGGCCAGTTCACTCACACCAAAAGTGGTAGGTAAAAGCCAGCCACAATTAGAAAGTTACAGATTCAAACAGTTACAATCAATATTAATAGTCACAGATTAACTAGGGGTATGTCTCAGCACATTTTCCTTCAGAGGTAGTTTTGAAACAGATTTTTTTAACCTTATGTCCAGCTCTGAGTTAAATTTTTAATTCAAAACCTGATCATGCTTTAGGTATGAGTCAGCCTTCTACTCCACTGTGCCCCAAAGCTGGCAAACTCCTTCTGTATCCCACAACAACAAAGCAACAGCAGTGACCAGGGTTTGAGCAGCAATGAAGCAGATTCAGCACCATACCTCATGCCTAACTTCGCATTTCCAGCCACATCCTCCCCAGTCACTCTGTCACTTTCCTTCCATATGGCCACCCAGGCACATCTCCATGTTTTCATATGCCTCCCAGTCTATTCCCCACAGGATATCTCCTGCTGGGAAAGGACCCTCAGCAGAGGGGTTACCTTCCTGAACTCTAATAATTAGCTTCATGGTCCCTTCCAGCTCTCCCCAGGTAGAGGCCCCAAGCACCTGAGTACATAGAGCTGAGTAAATTCCCACTGCCCTCTTTCCTATGCTCTGCCTTACATTGGGTAACCATGCCAAGTTCAGCTCTGGGCAGCCTCCCAACATCCTTCTCAGCCACATACATGCATAGACTTATTGAGGACAGCAAAGAACTGTGCCAAGACTCCATGCACCAAGCAGCTGCTATGTTTGCCCCAGAGGGGCCTGTAGTGTGTCTGTCTTCTTTGGAGCTTGTAGTGACCCTGTGGCCATTTAAACCATGTGGATCCAAGCTCTGTCTCAGTGCCTAACAGATATTCACAGGCACCCCTTTTTTAGGGGATGCAGAGCCCTTCACACATCTAGAAGAATATCTGCACCTTTGTCGCAGCAGGGCTTCACTGCTTTTGACAGACAGTGCCAGACCACCTTTTCAGACCCTTCTCCCAGGGCATGCTCCTTCAGCACAAGTTCATTTTAACAGAATTTGGATGTGCTGTGAAAGAGCAAGGATAGCCACAACAAAATGGATAGCACAGATTCACTCTTCTATAGGTCCAGTTTTCCATTGTGTTTGTATAATCTCTGGTGGCACTGGGCATGTGTCCTGGCATGAACTGACAGTTGCAAAGGAGAATCTCCACTCAAGTTGGATGCACAGCTCGGAACCCCTGAACAAGCCAAGCTCTGACCATCACCAAAGCAATTCACCATGTTGAAGTTGCGCAGCCACGTTTCTGGACTGCCCAGCTGCCGCCATGGATTCATCTTTCTCCTGTTAGGCCACCTGAAGTGGGCATCAGTTTTTTTCAGTTTGTGCATCAGGAACACAGGCAGCAGGCTGGCCTGAAACAGCAGGTGGAAAGGACATACTTGATGAAAGAGCAAGTCACACAAGATAAAGGCTAGCTGTACAACTTCACATAGGACTAGAAAGTATTCAGACAGTGCAGCAACAGGAAAGGTACAAACTTTGATAGGGAATTCTTCTTCCTTTTCTAGTTCCTTAGCAAGCCAATTTTCCAATTAGTGGTATTAATTCTAGTACATTTGCATCCTTTACCTTTTTCTTTTCTATTTTTCCTCACTGCAATACTCCCAGCTTCTCTCTCTGTCTCACAAGACACTTGTTGCTGATCTTCCCTATCACTTGGAAAGGGCACAGCCTGCAGGTTGCCTTGATGCCAATCTGGGCCAACTGCCAGCTGACCTAACACAACACTAAGCTTCTGAGTCAATCAGGACTCTCTCTTTGGCCAGCAATTTTTTCAGTATTTGTAGGAAATTCATTAACTCTGGGAACTCTGCTCATTCATCAGATCGATCAAGTTTGTCAGCCAGGGTCAGGAATTATTGGGAGTGGAAGACAGAACAGACAGACATAATGATCATGCAAGTCTTACTTTTTTAGGAAACCAGTCTCAAACATAGTATTACTAAAGCTGGGGAACTGTGCTAATTTACACTAGCCCATTAATCCTTGTAGACTCTCTGGACCACTGCTGGAAAACAAACGGCTTGCTTCTAGCAATGTGCTGGCACAGGTACCCCTGGGTACATGACTCAGCAGTCCTTCACCTAGTGTGTAAATTACAGCACAATCAGTAAATTTATTCAAGTTGAGAGAGTGGTGAAGTACCCACTCATACCTCCCCTTGCTATCAATCTTGTCACCCTGCCAAGCAGACTCAAAATGACAGCTATGCAGTCATGACATGAAAACAAGTATTGCTGCATCATACCTAGCTTCCAGAGGCATATATAAAAAAGGAAAAAACAAAGATGCAGCAGTAGAGAGGTTACCAAGCACCCTCTCAAACCACTCTAGCTTGGGTTGCCTATTGAGAGGACATAGGCTTCACAGTAGACACATATCCTTGCTAATGTGGTGATCTTGCACCCTGGGTTTTAATCCTTCCACAAAACAACAGACAAAAGGAATATGGACATGAAATAGCCTCTATTCATTGCCTTCAAATTGTCACTGTCCAATTTTCCCTCCTCATCCTAATTAGAAGCATTTCTAGCTAGCAGAGATGATGAATTGCCTGTTTTCATAAAGAAGATATTTTCTTTGCTGTTCTCCCAAAGTAGAAAGTATTTCAGGGGAGTTTGCAATTTTAACTGAAAATTCAGTTAAAAAAATTTCCCCTAAATTGCCAGAGCACCTCCTCCTTCCTTGCAGAAGAAACTGGAAGGCCAGAGGCCCTTGTGCCACAGCTGTAACTGAGGCAATGCTCTCCTAAGCCACACTTAGCATAATTAGGATTTACCCATTATTAGAGAATGATGACTCCTTTTTTACCCCCAGAAAAGGAAAGAATGTGTGCCTGGGTGAGAGAGATGGAGCCTCTTCAGGTACTGGGGAGTCAAGGAATCTCAAGTTAGATGTATGTAATGCTAACTCTTCTGACTTTCTGCTGTCTCCCTTTGGTCTCCTTCCCCAGCCAGGCTTATTGCAACAAGCCAGGCAGCTGGTAATGCTCCCTATGCACGAGCCCACAGAGCACCAGGAGTTGTATTGGCCACTGTTATAGCCCTGCATATTGAGGAGCTCCAGACCTAACCCATGGACTTTGTATGCTGTGCTGCAACACAGCAACATCTGGAAGGCACAAAACATCTCCAAAAGCTCTGCTCTTCTCAGCAGGCTTGGAAACCCCAACTCCCAGTGAACTTAAGCACCCCTTTCTTCTCAGCACTGCAGCCAGAGCAAGTAAAAGCTGGAAATTAAGACAGGGACAGCTATTGCAAAACCCTCCTTGAGAAGGAGTTGGGGTTGTTTAGCCTAGAGAAGAGAATGCTCCATAGAAACCTTATAGCAGCCTTCCAGTACTTAAAGGGGGCTTACAGGAAAGATGGGGAGAAACTTTCAGGGAGTGTAGTGATAGGATGAGGGATGACTGTTTTAAACTGAAAGAGGGTAGATTTAGATTAGATATTAGTGAGAAATTCTTTACTGTGAGGGTGGTGATACACAGGAACATGTTGCCCAGAGAAGTTGTGGATGCCCCACCCCTGGAAGTGGTCAAGGCCAGGCTAGATGGGGCTTTGAGCAACCTGGTCTAGTAATAGGTGTCTCTGCCCGTGACAGGGAGGTTGGAACCAGCCAATAGTTAAGGTCACAGAATCACAGAACTATTAAGGTTGGACAAGACCTTTAAGATCACCAAGTCCAACCATCAACACAAGACCACCAAGCCCACTAAACCATGTGCTGAAGTGCCATGTCTACATGTTTTTTGAACACTTCCAGTGATGGTGACCTCACCACCTCCCTGGGCAGCCTGTTGCAATCTCTCCGTAAAGAAACTTTTCCTAATATCTAGTCTAAACCTCCCCTGGAGCAACTTGAGGCCATTTTCTCTTGTCCTATCACTAGTTACTTGGGTGAAGAGACCAACACCCACCTCACCACAACCCCCGCTCAGGTAGTTGTAGAGAGCAATAAGGTCTTCCCTCAGCCTCCTCATCTCCAGATTAAATAACCTCAGTTCCCTCAGCCACTCCTCATAAGACTTGTGCTCCAGATCCCTCACCAGCTTTGTTGCCCTTTGGACACGCTCCAGCAACTCAATGCCCTTCTTGTAGTGTGGGGCCCAAAACCGAATGCAGTATTCAAGGTGCGGCCTCACCAGTGCTGAGTACAGGGGCACGATCACTTCCCTACTCCTGCTGGCCACACTATTTCTGATACAGGCCAGGACGCTGTTGGCCTTCTTGGCTACCTGGGCACACTGCCGGCTCATATTCAGCCAGCTGTCAACCAGCACCCCCGGGTCCTTTTCCACCTGGGCATCTCTCCAGCCACTCCTCTCCAAGCCTGTAGCATTGCATGGGGTTGTTGTGACCGAAGTGCAGGATCCTGCACTTGGCCTTATTAAACCTCATACAGTTGATGTCAGCCCATTGATCCAGCCTGTCCAGATCCCTCTGCAGAGCCCTCCTACCCTCCAGAAGATCAGCACTCCCACCCAACTTGGTGCCATCTGCAGACTGACTGAGAGAGAGCACTCGATCCTCTCATCCAGGTCATTGATTAAAATATTAAAAAAGACTGGGCCCAGTACTGAGCCCTGGGGAACGCCACTTGTGACCAGCTGCCAACTGGATTTAAGTCTGTTCACCACTCCTCTCTGGGCTCGGCCGTCAAGCCAGTTCTTTATCCAGCCAAGAGTACACCTGTCTAAGCCTCAAGCCACCAGTTTCTCCAGGAGAATGCTGTGGGAGATGCTGTCAAAGGCTTTACTAAAGTCCAGGTAGACAACATCCACAGCCTTTCCCTCATCCACTAGGCAGGTCACTTGGACATAGAAGGAGATCAGGTTGGTCAAGCAGGATCTGCCTTTCAGGAACCCGTGCTGGCTGGGCCTGATCCCTTGGTTGTCCTGCACATGCCCTATGAGCACTCTCAAGACAAACCTCTCCATAATCTTTCCTGGTACCAAGGTCAGGCTGACAGGCCTGTAGTTCCCGAGATCCTCCTTCTGGCCCTTCTTGTAGATGGGCATTGCATTGGTGATGGTCTCTTCTGACCCAAACCATTCTATGATCCTATGACCCAGGAAGAACTGTTGCTGAGCCACACAGCCTCCCCCTCACAAGAACTGTGTCCTTCAGCATGTTCATCTGGGGCTCCACAGAGTGATATTCCACCTAATAGCATCAGAAACCTATGTGTACATTTTACTGTGGAGAATAATACAATTAAAATAAAAACGAGCAACTTCTTTGTCACGAGCTTCAGTCCAGCTGTCAAGAGTATTCCTGTCCTATGTTAAATTGCACTTTCATATTTAATAAAAAGTTTATTTACCCATTTTAACTGTCACAGTGTGACAGGGCACTTGGGTCCTGGCTGACAACCTCATTTTTCATCTTCAAGTATTTCATGCAATTGCAGCAAATTTGAGAAAGGGGCCAAGCCTGGCTAATTCCTATGCACAAATTCCACAGCATTCAGTTCTGCTTCTCTTTCATTATTTGTCCCCATTACAGAATTAGATCAGAAAGCCCAGTATTTCCACTTCCATAACCCTTCAAGTTTGCAAAACATTTTCCATCACATGGGAAAAACTGGAAGATTGTTGGAGTATTAGGTTAATTAGGTAGTTCAACAGAGGGCAAGATCTGATTTCCTTCTGGCACACAAACTCTTGATCTTGCAGTAAGTGTTATTTTTTAATCAAGGATTTTTTTTTTTAATTTTTAATATTCCTTATCACCATACTGCCCTGCAGTTGGAGTATTATGTATTCTGATACATGCTAGGCTCACACAGTGCATTGTGAAGTGACAAAATTCTTGTTAAGAAATGATCTAAATTCTGGAAGACTGCCTAGGATAGTATTGTATGAAGAATATGCAACTGCCTAACATTAGCACCTTTTTTTTTTAACCCCGTTCATACCAAATCATCAGGAAGCAGAATGTGCAACTACTCTACTTACCATCAGCCTGATTTGAGAAAGGGGCAGACAGAACTGAAGACCAAATTACAGCCACATTATGATCAGAAGTCCCACACCACACCACCACAGTTTTCCCAGGCTCATTCTAAACATCTGCACAGAAGTGAGCATCAGAAGGAGCAGAAAGCTATGACAGGAACAAGCCTTCCTCAGAGCAGAGAACTTGGCTGCTCCCAGCTTTCACACCACTATTTCAAAGCCTCCTGCTAAAGACATTGAGCTAGCCCATGTTGTCTTCCACTCCCTGCTCTGCTACCACTAAAATACTCAGATCTGTTTAAATGGCCTTCATAAACCCCTGTTCTCTTTAAGTCCCCCAAGGGTCACACAGAGGTTGGGAATAGCAGAGCACATAGGTGCTTTAAAAGCATCCTTTCTGCAAGACTACATGGAAGAAGCTGTGGTACTGCACAACTGCTCTTTTGGTCCACAGAGGTTTGCAATATTTGGGTTTGTATTCTGGGTTTGGCCTGATGCCGGCTGTACCTGACACAACATATTTAAGATAAGAATCATACAAGGACCCCTGCTCCACACTCACCCAGATCCCCAAAATGACCTGGCTTCATGACAGCTCTATGGTTGTTTTTCACAGAACTGATGAGCTGTCAATGAAGCTTATAGACAGGAGGCAGCTTTAGTCCCAAATCTTTGACAGGACAAATCCCCTAAGAAATCTGCTTTCCCAGCCCCAAAATAACATGATCTTCTCACCCCCATTCAGAGTCCATGAAGTCCTGGTGATTAAAAACACTTGCAACCCCTGAGGTAAGGGCTAGGTGCTATTACTGCTCACACCTACTTTCCAATAATTAGGATCAAGGCACCCACCCATATCACAGAGATAGATACATAATTTGTCAGCAGGGAAATGAACAAATTAAATCAGACTGAAACATCCTTCAATTAATCTGGACATCATCAAAACATTTGTGGTTTTGGATGTACAAACACAACTTGTCCTTTTAAAAATCTCTTAGGGCACTTAAAATTGCTCTTCCACTTTTCCTCAAGGGCAAATTTTGACAATGATGTGAGCTTTCTGAAGGGAGAGCTAACAAGACTAGCTCATTAGTCTAACTGAGCTGCTAGAAAGCTCCCTGCTCCCCATGCATCACTTCTTTGCCTTGCCTGCAGCCTGCACTTGTTGTGCTTGAGCTGGTCCTTGAGGGAGGAGAGCCTTGCAGAGGGTGAGTTATTGAGCAGAGGAGCAGGAGGTGGTCTTCAGAGGAGGACAGGGATAGTGCTGCTTCTCTGCACAGCCAGGCTGAGAAAGTTTGCTCTGGGAAGGGCAGCAAGGATTTATCTTGCCTCAACTGAGCCAAGGAATCCTGTCACCACTCACCTCAGTCTCTAAGACATGGACTGTCCTGCACTACCCTAGCTCTGCACTGGTACTGAGGCATATACTAGGACATGTCCTGAAGATTCAGGAGCAGCTGATACCTCTCTCCAGTCCCGTGGAAAGTGATATTTTAAACAGCCATTGAACAAGGGACTAAGGAATGGGTCTGCTCACTGTGAGTTTCCCTGGGGCATTCATATCCTGGTCAGTATGGAGCCAAGCCTTTGCCTTGATCCACGTAGTCTGTGGACACTCTGCTCCTTGGCCATCCCTATTTGTTGGGAAGTTCTATGTACCTCTACCAGCAAATATCTGGGCACCAGATGAATTTCAGTGATGGGAGAAAAAAAAAACCCCGCAACAACAACCACAATAAAAAGGGCTGTGGGATCTGCGGATTCTTGGCTTTCCTGCCTGGGAAAGCAGCTGGTCAGCCAGTCTTTGGTGGATCAACCCCAAGTAATTTGCAGGTTCATAGATCACCCAAAGCCCAGCCACTGGCTTGTCCTTCCCAAAGTACTACATCGCTCCACCTCCTAGATGTCAGGGGGAAGGGCTGGCCCTATTCCTGCTGGCAGAAAATCCTGCAGCTCTGCCTGAAACACAAGCACTGCCAAGGGGCAGGACTTCTTTCCCTCCCAAGCTTTCTCTGTGCTGCCAATACAGCAGGACCAATTGTTTACCTGTGGCCTGCCCGCACCCCCAACTTCCAAACCTGAAAAAAGTGTTGGGACTGTAGAATTCAATCAGCAGAGCTTACGGGGGGGGGGGGGGGGGAAATCCTACATCTTTGTGCAAGGATATGTCCCAGAGCAGGAACATGTCTGAATTTACTTTTATTTATGCCCTTCTGGGGACGGGCAGAGAAGAACCATTTTAATCAGGTCTAGCCGGATGATATACAACAAGCTTAACTACTTGCTAAGTGAAAGCATCAGGGATCTGAGCTTTCTCACTAGCACAAGATAACAAACCTAGCATGCACATGGGACTACGATGTTGATAGCACTGTCTCTATAGTATGATTAGGCTTAAAAAAGTGCTTTCAGCTTGTTTCTAGTCACCTACATGTAGATTTAGCAGCTGCCTAGATTCAGATTTACTACCAATTATACTGCACATCAGAGGGTGCCAAATAAGGCAAAGCCTGCAATATTTCAGTGTCAGGCTTTGTGCCACTATATTTAAAGCTGTGGTAGAATTGCATTCACCCAGCATCCTTGTTCTGTGCCTGAACCAGAGATATTCATGAGATCACTACAGCCTACCACAAGCTCATGCCTTCCGCCCTAGGCTTTGTTTTCAAAGGCGTGCTTATCGACTTGCCAGAAGCTGTCTGAGCAGCAGGGTCTGCTTATACCCCTTCTTTGCAGATTGCCTCTGGGTTAGGCTACGACAAATGTATAGAGCCCAGTCTGAATAGTCTGGGCAGCTCCTCCTCTGCACAACTGGAAAAATGTCTCTTGTTAGAGAAGCTATCTGCAGAGGTGCTGTACAGTCAGGGCACCGGCTGTAGCACAGATATAGGTCTTAGGGCTGAATGCCTGCCTTGGAGGAACAAGCAAGCACAGCAGGGCTGAAGCAAGCCTGCAGTTCCACAGGGCAATTTCCCTCCCTCTCTAGCTTGCCCTGTGAGGCTGGGCTGAATCACCTCCATGCAGCACTGGACAGGGAAACAGCTGCTGGGCCCAGTCTAAGCTTGACTAGGACTTCACCTGCCTGTTGCAGTCCCTGTCCCCCTACAAGTTACGTAGGAGAAGGAGAAGTTTCCTCTCATAGGAGCTTGTCACAGACTCCCACTCCCTCTCACAGGACACACAACTGAAACCACATCTCTTCATAATGTATCCTGAGCCAGGTACTTCCCCAGCCTTACCCCCATCATACCCAATACATCCTCCATGCACATCAGCTAACATAACTTAGAGTAGGATTGCTCCTTTGCAACATTAGCTCGTGATCTGGTTGTTAGACTCCTTCAGGCTGGGCACCCCTGCTGCTATATTTAGCTCAATAGTGTTCATTAAGAGAGAAGGGATGAAGAACAAGGGCATTGTAGAAAAGAACTGGGTTTCCTATCTCAAGAGCTAATAATGTCTTGGTCATTCCTGCAAACCCATGAAGCATGGAAAATCAAAGCAAATTCCTGATAAAAGCATTTTTGGGAAAGACAGGGATTTTAAGCCATAAATTCTATCTTGAGTGGGATATTCCACACTATCCCAAGCAGGACACTTTCCATTTAAATGTTTCTGACTCCTTACTCTTTAAAACATTCACAGAAATACAAGATACACAGGCTACTTCTGATCACTTTCCTTAACTGGTCTGCAATGTTTTAGATGTGATCAACAACTTACCTTTAAGATCCTTAACGAGCCCCTACAGGCTTTCTGAAGCTCTCTCTATAACTTTTTTACTTAGAGAAATCTGCCCATTAGCATTCAATGCACATTGCTGTATTTAGTTTACAGGAAATATGACACTCCTTCCACAGGAAGATTGGAAAAAATATAACAGTGGCCTATTTCTTTATTATAAACCTGTTGCTAAGGTATTTCCATTGATTCTCCTCTATATAATATATTTCTAAAGCACTGTAGGAGTAAATTTAGGATCCAAAGCAAGAAGAAAAAAAGTTTCTCTAGCAAACCTCAGTTTGGTCAATCAATCATTATGAAATAAAGAAAAAAAAGATCCTTCTTACTGGCCCTATGAAGTGATGCACTGCAGTTCCTCAGAGTTCTTCCTGCAGATGAAACAAAATTAATCAGAAAGGCTTGAGATGGGTTTCTTGAAAGGTGAAAACAGTAAGACACTAAGCATCCACTATATCTGCTATTTGCCATTAATCACAGGCTTTCCTGCTTCCAAGCCATGCATAGGTCTTATGGTTTGAGGAACAAGTTTGAAGCAACACTTTCCTTTTCACCAGGGGCTAGACAGGAGACGCAAGTTGCAGGAGAGGATTCAATGCAACAGCAAGTCCAGCCTCCCATCAAACTTGGCCCAAGACTGACTCATAAATACCTAAGTCCAGGAGCAAGGACCTTAGGAAAGCTCATCTGATACCACAGGGAGGCCATAACCTCTGTGCAGATAAGGCTTTTTGTGGATACCAAAGCTTATTTAACAGTCACACCCTCAGTTAAGCAAACATGTCAATATAGGTAAGAGCACTGCTCCAAGTACTCCCTGACATTTCAATATGCAATGGGAATGCTTTTCCAGCTCCCAGATGTAACACAGCACTCAGAAGAGTCAGTCTCAGCCTCCACTGTTGGCTTCCTTATATTCCTGCAGCCATTCAATGGCCCTACCAAAAAGGTACACCTACAGTCCATTTCCAAATCTGTATATACCATGAAAGCAAATGTCTCAGCTCATCCACATCTCATTTTTAATTAAATCAACTGCATTGTATCAAAACATTCAGAAAGTTAAAAATGAAATTAAGCCTACCTTAATTTTATGTGGTGGAGATTAATCATATGTACTACAAGATAACAGAGGCAGCCTCATTAGTACTGTTTACAGTGCCCATCCATGACGTGACAGAAGAGAGACAAGAAATAATTTAATCTCACATAAATTAACAAAAGTAAGCACATGAGAGTTCAGCACAAAATTCTGACCTATGAAGCAAGCTTATTTAGAAATCACCATAACAGAAAGTGGCCATTTGACAAATTGCACAACATTCAGTTTTCTTAATAGACAATATCATTCCAGCAACTTCACCACTTCCCAGCTCAGTTACACGAGCAAATTGCTTCTCCATCTCTATCTGAGGCAGTGGTTTTCAACCCCAGCCCAAGGATTCATGGACTTCTGAAGGATTGCAAATGGTAACTAATAAAGCACATGCATAGGGTCTACATGGATCCAAATATTCCTAAGTGGTCTGGCCCTCTTCCGGAAGAGATTTAGCATTCCATAAATTGGGAGTATTTGAAAAATCACCTGTCCAAATGGTAAATTATTAGGAGCAGTGACTGTATCTTACACTGGAAATGTACAACACCCCATTTTCCTGACTGTAAGGCAACAGAACAGAAGCAAACTGAATAATGTTGCTGGACTGATAAGGCCTGTTTGGAAATTATATATATAGTTTTCTTTGTTGATTTCCATTTTGAATAAATAGCCCCACGTCCAGATGCCCAGTCCAAATTCAGCCTTGAACAAACTGTTCAAGGTGTTGGCTTACCAGCCCAGGTAAACACCAACAGCACCCTTCCCTACACAATTCCCAATCTGAAAGCATCCTTCTATTCTCCTCAAAGCCAGGGCAGGCAAAGTTGTCTGTTGCTACTTAACTTGATTGTCAAAACATCAACAAAACAAGAAAAGGGGTGGGGAACGTGCTAAGACTTCCATGGCCGTCCAAACGGGCTTGTCTCCAGCAAAACACTCAGTCTGGGACCAACTGGTCCCAGTCCCAGCAAAGCCTTTGGAGCCAGACCAGACTAACATGAGCAAGTGGCTCACTAAGCCATTAATTCCAGAGCTTACTTCAACTATTCACCTATTCTTAGTTAGCTGGAGGCTGCACCCTCACTCTCAACTCCTGAGACCCTCATAAATAACTCCTTGCTTTAAAGCACCTCATTAAGACCTTGATCTCCTTTTAACTGCACTGCTGTAAATCAGCATGCTCTCTACTACAGTCAATAAACCACATGAATGGGGTTACTTCTTAGCATCTGTCTTAAATCCACCTCTATTTTGGCTAATTGATATCTCTAAGTGAGTAACTGTGTAGAAGTGACCTTTGGTGAGAAGACAAACTTAAAACTCAGAAAAGTGTTCCTGATTTTACTAACCTGGGCAGCTGACTTCCCAGAAAAGTCAGTCTTTTATTCCCAGCACAAAAAAGAGCAGAGATATCTTTCAACAACATTATTTTCTGGTTCTCTCTTTTCTACCAAAGCCTATTGGAACCCAAAAAGGGCTGGATGAAGTGAACTAGAGTTTTTCTTTGAACAAATCTTAGTAACCATCAAGCCTGGAAATTCAGCAGCATCCTACAGATGAGCTTGAAAGGAAATAGTTTTGCTTTGCCCACTGAACAGAAGAGATTAACACTACCTACACACACCCCACAAAAGCTTTGCTAGCAGGCACAGCAGACCTGAGTCCAACAAACACAGCAAAGCCATGTTGTTGGCTTGTTGCAGACATCTATCAACAGCATAACGCTGCAAGAGCTCCAACCCCAGCTCTCTTTTCATAGATAAAAGCAGCAAATTGCAAAAAGCATCCCACCCCTAACTATCTTCCTTGTTCTACTCACTGTTTACAGTGTACTCGAGAGATGCTTCTTACCCACAGAAAATACAGTAATCAAGGAGAGATCAGCCATCTCTCCGACTGAAAACTCCAAAGCCTTGTAGTCTTATCCTTGCAAGCACTTCCCTTTCACCTTCTCAAGGTTCCCTCCCCCATTTACTCCAGATTGTGGTCATTGAGTGAATTCTAGCCTCAGACAGCTGCAGTGTATCTTCTTTTGCCCATTTAATCTTCAGCAGAAGCCATCATGAGTTATTTCTCTCCAAAAATAAATTATTCTCAACTGGGTAGAAAGATACTGAAGTCAGTCATATTACTAACACACAAATGAAACCTTAAACCTGATGTCAAGCTTGGGATTCTTTCAAGATGCCACCTGGTAGTAATAACCCAGGATACAACCCTGTAAGGTCCCACCTGGCAGGTAGGCGGTCCCACCTGAACCATTGCACTGCATTGCATGTGGACGCAAGCCTGCCCAGCATAGTACTGGAAAACTACAACACAGACTGCCTATAAGCATTTCATCATTTAATAACAGTCTTTTAATAATGAGTAATTTCCTAAAATGGCCAGTGGATTACCAGTTACCTGACTGCTGTTTTTCAGTTGCACAGAATAAAAGAAACAGCAGGTACCAAAGCGATCTTGGTCCAATAGACACACAGCTAGAACCAAAGGCTACAAGCTGCAGTTTCCAATGAAAGTGGGATCACTTGTCCCATTGGATCCACTTCTGGGAGTTTTCCTTCTAGCCAAAAAAGGCTCAGGTCCCAGGAGAACCTGTGACAGCCTGAAGCATGTGAATTATCAGAGCAGGTGATTGGAAAGTCTCTTTAGGCCTTAGACTCCATGACTTGAGAAAATCTTCCTCCAAACCGCAGGCAGTCATAAATCAATGGGCAGCTTTCTGACTCAGCAGAGACAGCATCACCTTAAGTGACACTGATAAACGAGTCTGCAAGATCTGCTTTGCACACTGCCTTCTGTTTAGCATCCTCTGAAATTTAAATGCATAAAATGCCACTAATATAAAGAGGAAGCCAGGTGTGAAATTAAAGAATTCAGATGCAATACTGCATCACAAAGTTGTTGGTATAAAGTGGAGGAAAGTTTATTCAAAACAAAAGCCTGAAAAGTCACTTGAAAAGGAGTATTTAGGTATGATTTATTTATAGGTCAGTTTGTCCTGAGCCACACCACATCCCCTGCAAAGAACGGTTTGTCTGCATTAATTGTCAGCTTTCACTAAACACTTTGGAAATTTTCTGTGCTGAAAGTCCAGCCCAGACCATCATCTCAGGAGAGCTGACCCAGAAAGTGATGACCACTGATGCTCACCTTTACTATCCCTCAGTCATAAGCCAGCTGGAAATGTCAGTTCTCAGTGCCTAGGGAAGGGTTAGTGGGATTTCAGGCTGGCTCCTGACAGCTCAATGGGGTCACTCTGCAGGACCAGAGAGCAAAAAAGTCACCTGTTCAACTCTGGGGTACACTGGAAGAGAAGGAGATGGAAATCATGACTCTCGTCAGAAACACAAGGAAAGCACTTATTAACAACGTTGCTTATCAATGATGCAATTCTTTGTATGTTTGAGATAGGCTGTTGAATAACTGTTTGAAAACTGCGGCTCATTTAAAGAAAAAAAAAAGTTTAAATGAAAGTATCCAAAGAGGAGTCAGGATCTGAAAGACCTTCTGCAAAATTAATTCATTTTTAAGGATATGAACTAAGTTGCAAGTTGTACTGTAATGGTGCTTTGGCTTTTGAGTTAGTGAGAGTTGAGTTGGGGAAGCACACACAAACAAAACGGAAACAAAAATCCTTATTGTAAAGAGGGAATTGAACTCTACTCAGAAAGCTTAAATGTCATTTACTTACAGTAAAAATAAAGGTTATGCAAAGATTAAAAAAAAAAAAGTTTTAAAAACATATGTGGACTCCCTGGTTATCTCCCCAAAATCTTCTCGTAGCAGCAAGCTGGATTCCCTGCCCAAACCTTATCTTTCCTCCTTCTTTCTTCTATTCTCCCAAATCTTCCCTGGTAGCAGGAATGCCTGGCCATGACATCTCATCTTTTGGAAAGCAAAATCCAGCCCTATTTGCCTTACAGTGTTAGATCTGAATATTTGTTTCTTACCTGGTAAATCAACAATGTGACTGCAGAGGAAAGTTACAGGCTCATAGCTGGAATTACATCATTTTACAAGTTCAGTGTTGTCTATTTGGAGAGAGCAAGCAACTGTTTTAACACTGTTGGCATTCTCAGAAATAATTTATGGAGAGAATTTCTATTTACATTAGTGTTACTACTTTGCACGGTTACTTCCCACGAGAAATATGGACTGTTTTAACAATAAGCCAGTCACCAGTTTTCCACTCAAGAAGTGTTACGCAGTCATTCAAGGCTGATTCCTTTGGATCCATTTATTATCTGGGATCCTTGCTTTGTACCAGTGTTTAATTTTTCTTCCAGCTGAGCTCTCTGTTCCTTCTTGGCACTTTTAAAGATCCTTTTAAATTATCTTTTTACTGCAGAAATTAAATCAGTTTTTAAAACAAAGACTGGAAGAATCCACCATGGCCATTTTTGTCCTAACGGTCAGTGACAGTCCCCAGCTACCTCTCTCTTCTACAATTCAGAGGTTCTTGTGATGAGGGTAGGGTGGCATTTTGTTGTTGGCTGAGGGCTCAGCCTCTGCAGGATCAGAGTATTGGTCTGCCTCTTGGCATATGCCACATCCTCACCACACTCCATGCCCTCCCCAGGCTAGACCTGGCAGACCCTCTGCCCATTTTTCTTCCTGTCTCTAGGTCTGTACTTCAATGCCCTTCTCCCTGGGAGGCTCTACTGCTTTAGCTGTCCTAACGTCTGCTCACAAAGGGCTTGGTGAGGGATGCTTACCCCAGCCTCCTGCACCCCATTTGCAACTCTATCTGAGGTAGACTTCTACCTGAATACCACATGTCTCAGAAGGACTGCTCAGAGGATAGTTCAGAGACCACGCTCCAAACCTTGGAGGAGATGTGGATGGCAAGGTGCTGGAGTTTTTCTTGGTGACCTGTTTACCCAAAATAGTCCAAATTCTTCCTTCTTGTCACCTTGGCACAGACTGGAAAGGCTTTTCCTGGAAGACGCAAAGAAGTAACAAAATACAGACAAGGAAGGCAACTGCCAGTCCCAGCTGTCTTGCCCTGTGCTCCTGGGGTGGCTGTAAGGGAAGGAGGGCAATGTTTTGCCATGGAAGAGATGCCTTCTCTGGATCCCTTCCCCCTCAAACTCTCCTCTCTTCTGTGCCTAGTCTCTGGGTTCACAGTTTAGATTGTGCAAATGAAGTAACATGTAGAGACAACCAAGGAACTGGGGTGAAACAGTGCATACCAACGTGGTTGATGGTGTAGCTGTATCAGAAGAGCCCTAGGACGAGAGAACCCAGCCTGGTAGCACAGACCAGTGTGACCAATGCAGAAATGATGCTTGAGAGACTATTTGCAGCATGCAGTCATCCTGCATTGCAGGTGCAGGCCAAGCAGGCTACTGAGTCTTGTTGTAAAGTTGTAATTCAGGGTTTTCCTCTTCATGCAAACACACTTCAAACTCCTAACTAAGAAAACCAAATCCAACCCTCCCTAAAACAATCAGAAAGATGGGAAAACAGAAAAGTGAGCCCCCAGATCAGAGCAATCATGTGATTTTCAGCAGGCTGATTATTATTATAAAATCCTGACAATACAAGCGAGATGCATCTTGCTTTCATTCTGTGGGTTATGTTTAATTCACTGTTACATGTCACAATAGTCCAACCCCAATGGAGAAAATTGCTGTCCATACTGTGAACTCCCACAAACGATAAAATGCAGTTCAGTCCTGCTTATTCATCATATCCCCATGACCTTGAGATATTTAAAAAGACAATGAAAACACCTGAGACCTTCAAGTCTGAAAAGCTCTATGCACATATAAACCACATTTTTTTCAAGAGGGGTTTTGTTCAAAATTTGAAAGGTGTCTATCACGCATACTAAAAAGTGAAGAGCAACACATAGTAATAAAGAGCATTTCCCAGCATAGAAAATTAGATCACATCTAGAGTCATTTTCTTCCCAAACTTGAGGAACTTCTGTTCTCCTCCCTTTCTTCTCCAGATTTTTCTATAAATAAACTTCCTGAGAAGACAAAGAGCTCTTTTTCTGCTCCAAATGAGGAAAATACCTTGCCCAGCCTGCTCTGTATTCCTGCAGTTCGTTTCAGCTCTCCACCAATTGTCATATATTTGACACTGTAATCTTTTCTTCCAACATCAGCAGCAAGAAAAAGTCCCAACTAAAGGCTCAGAGAACGAACTGGTAGTGCCAGCTCAGATCAGCTCAAAATGTCCTGTAGACTGCACGACTTCAAGAGAAAGCTCTCTGTAACCTTTCTCTGTCTTGCACCATGCTAATGCAATTAACTGGGAGCCTCTTATACAGCAGCTTTTTTGTAACCCAGGCAAAGTTACAGAGTGCTGTTCAGCCCAGCCTGACCTCCGGAGAAGAGCCAGAATTTGCTGCAGCCTGCACCGTGAAGAGAGGCATCTTACCTGACCACATCATGGCATGAGTACTGACAGCATCCCATGTCCAGGGTATCAGTTTCTCCATTCAACCACACAGCTTTTGAAACAGCTTATATTTCTGTTCCCCTGCTTTTGTGTACCTTCCCTCCTCCAACTTGTGCAATATTCCAGAGAAAAATAGCCCTTTGTCTGGATGTCAGGATAAAAAAGAAAAAAAATTTGCTATTTCCATTGTAAATTACTGCTTGCTTTTCATTATCATCTGCTGCCTTTGTAGGGAATGAATCTTCTCCCCAGTACAGTGTGGGTTCTGGTTGGATAGTACTTCATTTCTTTGCCCTGCCACGGACCCAGGTGTACTGGGATCCTTGCATACATTGCCTTTAAGGAATTAGAGATCATGAACAGTCCATGTTTGCCCTACCAGGCGTTGTACGCAGAGCTTGAGCAGCCCGTATGTTAGCATGAGGAGCAACTGCCAGGGAACCTGCTGGAGTGCCCTGTGCCGGTCTGTGCTGTGCCCTCATAGGTGTTACAACAGAGATAACAGTCCAGGCTGTTAGGAGAAGATATATGATTTTGTTTGTTACGCAAAATAAAAGGCACCAAGGCATGGGGTGGAGGCAGAGCATCTTCATGAACATGATCTGCACAGTACGTCATGGGAAAATCTATCTGGGGTCTGTCCCGTGCTGCATGAATGTGGAGTTCCCAGCATTTGAAGGGATGTAAAATTTACTCACTATCTATATTCCTCTTGTTTGTTCTATCGTATTAAAACAGCTATTTTATTCCAACATTTGTTGTTCAGCCCTTCTTATTGATATCTGGAAAGAGCCCTGCACAGTCTGTCTCTCATGCTCTCAGTGCAGAGCTCCAGCGACTGCAAACATGGTCCGAAGACCATCTCCCCACTCAGATTTTGCTGAAACCACCATTTAACACACCATCAGATGTGGCTTTGAGACATGGAAGTTTCAGTTCAAATTTGCCTCCTTTGCAGAGCCAGCGTTGAAGTCTTTGGGCAGGAACATCTTGTTTGGCTACTCGATTTTCCTGTGCCCAGCAGGGTGGGGACCAGGGTTTCCAGAAGCACAGAATCATAGAATCATTAACGTTGGAAAAGACCTCTAAGATCATCAAGTCCAACCATCAACCCCACACCACCAGGCGCACTAAACCATATCCTGAAGTGCCACGTCTACATGTTTTTTGAACACTTCCAGTGATGGTGACTTCACCACCTCCCTGGGCAGCCTGTTCCAATGTTTGACCACTCTCTCCATAAAGAAATTTTTCCTAATATCTAGTCTAAACCTCCCCTGGAGCAACTTGAGGCCATTTCCTCTTGTCCTATCGCTAGTTACTTGGGAGAAGAGACTAACACCCACCTCACCACAACCCCCGCTCAGGTAGTTGTAGAGAGCAATAAGGTCTTCCCTCAGCCTCCTCATCTCCAGATTAAATAACCCCAGTTCCCTCAGCCACTCCTCATAAGACTTGTGCTCCAGACCCCTCACCAGCTTTGTTGCCCTTTGGACACGCTCCAGCAACTCAATGCCCTTCTTGTAGTGTGGGGCCCAAAACCGAACGCAGTATTCAAGGTGCAGCCTCACCAGTGCTGAGTACAGGGGCACGATCACTTCCCTACTCCTGCTGGCCACACTATTCCTGATACAGGCCAGGACGCTGTTGGCCTTCTTGGCCACCTGGGCACACTGCCGGCTCATATTCAGCCAGCTGTCAATCAGTACCCCCGGGTCCTTTTCCACCTGGGCATCTCTCCAGCCACTCCTCTCCAAGCCTGTAGCATTGCATGGGGTTGTTGTGACCGAAGTGCAGGATCCTGCACTTGGCCTTATTAAACCTCATACAGCCATTGTCAGCCCATTGATCCAGCCTGTCCAGATCCCTCTGCAGAGCCCTCCTACCCTCCAGAAGATCAGCACTCCCACCCAACTTGGTGCCGTCTACAGACTTACTGAGGGAGCACTCAATCCTCTCATCCAGGTCATTGATTAAAATATTAAAAAAGACTGGGCCCAGTACTGAGCCCTGGGGAACACCACTTGTGACCAGCTGCCAACTGGATTTAAGTCTGTTCACCACTCCTCTCTGGGCTCGGCCGTCAAGCCAGTTCTTTACCCAGCCAAGAGTACACCTGTCTAAGCCTCAAGCCACCAGTTTCTCCAGGAGAATGCTGTGGGAGACACTGTCAAAGGCTTTACTAAAGTCCAGGTAGACAACATCCACAGCTCTTCCCTCATCCACTAGGCAGGTCACCTGGACATAGAAGGAGATCAGGTTGGTCAAGCAGGACCTGCCTTTCAGGAACCCCTGCTGGCTGGGCCTGATCCCTTGGTTGTCCTGCACATGCCCTGTGAGTGCCCTCAAGATGAACCTCTCCATAATCTTTCCCGGTACTGAGGTCAGGCTGACAGGCCTGTAGTTCCCGGGATCCTCCTTCCGGCCTTTCTTGTAGATGGGCATCACATTGGCAAGCCTCCAGTCTTCTGGGACCTCCCCTGTTAAACAGGGCTGCTGATAAATGATGGAGAGTGGCTTGGCAAGCTCCTCTGCCAGCTCCCTCAGTGCTCTGGGGCAGATCCCATCAGGTCCCATAGACTTGTGGGTATCCAGGAGGCTTAGAAAGTACTTAACTCTTTCCTACTGGATTATGGGGAATTTATTGTGCTCTCCATCCCTGTCTTCCAGCTCTGGGGGCTGAATAGCCTGAGGATAAGTGGTCTGGCTATTAAAGACTGAGGCAAAGAAGGCATTAAGTACCTCAGCCTTATCCTTATCCTTGGTGACAATGTTCCCCCCCCCATATCCAGTGAGGGATGGAGATTCTCCTTGGCTCTCTTTTTGTTGTTAATATATTTGTAAAAATCTTTTTTTGTTATCCTTTATGACCGTGGCCAGATTGAGTTCTGGCTGGGCTTTTGCCCTTCTAATTTTGTCTCTGCATGACCTAACAAGATCCTTGTACTCTTCTTGAGTTGCCTTCCCCTTCTTCCAAAGGTGATAAACTCTCCTCTTTTCCCTGAGTCCCAGAAAAGTTCCCTGTTCAGACAGGCCAGTCGTCTTCTGGCACATAGGGACCGCCTGCTCCTGCGCCTTTAAGATTTCCTTCTTGAAGAATGTCCAGCCTTCCTGGACCTTTTTGCCCTTCAGGATGGTCTCCCATGGGACTCTCTCAACCAATGACCTGAACAGGCTGAAGTCGACCCTCTGGAAGTCCATGGTAGCAGTTTTGCTGACCCCCCTCCTTATTTCACTCAGAATCGAGAACTCTATCATGTCATGGTCGCTAAGCCCAAGACGACCTCCAACCATCACATCTCCCACCAGTCCTTCTCTGTTTGGAAACAGCAGGTCAAGCAAGGCACCTCCCCTGCTAGGCTCACTTACTAGCTGTGTCAGGAAGTTATCTTCCACACACTCCAGGAACCTCCTAGACTGTTCCCTCTCTGCCGTGTTACACTTCCAGCAGATGTCCAATAAATTGAAGTCCCATATGAGGACAAGGGCTAGTGATTGCGAGACTTCTGCCAGTCGCTTACAGAATGTTTCATCTGCCTCTTCATCCTGGTTAGGTGGTCTATAACAGACTCCCAGCAGGGTATCAGCCTCTTTGGCCTTCCCCCTCATCCTTACACATAAGCGCTCAACTTGGTCTTCACAATCGTTGGTTTCTATACAATCAAAACACTCCCTAACATACAGAGCCACCCCACCGCCTCTCCTTCCATGCCTATCCCTTCTGAAGGGCTTATAGCCATCCATTGGAGCACTCTAGTCATGAGGGTCATCCCACCATGTTCCTGTGATGGTGAGTACGTCATAGCTGTCCCGCTGCACAATGGCTTCCAGCTCCTCCTGTTTGGTGCCCATGCTGCGGGCATTGGTATAGATGCACTTGAGCTGGGCTATTGATTTCACACCTAACTCTGGCACGCTGCCCCTAGGGTCATCTCTAGTGAGCCTCGTTTTATCCCCTCCCCCATTTGAATCTAGTTTAAAGCCTTCTCGATGAGGCCTGCCAGCTCGCAATCTAGAGTCCTTTTCCCCCTTGGAGAGTTGCACTCCATCTGCTGCCAGGAGGCCTGGTGCCGTGTAAACCGCCCCATGGTCAAAAAACCCAAAATTCTGCCAATGGCACCAGCCCCTGAGCCATGCGTTGACCAGGTGTGCTTTCCTATTCCTTTCAGCGTTCCTCCCTGTCACTGAAGGGATTGACGAAAACACTACCTGTGCTCCCGCTCCATGGATCTGTCGCCCCAGCGCTCTGAAGTCCTTTTTAATCGCTTTTGGGCTGCTTAGCACAACCTCATCGTTGCCAGCCTGTATGACCAGCAGTGGGTAGTAATCAGTGGGCCGAACCAGACCAGGGAGTTTCCTGGTGGCATCTCTCACCCGGACCCCAGGGAGGCAGCAGACTTCCCTGTGGGTTGGGTCCGGTTGGCATATTGGGCCCTCTGTACCCCTTAGAAGGGAGTCGCCTACGACAATTACCCTCCTCTTTTTCTTAACAGAGGATGTCTTGATGCGTGGGGCTGGCTGACTCACCCTAGGCCACCCCCTGGATGGACTTTCATCCAGGTCCTCATGTTCCTGGTCCTCAAGTTCCAGAGCCCCATATCTGTTGTGTAAGGGCAGCTGGGATGGTGAGGGAGGCCGGGAGGGGATTTGCCTGCTGCTGCAAGCAGGAACCTGCTTCCATTCTCCCTCATCTCTTAGGCCCCCTCCTTCTGCCCAACAGCAAGAAGGCAGGGGATCCCCTGCTGCTTGTGGGGCCTCCACTGGCTGCCCCTGCCTTCGGGACGGCCGGGTGCGACTCCACCGATCCATCTTCCTCTCGCACTCCCTGATGCTCCTCAGCCTCTCCACGGCCTCTCTCAGCTCTGCCCCCAGGCTGAGCAGATCACTCACCTGGTGGCACCGCACACAGGTGGTGTCTCCACTGGCCTCTGGCACCAGTGACAGGCTTAGGCACTCCCTGCAGCCGGACACCTGGACAGCCGCGTGCTTGTCTGGGGGCTTGGTCTGGGTCACCCCATTCCTTCTGGCCATGGTGTTCACCCAAGTGGAGACCATGGCTGGGCCTCTTCTGGGAGGCCAAATTGGCCACACCTCGAGAGAGCCTCTAGTGCTGGGGAGGGGACAGCACTCTGCCCGCACGCCTTCCCTGCGTGAACTGACACACAAACTGCCACGTCATGTCCTTCTGATGGGCCATGTCCTGTTTGCCGCCCTGTTCGCCGCGCTCCGGGTCACTCGTGCTCCCTGGGGCTGCTCTTGTACGTGAGGGGCTTTGGCCACCGCCATTCCTGTCCCCGCCTGCGCTGTGTCAGAGCTGCCGCTTGTCAGGAGCCTGCTCTGCTGGCCTGGGAGGGGGCTGGGGCACCCTCTCTCTCCCTGTGCTGCTGCCTTCACGATTTTGACACTTCAGGAAGGGTCCCCAGGCACAATCCTGCGCTCCGGAGCCCTTCGCCTTGGTGGCTTCCAAGAACTATCACAATGCACACAGCCTGAGCATTATTTTATGGGTTCAAGTAGTCAGTGTTACCAGTGGTGACCATCTGGTGGCATGCTAGTACAGAAGAGCACCAGAGCATCACAGATCATACATGAGGGCACTGGGATGGCATTTATCCTGTTGGCAATTGGCCTTGCTGTTCCTGGAGATAAGAAGTACTTCTCTCATGGTAAGGACTACAATATCATTATGTCATGTTTCCATTTCAGGAGGCTGAGAAAAACACCAGAATGCCAGAGGACAAGTCCTCACTGAGGAATGCTGGAGCAAGAAAGACAACATGCTCTGCTGCAGCAGCAGCAATGATATACGTCATACTGCACAAAAGCCTGGAAAGAACTATGCTCATTATTGTTGACAGGGTATTTAATGGCAATCAACTGTTGTCACCTTCAGCTCTGCAAAAAGGCATCTTCATTGCTGAAGAAGGAAGCTCTGGAAGGTGGTGTCACGAGGAAGGCTCCAACAGAGAGGCTTATATTCATGCCTGCTTTGTCCTTTCTACAAACTTAAAGAGATGAAGCTTGTTTTGACTTTGAATGAAGGCTTTGGAATTAGCTGGGAAGTCCTGTTTTGTGTTACTTCTTATGTAGGAGCACCTGAAACGCTGGGACTGCTCCTGGGGACTGCTGAAGTAAAGCTGCAATGGACAGTTTCTTGCTAGGGCCTGAGATGAATGGGAAACCCTGTCCTTTATGAGGTTATGTTAACTCAGCTCCACTGAATCTCTCTGGAGACCAATAGTATTGATTTAGGATTCTGTTCTGATGACAGCTGAAAGGTGTGAGCTGGAAGAATTGTCTGTGCCTTGCTAACTGCTTCCCCCAATTACTGCCTGCAATAGCAGCCTTGAGTTCTTGGTCCTTTTTCACCTTGAGTCTTAAGACAGAATACTGCAGGGTACTGAGCCATCTCTCTGTGTTTCCTGCACAAGGACACCCAGTGCCACATTCTGGAATGATGCTCCACAGGGAAACTGCCTGCTGTGGGTACCACACTACAGGTCTTGACATACTCTGAAAGTTAAATTTGAGCTGCATGTTCAAATGGAAGTCAGTCCTTATAGAACTGAATAAAAACTTACCACCTGGGTCCTGCAAAGCCTATAGTGCAATGTCAATGTTAAGTGGTAGGTCAGGGGGAAACCAAGAAAAAAGAAAAAATAAGCAAAAAAAAACCCAAAAACACATAAGCAAGCCCTGAACCTTGCATTTCTCCTAAGGGTGAAAAGATCTTGTCCCACGGGGAAAAATAGCCCTGGACACTACCTTTTAGCAAGTGAGTTTGAGTAGTGTGTGTTGGTACCATGTATAACGAGGCAAAGTCCCTCTCTCCTCAGAGTTAAAGGGGTTGATAGCTGTTGCCCTGCTGTCTCTGAGCCCAAAGGGCATTTTTGGTTCCCACTTGGGCTGGGACAGCACTGCCTTGGCTTCCCCACATGGCCAGTCCAGATATTAATTGGCCTAAGTGGGATGCGCCACTTGGGAAGGCACCTCTGATAGAGCCTGAAATGCCAAAACAGCCTCCTTTTTGTGGCCTTTCCGTCACAGTAGTTGTTTTGCATATCAGAGCATGGTGTTATCCTCTTGTGTTCTAGCTTAACGGTTTAATTTGTCCTGTGAAATTGTTGCAGCAGGAGAACTGGACATGACACACCAATTTCCTCTTATAATAGGAATTGTCAAAGCTCCTAAATGTAATCCTTGGCTTTGTGGGAACCTGACTGAGAGCGCAAAGCTCAGCAGATCTACAGTGAAACAAAAGAGCATGGACAAGCTACAACCACATGTCCCTGCTGCTTTGCATTGTTCCACCTTACAAAGCACCCCTAAACTGCAGGAGTTGATGCATTGTCTGAGCAGAAGTAGCTACTGCACATTTTGGGGATGGGATAGGGGGCTTGATGTTATAAATCTCTCTAGGAATTTTTCAAATTTACAGTATCATTTTCCTAATGAAACAAAAAGAGCATGAAAATAGGACCCACATCAGAGCCTCTGCTACAGTGTTTGATGCTGTCTGCTGCTCTTCCTGAAACTTCATCTCTTCTTTGAAAATAGGAACTGTGCAACCTTTTGCACAAGAAGAAAGTCTTGCACACATTGAAATAAGTGTAACTGGTGCAGAGATACTTGGCCAATTCTGCAGAAAATCAGAAGCAGTGTCTTGCAGACAATAAATGTTCCCCTTTCATCTCTACTCAGAGGTCTAAAGCTGATCTCTTTAATGCCACCATTGCTGACTGCTTTCGTCCTAAAGAAACCACTTCAAGGAGGAGAGAGATTTCCTTACACAGTATGCTGCCCACAGAGGCACAGACAGCCACCTTTGATCATATTTTTAAAATCTCCCTAGCCAGTTGTGGGCAGCTCCTCTGATTTTAACAAAAAACACTTTTTGACTTATTCCATTTTGTCTTTCACTGTTTCAGACAGGTATGGACAAAAATTGGCTTCATCTTACCCTGTACAGTGGAGGACGGAAGGATCAGTGGGGTCTTATGCCTTCAGACCTTCCTTATCAAACATCCAAAACACATTGATGATTATTTAAGCACCTGAATTAGCTGGTGGAAACTGGCTTTGCTCCAGAAACCTCCCCAGAACTGTACTGAGATATTGAGAAGGGGACTCTGATTGTACTGCCTATGAGGGATGTTATGAAGAACTTTCATGACCAAAAAGAGAACATATTTTGTTGTCTTGCAGGGCTGATTAGACATTACACAGACTATGAGCTGAGGAGCTCTAGGAAGACCTGAATCAGTGGAAAAACAGTCATGCATGTCTTTGGTAGGCAAAGAAGAGCTCTTCAGTGTCTGAATGTCTGAAACAAATGCTGGCCAAGGCCTGTGAGACTTCAAGGCCTTGAAACCCTAGAAAACTGTTTGTTTAATGAAGGAACCATGGTTCAGCCCAGTGGCATTGTGGAAAGTTACGCTGGTCTGATCGTGCTGGACTCTGTACCACATTGCAGGTTTCAGGCTGTGAACAGGCATGCTTTACAAGCCGATTTTTTTTTATTAAAGGTTACACCATCTCTCCCCATGAAGGCACATCTGATCTGGTATACACACAGCTGATTTTCACCCCTAATTTGTGCTTAGTTACTCAGAGCTGGTGCTAAAACTGGTAAGGCTGTGCCAGGTCTGTAAGTCTAACTGTTGTTTCTCAGCACAGTGCTGACATTTGGTAAATCAGCAGAAAGGAGTAAAGAGGAGGGAGACTGACCACACATGAACCTTACTGCAGGAGGAAGGAACTGATAAATGAAAAAGGGAAATGGCACTGCAAGAATAGCTGGTAGGCTGGACCCATGGCAAGGAGGCTGGGCAGACCCCTGATTATTAAAGGGAAATAGGAGGGTGGGAGGACTGAAATACAACCCCAAACTCACAGCAAGCAAGAGTTCTCAACTCCCAAGTTCTCCTCCCAGCTCAGACTCTGACCTGCAGGGTCCTACAATTTGGGACTGAAAGCCAAAGACAAGCTTCAATTTTCCTTTGCTGCAATGCAGAAGGTTGCAGAGTTTTATCACAAGGCTCCCTTTGTCTCCCACTCTGCCTGTCTCCTCACTTTTGGAAAAAGAAACTGCAAAGGTTAACCACCTAGAACACCAGGTACTGTTCCTGCCCCCGTTATTACACAGCAAACAGGTACCTAGGAAGAGCATATGCCCTGGAACTGATGTTTTCAGAGTCTCTGTTTCAGCTCCATAAGGAGGCAGGTCTGCCCTACCAAGCAGAGTTTTCTTATGTGAAAAGGCAGAGAATCACCAAAGTCTGAGAATCAGTGTGATTGGGTTAACCTGGGACAAAACAAGTAAAGAGATTAGAAGACAACCCCAGCTTTTTCTTTCACCCTTCTCTCTTATTTCTTCAGAAATTCTCCTATTTCTTCAGAATATCTGGATCTCCTTGGGAGACAGGATACACACAGCATTTCCTAAACCCAGCATTTTCATCAAAGGTACAGTCTTTTCTCTCCTTGCCCCTTGTACTCCTTCATCATCCCCGCATCTTGAGCACCCTTGCACTCTTGAAGCCCTTCAGATTGCTCCATGGCTGTTACCATTTCACTGGCTCTCTTAGAAGTGATCTTGGCTGTGGTTCTTTGGTATAAAAGACATTTAAAGGTCCTTTTGAAGCTGTGGACCTCAGGGTTTCACGGTGTAACAGCAAAGGCGGGATGGCCCATGCCAACCTAGCCTCTAAATCAGTGTGAGTGTTAAATCAACCCACGGAGGAACAATGCCCAAGGCATCAGGCCCACCTCAAGCAGGGCCAGGTTCTTTGCTAGCATGGACAATACTGCAGTCTTTCAATCCTGTACTCCGATACTGTGCACAATATGCTCCTATCCAGCCTGAGCTCCCTTCTGTGTCCTGCTAGGAGAGCAGCTCAGAGTCACTGCAAAATTGAAAGTGTGAAACTACAAAGCTAGGAATATACAGAATATCCCTTTAGGCTACTGGATGCCTTTGCTTATCACTGCAGTAAATGCAGGAGAAAAGGAGGGGTAAATCTCGCTTCATTTAGTTGAAAAAGTTCTGAGTCGTTTATTTAGTTTAATGTTGTGTTTTGATTAATAATGTGGCTGTCTCAGCATGAGAGGTGCAATCACATGTCTTAGAGAAGGCCATGGAGCAGGATTCAATGTATGTGATGCCAGCAGGGAAATTAACTGCAAAGGATGCATTTTTCTTTGGCAATCCCAGTAAATCTGTCTGTATCTTTCAGTCTGTAAATACCACTGGGTACCTAGCCTAAGAGCATGTTGTGCCAGTAAACAGGGGACGAGAGCAGCCTAAAGGTAAATACAGCAAAGCTCAGGTGACTGCTAGGCTTACAGGTCCCTCCAGCCACATTATCATGCGGGGCCCAGCCTCCTTGCCCTGGGGCACAGGAAAGTTTGTGAGATACTGATGTAAACGGTCTTTGCACCATACCCAAATCTAAAAGCTGTTGGTCAGCCCAGCCAGTCAGAGGAGCCGTGCCTTCTCCACTTTGGCACAAAAGGAACATAAAGATTTTCCCACGCTCGCGCAGAGTGATGGGCATTTTTCAAGAGCAGCCTGCAATGTCCTGAACTCTCCTCTGACTGACAGCTGGTAGCAGCTCTATCAAAAGCATGGCTGGAGCATACTGAAGCCCTGCAAGAAGGAGCAGGTGAGACATTGTGGGGCCTCTGTTCCTGGGAACCGTATCTTGGTTTACAGCCAGACCTGACAAGACACTCTAGTTGATCATTACCTGACAAGTGTCAGTGGTTCTTGTCTGTGACCATTATCCCTTTAATATAAAACAGCGGGGAGATTAAATAACCTTCTGAAAATGCAGCCAGACTTTGCTAGGTCTTGGAACAGCCCTTATGGCATTCTGGCCAGCTCTGCTTTTATTCCATTTCCTCCACTGGCAGGCAGCATGGCTCATTGTGCATGCGAGTGTATTCAAAAGTGTGACATAAATGAAATGCACTCAGCTTTATGGGATATATAAGAGCCCAGATGTGCCAGGACCTTCAGTCATTTTACAAGGTCCAAAGCAGAGGGAGTAGGTGCCAGTCAAAAGCTTTGGTTTCTTCTGTCTCTGTCTCTCTCATTTTCCCTCTTTTTAGAGGTTTCTTGGGAAATGAGGTAAGTGAAGCTCTGAAATCCCCCCTTGCAGAGTGGATCAGCTCAAATTGTGCAAAACCCCAGACAGAGATCCTCCTGCTGACAGCTTTTTCCTCCCTGGTTGCTTCTCTTCTGAAGCCTGCCCAGCAGAGCTGTGCTCTGGCTCTGCTCTGCCGGCCTGGAGCAAACCCCGAAGCCCCCAGGTGCCTCAGCACTGGCACAGGGCCATCCCACAGGAGCCCCTGCCTCAGCCCCAGCCCTCATCTTTCTGAAGAACAGTCTGGCAGGTACCAGCACACGCTCAGTTGCTCTGCCGCTCATACGCAGCCTCGCAGACCTACACTGCGTTCCTATGGCTTGCCAAACACATGCAGTGATGGATGCAGGTCATCTGCCAATCAATCCAGATTCCAGCCGAGTAATGAAGGGGGAGGCTTAGCTGCCACAATGATCCGAGTGGGAAATGTTTAAGCTAATATATACTTCCCCAAAGACATCCTACTTCTCATGATTTATTCCTGTTTAGCAATCATCTGCTCACCAGGACCCCACTGCTGTACAGGTTTGCTAACAGGCATCTGTGGTTCTGAAAATGGTGTGACCTAAATAAAGCAAGCAGATAGAAAGAGGGATAGAAAATCTGCTAAAGCTAACTGGCCAACCTTTTATGCACGTTAAGCAGCTACAGGTGAAGTCTCACAGCTCCCAGCCCAGCTCATTAGTCCATGCTGGCTGTGCACACTGTACATCAGCAATATTTTAATTCAGGCACAGCACAGGACTATTTCTAAAGTAACTTCATTTGCTTGTAGTGTTTCAGAGGCACACACGTGCACCAGGTTTGTTGCTTCTATCTGGCAAGAGAGGGCATATGTGTCAGGTGGACATACATACCAGGGAAATGCAATACTACTGGTGTGTAAAGTGCTGGAGATGATAGGCAGTTTCAGTTCTTGTTAAATCTATTGGATACATTTTCCCAGTCATCATCTTCTGGATAAAAATTTCAGCTTGGAAGCTGTCACACAGACAAGAGACAAGGGCCTGAAATGAGAATGACTGCAAATGTAGCGCATTTTTCTGTACCTCCAGCCTGCAGATGAAGATCCAGTTTCCCAATCACCTCTTCTGTCTTTCCTCATCCCAGCTGCTGCCCTAAGAAGAAATCAACATCTTTTTCTATCAGATTGCTTCCAGGATCTCAGTTGTGCAACTTGTTGTGAGCAGGAAGGAGTCCATGGCTTTGTGTGCCTAGATATAGACATAAAACATATCTTCCCCTCACAAAAAATTCCTGCTAGAATTAAACACAACTGCAGGTGGGACCTGCATGCCTATTTGCCTCTGTGAACAAAACCAGCATCAATAGTGCGCTTTCTTGCTTTGGTTCCAGCTGATTCGGTAATTTCCTCATCTAACATATCATGGGTAAAAAACCTCAACAATCATAACTTACCCCTTAGAGATCATACAGCCAGTCATTTGCATACCTGAATCTTCAGAAATTAAAATGAGACGCTATATGATAAGTTATCACAGTGGTACTTCCCAGAACCTGCTACCATATTGCAGGGTTTGACAAATGTACTAGCATCACACAGGTAAAAATATGTAGGCATCAAGGCACTTTCCCACCTTTTTCAGAGATTAAAGCAAATGTGTTTCCATATGTACACACACACAAAAATATTTATATGGTCACATATTTGTGCATGTAGTTCTCAACATATGTCTCCTTTTAAACCTTTCTTAAATATTTTTAAACCTTTGTTAAATGAAGTATCCTTTTGCACCTCCCTTATATTGGACTTGAAAGGAAAGATGGTAAATTACAAAAAGGTTTGTAACATATATTCAAATTTTCTCCATGAAGTTTTGTATGGTGTATTATTTAGTTGGCTAAATAGACACTACCTCTTTCACCAGTTGTCTCTTGATACAGCGATGAATTTCAGTGATCCATCCAAACTGACAACAGGCATAACATTCTTCCATCGTTTTTAAAAAGCTCAGGTTGCAGTTCACAGAATTCACTGGGACACCCAGACTTCCCCTCTGGCCTTTATACATTTGACTCTGAGCCAGCACAGAAATGAAGCAAACACTCAGCATTATGTGAATTCAAGCTAAGCAGTTATTTAAGTGCTATAAAGACCCAGACTCTTAACAAATTCCCTAGACATGGCCTTAGGCAGAGTTTTCCGTGACCACGTGGGCTGGTTTCCCCTTATCACAAGGAAGCTTTGATGAGTCAAAGTTTTCTTCAGTTTCTATCTTTCCTTACTGTCCCTCCAGCCTCTTTATCAACAGTATTTTTGCACTGTGCTCATGACAGTGGTTCAAAATTACTGTAAAATACAGCAGGGCAGTTATTTTACCTGTCAATCAAATCAAACCTGTGACATTTTTGGTGTGGTAAGCTGGAGGAGATAGCAATATCAGCTCTGGTCTACTCCCCTTTCTCCTAACTCCTGCATTTCCTCTGACATTTTGGTTTCAGTCACTTATTTCTAACACTTTGCTCTATGCAAAATTTTATTTTTTACTAAAACAATCCCAACCTAAACCTATCAGTGTGGAATAACTCATGGGAACTTCTGTGGGAACTTCAGTACGTTTTTTTCAGGAGGCCATTCTCCCCTCTTGGGGCAAACAAACTCTTCCAGGTACAGATCAGACGGAAGAACACATCATATCATCCTCAAGTCTTATGTGCAGAGAAGAGTGAATGAATGAAGGTATCTAGACTAGAAGACCCATGAGTCACGGAGGTAGTGTTTTCCAAATTTTTCCATTTCCAAAGCAGATGGGGTTTGCAAAAATCATCCTGGAAGATATCTTTTTAAAACACATTTTCCCTCCTGATCAGTTGTGCAGAGTCCAGCTAATGAGGTATTTCACGCTGCATGAGTCATGAATGTCTAAGTATATGCCCTCCAAACCCGTGTGAGACATGCGGCCTTGCTGCATTGCCCCCAGTCACAAACAGAAGTCAAAAATGGGAGAGAAAAGTGTTATAGGACTCCTCTGTAGAGAGAATGTTTTACAAAAGATAGTAAACTGTAAGAAGTAAAACATACCCTAAATCATTATTTCAGCAGTTAACTGGTAGCAGACAAAAAATACAAGATGGCTATTACTGAGTTTTAAAGTTAACCACATAATTAAGCAGAACAGTGAGAATAGCAGTTAGTCCATCTATTCCGTAATGAAAAACAATAAAAAAGAATCTAGGGAAAAAAACCTGGGAACCAGAGTTGTTTTTTAAAATTAGTTTCTACAAGGAATATTTAGCTTATAAAGAGAGATAAATTATAGGTATGCACTTAATGTGTGCTTATGGTTTAGACTCTAGGAGACAGAAGGAAGAAAAATGACCTCTGCTTTTTTCCATCTTTCCATCTAAGCTGCATTAGAATGAACAGTTGGGGCTGGTGTCCGTAATTCACTGGGAAGTGGCTGTACAGGAAACCTTCTCAATGTCTGCAGTCCTGTCAGAAAGTTGTCTGATGAAGGAAAACGCCAGGATCCCTCTGCAGTAGAGTCACTGCCTGAGTGAGAGGCAGTGCGAAGGAGATGACCCACGACCAATTAGCAAGGCCTAAAGTATTTTCACAGCGAGGCCCTTGGTTTTGTCCAAATCTGATAGGAATTCCAGAGGATCCCCATCTCTATGTTTTGGCTGTTTAGCAATATGCCTCGGGTAGCGCACGTGCGGTGAAGATGAGCACAGCTGGTGTGGTTGGCCATACACCCCAGCGTAACAGACACGTGCTTTTGCACGGTTGCAGGGCTGGTAGCTAAATCGGCACACGAAGGGAAGTGTGGGTGCACCAGTGCTCTTTTCCTAAGCTGCCCACAACACCCTGTCCATGGCTTCACCTGGGTAACGCACTCCACAGCCACACTGGTGTGGGGAGCAGAGCATTTCCAAAATGCTGTGCCCTGGAGATGGGGCAGCATTGTCAGTGTCGTTGCTCTGCATTCCACCTCCTGTCCCACTGTCTCTGGGTGGATTCCTTGCACTGTCCCCCCCTCCAGATCAAAATCCAGCACCAGGGAAGTCAGAGAAAGCCTTGTTGTCTCAACCCTGCACCAAAGCTTGCACCACCTGCCAGCAGTTGCCACCACCTTGGCTCACTCCCCACTTCACCTGCACACCAAGCTCTTCCACTTCTCCCCAGCTCTCTCCTTCATCAGCACTGATGTGCTCCCTTGCTCGGGACCAAGCCCAGTGGGCAGTGAACCAACACCATTCCCACCTGCACCAGGGCTTGTTTTATTTATGAGGTCAGGACTTGGGGGAGGAAGAGAGGTCATTGTTGGAGAAAACAGGTGCCTAATTACACTGTCAGCAGGTACAGAGGTGGCATATGCTGTTGACCGCTGGCTGTAATAAAGAAATAAAACTCAAAACAGATCATTAATATGAACTCTCCCTGCCAAAGAAAACAAAGTCACTGTCTTAATAAAGCCCAGAAACAAGGTGAAGACTGCATGCATGACTGCATCTGTGCATGGACCAGAAGAGCTGTAACAAACAGGACCAACTTTGTATGCAGAGGGAAGGGTGCCTGGGTGGTGAGAATCCAAAAGGCAAAGGCAATGCAGATGGGAGAGTGCATGGGGCATGTCCAAAATCACTCTGAGGCTGCGTATTCTCTGTACATGTGGGATATGTAAGAAGAGTTTTGGACTGTATTAAGCAGAAATCATGGCATACCCTGAAGTGACCAGCCCCCAGGTGGACAACTGAGCCCAGTTGTCTGCTCCCACTTACATCACACACCTGAGACCCACGGACATCTGCCAGGGGATCACCACTATTAAACAGCTATTGGAGATGCCACAAGCCCTGGGTAGCTGTAGCCTCTTTTAGGTCTGGATTACCCCACTACCAGCCAATTTGGGGAAAACAGGGCCTAGTTTCATGTCACAAATGGCATGGTTCCCCAACGGCTTTTCTCTTCCAAAAAATGCTTCTGCCTAGCAGTGTGCCTGAGACCCAAGCGTGTGTCTCCCCTGATGTCTCACAGGGGCTGATCTTACAGTGCAGTCTTTCTCACTGGTGCCATGACAAAGACTGCTCTATCCTGTCCATCTTGTTTCACAAAATTTCAAGGGACTTGGTATCTGTAAGACAACTGCCAAATTTGTGTAAGATTGGTCAAGAGACTGAAGTGCAACTGACGGACAGGCAGCAGGATCACACGTGCCTTGAGTCCTAGGAAACCATACTAAACCCCAGCATGTTAAGGCACTGCTCACAAAATGCATAACCTGCATCAGGAACAGTCTCGAGATTCCTTTGCCTTCAGCAACTTGTCAGTACCCCTCAACCTGATTTTCAAGAACCAAAATTCAGGCAGCTTTGGGTTTCAAGTCAGAAGAGAGCAGCTCTTCAGGCTTACATTGTTACCCCACACATTGTAATGCCCAAGGCATGTTCTTAAAATCTGTTGTATTGCAGAGAGGTGTAAAAAAAGCTCCTGACCTGAGGATCTTCTTGGCCACAGGAGATTTGCAGCTGTTAGTGTTACTAAGCCTGGTGTTTTGACACACGGGAGCTAGAGCTCTTGTTTCTCTGAGGTACAAACATGGGGCAATGTGGCAAGAAACATGTCCCACACCCTGTGCTATAGGGTTGAAAGGAGTCAGAAGGACAGGCTGTATCTGACAGAAATGACTTCTCATGGGGCCTTTTTGAGCCCAAAGCCCCAATAAATGTCTCTTCACTGCAAGCCAGGGCCCCAGCACCTCTCCCATGCCACAGCCCCACACAGGAAGGACAACAGGACAGCTCTTTGTAGGGCCCTGCAAGAAGAGAGGGGCCATGCCATTGCACTCCATATAGATGGGGCATGGCTAAAACAAGAGGGACTCAAATATTCATGGCCTGCATGCAAGGGCTGCAAACTCATGGGGATGGCCAATCTCTTGCTGGTTTTGTGAATGGACATGGTCATGAAACCAACGGGTGTGCCAAATTGTAGCTGGAGGCTGCATCATCTCTCATGGAACAACACAGTTGTTCTTACTCACCATCTTTAGAATGTGCAAAGGAGAAATTGAGGGGTATCTAGACTGATGCTGCAAACAGAATTTTTGCAGGCACTTGAAAAATAAGTGGGCAGATATTGATTTAGGAGCCTTCTGTAAGTCTTAGGGTTTTTTGAACTGTTGAAGGTGAGGGGCAGGTATGCACACAAAGAACAGTATATTTAACTTATTGATTATATAATCACATAAACACACTAATTCTACAGCTATATGTATAAATGGAGCCACTGTCCAGAGCTAAGATTCATGGCTCCATATATATCTTGCTTCACCGGTGTCTTTATGGAGGCAAAGATTTGTGTAAGGGAAGATGGAAAGTAAGTACGGAAAACCAGGGTGAAATCACTCTGGAAGCTAATTTTGGTGCTGCAGATAGAAAATCTGATGTATAAATGTATCTTAATGTACATGTTAGGCTTAGGGTGAGAGTGATACAGCTAATTCCAAATTCTGACTTCCAAATGTATTGAAGTCTGAGAAGTTTTAAAGCAGAAAGAGACAAGTTGTTTATTCCAGAATATAATAACTTTAATGTGGAGATCTGTGTCAACTTAAAGAATACAAACAATTTTATTTTAACCCAAAACACAAAGGAGAAATGAGATACTTGTGAGGATAGTAAGAATATTTGAAATATTTTTCATTTCTAGAAAAACCCTATCCTACAACACTTTCCTGGCCCTACAGAATAAGAGTGCAATGAGAGCTGTGTACCTAACTCCTTTTGGCTGTTCTTAAATCCCAGTCCAAATGCCTTAACCACTAATATTTTCTCAGACCTGCTGATAATGAATGAGAACTTAAGACAACGAGTTAGAACCCAAATCTGGTTACATTGTTGTGACACTAATGTAATTCCTTTGGGGAGAGGGGATTAGAGTCTTTTAATGCCCTGATTTTATAGGATTGTGCAAAATACAGCATCAGTTTAGCTGGAGACATCTGGACTCTCCCTGTTAAATGAATAAAGGCTTTTTTTATGCAGAGGATTCTCAAAGGAAATAAGAAGTTCACTAGTGGGTGAATAAAACATGGAATAAATCTGAAATACTCAGGAGGGAAAGAAAAGCACCGCATAAAATTAAACAAAAAAGATGTGAAGTTCTTGATGAAGAAAAATAACAGAATGTAACACATGTCGAAGGCTATGCAGCCATGAGTAATTACAAAAGGTGATATTAAACATTGCAGAACCCTGATTAGTTTTGCAACAGTGTATAAATATGTGAATGTAAAACTTCAAAAAGAAATTTTAAATATCCTTCTCTAAGCAGCTTACCAAGGCCTCAATTTTTTAAATCTTTATTATTGTTTCTTGCTAATTTGTTTTTAATGGATTCTCCTACTGTCTCCTGTGCACTCTGGTTATGAGGTGTTAAAAGGATTAGGAGCCCATAGATTTCAAGAGCAGCTGATCTTTTCTACACATTCTTGTTCCAGGAAACAAAAGCTTCATTGCTAGCTTAAAATAAATTCAAAACTGAATAACATAGGTTATCCTTTGTGAAACACTTGGGGAGAAGATGCAGGCAAACAGCTCTGTCTACTGCTGCTGACTTGTAGCTACTGTAGGGTGGATAAAAAAGAAATCAGAGGTATGGCAGGTTAACCACTTCAGCAAAATTGCTGCTCTCATTTCAGGATTATTTTGAGAGCATGATGCCCACCAGCACTAGTCAGTTGCTTGACCAAGAATGTCAGAAAGCAAAATAATTTTATTCTTGAAGAGTAAAATTTAAATCCCAAATGCCCTTATTCTAAAACATGATGTCACTTGCACATCTCCAATTGCTGTGATCCCATGATCTAGAAGAACCAATTCCTCTCAGTCCAGGTTTTTATATCCAACCTCACAGCACAGAACAGCACGTCCCACAGTGCACTGCCATGACTGCCTTGGTGCACATGTGGGTTGAAGGGCTGCTCCACATCTGTCTGTACGTGGATCTTACAGCCTGTGTGCTGGGCTTCTGTCAGCTTGAATATGCACCATGGATCCAGTGCTTGACAATGGGATATTGACAGAACTACACTGTACTGAGGTAGACCTTTGAAATTTTCTGCTGGTTACTGAATCTGTAAAATCAGGCTTGCAAAAGTAGTATTGGATTTCTGACACACACCATCTCCACAATCGCATCAGTCTACAGACTGCTGGTCCATTTGGACCCTACCAAAATGATTCGGGAGCGGTGGAGGGCAATGGGCTGGATTAATCCAGAAAAACAGAAGCCAAAGAGATGTCTAATCCCAGCCTACAGCCTGGGTGGCAAGTACAAAGATAACAGAGCCAAACTCCCCTCAGCATGTCCAGGTAACAAAGGCAATGGCCACAGTTGCAGCTTGGGATGTTCAGGTTGGGCATTGAAAAAATTTTTCCCTAGGATGGTGATACATGCCCAGACATTGGTGAGATGCGGGTCACCATCCTTGGAGGGTTTCAAAACTCATATAGGCAAAACCACAGCTGCTCTGATCTAGCACTTGGTGAGAATCCTGCTCTAAGCAGGTCCCCTCCAACCAGCATTTCTGTGAGTCTGTAACTCTGTGAGTAACCACCTCTTTTTCCATTCCACAAATAACATCTGTATCACTTTCTCCAAAACTGCCTAACACCATGTGTTGGCTTTATGTTGCAAGGTTTTGGTAGTGAGGGGGACGCAGGGGTGGCTTTTGTGAGAAGATGCCAGAAGCTACCCCCATGTCAGAGAGAGACACTTCCAGCCAGCTCCAAGACAGACCCACCACTGGCCAAAGCTGAGCCAATCAGTGACATTTGTAGTGCCTCTGGGATAACATATTTAAGAAAGGGTAAAAAACACTGAGCAACTGCAGCTAGGAGAGACAAGTGAGAAACTGTGAGAGAAACAGCCCTGCAGACACCAAGGTCAGTGAAGAAGGAGGAGGAGGAGGAGGTGCTCCAGGCATTGGAGCAGAGATTCCCCTGTAGCCTGTGGTGAAGACCATAGTGATACAGATTGTCCCCCTGCAGCCCATGGAGGTCCATGGTGGAGCACATATCCACACTGCAGCCCATGACAGATCCCATGCAGGTGGATATGCCCTGAAGGAAGCTGTGACCTTGTGGAGAGCCAACACTGGAGCAGGATCCTGGCAGAAACTGTGTCCTATGAAGAGGCCCCCATGCAGGGGCAGGTTTTCTGGCAGGACTTGTGACCCTGCTAGGAACCCATGCTGGAGCAGTCTATCCTTGAAGGACTGCACCCTGTGGAAAGGAACCATGCTGGAGCAACCCATGCTGCAGCAGTTTGTGAAGAACTGCAGCCTGTGGGAAGGACTCACGTTGGAGACGGTCATGAAGGGCTATATCCCATGGGCTGGAGCAGGGGACCCCATGCCAAAGCAAGGCAAGGAGGAAGGAGCAGCAGAGACAAAGTGTTATGAACTGACTGCAACCCCCATCCCCCTGAGGCCCTTGGGCAAAGGAGGTAGAGAATTCATGAGTGAAGTTGAGCCTGAGAAGAAGGAAGGAGTGGGGGCAAGTTGTTTTTTATTTGTTCTTGTTTCTCATTATCTTACTCTACTTAACTGGCAATAAATTAAATTAATTTTGCCCAAGTTGAGTCTGTTTTGCCTGTGATGGTAATTGGTTAGTGATCTCCCTGTCCTTATCTCAACCCACAAGCTTTTAATCCCTGTCCTATTTTCTCCTCCTGTTCTGTTGAGGAAGGGGAGTGACAGAGCGGCTTGGTGGACACCTGGCAGCCAGCCAAAGTCAACCTACCACACACCATTTCTCTCTCAAATCATCTAAGCAATGATCAGAATTCAGTTTAATTTACAATTTATTTCTTTGATGGCCAAGCCAGTGTGAACCACCTTTTAGCCTTGCCTGACTCACATGCTCCTTTCCCACGTTGCAATTTACTATTCACTTGGTTCTCTTGGGAAACTCGTTGCCTGCAAACAAGCTGGAGGCGGGTGAAAGCACCTTCAGCACGGTAGAAAATGTCACACACTGTACACTCAGAACAGATACCCTAAACATGAGGTTCTCTTGAAAGTTGCTGCTTTTCTTTTCAGTTTATGCACCTCAAATTGTGTCTGTCTCTTCTGAGAATGTTAGCTAGTCTGATTGATAGAATATATTTTCTTTTCCTATAAAAATATCTTTACTCTCTTCAACAACCTCTTCCTATGACTCTTGTCCATCCTAGAATATCTTCAACATGCTAACCAACAGCTCATAGACAAAAAAATAGTATGGGGTTGCAATAACCTTCCAGTCTGATCAAAGAACAGGTAGAATTGTTTTTTTTCTTTTCCATCTAAAGGCTATATGATTGAATCTGACAACTTCTTGTTGAATTGAAGAATGTCACTTCAGAATAGGTCTGATCCAAGATTTCAAGTGATGGAGACCTTCCCCTTTTCTAAGAAAGTCACTGCAATATCTAGTTATCCACCTCAAAACCAAAAAATGCTAATTTATTTCACTCTCCTCTGTGAGTTGAGCAGACTCGTATTGCAAGATGCTTCCCACATCTGTAAGATTCTACAGCCTCCAGATTTTGAAAGTGAAAGCAAAACCAATTTTTCATTAGGCAAACTAAAGTCTCTCAACTACTGTCTTTTTGAACTGCATGTAGCTAGGAGTCTTCATGTTGGGGGCAACACTACATTTCCTGGCTTCACCTTTCTTGTCTGCTGAGATTAATGTACAGGTTAAGAAAAGAGGTGCAGAGGGAATCTGAAAGCACCTTTTTCTGTTTGTGACTTCTGGGCATAATCCCTGTAAGCATTTAACACAGCCTGGAGTAGGAGAAAGCAGAGCTGCTTTCATAATAGCAGTGCTGCACGGCGTAAGCAGAGAGTTTGCCATTTAATAAGAATTAGCTCTATTATTAATTAGCACATAAATCCCTTAAAAGTTTTATTATTTCATCAATAATTCACGCAGCTTCCATAGTCTCAGATTCTCTGGCTCACTGTGGGATTGCAGACCCTCTCCCTCTCTCTCCCCTCCCTCCCTCCCTTCCCCCCTCCCTTCATTCATTCATTCATTCATTCATTCAATCATTCATTCATTTCTTCCCTTCTTTCTTTCTTTCTTTCCTTCTCCTGTCCCTCTCCCTGAAATTTCCTTCTCATGATTGGCTCCATTGCCCTCCAAAAGTAGTTGGGAGGTATCACTGGCTGTTAGTCAAAAAGACGACAATTGAGCTTTATTTCTGCAATTGGTTTGGAAACACAAACTTAAGTTGTACACATAAAAATTGAACAAGGTGGGTAATGCTGATTGGGATAGAACAAAGGGGATCGAGAAAGACAGAAAACTAAAAGACCCATAGATAATCTTTGACAAAACAGTTTTAATTTGCCAAGCAGAGGAAGGCTTGCACAGCCAAATAAAGCGTTTAAATAGACGGATGGGGTTGAAAGGGCAAATACTGGAAACAAGGAGATCTGGGCCAAATAAGACTTGCAGAGCTCCGTGTAAGGGTACCTGTGTGTTCACAGCTCACACCCCAAGGTTTTATTGGCTGCAGAAACACTAAGACAATACCCATTACTTGGAAAAGGCTGAAACAGATTATATCATGAAGCAAGACTTTGCAAGGGGCCACTATAGACATGTAGCCTAAAAAAAGAAGATGGCAGCAGTACCACCTGCTTTGGGAAACCCTTCAGCAATGCTGCAGAGCATGAAGGGGCCTTCATTCTAAAAGGAAATGGAACATGTAGTACAGGTGAGTTCGTTCAAACAATACATTGGGAAGATACATTTTGGGAGATTACTGGAAAATGCAGGGAAAGAATAGCTTGATTAGTGGTTTACAGTTATGTTGAACATTTGATCTAGCCAACAGTCTGACCTCTGTGGGACCAAGGCTGTGGAGCAGGAGTTTTGAGACAAGTGAGCTTTCAATAAGTTCTAATTCAAAGCTGAGAGACCTTCACTTATCTACAGATTGGGGTTCTGGGAAGGAGTCCCTTGCTCTAGGACAGAAATACCTTGATCATGTTGGCATCCTCTTCCTCTTGAAGTCATAGGAATAAACAAATAGGCTGTCCTCATGACTCTTAGGCTGGAACAAGAGTCTCCTGACCCTGACAAACTTTCACAAATATATCCAAGAAGAAAGAAAAATCTGCTAATTCCAAGAGTAGAAATTCTGGAAAGGTGTATTTCTATTCTTTGATAGTCTCAGTAGGTTGAGAATAAAATTTTAATGGCTGTTAACATATCTGGGATGTGTGCAGGGAGGTCCCAGCTTAGGGAGCCCTCACCAGCCTGTGAGACAAGGAATGGTAGCAAGGATGTAGTAGTGTCCATGGGGAAATCTGGGCTTGGCTGACATTCTGCAACAGCCACTCAGGAGCAACACCTGCACATCCAAGGGTTGTGGAATACCACATTTTTAAAAATATCAAAATGCCAAAAGAAAAATTTCTAATGGGGTGGCAGGTAGGTTGAAGCTTGCCTGCCCACTTGGACTTCACAGACACTCTCCATGTCTGTGTGACATTATAGACTACAGGTAGGCAAATGTTATCCCTGCTTGGCCAGGCTGTGTCACTCATGGACACAGAGAAAATTCGTGTTTCTCTGCACTATCCTGATGAGCTCTTGGTCCTCAGGGAGGTGCCTGCCCTGTTTCCAGTCCTGGGATGACTCAGCTGATGGCCCAAAGGTCCTGCTGTGGCTTTTAAAGCCCTGTCGTCCTGTGTCAAACAGAGCATGGCATTTCACCCAGGCTGCTTAATGCAGAGGGGATGTCCTCTTACCATGGAGCAGACAAGCTGTGGCCCAGTCTGGTGAAACTGGAGCTTGTCTTTGAAAAGAATATCTGCTCTGACTCCAAGGAGGTGGCTCTTCCAGGGGCCATACTTAGCTAGCACAGCTCTAATGATTCACTCACAACACAACTTTTCTTTGCCTCTTGCTTAGTTAACCAGAGCAGCAGCATCTGCCCATGAAGCGTGCTCAGAGCATCTGCCTTTGGGAGCATACCGTGCCCTGAAGAAAGGGGATCCAGGGTGAAAAAACCCAGCTGCGTATAGCTGAGAGAATCCATCACTATTTTTCCCTGACTTTGGCCTGCTGCAGACAGGAGACTTCTTGTTTAAATTCTAACCTGACAAAGTCACTTTCAGAGTTGTTTATCAAAAGGGATTTTTTCAGGGTGAATTTATTTTGCAGTGACAGGAAGATGGTATTGCATGCCAGGCCAAATTCATTTGTAAAGGCTCATTTGCTATAAACCCAAGCATCTTTTTCTCTTACCATAGGCAGAAAAGTCTATTCCAGAAGCAAGCTGGAGATTTTTCTCTCTTTTCACTACAGCTACTGTCCTGACAGCCATGCTTAAGCTCATTAAGCAGACACTCTGAATTTCAGGGCAGAAAGAAAAGCCAGAAGAGAAGCCATAAGTCTGAGTTGCAGCACAGTAAAATCCATGGTTTTAGGGATCACCAGTAAATCAAAGATCAAAATTCAGCTTGTGGATTCAGGGGAGGTGTTACATGGGAATTTGCCTTCCTGTCCTGCAAAAAGCATTTTGTCATTCTTACAGGAAGGATATGATTTGGTAGATGTAAATATAGATCTGTCTTAAAGAATTGTTTTTAATGTATAAACCTCTCCTTTTGCTGATAATTAACAGCCGCCACATTATTTCTGTAGTAGTGCCAGGCAAACCTGCTGAAGGTGATGTTGTATACTGGAGCAGGAATTCCCCCATTTTAAAGAGCTTCTAAATTATTTAGCAAGATGCATAAAGCAGCATCATTCCTGGGTTCCCTGGTTTGTGCTCTGCATCTGAATGTGTGTACATGTGAATATATATCTATATGAGTGTGTGTGCATGCTGTTATCAACTGCAGTCCTCCAAGATAAGTGAGCAAGGACCAGTAGCAATACAAGACTCCAGGCAGGGTTCACGTGAAGGGCTGTACTGGAAGAAGCCCCTTGTGCTCAACGCAGCAGGCTGGGATTGGTTTTCCCCATAGGTTGTTTCACAGTGAAGACATATTTCCTGAGGCAGTCCTGCAGCCATCCACAACTTCACCACACAACACAGGGCATATACATTAAGATCCTGTCAGAAGCTTAGCTTCTAGTACCATCATTGGTGAAATCTGCCCATGCACTGGGGAAGCTGGAGTCAGCCTTTTTGGTTGTTGGCAAAGGGCATTTTTCTGGAAATGTTTTGGAACGAAGATGTGGTGCAGAGCCCCAGGTGGCAGACTAGTTGTGCTTCTCTGTTCAACTTTCACCTTGCCCCAGTGACTCTGTAAGGCCGGCCTGAAAACAGGCCCAGAACCGTTGCATGCAACTTCCATTGATAAGTTAGCAATACCCACAGGTACTTTACAATGCTCTATAAAAAGGAGGTGTCCTCGGAACATTTTTTTATGAGGAAAGTGAGTTTCAGAGGGAAACATGCTCATGTGCACATATAAGCATGTATCTAAGATGGACAGGGATGTATACTAAACCTCAATACACAGGCCTGCTTCTGCTGACTGCAAGCTCCGGTATCAGCTTGGCAAGTGTGGGAAAGTGGCTGCTGCGTGAGATTATTGGGAGTTAACTGCATGCTTCATATAGAACATAGCTACAATTAATATAAGTTGGAGGTCTTTTTATGGAGAAAGAAATGGTCACAGAGTTTTATGTGTTCCAGATGGGACAGGTGAGGATGTGGTGAAGCCTCTGGCACTTCGTTGGACAGTAATGAGCCAAGGGTACTGACAGTCGCTTTGTACTGTTGAATTATTCAGGAGTCCTTCACAGATGACTGCAAGCAAAGGAGAGTGGGATTTCTGGGGGGAAGTTTAGGAGGAAATGCTCAGTGTTCAAGGACAAAGTTAAGCATAAGCCAGATTTTCACAGGACTTCAGGCAGACTCCCCTGACTGTTGCACAGGCTATATAAAGAAGGCAGTTTCAGCCTGTTACTGAAAAACTTTGCAAGTGAAACTTTATGAAAATGAAAAACCTTACCCATAAATTAATCAAACCAAAGTAACAAGGTGGAAGAGACGGAGTGAAACATTGGTAAAGTCAACTGAAAGCCATATGTTGCATTGTAGGACTTATGTGGCTTCTGTGATAGTGCTATGGTGCTGTTCAGCCACCTCTGAAGAGATGACATTTCTTTTATTTATCAGTATAGTACAGCTTCCTCAACACAGGTTGCAGATTAGACATGTCACTTCCTTCAGCCATGAGACACATAGTAAACCCGACGTTAAATTGCCCATGTTTTTTCTTCCAGATTTGTGAAAGAAATATTAGTAATGTACCAAAGTGACATTCAACCTGCTGCCCCAACAAAGGCTTAGAATTGATGTCCCCACGAGCTTTTCAGAGGTGTCCTCTTGTTCAGTTTCCCAAGAGCTCACAATGCTTTTAAGGCCCAACAGCCCTCAGAGCTGCTGGGACAGTACTTGTGTAGAGACAATGAAGAGGAAACATGGTGCTGTGGTCTCCAAGAAACCGTCTTTCCCAGCAGCAGCTCATCATTTTCCTCCTCAGGAGGTATCCAATTCAGGCAGCTGCATATACAACACCGTGCCTCACAATTAAGACAACCGCACACCAAAAGGTCCTAAGAGATACAGCTCAGCAAGACAGCTGGCTGCACTGAATAGCCTAGAAGATTACCTCAGCAGGATGTTTTTGTACTTTTTGAAATACAGAGTTCCCTTCAAGGACAGGCAGCAGATATTTAATGGTAAATCATACGTCAAAGACAACCTACAAGCAAAGCACAGAATAGATAAAGGATGAACCTATCCATTTTTCAGGATGGCTGCTCTCTGCCAGAGGACACCAGGAAATGTTTGGGGTTTTTTTTCACTCTTTCTTTTCTCTACTATCCTGCTTGGGCTTTTTGCTTCTCCTTTTTTCAGCTCTACTGCTCTTAGGAGTGGCAAGGCTTAATAAAAGCTGGCTTTAGGGACATTTCTGGTAATCAGGACAGTGAGCTGACATTGGAGAAGGCAAACCATTTGTTATTTTTTCTCTGAGGCCTTCAGGAAAGCAGCAGCTCTGTGTTGCCTGTGACAGAATTGTAACCTGACAGTGCAGGTGCCAACAAAGTCTGTCAGGGAGTTGAAAACTTCAAGAAAGTCTTAGCTGGGCTGGGATGTGCAGGGCATATTCATCCTTGAGGAAGAACCACTAAAACACGTTCACACCAAATTTCAGTTTCGATGAATCACAGATTGCAGGCAGTAAACACACCATCAGAAGTTGTCAACCAGCACTAATTGTAATAAGTTTTCTTTCCTTAAACATCTGGGTTTTTTTTAGAGCATCAGGGAAACTCACCCTATGACATAAATGAGTGTAATGTATAAATGTCCTTCTCATTACCCAAATGAGAAATGAGTGTCAGAAATTGTGCTGTTGCTCAATAAGCCACAGAATTGCATTTACGCTTTATTTTTTTTTACTTCTCAAATTGAAGTTCAGAGTGTCTACAAACTGTTATCTTGATTATTGCTGGCTGTGAGCCAAAGCACACTTTGCTCAGCTTTCCATAAAATGCAAATAATGAGCAATCCAACAGCTTCCTGGAGTATCTTGCATGAAAGGAAGATGGATCTACGACTGAGATGAGGGAGCAATCTTGTGATCCCCTCTGAAGCACCTCAACCAGCTCTAAAAACTGCCTACTTTGTTAACCTACCCCCATGCCAGCTCAAGAAATAGGGCTGACTTCAAGGAACAGCTCAAGCAAGTTCAGCAGGAACTACATAGATGTTGGAGATTCCCTGGCCAAGGTAAAAACTTGGTGCTGTCTGAGGAAAATATAGCATGCTGGATTCAATATCCTGAGAGACGCGAGGCTGCTGCAGCTCCATGTCCCCAGGTCCAAACAGTAGTGAGCCTAAAAATGTTTTCCCAGTAGGCACATGCACAGAGAACAAGTTTATATACCACATATACATGTATATACAAGGCCAGCCACAATATACATGGCCAGTCACACAGATAACAGGCAGACATTCACATCAACAGTCTCGTCTCAACCCCTTCTCTAGCTGAGAAGAACAAAGGTCCCCTGAGTGAGAATATATATGCACATATATACCAGGTGGATTCCTCCAGTATCTGGGCTCAGACACCCAGTCTGCCCAGTAGCTGTCCCTAGATTCTAGTGTCCCCAGCTGCTGGCATCTGGGGCCATATGAGCTCCCAAGGCCGCAGCCCTGCTCCTGCTGCTGGTACGGACCATCACACACATGCAGCTGGCCAGGACACCCTTGGTCCCACCGCCAACTCCCCTGTGCTCTTGCCCCTAAAGGCACACAGGTACTCTTACACCCTCAGAGACCCCCCCCATCCCTTACTCCCAGGCCACGTCACCTGCTCGCTGGCTGGTTTGGCTTGATCTCGGCTGGCGATCACACACTTGCACACCCGCACTTGCTCCAGTCACACTCTGACCTGTGGCCAACCCCAGCTGCTGCACTCATACCCCCCTACACACACGTGCACACAGAAAACAAAGTCCCTCACCTAGGAAAGGATCGGAAAGCTAATTAGGAAGAAGATAGGACAGACTGCGCTGACTGGGTGCAGAGCACAGCCAGAGGAGTGTACTGACCAGCAAATTGTTTACATGTGACTGGCCCTTTTGTCCCCTTACCCCTCTATTTTCTCATCCTCATTCCTCCCCAAATCACCTAAACACAAACCTTTCCTCCCTTTGGTTTCCCCCCTAAGCATCACATAATAAGTCCTGTGCAATTCCAAAACTCTCTTCCCTTGCATCCCATAACGTGCCCCGCACCCTAGGCAGTGACTCCCCTCAGGGTGACAGGTGATGTGGAGAGCTGCTGCCAATGACTCGCGGTGACGGCTTTCACCCCCGGGCAGTGGGACGGATGGCAAAGACGCTTCAGTCCGTGGGGATTTTTCTGGCATCTTGCCACGTATTTGGGACCAGCCACCCGTTTGGTGTGCAGTGCATCTCCGGTGCTCCCCAGGCTTGCACCCTTCTGCTGAAATGGTAAGAGGTGTGCGCTCCCTCACCACCTCTCTCACCACAGTGCAGGCTCCACAGCACCTCATCCGTTGCCAGGTTGCACAGCGGGCTCACCAGCAGTGCTGCCAGCATTAGCCCTTCTCTCCTGACCTACGAATTTGATGCAGCTGGCCCTACTTAGGGTAACGCTTCCTAACAGCAGATGAGTACGTCTGTCCTGCTTGGAGTCAGGCATTATGAACACCAGACTCAAGCACCCCATACAGCATGTATTCCCATCTCCCTACACCCCAAATTGTATGTGCTGCTGGGTCTCACTGCATTATTTTCCTCTGCAAAACCACTCAAATAACCTCACCTACATATAAACCAGTCATATCACAACCCAGGATCTCTCTTGCTTTTATTCCAGGAATTTGTGGTGCTCTTGCCTCACCTGCATGAAGGGGACTGACCAGTGGGGTTTCTGTGGCAGATACATTGCTATTTCTCTGGCTGCAGAATTATAAAGGTGCTTTTCAGACACTCCAAGTACTTCAGTGCTGCTGCGGCACAAAATACTTAAGAACAGGGGTGCAGCCACAGGGGAAAAGCCAAGCTAATCAGATAGCCTGAAAAAAGTAAATTGCAGGCTTCATTTTCATAGAATGACTGTTTCATCCCTGCTGTTCCTTATTCTTATGTTTGATGTTAATATTTGATGTCCAGTTATTTATCCCGACAAAAGCTCTCCAGAAAAAAAAACAATCTTGTTTTCTACTACCTTACTTAGTTTCATTGGAGATAAAACATAGCTCCTCTTTGGAGTTTACTTCCCTTGCACAGAATTTTTTGGCTTTGTTTTTAAAAAAGAGCTGAACAAGGATTTTGTTGGATTAACTGGCTTTCTCATAATAAAAGCCTTGAGTAGCTCTAATTGTATACTTGGCTTTGTTTACAACAATTATATCAGCTTCTCTTTTCTCTGTAATTTATTTCCCAGTGTTGTTATCCAGCACACATTTATGCAATTTTTTATTGTTCCCCAAATGCCTGAAGTTGTTGCCATGCTAATTCTTTGACTCAGGTTGCTGTGTCCTGTACTGCTGTCCTTCCCACATCCCTCAGCAAAAAAATGAAGAAGCAAAAGTGTACCTTTTTCCAGAGGTCTGAGTAGCAGATTGGAAGCAGCACAAGGAATGCAGAGGGTGGATTTCCCAGATTTTGTGCCAACCTATGGAAACAATAAGCTGTTTTTTTCTGTTGAGATGAAAACTTTTCTCAAACTCTTGGCAGAGGGTTTCCATGGGTGGAAACCACTGGATACAACTTTGTGTTTCTTTTTTAAAAGACCAACATTGTGGCATTGCTTTCTGCCTAGAAATATGTCTAGAAATATGAAAACAACATTGGTCTCTTTATCTTGGCATTTCCCTTTTCTGGTATATTCACATTGGTGGGTTAAGCTTAAATATCTGGATGTTTTTTGAATATGTAGTTAAAGATATGATATACTGTCTATATAGAGAGGGACATCTGTAGATACAGATACTTAAATATATGATGTATTTTTTGGAAGGTGGGGGGATGAGAATGAAAACATTTTACTTCAATTTTCCAATCATAAGAAGAATATAAACCCATATTTTAAGCCTAGTGGTCTGGAAAGTGTCAGTTTGACTAGAAGAATTAAATTTGGAGTGTTTCTGTCCCAAAGTTCAAGACCCTAGGAACACTGCACGTCTGAGCTCTGAATCAGCTCTTTGTATGATAGGTGTATTAACAGCACAAATAACTATTACACACTGAGACAGGGGGTAGGGAAAAAATCTCTAGGAATCAAGTAGTGAACAACCTTCATAGTCCAGGCCAAAACTAGTATCTCAGTATCCAGCTTACTTGATTTTCTGGGGTTTCTCATTCCTCAGTTCCTTCCCTTTGTTCCCTCCTCCACATCATGCTTTTCTCCCGGTCACTTGCTTCCTTTCCCTTGCATTTGATTTTGTGAACAGTGAAGTCAGCGTAAGCCCTCGCACTGGCTGAGACATCCTTGGATCTCCGTATGCAGGCTGTGTGTGTGCACCTTGCTCCTCCCAAAGACCCTGCTCCAGGTGCCCTTGGTGGTGGTGTCACATCTGCCTTGTCTTGACCCTGGCCACACATAACATACAGAATTCAGGTTTTGAGTTGACTTCAGGTGTTTTCAAGAACATTAAAAGAACGCCTTAAGCAACAATCTAGTTTCAGTAACTGATCTGCTGAAGAGCACATTCAGCAACCACTCTCATACCTTAGGCCTTAGAAAAGAAATTGCCCTCCTTCAAACCTCAGGTGCCTTTGCAGTCCCACAATATATAGTAGCTGGTGACCATGGCCACATGAACAACACCTGAGGTACACAGTCTATCTTCACTTTTTTTTTCTACAAAGGTTTTCAAATTTGGTTTGAAAACTTGCCAGATCTTGAACACAAAAGCCATGGGATGCTGAAGAGCTTTCAGCACACTCCGCACTCTTCTCTGTGAAACCAAAATTATCCTGCAGTGCCTTTGGCTAGTCCATCACCAAAGCGGGTCCGCCTCTCCACCCCCAGGAGGCAATCCTAGCTCTCCTTTTCAAACGTGATGTTCCTGTTGTCTTGTCCTATCCAAGAAGACACAAAGAACAGTTAATAGCTCTTCTATAGAGAACGAGCTGCTTTTTTATGAATGTAAGGCTTTTATCATATCCCTCTTCAGTCTTCTTTTTTCTAAACTGAACCACCCCTGTGCAATTCTTGTACAGATCGTTGATCTTTAAGACATTAAATTAGCATAGCACCTTGATACCTCCCTGCAATTTCACAAAATGTTTTTCAACAGTTTTCAATTCTGTAATAAATGCAACAGGTGGTCTTTGGAAGCAAGTATGTCTCCTTGTCTTTGTTCCATGCCCTGTTATCCCCACATCTGGGTGCCTAGAAGAGCCTAAACAAGCAAGAACTAAGTCGAAGAGTCTCCTCTCCTGCACAAGCCAGAGCCTAATTCTCCTAGATACAACTATCACCCATTTCTTAGACTAAAATGTGCTGCAAGCCAGCACCTGGCCTTGCGGAGTGGGAAATGGGAGGAGTGGTTTGTAAATCACATAAATCACACCAGACAGTTAGGGACTGATGAAACTCTGACAACACATAAGGAGCCGAAGATCCTCCAAGGAAACTGGGAAAATGTTCCTCTGGGGCATTGAATCATCTTCCAAACCTGGTTCTGCTTATGCCCCGTATCTCCTCTTCCCCCTCAAGCAGAACATCTTTTTACCTGATGAAGTCCATGATCGCTGGAGATCATGAGCCGCCACAAAACTTTAAACTGGAGATATGTGGTTCATGAGGAAAGCTCAGAGAAAGCTCCCTGTGACTCCTATCCTGCCTTTTGAGATAACGACCTCATGTGTTGTTACTTCAAGACTTCCAGACCTTCTACATAATTAGTTCTTTTTCTCATGCAGACACATGCATGTGATTTTGGGTGATGCACAGACACACATCACAGTATATTGGAGTGCAAGACAGACCTGAAGCTGGATTTGTAGACCTGGGTGAAAATCCCAGTCTGGAAAATGGATGAGGGACTGCACTGCTTTTTCCTCCTCAGCTTGGTAAAGTGACATTTCTGCCTGGGAACCAATAGATTCAGTACATGAAAAAGTCACAGAACTGTAGCTGAGCAAGCAAATATTACTGTGAAAGGTGCTTTATATGTAGAGATCGTCACAGAAAGTGTCAATATCAGCCTGAACTCTTATGGTAGAAAAAAAAGTAGAGATAATCACTCACTTTCTGGAGAAAATGATAGGCAATAAAAGTACTCCCAGGGTTCACAACACACTATAAAAATTCACAGATAAAAAAATACATGCTATTAATCTGTCAAGAAGCTTGTGTTACAGCAGGGAGAAAACATCAAGCACAGGAGCTAGTACCTCCAGTACTTTGTGAGAAATGGCAAACATGAACAGCAGAAACTTCAATTATCCCACAGCTTGCATGAAATTTGTGAGACTTTGTCAACCACACTAAACACAGGAAAGGACTGAACGAGCAAATCTGGGCAGAGGGAGCAGCTTAATTCAGCTGCAAGATGTGTCTGAACCTTAAGATGTTTATGTAGGTTTATCTCTTTGCCTACCTCCTGTGAACAAGTTATCCAGCAGTCTCTCCTGCTTTTAACTTCCCTGGCAAGGCTGCAACCATAGTAGAAATTTTCATGTCAGAGGGAAAACCAAAAGTAGTGAAGTATGCAAACAGAGGAAAAGAACAGTAATTCACAGGTTTATTATTAAGTTCAAGAGTTCATTTTTACTTTTTTTGTAACAATTTTAACTTAGTTTTAACTAAGTTTATCTGATCCCCAAACTCATATGGTAGTAGGAATACTACAATCTAAAAGGAAAAACAAAAATCTGGATGGTTTTAGAGGAAAAACTATCCAACTACTATGTTTTGTCAGCCTGGCCACAGTCACGTTGTTATCTGGGGAGCAGGACAGGGAGGCATGTGTCTTTTTTCCTTCTCAGCCAGGCTGGGATGTGATCAGAGGGGAACCTTTGGGAGCAGTCAGGGTCCCCCATGCAAACACTTGAGCTCTGAGCTCAGATCTCAAGGGACCACTCCCAAAACAGATTCCAGGAGGGCAGCAGAGCAACTTAAAAGTTGGTACCTCTAACTAGCAAGCACTTATTTCCCTGTGGAGCAGAGGGGCTGGAGGCTCTGCTAGTTCACACAAACATGATGGCTGTTCTGAATTGGGTACTCGCTTCTCGTGTAAGCCCCAGCCTGCTGATCTTAGCTTTAACTCTGTGCCTCAAAGCTCCTGCACGCAAAGGATTTGGTTTCAGTGTGAGGCTGGCAAGGACTTGCTTGGCTGTTCAGGGCTGAACTCACTGAGGAGGGAGAAGAGGAAGCAAAGTGAAGATTGGGAAGGACACAAGCTCACCCATCAGCTGCAAAAGATGCCCTTTCAGCGTGTGTAGTGCTCATGAGGCAGATGGTTTTCATCCTTCATTGCTGGAAACCACCTTTACTCCTTGCCATCTGTGTTTAACCTTCATCCTCTCTAACTGTCCTGCCAACCTCATACCTGCAAGGGAAGAACAGGTTCTTCATACAATACTCTCTCTAAAAGACACTCTGCAATTTCACTTCATTGCCAGTTTCTGTTGTGTTATTTGTCTCTCACTGCTCAGGCATTCATATGGCCAACATGCAAACAGAGCAGCATGAACCTGCTCTCCTCTCTGCATGGTCCATGTGCCTAGGTGCAAATCACCATGCTTTGTACTGAAACAAGGATCTATACCAATTACAAGGTTTCAGCATGTGTCACTAATCAACTCTAAGTTTTGCAAATTTCTTAATATATGGAAGGTTATTGATTACATGATGAGTTTGACTTTAGTATAGAATTCTTTAGCCTAATAACTGTGTGATTATGTTTCATGGCCTACTCTCACAGTCCTTAGGCTGTGTTTGCCTCAGTGCTGACATTGTAACTATGTGTAAACGGTTAATCACAAGGAAAGCAGGCCTCATGAAAATTAAAACAAAGAAGAGTTAAGAGCAAGGACTGAGAGATTAAAGAGAACAGAGAAGATATCTTAACCTGGAGCATAGAGACAGACTGGCAGGAATGCTCTAACAAGGGTGATAAGAAGGAACTGTCTGGCTGCACAACTAAGGGGCAAACATCCAAGGAGAAGAAATTATCCTCAAGAGACCCATGACCATAAGAGGGGAAAAGGAGTAGGGGGCTAACTCCCCAAACAACCACCGATGACTACCCAAGACCCCCGTGCCTGCGTAGTGCAGTTTTGCAACGCCAGCATTACATATGTAGTAGATAAGCAAGGAGGCGATGATTTCTTGGAAAATGTGTGAATATTCATGTCTTTAAGGTACATAAAGGATGAACTGTTATTTCAGCGCACGCATGTTAGGAGGAGATATCCCCCATGTGTCCAGCCTTTGCAAGGTACTGCAGTAAGGAGTCCCCTTTTTAAGTTAGCTCTGGAAAAATCACTCACCTCTTCAGCCAAGAGATGAGAAGCAGGCATCCAGCCCCCAGAGAGCTGCAACATGCAATTCTGTCCACAACATCCTAAAAGCCAAGGACAGTAGAGAAACACTGGAGAGGAGCACCAAGACAACCAGATGTTGCAGTTTGACTGCTATGTGAATGACTACTCTGCTGATATCAGTGACTCTTGCACAGCACGTGCCTCCCATGGTACTTAAACACTATTATGAGACTGGACAGACTACCTTGTCAAGATCTGATGCTGTTCCACACTGCCCTGACAGCTTCCTGGCTTTGGCTTCTTTCTATTTTTATTTTAGAGCATGTTCACATTAATAACAGTGGCTGAGATGTGTGTTCGCATTACGAATGAAAATCTGCTCTCCAAAAAACTAATCAAGCAACACATTCTTGCCTGAAGCAGCATTTTAACGGAAGAAAAGCTTCATGTGCATGTTACTAAATATCATCTCCTTACAGTTGCATGCTGTTTCCATTAATAGACTTTCTTAACACTCAGCCATGCTGACAAATGTCATTTTTCACTATAATGAGAAAGTAGGGACATTTTGGATAGATGTTGGTCTATTTCACATGCCTATAAAATACACTGAAAACCAAAAAGGAAACTCCTCTATTCCTTATCACTGTATTCTTGTCCTTCCACCACAGAACAGTGGATTTCCCAGGGTTGTATACTCACATCTACAAACCTGATTACCAGTCAGAGAAATTTATAGTGATATGGTGATGCTGTTCCCAAAGAAGCTCATGGTCTAGGGGAGCTGAAAATTGTTTTCTGTTGTGAACAGAAATTAACTGATGTCTTCTTCCTAAGACCAGCCTAAGCTGTTTGCTTAGCAGGGTAGCTTTATTTATAACCATTTTATTATTTGCAATGTGCTGAAAGACAGGAAAAATCTAAGAGTGAAATATTTAATTCCCTCTTACTGAAGCACTGATTTTGTTGCACTCCTTCTTGTCAGGAATGGGAGAGTTCATTCACCATGCCACAGCCAGCAAGCTACACATCTTTCTAATTGTGGGCATGGTTTCTTCTCTCTTCCACGTAAAGAGAGAAGCGGTCCTTGGCCCTGACAGCTAGGCTCCAAACAGAAGTGTGAGCTATGACCCATGGCATCCCATCCTCTCCCCAGCCTACAGACACAGTCCAGAGCTAACCCAAGAGGTATCGACAGGGCTAAATTTAGAGAAGCAACATGCAGCGGGGTGCAGTGGTGTTCCTGGTACCTGAAATTGAGCTTGGCAGCTGCAGTATGACAGTGCTGCCTCTCCCTGTCCCCATACACAAAGCTGTACACGTCCCACCCCCCAAGCAGGTGCATCCTTCCAACCAAGGTACGACCTTGGTGCACAAGATGGGTGGAAAACTGGCTGGCCAGCCAGGCCCGAAGTGTGAGCAGCATAACTAGATACCTGCCCAGCTCTATTATGAGTGGCCTTTAGGAAGACACAATAACTAGCTGAGCAGCAGGATTTGGTTTGCTGAGGGGAACACTGGATGTCAAGTCAAACAGAGAAAATTATAGAGATCACATCCAACATCCAGAGGAGATTTGCATGGCCCCATCTGCCACAGCCCCGAATGTGGCAGACGCATGTTAGCAGACTTCAGCCAGCCTGGCCTCCCCATGCTCAGGAGACTGCCATGGAGCTGAGCACAGGAACAGCACAGAGGGGTCACTGCTCCCTACCCTCCACCCTCCCCTCTTTGCTCGGCAGAGATGCTTTGGTTCTGCAAACACGAAAGAATTGGCAGCTCCCAAGAAGTGAATGCACTTTTTCTTCCAGTAGCCAATGTCCCAAAATAAAATATTGCAGCTCTTGGTACCATGTGGGATGGCAAATTACAATAATTCTTTCTAGGACACCTATATTGTAGACTTGTTTGTGGCATACAGCTACACTACAACTTTGCCAACCCATAGATTAGAAATGATGGTTTTATTCTTACTGAGGACACCCTCCCACCTTGTGATGGATGTGTATTCACACTAGAAAAACATAAGCTATAACTGTATAGCTCAAAAATAAATTCTTAATAAGGAGTTGAAAAGTTGTTTTAGCTTTTTAAATGCAGCCTGTATATTAAAGAAAATAGAGTCAGAGTAAGGTAAAGAGCTGAGGATACTACCTGAGCAAACAAAGCTCAAGAACTGAATGAATGAGAGAGCACCATATGGTCATGGCACACATATATCTAATGGACAAAACTGGCAAAATTAAAGAAGTCCTTACATGCCGAGCTCTGAGCTACTCTGTGTTTGTCATGGGATTAAAAATTGTGCAACTGGAACTACAGAGTGGCGGGGAGGAACTTCAGTTCATCTTCTCAAGTCCTTCATTCTCACAGTTTGCTTCTTCAGTAGCATTGGCAGGTGGCCTGAAGGAAAATACTTCACAAGGAGGAACTTACTCACTGCGGATCAATCCACAAAGGCACACCTGACATTAAAAATATCCTAACCTGTTAAGTGCTTAGAACTATTTTAAACCTCACTCTGGGGCACAAGAAGAGGTGTTTGACTGAGTTGTAGTGAACTTATAATGGCTCCCACAGTCTGTCATCGGTTAATCACTACACACTATGATTTTGCATGGCATGACCTGCTTAAAGCTTTGTCCGAAAGGAAGTGTTTCAGCACTTGTGGAAACTATTTTCTCAGACAAGACCATGTGCTAAATTCAATGCACCAGTAGTTTCCATCTCCCTGAAATGCCTTTTCTCTGCTAGTTTACTACTGATCAAAGTTTCTCTGCTGAGATACCCCAAGCTGTCCCACAAGGAGAGGGAGAAGAAACAAGCTGAACCTGTCTCTGCAGATATGGTCTTCCTTGGGAGGAAAACTGGCAATCTGTGTTGGGCCTGCCAGGAAGTCACCTAAAAAAACAGGTGAAAAGACAAATTGGGATTAGAACTGGCACTGGGGTACAGCTGGATCTTGTCCTTTCACAGTGTGATGCTGCACCAACCCTGGGGATCAGTGGTCCATCTCTAAAGCCTATGGGCAGCTCTTTGCTTGGTTCATGGGGTTATCTGTGTGATCTACCACTGCCCAGGAAGACAACCATGAACCAGAGCACTGCTCTCCCTCCATGCTATACCATCTCCAAAAAGCATCCATAGAAACTCACCACGAGTGTCCTCAGTGCCTCCCTCTCTCCTATTTCCATCTACCAGACACACGAAGGAGTCATTACCAAGGTTGTTTCAGCCCAGCTACATTAGTCAGGCCATCAGCCTGACAGTCCAGGAATCTGCTTTTAGAGAGCAATGCTTGAACAAGCAGTACATTTGCCAATATTTCCAGCAATGGGAACTAGCAGCAAATACAGCAGGACATTTCAGTAGAGAGAGGGATAGTGGTGGCAGCCTGAAAGTCTGTTTGGTTTGCTTTTACATTTCCTAAACAAAATATCCCTAATTTCTATCTAAATATTTTTTTACCAGTAAAAGTGGGTTTTTTTCCCCCAAATGCTGGAGGAAAAGGACATTAAAACATAAGCAATTAGCTTGACCTCACGTTTGAAAATAGAAATCTGTGCAAAGCAGCAGCAAGATAGGAAGATAAACCTGCTGTGAGTTTGTCCACAACAAAATATGTTTGTACACATTACCAGAGACAACCCCCAAGCAGAATAAAATCAGCAAAGAAGTCAATGGAAATGGGGCTAATACCAGTGAATTCGAAGGCAGATCTTTTTTTCACCACCGCTCTGCCAGGCCAGGAAGATGTTGGGAAGGAAAGCTTCCAGCACAACTGACACTGAGTAATATAATTTCCCTCTCTCTTTACTCTTTTGGGCCACAGCACTCTGGGCAGATCTTGGGGGCTGACACTGGTATGTCCATCCATAAGTAACTCTTCCCCCCAGCTTGCCCTGTGCCAAGGCGTTACAATGCTGCTCCCTGGACTTCGCAGCCCTGCACTTCCAGCACTGTGGGACAGGCACCAGGATCTGCAAGGGCAGAGGAGAGAACCAGCACTCACGAGCCCCTGCGATCTGCAAACACAAGCACTGACCAGCAGGGGAACACATGCATAGGATTTTGAACTTTAATAAAGATGCTGGGAGAGAGTAGCTGGAAAAGAGGAGGAAGGGAAGGTTTGATCAGGTAAAACCCATGCCATTGCCTGCTCACCCTTTAGGGCATCACACAGTGCAATACTCAACGCTTTCCCACCACAGGCACATGACATGGTTGTCAGACAGCACTTGCTGGTGGAGCGTCCACACAACCCATGCAACGCGTCTACCTTTCAGGTGTGGCTGTGCACCAGAAAAGGGGACCACCTCCCCACTCCAGTGAGCAAGCATGGGCTCTGATGCTGAACAGCATGTAAGCCAAGGCTCAAAGCTCAGCAGATGTTTCCCATCCTCCCGTGCATGCCTGACTAGCCCACAGCACGCATGCTTGGCATTTCCTTCCAACCAACCGTTTCCACTTCTGATGAAGTGATATTGAAATAGCTATGCTATTTCCCTTCAAACATCCAGGGCCATCTTTAACATCACAGCTGTCTTCTTGAAGATAATATCTAAAAGGTGTCATGAGTCCATGTTCCTGAGTCTCCTGGGCACAAAGAGCAGAGATCCCCATTTCTTTCTTCATGTTCTGGCCAAATGATCACTTTTCCCCAGAGTTCTTTCTCACATCACCACTTCTTTGTGGAAAAATAAGAGAATTTGATAAAAAGCAGGACTCACGGTGAGAAGTGCTCATGGGACATCACCACACAGTACCAGCAGGCCTGGCACAGCCTCTGGGTTCTTCCAGAAGCATCTGTTTTTCCTCATTTCCGAGAAACACCCCCTAATCCTGCATCCTGCATCCTGCACCCCCAGCTGAGACTGCTCATGAGACAAGACACTCCAGATTTTGGATTTTTTTGCCTCACATGGGAAATAAAATCAGCCAGAAGGACAATGAGGAAGCAGTGCTCAGTGTAAAATCTCTTTCCCTGGTGTTTGCCATCTTCGTGGTTTCACCTGCTGGCCACATAAAAGAAGATGATCCTCTCTGTGCAGCCAGAAGAATTTCCGAGCAGATTACAAACTCTGTAATGTATTTTTATCACTACAGCCACAGCAGTTTATCTCAAGCATAAATAGGCGATACAAAGGCATGGAGATGTCAGGGACACCATAATGAAATCATCTTAAGAAACAAGAGCTGCCGCTGCTGAATTTGGTGTAAAAAAACCCCAAACAACAAACGTTTCAAAGGAGCTGAGGTATCTGCTGCAAATTAGATGTGAGAGTTAAGGGGAAAAGAACCAGAAAGAAAACACAGACACTAACCAACTCCTTCCAAAGGCCAAGGCAAAAACCCCGACAATCCTCAGAGAAAGATTTACAGAAGGACAATTTTAAAATCCAAATGTTTGAAAATGTAAATATTTGAAAATCTAACTAAAATATACACAACTCAATGTATCATACTGAAAATGTATTAATTTCATTTTTCAGTGCAGTTAATTTCCTGCCCTTTAAAGGAAAGAAGCTGTCTGAGAAAATGTCTCTGGGAGCAGAAAAATGACAGGAGTCTCTGCATAGATTCTCTGATGTCTAATAAGGGCTGAATCTGTTCTCCAGTCTTTTCTTCCATAGGAGTATTAGTAGGATTTCACTTTTCTACTTAACCATCTATTTTTATTAGGTTTGTAGGGCCCTGTTGTCTCTTCACCTGCTGCTCCAGTGTCAAATTTCACTGAGATGAGTCCAGTTCCAAAGTTCTGGCCCTTTCCTACCTGAAAAAATTGTGCAAGATTTCCCCAAAAAACTTGGGGGGGGTGTGGGGGACAAAATTAACAACCCTTCAAAATTATCATTAAAATGTATAATGCTATTGTAATAACTGTTCCCTTCTTTCCAATGACTTACTGCCATTCTTTCAACTTTGACACTTGTAAGAGCATGTGTTCGCCTGTACAAATAGCCCATGACCACCCCACAAAGAAATCCCATTGCTTGGTCATTTATACATGTTCTTTCAATGAAATGGATAGCAGGTATGTGGTGCTGAACTAGTGCTGGATTAGATCTCATGCAGTAGAAGGGGTGCTGCTGAAAAGAACAATGAATAGGAAAGCCAAGACATCAATTAAACTCTCAGTTGCTATTAGTAGGATCATTCTGATTTAAAGCAATCCTACCAGAATGCATCCACTATCATAACCAGAGCAAAACAAAAGCAGCAGCTAAAAATCAGGTTCCCCATTCAGTTTGCTGCTCCAAGCGCCGTTGAAGCACTGGGAAATATCATTCACTGGAGTCCAAGGAGAAAGCTGAAGTCCAAATAAGCAAGTGTAGAGTTCATCTACGGGAAGAAAAATTATCTATTTCACTGATTTCCTCCAAGTATGAAACCAGATTTGATGTTGCATTGTTATTGGCAAATGACCTTCAAAAATAAAACATAAGTGATTTTTCCAAGTCATTTGTAGTCTCTGTAATGTGGAAGGATTTGAGATGAATGACTGGTAACAGGAGAGTGATTTGAGCAGTAAGTAAACGTAAGTGGATGGTAAAAAAAACAGAAAAATGAAAAGAAAAATGGATTATCAGAGAGCCTGACAGGAACAAAACAATGCCAAGAAAACAAATGAAATGAAATAATGAAATCAAGTTTTGCCTGTGATGCTTCAGTCTATACCAAAACAAGGTTTATTGTGCTTGGCAGTAGATTGCAAGAGAGGGGAAGTGCAGCAGTTTGAATAGAGCTGTTTCTTTTTTCCCTGCTCTGGCCTTTATCGGAGCATGAAGAGGAAGGTGTATTTCCTAGAAGTGTGTGTATTCTAACTGAAGATAAATACTGGACATCTTCAGACTTATTCCTGATCAAAGTTCATTCAAACTGGTCCCCCGTTCCCTTACAGGAACAGCACCCAGCCCTGCAGGAGAGTCTTCACTGTCTCGGCCAAGAAGGACAGGGTGGCAGCTTAGTTGGCACATACAACCCGATAGTCCCAAAAAGCTCCATCCACCAGCAGCAAACCACAAGACCATTCACTCAGAGTACCACATTAGTGCCAAAAGACCCTGACTGCCTCTCCATCCATCAAAACAAACCTGATGTTAGTGCCAGCATGAGAAAGAACCTGCTATTTCAAAAATACAGGCACTGCCATGGCAGGAACACAGCCATCAGACAGAAGCTTACCTGCAATGTCAGCTTCAAAGTATTACTGGTTTAAGTCTATTTTTGCCAGGAGACACAAAACGGCCAGACAAGTTTGACCATAACAATCTGCAAAAACATCCTAGTGTGAAAGCACCCAGGGAAAGGCTGGCCTTACAAGGAGCTATGCAGCAGGGTTTCCAAGCCAAGAGACAGAGTTGCAACAGAGACAACTGAGAACAGCCACAGTTCACAGACTGGAGATAAGGAGAATATTTTAAGTGCTGCACTGAAAATACAGGGCCTTGCCATTGCAAGGAAGCAAGGGTCTGATCCAAAACTCCTCAAAGTCGATGGAACAATCTCAGACCTTGCTGGATCATCAAAGTGCAGAAAACAGCATGGTTTAGCTGTCTCCTTTCCCTTGCTCTGCCAGTTCAATGTGAGAGGAGGCTGTGACAAGACACCCACTCTCAGAGGTTTTTAATCCTCATGTTTATTCTGTCTATGATTGCTTATATAATTACATATAATAGATATGGTTGTCTAATCCTTAGAGGACATGTCAACTCCATTTAAAACAAGCTGAGCAGGCACACTGTCTTTCAGGGCTCACTTTTTTTTTTCCTGCAAAGAACAATCTATTGCCTCAGCAAATCAAATGAAGAAAGCTGCATATCTCTAATTTTGTTCAAAGAAATATTTTCATATTTTTTCTTCCTTTCAAAATTCAAGCTTGAAGTACTTCCAGTGAGCACTGAATCATTTGTCTTGCGTAAGTTAAGCTTCCACCTTTACAAATTATTTGTCATGTATCTCCGTTAGAGATCTTTGTAGTAGATCTAGAAGACTGTTAGACATCTTTCCGTTAATACTATGTTTATCAGCACAGAGAGGGACTCTCCCAGCTCTGTGAAAACTTTGTCATAAAGCAAATCTGAGCAATAGCACTGAGACATATCTTTCTTTCCTCTGTTGAGGAGAGATGGACACCCTGAACTGAAAGCTTCTCAATCCTGCTGCAGGTGCCAGAACAATGATTCAGATTGGCAAGAGACTTTTCATCCTTCTCAGTACCCTAGATCATGCAATACGAAACTCATGTGCTTCTTGATTATTATCAAGGCTGAGGTTGTGACACCAGCTAGTGCTTGTTCACAACTCCACATGCTTACAGTAAAATAAGATTTTGCTTTGCCATTTGAAATAACTCAGTAGAAACATTGTTTTTTTTCCAGTAATGTTAGCGATACGATGCATTCCTCATTACATACCCAAGGAGGTCTCTCACTCCACCCTTTTACTTTTGCCAAAATAATGTGGTTTTGACCTAATGAGTTGCAATCAGACACTAACAACACTTCAGGGACCAACACAGTTAGTTCTTCAACGTTTGACATCTGTTATAGCTGTATACTTCTGTTTCATCCCAAAGGCACTCCATAAGAGAACCAAGTGCATTTGTATACTTGATTTACAAAATAGAACTGGAAAAATATATATTTCAAACACAATCCTACGCAGAGGAAGATGTTTTGTTTGGCTTTTTAATAAAACAAAACAAATGGTTCTGTGCATGCTGGACTCCACAAACAAGGGCTGAGAAGCCAAAGACACTTCAGGAACTTCAGGAAAGCCTGAAATTAAACCAGACAGAGGTGTCTGGTGTTATTCAGAAAAACAGAATCTAACTAGCAATTTTTTTCCATCTTGGCACAAACCTACCTGTTTTTCAGCTGGGTTTCTCCTTCCAGACAGAAGGAGCGAAAAGTTGGTGGCTTGAAAAACCACTTTATTCTGAACAGTGAGATGTTCAATACATGTCTAGCTATTAGACTAGACTCTGCAGTGGAAATCAAAGCACAATACATGTTCTGAAGCCTACAGTGATGGAAGGTGGAAATGAAACTGCTCATTGTTTAGCTTTGCTGGTTTATTCCTTGCTACATCATACACATTAACTCAGGGTTTAATGGTTTGTGCTACTCCACGTCATGGTTTTGATCAACACATCCAACCAGCATGAAGCTCTCTGAAAATCTTGGATATGACCACAAGCAAATTCCATGCACATTTGGCAGCTAACAAGCAATTTGCAAAATTAAAAACAAACTCAAGAAAGACTCTGGATTTTGGATGTGAACCTTGTAATGCATCCGAACATCCACTGGCTTGCATTCATATCAAAGTGGGGCTGACTGCAGTGTCATTCTGAATCAGTTTGTATTCTCACTTATTACTGTATTCTGAGCAGAACTTGCATAGAAAAGTATTCTCATAATGGTTGCAAACACTGACATTTTGCTATAGAAAACAAATGCCACTGCCATTTCAGAAGGCTGTGTCCGTCTGCAGTCAAGGACAACTTTTCCATTCAGACTATCAGAAGGAAGAGGAATATCTTCTAAGGCCTCAAAACATAGATGAGACAAGCAAATACTAGCCAAACCCAGGCAGGTCAGAGTAATGGACATCTTGGAGCGCTGTCCAGACAGAACTAAGGTAGTGACATGAGACTGAGAGCCATGCTCATGGGATGCTGCAACTCTGCTTTGGGAATGACAACACTCAGAAGGAATTTTTTTACTTGCACTCAAAGACAGGAAAGCAGCCCATATATCTTGGAAGGCACTTGATTCAAGAAGGTGTGCATGCAAGCTTTGAAAAGCTTTGCAACATTGGACTACACCTAATTTTGATGGTATAGGACACATGTCAGATGTTGTAAGAGAGGGCAGGAGCCAGAAGAGAGCTTGTCTAAGCTGGCCAGAAGTCACCAGCTTTGGACAAGATGCCAAAAGTTGCATAAACTTAGTGCTGCATGCAAGCAAATGTGCCCCATGAACAGGCAATGACATGCAAGTGGATCAGGTTATGAATGCCTTACACAGAGGAAAAGCCTTTAGATTAAGTAATCTATTAATTACAACACAATATGAGTCAAGGGGTTTGCCATCCAACACTTTAAAAGGAGCAGGCATATTTTATGTACTTGGTTTTAAATATCACTGCAAACATGACACTAAATCACAGCAGTTTAGGCTCAACAGTCTATTGTAAATCTTCATCTAGATTTTGATTAACTAAAAAAAAAATATTCTCTAATCCTCCAGAGAACATGTTCTTTACTGTCCCTATAAAGTATGATAACTTTTGTAACAGGTGCTGCAGGTCACTCACAAATTAAACTTGCATTTTAGAGAAGTTCAGAGCAAGGTAATGTTATGCAATTCTCGCAGAGCATGCATTTAAGATGTCTTCTGCAGCAGAAACAGTAAGTGAAAACATTAAGTTAGGTTCTGATTCTTGACCAAAGGATTATGGAATTTAAACTATGTTACATCAAATCTTCTGTAGTGAGAAAAAGGGGATGAAGACACAAGTAACAACTCCTGATTGATTGCACATATAATATATACTTCTCTTCCCTTTTGGCCTGATTCCTTATATCCATGACGTTTAACAGATCACATTGTTCATCTATGTTTCAATCCTTCACTAATAAACTTTAACTCACTAATCAATCTCACTGAGCAGTTGATGTTTCCAGTATTTTATATCCCTACAGGTTTTGTGAAAATTGGCATCTGGCTGGAGGAAAGCAGTCCAGAAAGTGTTCTTGCTGCCTCTTATAAACTGTGCTTGGCAGCAGCTGGCGACCCATCAGCACAAGTGTGCTGGCTGGCTAACCGGCATGGATGTAGTTCATCATTACCTACAGACATCATAGATGGCAGAACAGACGCTGCCTATAAAGTAGATAGGACAGGAACCAGGTTTATGCAGGAAACGAGTTTTAATTAGTTCTTCTGCTTATTGAATACCTTGTTTTATAGGACAACAAAATCCTTGTGGTGTGTCCTGTCTCATGAGGCACCACTATTCAGAAAAAGAGGCACGTACACAATGATAAGACACACGGAGTGCAAATGTGAACCTGTGATCTCCAGCTCTAGTGACCAGTTCCTGCAGGGTGGGTAATGACCCTTTGTTGAGGAAATAAGGAAAGAGCTAGCAGCTCTTTGTTTTCCAAAGCACTGTTTTTTCTTGAGAGAATGAAAGCATATCATGTAAATGAGGACTGTACAGAGGCCAGATTTTATTTGGATGAGTGTTTTTGCTCGAGTGATATCTTAAGGATGTGGCTTTTTAATAGATTACTTATTGCAATGAAAGACCTGATGACCAGACATTTGCGTAGATGGGAACTTTGATGCTTGCCTGGAATGAAACCGATTGGAGGAGTCTCATAGCAGCATAACTGCCCTTACAGGGCAGGAGTTTCACACTTCTTTTGTACCTCCATAGTCTCAGTGGCAAAACTGGAAAAATATACAAAAATAAGTAATGAATCTGTAAATGTGCCAACCATAGGTCAAAACAGGGGATAGAGAAAATTCACAGGAGAGATTCAAGAACATGTGAGATAACTAGCGGTGATACTACTTTTCCTGTGCAAGCAGATACCATATTAAAAAATATTTTTGACTCAGTGAAATATTTGCTTTCTAATAAAGGTTTTGGTGTGAGTGGTCAGAAAACCTACCTGTGTTTAGTTATGATCCACTCTACCATCTGATTTAGAAGTATTTTATGTGCCTTATGTCCCTGCTCTCTTTAAAGCATCCCCAGTCAGAGATTTCCTCCCATGTGATCCCATACCATGTCTTAAAAAGAAAAGGGACAAAGTTGCACCTCAGCTAGTGAATCAAACATGCCTTGGCCCTGAAGCCAAACTGGATGAAATACCTGCATTCATACCATGAAATACTATCATCCAAAACAGGCTGGCCACATCCAAATTGACTTGTGGGGCAGCAGGGAACTCTTTACCGGTACATGTCACTATATCATACCAATGCAGGCAGGAGTACACAGTTCTCTACAGGACAGCAACTCTTTTAGTGAAGGTCTCTTTATAATGGTAAGTTCAGAGGACCATCAGAGCAAGCAAGCACCAGTCATACCACCAACACTTACTCAGCCTACAGAGCAGCAATCTGTCATGTGTTTGGATTTTTGCTAGGAAGTCTTCACATCTCACCTGTGGAGATCCAAAATGTTCAGGTCCAGTGTGGCAGGGATGCACACATTATCTGTTTCTTTTCATAGATGGAGCAAAAGGTACTATAGCTTTACGTAATTGAAAAAACCTTGCTTTATTTGCCATTTTTATTTTTTGTATGTGCCGGAACATTCATTTTGCACATGGTGAGTACCACAACTTTGATCTTTCCTAGGAAGAAAGACATATCTACCATCACCATGAAGAAGGTTTTGACCTTTGCCCATGCAGTCCCGCAAGCAAATAATGGTTTAATAACCCACAGTGACCCACAATACTTGCTGAAGAACAAACACTACTGCCCTAACAGCCAGGGCCACAGACCAAGGAACAGAACTAAACTGCTGAGGGGCTGAGTGAAGGCTCTATTTAGAAGCATTATCCCATGCAATCTTGGTCGTGTGACATGCAAAATATCAGATGCTGCTAGACGTCAGAGCAGCCTCTGTCAGGGACAGCACAGCAAGGATGCCCAAAGCTTAGTGGAAGGGGGAACAGCAACACAACCAAGTAACCTAGCTACAGCAGAGGCACCTAGGCATTTCACTAACCCTCCAGGGAGCACAATTGCTTCGAACCTTTTAAATGGAAAAGCAAATGCCAGCCATCTGTTAGCAACTCTTGCAGTGAGGCGGTGCAGAAGGGTTCGTTAAATCAGAAAGGGCTTAAAAAATAAACCCACCAACAGCCTAGTACTGTACCAGATCAAAAAAGATAGTGATCTCAAAACACACAGCCAAAGATTAATGAGTTGCACACAAACTAGGGAGGAGGCAGGGAAGCAGAGATGAGGCACAGAAGATGGATGCCGGAGCTACATTTTGAGTGTAGCTCTTGGTGGTGTGCAGATGGCTCAGGCATGCACCCCAGTGACCCAGATGAAAGATTTGAGAAGACCCAGGTGGACTCTGGCTTTTCCACATGAAAAACAAACCAGTGAACTGCAGTAGGCACCTGCTGGCAATAGACAGGGGAGCCTGCTGCATGGAGATGGTACATGGACAACCCAAGTGCTTACGCTCACACCTGCTCCATGTTGGCATGGGGCAGCAGGGACAGTTGGAAACAATAAGTCCTTGATACAGTTGTTGAGAAGGCAGTGGCCCATGCTTTTACACCTTTCCCGGCATAAATGGTGCTCTGCTTTGCCCAGGGCATCCGCCCTACAGCACAGGGAAGAGACCTCCAAAATTCTTCATCCCAGCTCCTGCTTGGAGCAGGAATATCCCCAAACAATAGGTGAGGGAGGCCATGGCTTTATCTGCAGGGTCCTGGCAACCGCCAAGGATGGAGCATCCTTAGGCCTCTGGTCAACTCTTCCACCAGAGCAGGGGAGAATGAGTTTGACCCAGGTTTTCTTTAAAGCTAGACCCTCAGTATCCTGAAACTTGCTCTACTGTGTATTTTGGAGGAGATGGCAGGCTTCTTTGTAAGTTCCAACAAACATTTGAAGTTGGGCATATAGTTATGTACTATGGATTTACAACTCTGCACTTGAAAATCTTCCCAGGCCGGCTCAGCTCTGTGACTGAGCTTGCACCCTTATGCAATAGTCAAGTTTTCAAACTGTGAGGGGGAACTGGAACTGAAACCAAGCTGAGTTAGATCTGCGAACATTTTAGTTAGCTGTAATAATGGTTTGGAAGGACAGTTGAGACACTAGCCTTCGTAAGGGGCCGTGTTGAAACTAGTCTCATCCTGTTTCAGTTCATACAGTAACCAGCCAGCTGCACTGTGACTTCCTTTTAGTTACTGAAGTCTGAACCCACTCAGTGCCACTGGGTTTTAGCTTCAGACCTTGTATGAATTATTACAAATAGGCGGCCCTACGGTGCAAAAGCCATCTTTGTAAAGCGTATTCATAATACCTATATTTTTAAAAAATGTATTCATAATATCTATATGAACAACATCTGCCAATGGAACAAAAGTGCAAACAAATTATTCTGGACCAATATGTCACCAGATGGGAGAGCTGGCAGGAGGAAGAGAAGAAGCTTTAAGGAGGGAAAAAGCCGTGCTTGAGCCACAGTGGCAAAGCTCAGTCCTGCCACATCCAACAGTGCTGCATTCAAGTCTCCTCTCAGCTCTCGCAGACTTACCAAAGGTCAAAAACTACCTGATCATGACAGAAAACAAATTGAGGTAGAAGGAAACACAGTGTCTGCAAATCACACCTTGAAGATGAAAGGGAAGGATATGGTTGCCATAAGAAAATAAGGCAAAAGGAAAGATGCTTCAAATTTTATATTTAAGAAAACTTCTTTTTGCATTGAAGGCCAGGCTTTAAGCTGGCTTAAGTAGGCAATGCGGCCCTAGCTTTGATTTACATCAGCCCTGGGTTTAGGCAACCAGCCCAGGCTAGACCATTGTTAACACTTCAGTGGTGGCTCAAACAAAGCTACCTTATACAGAAAAGATGTACATGGCACCCAGCCTCACAGAGGAGTCATTTGAACCCACAATTTAATTCCAGAAAGCCAAGACCAGGAGCACCCAACATGACTGTCAAAGGGGTAGCCTACCCTCTGCCCTCCATTCTCAGCTGGGGAGCAGGGAAAGTGAAGCAAGTGGTGAGATGACATTTCACTTCATTATTTCCTCTGTGGCTGCACCAAACACAATAAGACCCAAATGCATGCTTAAGATCTCCAGGCACAACTGCAATGTAAATAATGAATTAGCATAACAATACCAATTACAGGCAGTGCTTTAGGCTCTAGTCAGCTAATATGGCAAATGTGAATTTTTCATAAGATCGTAACAATCCTGCCAGTCTATAACACCCTTTTCTTAGTTTTTTGCTGAAAAGTTATGAACATCTACAACTCATTTTCAATCATCACCACATTCTGAAGGAGGTTTTTTTATTACCTCTAGCCATGACTCATAAGAGTGGGAATCAACAGTTACTCCTAGTCCAAGTAGAAACAGTAATGACTTAAAATGCTTTCAGTTTCTGTCTTCTGAACTGTCTGATTCTCAATCAATTGGAGGATATCAGAACATATTTACTCTGAAGAATAACAGATGTTTTCATTTTAAGTTAAATTTAAACTCAGCATCAATCTTCCAGAGAGAAATGAGATAACACAGGATCTCTTTCAGTCTTTCAGATATGCCGAACTATCCCTGAATAAAACAGCTCAGAGCTGAACATTGGCTATACCTTGCCAGTTTAACTAAATCCATTTCACTGTGGGACTAGCAGCTGTGTGTAGGAAAGCCATGAATTACCTTTTTTTTTCTAAATCAGATGTTCCCAGACAGATGTAGTATGGCTCAAATTCAGATCATGAACGAATTAATAAGCTTTACCTGATTGAAACAACATTTGCTCACATAACATCCTTCCACTACCTTTCTCCCCATGTTTCGTTGCTTATGTGCCTTGCAGCATGCGGGTGCACACACAGAAGTCTGCCACCCCAGGCTTTGTCCGTCTCCTGCTCTAAAAGGACAGGAGGAATTCCTCCTACCATTGTGTACATCACACTAGAGCTGGTTTGGGGATTTGCCCTATATTTAAGGAAGATGCCCCTGAGTCCAAGAATAGTCCGATTCCATATTCCCAAAGTTGTGAATTTTGTAGCAAGGACTATAAGAGACAAAGCCATCTTCTCAATTTTTCGTTGTTATCTGGCAGTTTTCTATTTCACAGCACTTTGTGGAAGCACCCTGTAGTACCCTGCCACCAGGGTAACAGGGACATAAATTGCCAAAGACTACCTGGACAAGACTTTCTGCTCCAGGATAAATTTTACATCACTAGCACAGCAGTGATGTAAAAAAGCAGTGGCGGGATGGAGGGTGAAAGATGTAGAAGCACAGAGACAAGGTCTGGGCATTGCATCACCTTAGTTGCCTGAAGAAGCAGCAAATCTTGGTGCAGAAAGTCAGATTTTGCAGATCTGTTTTCTGGGCTTTGCTCAGCACTTGGGCCTGGGTGTAACATTTCTTCCTCGCTTTTCCTCCAGTTCACCACTGTTCAACCTGCAAACTCTTCAGGTCAGGGGCAGTGTATCCTGAAGGCTCCCACAAGCTAACCCGATGCTCCTCAAGGTGAGGAATGCTGCTCCCCTCCCCATGTACTTGGCCAAGCCTTGGCTTAGCAAGTGTCCTGGCCAACCCAAGTGTCTTTGGCTAAAATAACAGAATCAAGAAGGAGTGTTGGGACACTTCAGGCACTCGATTAATCACAAAACCACACCGCTGTTGAAACCTGACAGGTTTCACTGAGACCTGTGTAAGTTTTGTGACTACTCCTCTTCTGATCCAGTGCTGAGCTTAAGCCACTGTTCAACAAACTTCTCTCTGAGGCAAGGCCTTTCCCAGATTAAAGCTGGCAGCACACAGCTGATACCCCCAACCTGTTTCCTTCTTCTTGGGGCTGGCAGGTCTCCCACAGCCTGCTTGGCTGTCACCACTCCCTGGGGCCCTTCACCCCTACCACCCTCTCAAGAGGAACGGCTAACAGCAGACTCAAAGCAGGACTTCTGAGCGCCAGGACATCTACCCGGCTGAAACAGCCAGACACACAACGCAGAAAGCACACCCGAGACCTGGGCACAAAGTTTTACCTCCAGCCCCATGGGAGCGGGAGCGGCAGGGCACACCAGGGGCACACCAGGAGCACATGATGGGGACACCGGGGCACATAAGGGGGACACCGGGGCACATGAGGGGGACACCGGGGCGACCTGAGGCCTGCCTGAGCAGGGGGCGTTCCCCAGTGACAGACCCCTGACCCGCTGATTGGACGAGACAGCAGCGGGCGGAGCCTGCACCCGGCAGCGCAGGAGATTGGGCAGGCTAAACCAAACTGCATGGCGGATTGCCAGGGGTGCCTGAGCAATACCTGTCTCCCAGCAGGCAGCATGGTGACCATCCGGCAAAAAGCAGTGTCTTCTGCTGCTCCTGAGCTTGTAGCACCTGGCGGAACCAGTGCAGCAGAGACCGCTCCTGTTCAAGCATGTGACCACCCGGGTTTCCTGCTGCGGCATGTGTGAAGGCAGAGACAGCAAGCAAGCCTGTGGTAGGTGGGACCGGACTGATGAACTGCTGTGCTTGGTGGCCGAGCTGCAGGAGGAGGTGGGCAGACTGAGGACCATTCAAAAATTAGAGAGGGAGATTGATCAATGGAGCCATGCTCTGCCATCTATGATGTGTGGAAGCCAAGTCAGAGCGGCCACTACAGAGGCAGGCCCAGGATCTGGTTTGTGCGAGGAGGAAGTCAGTGTCACAAGGGACAAGGAGGTGTGGAAGAAGCTTACAGCATGGAGCAGTAAGAGAAATCCCTCCTTGCCCTCTAAGATACCATTACAGGATAGGTATGAGGCCCTTGGGTATGGTAGGTGAAACATATAATGAGATAGAGGAGGAACCGGCACAAGTGGTCCTGCCAAGGTCAGAGAGACCAGCCCCTCACAACAAAGCCTGAAAAAAGACCAGCGCCGAGAAGAAACAATGGCAAATTGTGGTGACTGGTGAATCACTGGTGATTCCCTCCTGTGTGGAATGGAAGCACCCTTTGCAGACCGGACCCTCTTTTCAGGGAAGTTTGCTGCCTCCCTGGGGCCAGAATTAGGGATGTCACCACAAGACTGAAGAGCTTAGTACAACCTTCAGACTACTATGCATTCCTGCTCTTTCACTGGGGTACTAATGTTGCAACAAAAAGTCTGAGGTTGATCAAAAGAGGTTTCACTATTCTAAAAAATTCAGGAGCACAGGTAGTGTTTTCCTCAATCCTTCCAGTAATGGGGGGAGACTTTGGAAGAAACAGGTAAGCCCCGGATACCAATACCTGGCTCCAGGACTGGTGCCTCTGCCAAAACTTTGGGGTTTTTAAACCCCGGAAGAGCATTTGAGACACAAGGTATGCTGGGGCCTGACGGGATCCATCTGACCCAATGGGGGAAAATGCATCTTTGGGTGTAAGCTGTCAGGACTAATCGAGAGAGGTTTAAACTAGAATCGATGGGGAAGGAGATACCAATAGGATTGCAGTAGGTAAGCCAAGGGTTGGCATGGCATTGCCTGAGAGTGGCAATGCTAGTGGGAACATTTACACTGCTCTGGGGAGCACAGGGGGCTCAGGAGCTTATCTGAAATGCTTACAGGCCAACTCATGCAGTATGAGAAACAAACAGGATCAACTTGAAAGTGTTGGACAGTTCCCAGAGCTATGGTATCATTGATATGGGTGAGACTTGGTGGAATGTGTCCCACGATTGGAGTGCTGGGATGAAGGGCTACAGGCTGTTCAGGAGGGATTGGCAGGCAGGTGAGGTGGAAGTGTGGCACTATACATAGGGGAGAGGTTTGATTGCATAGCCCATACAGTTAATGATAATGTGTTTGAGAGCCTCTGGGTGAGGATTAGGGGGATGGAAAACAAAGGAGACATTGTAGTGGGTGTCTACTATTGATGTAGACAGGATGTAAGCACTGATGAATTATTTTATAGGCAATTAGAAGGAGGACCATGGAGTGTAGGAACACTGACTTTCCATTTGTGGACACTGAAATTTTAAGGGATCAGCTTTATCAGCTGAATGTTCACAAGTCAATGCAGCCTGATGGAATTCATCCCAGTGTACTGAAGGAGCTAGCAGATGTTACAGCGGGACCCCTCTTGATCATCTACCAAAGGTCTTGGGAATCTGGGGAGGTCCCTGCTGACTGGAAGCTAGCCAACATTATTCCAATTTACAAGAAGGGTATGCAGGAAGATCCAGGAAACTACAGACCTGTTAGTCTAACCTCAGCACCTGGAAAAATTATGGAGAAGATCATACTGGGTATTACTGAAAGGCATTTAAAGAACAATGCAGTCATCAGGCACAGTCTGATGTGAAACCCACGCATGGGTTCACAAAAGGAAAGTCCTGTCTAACTTATTTGATATTCTTCTATAATAAGGTCACCTACCTAGTGTATGAAGTGAAGGTGGTAGATATAGGTTTCCTACATTATAGTAAGGCTTTTGATAATGTCCCTCACAGCATCCTTCTAGACAACTTGTCCAACTGTGAGATGAGCAGGTACATGGTGTGCTGGGTGAAGAACTGGCTGAATGGCAGGGCTCAAAGGGTTGTAGCAAATGGGGCTACATCTGTCTGGAGACTGGTCACCAGTGGTATTCCTCAGGGTTCAATTCTAGGGCCAGTTTTGTTCAATGTATTTGTCAACAATCTGGATGCAGGAGTTGAATGCACCATCAGCAAGTTTGCTGATGATACCAAACTGGGAGGTGCTGTTGACTCTCTGGAGGGACAAGATGCCTTGCAGAGGGATCTAGATAGATTGGAGCATTGGGCAATGATAATGGGATGAAATTTAACAAGTCCAAATGCGGGATTCTGCACCTCAGATGGAGTAACGCTGGGCACAAGTATAATTAGTAGGGGAGTGGCTGGAGAGCAGCCCTGCAGAAAGGGATCTGGGGGTCCTGCTCAACAGCAGGCTCAAAGGAGTCAGCAGTGTGCCCTGGCAGCCACGAGACCAACCCCCATCCTGGGATGCATCAAACAGAGTATAACCAGCTGGTCAAAAGAGGTGATTATCATCCCACTGTGTTTAGCATTGGTGCGGCCTCACCTCGAGTACTATGTGCAGTTCTGGGCCCCAAAATTTAAGAAGGATGTTATGGTACTCGTGCATCCAGAGGAAGGCAACAAAGCTGGTGAAAGGGCTGGAAGGAATGCCCTGTGAGGAGCGGCTAAAGACTGGTGAGGGATGACCACACTGCTCTCTACAGCTTCCTGAGGAGGGGAAGTAGAGAACGAGGTGATGATCTCCTCTCCCTGGTATCCAGTGATAGGACATGTGGGACCGGTTCAAAGCTGCGCCAGGAGAGGTTTAGACTGGATATTAGGAAGCATTTGTTTACCGAGAGGGTGGTCAAACAGTGGAACAGGATTCTTAGAGAGGTCGTCGATGTCCCAAGCCTGTCAGTGTTTAAGAGGCATTAGCACAATGCCCTTAACAACATCCTTTAATTTTGTTCAGCCCTGAATTGGTCAGGCAGTTGGACTAGATGACCATTGTATATACCTTCCAACTGAAATATTCTAGCCAACATTTTCTCTAAAAAAACCCACAAAGACTGAAGATGTTAAACTTCCTGGCCATGTCAGGCACAGGCTGGCTGTTACCTGCCTGTGCCTCCTCCTGCATAAAGGATGGGCGTTTCCTTCTGATTAACCCAGATGAAAGGAGTTTGGAGCCAATTGCTCTAGGAAGCTGTTGCAAGGAATAAATTCCTGAAGCCACATCCCATGTTTCCTCATATTTCCATTATCCATAATTTCATGAGACAATATCTTCTAACTTAATATATAAATAAACAGATGAACTATAGGACTTGCTTCTGCATAACTTTTATGAATATATATACCCAGTCTGACAGTACATGAGTCACAAATCATCCTGGATCATGATAAGTCTCCATATATCTAGTAAGAGCTCGTGACTTCTAGTTATGTTTGTTTACCTGAGGCATGCCGCACCATTTATTCTCTTTGCCACCCTCCAGGCAGTCAGCGGGGATAATGTCATGCAGCTCAGGTAACCAGCAACCAAGATGCAAACAGCTGGCTGAACACCCACACTCAGAAAATGATCTGTCCAAACCATTTAGCAAATAAATTCATTCAGCAAACAAACGAGGCAGGTTCACTCCTGCAGGAGGAACATATTAGCCCTGGAAGGGACCACGTTTGCCTGTACATTATTTCTGAAGCCCACTATTCAGAAGCCCGCTATTCCAAAGCCCACAGAAAAATCGACAGTTATCTGCTACATGTTCAAGGTTGGCTGAGCATTTTATTCCTTCTGTTGTCTCAACATCTCATGTGCTTTCAAAGTTTTGGATATACTTTGGGAAAGGCTGAAGGATACAGCTGGGAACTGTTGTGTTTCAGTTCAGTTGGTTTTTGCAAGTGTTTTCTGTGTAAACACCATTAAGAGCAGGTATTGAGGCCACACAGAGGTCCTACATTAACAGCTTCCATTTCGGAACAGGAACCTTACCTTACACTGTTTGGATGGCCCATACATGCTTTTTTCCTTGCAGGGAACAAATCCCAAAACCACCATCAGTCCAAAGCAAGCACATGGAGCCTCAGGAAGCTGGCAACCCTGAATCACCAGGGCTTTCTTTTGTGCACAACAGGATTTGCAAGGACCACATAAATTTTGATTTCAGATATCAGAGGCCAATTTGTGACCTTTCATTTCACAGATAATTCCAGCTCCTATTCTGCACAGCAACTGTGCAGCAATCTTGTCTTCCTTCTACACTCTGAAATCCCTTGCAGTCTCTACCTTCAGTTTGTGGTGCTCTGTATCTAAGAGTGCTTTCACATACTACATACAGTTTAGGCTAGGGATGGTCTGCATTGCTAATGCAAATCTTCCTCTTTTCAGCATCTCTTCTTGACTATGCCTAGCTGTTGTTAGGAAATGAATAGTCAAAATTTGGAGACAAGACTTCTGAACAAGTTGCTTTGCTACTGTGAGCTACTAGCTAGTTTGGCTCCGTACTTCTACATTTCCTGTGGGCTTGGGAAATAACTAGTCTTGCATTCAAGGTGGAGTGAATCAGACCGATGAGGAAGCACAGTTCCTGTTGCAATATACTGACTGCAGTAGGGGATTTACTCTCATCACCGATAGCCTGGGTTTCTGTCACCATAGACTCTTCAAAACACTGATGTGAAGAGGCATGTGAACATCTACAGGTCAGAGCGGAAAGGCAGTGTGTGCACTTCTGAGGGAAAGGGCACGTATCATCTTCAATGGCTTCATCTTCAATGGCTTTGAAAATTTCTGTGGCCCTGCACATGGTATGAGGATTTGCAAGGAATTTGGGGACTGACATGCTCCTGAAAATCTTGTCAGTTCCACTGAGGGATTGGTTATATAATTCAGATAAATGCCAAGTTCTCTTCTCTGCATTTTTGGGATTAAATGTATCTGTTCAGTCACAACAATTTTTCCTATATTTTTCCTGCAAGGTAATTGTTTCAAGAAATCACTTGCTATTAAAGAAAAAATCTCATTTTACCAGTGAAAGTATTATTTCAATTTTCCATTTGCCAAATGTTTTCCCCTTTTATGGCTTTAGAATCTCCTGTGTTTGAAAAAAAAAACCCAAAAAAAAAAAAATTCCCACAGTCCTAGAAGGAACAATGGTGATTTTCTAACTGCACTTAACCATGCTAGGATAAGAGGAAAACTTTCATCAACAAAAATCACTCTTCTTGTGAGGTACGCTGGAAATACTCTGTTTTAGATTAAGTATCTGGGAGGAGAATAAATGAATAGCTAGTACGGTTTTGTTGCAGTCACTGTGCAGTTACAGAAAGTATCACAGCTTCTTTCTCAAAACCAGAGTGCAAAGATATCTGTGAATGGCACATTCTGGACTGTTTTCAGCATGAAAACTAACATTTCTGGTTTGCAGAGTTTCCCCGGAGTGCAACAGCAAAGGAAGGGTCTATCCCAGACGGTTTTCCCATGTGCCCCCCACAATGCATTCCCACAGCCATCATTAGAGGGGAGCACATGTCATGGTCCTGATCTGGAAACCCCTGCACATCGAGGAGCAATGGTCATCATGACAGCTGGCCATGGTGGGCATGGCTTGTGCTGTGCTGCATGCGCTGTGTGGCCTCCAGGATGTGCTGTGCATGACACTCGGCCACAGGACAACCTTCACCAGCTCACAGTGACAGAGGAGCTTGCTGCTAGCTTCCACACGGTACCAGCAGCTACGCACCTGTGTGGCCTTGCCCTTAACTAGAAGTGCAGCAAGAAGTTCTCACGGCAACATCCTTTCTGTTTGATGGTAGAAATGATGCACAGAGTTGTTTTCTTGTAAGAAAATCATATAACAGCTCAAATGACTGAACTGTGGAACCTCTCCATGGATGGGGTCTGCATGGCACACTGTGCCCTCATCAGAGACCCCCTTAGTGCTGCACAGCTGGGGGTTCCCTGTATCTGAAGGCACACAGCAATTATCTCTACTATCCTCTCCTTTACAGTGCTAGCTCTGATAAACAGCACAAGTTATACTTCACAGCATCTGAATGCCTTTCTTACTGGGATAATAACAAAGCAGCACCTCCCGGTGCATAACAACGTGTCAGTCCACACAGCTTCGGCACGTTCCTTATAGGCACTCCAGGCTGCTGCAGTCCTGCCTAACTGCAGACTTGCCCCTGAGACCTCACTCAGAAATCAACTCTCCTCCTAGAAAGGTCTTCTTCCAAGCTGTGGCAAACCAAACTCTAAATTAATAGATAAAAATAATGTATTAAAAACAAGCATGAGTAATGTTTTTAGGGATTTAAAAAAATAATCTTTGGAAACCATGAGAAAGTTGCCCTGGCAACATTGTTTTCCATTCCTTTTTTGATCACTGTTTTCTTATGTGCCTATTTCTCTAGCTTACGTTTCTGACAGTAAACGATACACACAACAAATGCAGCTCTTGAAAGGGAAGAAAATCAGCATTCAGACAAATAAAGGTCTGTCTTCCCTCTCACACCATCAGGGTGGAATAGCCCCATCTATGATTAATACCACTGAATTACAAAAGCTAGTTTAAAATTTTTCAAAAACTTATTATTCAGAAAAAATATTTTGACTATCTTCTATAGGATGGATGACCTAGATTATGTGGGAGGGGCAAGCACTGCTCTTAGCCTTGTTTCAGCTGAATATGAGCCCTAAAAGGAACTATTACCTCCATGTAAATGCCAATTTTCATTAAGTATACAGAAAATAATGTAGCAGTTAGGAAGTAACTGGGATATAATTTAAGTTGACAGCTTTGAGATCTCTTCCCTTTGGTCAGATCTCATTGAATTTGGCAAATGGATTCAAGAGCTGTGAGCTTCCAAGTAGACAGGTGAACATGAAAAAAAAATTACATTGTGTCCTCTTGCTCCCCCCACCAGAAACTATGCTAAAATTGTAAAATAGTGTTTAGAAAGGCCAACAAACCCTCCCCCAGATCTATTGTACTTTCTGCATGTGTCATGAAAAAATGGTATTATCATACATAAAAGCAAAAATATATCTTAAATGTGACTAGAGTACTTCTCAAATTAAAAGCCAGTCTCTGCACAGTGCTGTTTTCTCCATTGCACCACATGGAGTGCACTGACTTCCATCTAATTCAAGATGAATATTTATGACCACAGCACTATATCATTACATTTAATGAGATGTTTTTGTTAAAAGTTCCATTTTTGTCTCCTTCTAAACAACTCTTTCGACTGTAGTTTTGTAATCCATTCACCCTGCAAGGCGAGGTGCAGAGAAACTGCAAGAGGACAGATCTCAGCATCACAAATGCTGAGTCCCTTCCACAACTTCAGCCAAACCACCTGGGCTTCACAATATGGAGGCAAGCTATTTGCACAAAGCTTATAACTTCTTGGATGCACTGTGCTAATATGTGACCTGGCAGCTGAAGTGTCTGCCAGATTCATATCTTTCCAAGTCAGGAGATGGACTGCTTTTAACAACTTCAACGCTTTATCCTTCTCCCCTTGATGTAGCCCACATCTAGGCATTTAAAAACATTTATTGCCCTCTGTAGTTACCTACCAAGAGGCACTGACAGTCTGTTGACATCATTTTGCTAAAATTAAATCCTCTAGATTTTCTGAGAAAGCATTTAAAATCTTAGTTATTGCTTAGAGATTAGCCAGACTGCCAAATATCCCAGGGTTTCATATATATAAGTGTCTACTTTATACAAAGTTTAAGGTGTTGAGTTTCTTTGCCTTGAAATTTTCCTATGCCTTCATGTGACCTTGCCTCAGGGAAATAAAAAGAAATGGAAAGTTAATTCAAAACAGTCTCAGTCAGCGCAGATATGTTCATTTCCCTGCTTCCTTTAGCATTGCCAGATCTGGCAAAGTTCTCCATAAGAGAAAATAGAGTCGTCACGGGATCTCATTTGTAATGTATGGCTCCAGACTTACTGTAGTAGTTATCAGGAGCAGATCATCTGACTGTTTCTGTCCAAAGACAGAAAGTTTATTCATTTCTTGTGATGGACTTGACTATTACAGCTGCAAGTTGCAGCCCTCAGGTGGGGATGGACTGCTGGAGGTCTCTAGCCACTCCCCACCTGATAGCAGCAATATCCTCTTGGATTACTTTGGTCCTACCCACTACTTAGTGGGAAATTCACCTCAGAAGTAAGCATAACCCACCCCCTCAGGTGAAACTCTGACAACACTAAGGCCAACAGAAGAGCAATTTGCCTTCAAGCAAGGCAGGTTTTTGCATATCACATGGCATGTCTGTGACAGGTCAAACTAACAAGACTGTGACCGGGCCTTGGTCAGACCAATAAAAAGGAAGAGACAGAGGGGCAATGGCCAGAGGGATGCAGGTCTAGGTGGACAAGAGCAGATCCAGAACATCATGAATAGGAGGGAAAAAGTGTGAAATGTGAGCTGTTAAGAAAAAAGTGATGCTGTACAAGAAATATACATGGAGCTTGATGCCTGGTTTCACAGCAGCATTGCTGTGCCTCGCTGCCTGATAATGCCCAAGAGCCACTAGCTTTGACAGCCTCTGAGACAGGACTTGCAACAACATATCACCCCCATTTTCCAGGCAATGCAGATGGTGATTGTTCTGGGAAATCTGTTGAACAATAGCCCTCCCAGAACTCATTTCTCCTACTGGGGTATGAATGTTCCTTTCCCAGGTGCCATTGGGCTGGTTAGTTGCAAGAAGACTTGTGAACACACTCGAGTTCTCTACCTTCCCACCCCTGCTGCTCAGATTAATTGGCACTTTTGGAGTTGTTCGCTGTGAGAGTTTTATTGTCCCTACTTCACTGTTAGCGTAGCCTTCCTCACACCTTCAAATTACAAATCAAAAGTCTTCCAGAATAGAGGGTATAAACATGTCTTGAGCAACAGTGGTGGTTTTGCTTTCAATTAACATTCTTCACTATCTGAAAGCTGGTAGGGAGTTTACAGAGTGTCTTTGGTCTCCTTGGAGTGAGTCCATGTGTTTTCTTTGCAAGATATCTGTGGATACTTCTGGTTGGCTTTGCAAAACTCAAGCAGATGTGAATGACTCAGAAGCTATTCAGCCTGCTGAGGAACCCTGTGGGTCACAAATGAAACAGGCATAGTGGGACATCAGAAGTGCCTAGCTGTGCACAGTCAAGTGTTAAGTGATTTGCACTGCAAAATTGGGGTTTCAGTTAAATGGTGTTTTGCAAAAAAGGTCTTTGTTTCCAGCTAAATTTATCAAGTCTTCATCCAAAGCCAAAGTCTAATATCTGAAAGCTAAATGCAGAGCCAAAAATTGGTAATAAAACATTAAGACTTGTTTTGGACAGGTTATACTGTGACTTCATATGACCTGAACCCCAAGAGGAAGGCAATTTGAATGGCTTATGCCCCCCAGGGTATAACAAATTGTGATGTTTTATACCTCCCAGCAGGTTTTTCTGATTGAGCAGGGCAGCCATTTCCACTTGTACCCACTCAACAATCTTATGTGAGAAAGCAGTATCCTATGTAGTGAGGATTTTTGTATATTCAAAGGCATCTACATGATCTACCATGCACTTCTTTCCACCTTCTTCCTCTGAAGCACATTTTTGATGTCTCTGAAGGTACAAGACACCTTTTCTGGTCCCATGCAACACAATCATCACGGCATTGCAAGACTCATTTTTTCCTTATCAGCAAATCAAGTCTATCATCTGCCTTGTGGAGACCCCTCCCCTTTGCATTTTTACCTCAGAATCTTTGGTGACTGCAATGTCAACAGCCTCAGAGAGGAGTTTAGAAAGGTGCTGACTGGCATCCAAGCATCTGCAGGATTGCAAAACCTGTGTGCTCACAAGCAGAACCAGAGTCTGAGGAGAGCTGAGCATTCATCCACTGCCATGGATGTCTCCAGAATTAACAGACGTGTTGGAGACTTTCCCATAGATGTTTCTGATCCTGTTTGCCTTCAGGGCTCATTAATTCGACTCCTTTAGGAATCAGATGACAACAGTTCTCAAAAGCACTGAAAAATCCCTGTGTATGAAGCACCCTTTTTCCATTTCTCCACTGTCCCCAGGAGCAAAATATTAAACAGAGGCTGTAGAAATGGGATTGGGCTGCTCACTCAAGGAACCAAAAGCCATAGTCATCTTAAGACTGCCCTTTACAAACTGGAAGTTGTCATGTGTCTCAGTCAGCTCAGATCTGCTTCCCCTGAAGTGTGAACACCCAATCCAATTAATTTCCCAGCTTGTGCAGCAAATGAAAACCCTAAATCAAGGCAAATGACTCTTAGCTGTTTGTATTGGATGTTTTTGCAACTTGATAGACCATAGCAAGAACTGGAGTGACTGCAGAATATATATAGAACAAAAAATTAGATTTTACATGATGGGATTTATTATTCAATTTAGGTTGAAAATTATTTATTAGTCATGCAGTCATTTAGTCACTTGCCCTCAGGAACTGGGACAACCTAGAGCCTCTTGAAAGTCACATGTACCTTTAGGTTAATTCCAGATGCTCTAATGTCAGTGTTGCTCACTCTGCTGTAAGAGCACCTTTCATTGTCCTTAACGGACAAATGCTGCTTCTCCTGCTAGGGGATATGGCAGTCACAGCATATGCAAATAGCATGTTGACACAAGAGACCTGGTTACTGGCTCATCAAGCAGGCCATTAGTGTAAAGGGGAAGGTGTTTTCTTGCGCCTGCTGCCTCCACAGCAGCATGGATTAGTCACAGCCCCTTCCACCTATTAGAACAGCAAAAAACCTAGGACATTAAGGCACAAGTTCCCATTGGATAGCACAACAGCTGCTGTAGATTAACCTCCAGGACAACATTTTCAACCTTTCTAGCAAAGCTGTTCAAATTTTGTACTTTCAAATACTTACAGCTCATTCTGTGAGAACAGGACAAAAAGAGGGAAAAGGCCTGACTCAATTGAAAAAATGTTTTATTTTGCAATGTTTGAAACATATCCAGCTTAAACAAAAATCCAGGATCAATCAGTAAGATTTATGTCTGTTTTAAACCAATATTGATGAAATTACTGACATTTTTCATTCACTGTCACAAAACTTACTTCAAATTTCACTGCGGAGCAACATCTAGTCTAGTCAATGATTTTAAACAATTGGACCCTAAAACTGCATGTGCAGAGTGTTTGGTTACACAGTTTGAGACTTTGAGCTAAATCTTATTGTCAATTTTGAGGCTGACCTTTATGAGTAGGAGTCTGAAATTCAACAGTTGCAGAAAAAGAAGAAAAACTTCTGGAGGAGACAACACTCACCACCTTATCCATAGTGGTGGCCAAGCATCACATAGTTCGGAAAAGCATTGCAAGCTGCACTTTAGCAGTCAGTGAAGAGGCAGAGGAGACATCTAATAGCTACATGAAGGGCAGTTGAGACACACTCTTGGAATATGATGCAACAGGGAGCAACAGTGGAAAGCTGCAGCCTAGCAGGTTCAGGCTGGGCATTCAGAGAAATGTCTTCCCCAGGATCTGGGTCACCAGAGAGGTTGGATGCGGAGAATCTCCACCACTGGAGGTTTTGTTGGTGAATTGTGACAAAGCTGCAGCCACCCTGATCTAGTGTTGGTGACAGGAGGTTAGATTACAGCTCTCCAGCAGTCCTTCCCACCAACACTGCTGGGAGTCTTTAGAGCATGGCAAAAATGCCTTTCCTTAGCACCCCACACACCACACAGCAATTTCAGCACATCCTGACTTACAGGATCTCTAGGTATACACTGAACAACATGAGGTAATCAGAGATGGCAAACTCAAGATAAACTGTTTTATTCAAAATAACACTATGGAAAAAATCAGTTCAAATAATAGAGGGCTGTTGCAAAGTTTCCAAAATTATTTTACACAATGAGATTTTGTGCTTCTTAAAGGCTTTTCTAAAAGAAGTCAATGCTTTGTTTAATTGGAAAAAGGAAACTTACAAAGTTCACCCTTAAATATTTTTAAAAGCTTTGTAAATGGATTATCTGAGCACAACAGGCATCATACTTTTGGTAAGTGCAGGATGATATAAGCCTCAGGGAACTTCTGAAGACAGTTCATTCAATAATTCATTCACTTCCCTCTAATACTGTGTTGAAGAAAAGTTAAACACTGGGTCTGCTTTAATAAGTGAATGAACACTCCAAATGTACTTTCCTCATAGGATTAATTCAATTTGCTATCTTCTTCAAAGTAACCTTTTACAAGGCAATATCAGGAAAAGGCTCTGGAGCAAAACACCATGCATGCACCACCAGATAACATATCACCAAACTAGTGCTAGTCCTTTCTGAAATACAGATACTGAGTTTGAAGTGCAAATATTACAGGTGGTGACACATTTTCATGTTTTGGCACAGCCTCTGAAGCTCTCTTCTAGACCCAGTCATTTGGAACAGGCAGCTTCTTACATAGGAGGGAAGCCTTTCAAAAAACTTTTACCGAGATTTTATTTTGGGAACTGCTTGAGTGATTCTAGGCAAAATACAAGAGAATGATGTTGGCTGCAGGAACTTGAGGACAGGATACTCCATTGTGTTAAGTTTGCAAGCCCCAGTAGAATCCCTTGAAGAAGACAACAGAGGGAGGGCAGGCAGGAAAGCATCCCTAGTCCCTGCTCTGGGAAATGGTGTGTGCACATAAAGGCTGGGGTAGGGTATATACAAATGACCTGCAAACTACCATAAAAAGATAAGACTGATACTTAGTAGGTAAAGTATTTCCAGAACAGCTCTCAGGAAGAGTGCCAAGAAAAACATCCACAACACAAACCTGATCTGAGCCCTTTGAAATGGCAGGAGGAAATAAGTAAACCAATCCAGATTATTCAGTAATTTAAAAGTCTTTTTTCCTTTACAGGGGACAAGCTCCAATTTTCAAACAAATTAGGGAAGTGTTCATTTTTCACAGGATGACATGGAATCTGAGTTTATTTGGGATTAGCTGTTTTGAAAAAGTTGTGGGTTTGGTCATTTAATGCCACTTCTCTTCAACTTCCTGAAGTGAGCAAGAAGCCACGCAGGAAAATAGAGGTGGCTGGTTTTCAGAGAAGGAGGAAACAGAATAAGTGTGAAGGGTCCAAGGATGGGGCAGAATGAATTGTTCCCTGATGTTTGGAGGCTGCTGCCTTTTCATTCTCTGCATGGCTTTGAGAGTTCAGACATGGCTCATCTTTTACTTCCACAGCCCAAACAGAGCATTTCCAACCTTACATAGCTGACCAGACTTCAGCCAGTGCCTTTTACTGCACTGCTGTCCTCTTTTAGTCCCCCAGAGATCACTTTTTGTCTGGTCTTAAGGTGTTTCAGAAGCATGGTCCCCTCCAAAGGCATCTGAGCCCTTTCCTGCACTTGAACATATTCAGAAAGAACTGATGATGTTTCAGGGTATATCCTGCCTTAAAATGAACTTACACATCTTGATTGTTAAGCTGGTATAAATATATCCTTAGGCCTGGAAATCTATCCAGCCAGGCTGCACTCTCATGCCTTTGCTCTCTACCTCCAAATGCTCTCCTGCTTACCACTTCCTGCATAGCCCTGTGGACTATGTAGGTGGCTTAAGATTGACTTCAGTGAATCCTCACTGCTTTTAATCCCTGGAGCACATCCTTTGTCTTTTGGTCCCATGTGAAACTTCTAACAATGCGTTGTATTTAGACACCATAACCTTACAACATTCCCCTTAAAAATAAGATTGGAAATGCTTAGACAAGCAAAAGTACTTCAATGTGCTGGAGAGCTCCTGCATCCGCTGAGGTAAGTCCATTAAAGGTCCTGATGACATCAGTGTCACCAAAAAACTACAATCTAGCTCAGCCTTTCCTTCCTGTAGACAGTCTTCCAACCTATGGAGGCTTTGGAAGGATTTAGAAGGGAAAAGGCTGAAAGAATAATAAAGCAGCACATTGTATGGCACATATCCTCTGAGATCTGCTCTCAGGCATTTTACAGATCCCTTGTACAACCTCCAACAGATATTAAGAACTACTAAGAAATATTTGTGGGACATTTATGAAGGAAGACTTTTGATGTCCAAATCAAACTTTATGTAAGTGGATGTTTATGAGTTCTTTTCTTTTCCTATGTTCGAAAGCCCAGAATTAATTCTCTTTTGGGGCCAATTTTGATTTAGGTTTGACAACTCAGTTATCAGATGTAACTCTGCTGACATACAGCTGAATAACATTTGCCATTAAGCTTGGAATATTCTTTGCTTGCAAGGTGCAGAGTGCTGCTGTTTTAATTCCAACCATGGATTTTGCAGTCCTTCGTGGTTGGAGTTCCAGATTCACTTTCACTGAAGAAGTGGAATTACATGCATCATATCCAAGTTTATGATTTCCCCAGCCTAGAACTGAGCTGAACCTGGATATCTGAGACAGCTCCTGGTCTTCTGCTTCACTCCTTCCACTATCCAAGACAACCAAAGGCCATGAAATAGGTTTTAGGAAAAAAAGTCGATCCTAGCTTGAGAAGTTATCAAGGAAAATTTGCAGAACCATTGACTAACTCAGCTTCAAGAGTCCCTAGTTCAATGCTTTGCGCAAAGCAGGGCAACTTCAAACCAGATCAGGTTGATCATGCCCTTATCCAATCAAGTTTTGAAAATACCCAATTATTATTTTTTTTCCTCTCTTCCTGCTTTTCCCCCTTGTTTTGTCTGAATGCAGCAATTTCTCAGTCAATTCCTCACTAATACAGTGCAAGTAAGCAGAACAGGCAGTTAGAGGGTTCTTGTAATTCACAGCCATCTTACTGACCCTGTAAAAATTGCTGATTCATTTGTAATTAGTCACATAGTGCTCTCATTTCTCAATTTTTAAGACTGTTTAAAATTATCAAAATGGGTGTTAAGAAAAAAATGTCCAACCCAGTTTTCAGTAAAGTAATGGCAATATTCCAATATAATTCAATATGTGTCAGATGGGTTTCCAACACCAGAAAGCCAACACACGTTAAAGAAATTCCTTAATAATTATTTCAATGCCGCAGATTTTTTGCAGTGGACTGAGGAAGCTCCAGGAAGTTTCAGCATCAGGCTCCATCACATCACTCTGGTGAAAAGACACTCTTTTCCTATTTGTAGTGTCTGTCCTTTCTAACACCTGAACTCAGAGAGGTGTTAGAAAGGACAATAGATTCCAGCACAGTTTGCTTTGCTGAGTTTGGCATACCATTAATGAAAAACACCACCATTAAAATAAATGAAATGTTTTACCGACAAAAGCAAGAAATCTGATCATTAAGGCCACATTCTCCTGACTCAGTCTGCAGTGCCAAATCCCAAATACACTGTCCTACTGTGACTTTCTCTTTTTATCCCACAGGGAAGAGATAGAGTTTTCTGGTCTGAATTAAAAAAAAGTGTAGCTTTAGCATGAATGGATATGATTTAGCTTCTTCTCCTTTAGCATTAGTCCCTACACAGGAATTATAGCCATACTCAGACATTCAGTGATCAGTTGTAATCACAGAAAAGGAAACTATGGACACAATGAATGATGATTCAGCAATTGTGATGGATGGTCCTAGAAACCTGGATGCATCAGGAAAGACAGCCTGTGTGAAGTGGTCCTCGCCCTTGCTAGCTAGAGGTACCATCACCAGAAGACAGTGGGTTCCTTCTTCCAGCAGGCTAAAGATCCTTCTGCCAACAGAAAACTAGAAACTGATGCTGCCTTTTTTTGTGCGGTTTTTTTGTCCCCTGGCAGTTATAGTGAGTACAGTCAGAGCAATGGACAAATCTACAGTGTTTGGTGCCTTCAAAACCACCTGGCATGTCTTGTTGGAGTCAGACAGATCTGTTGTGAGCCTAGTATCTCGTAACAGGATAAATTTTGGTGGCCCACACTGCATCACTTTTTCCTGAGGTACACATGGTTTTCCTAAGAATTTAAAATAAAAGGAGTACTCTTATTTCCTGAGTATGCCTCTGTCCTCTCAATCACTGATTCATGCTAATTCAAATCCTGTAGCTCCAAACATATCCAGATGCATTAAGGAGATGGAAATCATATGAAATCTTCTTTCAGTGATTTGGATAAAGGTATAATAATACATACTAGCAAGAAAAATCTAGTAAGGTTACTAAAGGGCATAGACCTAGTAAATACTGCAGCTATCTCACTAAAGCTGTATGCTTGTTCAGAGACAGAAGCATGACAAAGCATCCGGTTAAATATAGTATTTGAGAGAGAAATATCTTAGCGTGACAAGAGTAAGAAATCCATGCCAGCAAAATACAGTCATTAAACCATACACGCGCACTGATAGGGGCAGGACACATAGGATCTTCCACCTCACACTGAGCTTTTCACCGGTCAATGGAAGGAAAACCTCCTTTGCTGAAGAAAAAACATGGTTTCTGTCTTCCACTGGCAACCCACAGCACCTTGCCCGCCAAGCACTGAGTTTCCCTCCAGCAGAGGGGAGTGCAGCCTGTACAGCAGGAGCTGTCAGAAACTCCAGGAGAAGGGAAGAGCTTGACATTTTCACCAACTCGGTAATGATGATTTCATCTTGCGAAAATATCAGTAAAAAACACCACATTCCTTCTCATGTAACTCAGCACTGCAGGAAAAGCAGCCTGAGGTTAGCAAACTTTCAGAGGTAATGAAGTTTGGAAAGAAGCTGGTGATAAATGAGAAAGTTGCTACATATCAGTTCCCTGCTTATAAAGATTTACAAAGAACTGGTCACGTATTTCTCTTCTGCACTGGTTGTACATAGCACCAGGTGAATACTTGGAAAATGTGTTTGCAAACTCGTTTGCTGGGTCAGACCCCACAGTTCAGTCTAACTCTGCCCGTTTTGCTTTTCTGTAGTGTCTCTATCTGCTCTCTACTCTTTTGCTCACACAAATTTTTAGTTAGAAGGTTTTATCTGTGTGCCCATAATGGATTCACATTTTCCTCTTGATACTCCTAAGTGTGTTCCAGAACATTTTCACTTCCTCTAAAAAGATACTAGACAGCAAAATATACTTTAACTTCCAGCTTTTGGTATAAGCAGGTAAGCACATCTGCCACAGTAGAGCCTTCTGAGAGAGTAATAATCCACATCAGTGTGGTTGAGGTCACTGCTAAAAGTTTTGCAGAACAAAAGCCAGACAAAACTGAGCGAGCCAGGCACAAAGACACACACTTGCATGATTTTTCTTGCAATTCTCATTTCAAAAATCAATTTTCAAAATGCATTTGCTTTAGTATTGAGCTATATTGTCTTATTATTGCTCTTTCAAGATCACGTTTGTCCATATCAATCACCACAATTGCTGTACTGTAAAGAAATTCTAATAGAATTATGTCTGCAAAGATTTCACAATTTCAGTGCTAGAAAGAGCCTAGACCATTAACAAAGTGTAAGAGCAGTCTAAAATGCAAATGTGTCTGGGAGTAATCGCTTTTGCCCTTGGGTACATTTCATCCGTTAACTCCAAAGGGGAACTGGGGAATCTTTTCCTCTGTATCAGTGAGACTGGGCTCTTGTTTAAAGTCTCTTTTCTACCTACCACAGAGCATCATGCTTCGGTCCTGCCTTGTCCATTTCCTGACCTGGGCTCAGCTCTCTGCTTCACAAGGCTCTATACAGACTGAGTAAATCAGTTTGTTCCCAAGGGAATGCAGTGTCAGCAGATTTAAACACCAGCTGTGGTAACTTTAGTTTCATTTTACTCTAGAGGACTGGCATCTGATCCAGTGCATAAACATGTTTGCCAGACTTGTTCATGGATGAGGGTAAGAGGAATTGACAACTCTCATAAGAAATATATGTCAGAAAAGCAAGGATGTTATTAATATGGAAAAGGTAGTAAAAGTAATAAGCCGTATGGAACAGCTACCAGACAGAAATCAGAGTTCATCAACAGAAAAGCAGAAACAGCACAATTTGTTCCTCTGTCTCCAGGTGCAGGACTTGATAATAAATTATTGCACCATGAAGATATGAGATATTTAGATATTCTAAAAGTGTTTAAACTTTCCTATATCTAGAGCATATTTTAAGTTAAATTTCTAACACAGCTTATGGAAAGAGGTGCTATGACACTTGGCGTCTCTCCCAGTTCAAAGTACAGCTTTAAAAGTCCCTAGAAATTTATCTGCAAGTCTGTCCATCACTAAGTCACCACCTCCTGTATGTATTAGATGGATTGGTTGGGGGGGGGTTTAATAAAATATTTCTTTTTTCCACAGGATTTTTGTCTTGTTCAGACCAGACAGATGAAAATCTCTCATCTAGCTTAAAATTCAACATTCTGTGTCATTCACAATTTTAGATGCTACTTATCACACAGCACAAAGCCTACTTTGCAGGCACGTTTGCTTGTTTCCCCAGCTCTAGAGCTTGTCACTGCAGTCCTTCACCACACAAATGCACCTTTTTTTTTCCCCACACCACTACTAACCAAGGTTACTACTACTCTCATCTTATCAAATGGAAGCTATGATAGGGATTTGGCTCCAGAAAATAAAACAGGGATTCCCGATCAGGTTCAGGGGAGAAAAAACACATTTGAAGTGGCACGAGCTCATCTACCCTCACCTCCACATGGCTGGTCTTCTCTTATTTGATGTCTGTCTGTGATACTTTGATTGAGTCTCTTTTCTCAAGCCACCCTAGCCTCTCTCCCAACTAGCCTGGGTAACCCAGTCCCTTCCTCTACCCATATGACCTTTTCACAGCTCCCTCTCCTCACCTTTATCTCAAAGCTAGACCCTTCCTTTGCTTCCCACCCAAGATCCTCTCCCCATCATTTCCCAGCCTATCCTCCCCAACTTTGTGAAGTACAAAGTCTCCCTTTCTCTGGGGCTCTGCCAGGACTTTGTTACCCCTACCACCAGTGTCCATGCTCACGTTCAGTACGAGGACATGCTACCTACCACCCTAACCAACCACTGCTGTATCTGTCTTAGTTACGGTTTTGTTTCTCAGTAACCAGTACACAAGCATACAGGAGGAAAGGGGGCAGTAAATAAAGACCCAGAGCACATACCGGGTCTGTGGCATACCCTTAGCAGTCCTGGTCTTCCTCTTTCTCACAGAACCAAGTCTACACATCTCCTACCCTCCCTGGGATTGTCTTCCATATCCTGGGCCCCAGGCTCATTGCCTTCCCAGCAGCCCTGCTTATGGAAGCCAGGAATGGGAGAGGTAACTACAGACGTGGGGCAGGTGACTACAGACGGTAACAGAGCTGCCAAACGGCCCTGCCTGCACTACAAAGAGCAGCTCATTGCCAGGCCAGGCTTGGACAAGCCATCACCACTGTCTGTCTTGTTTCAGAAACAGGGATGAACTCCTCCCTGATAGAGCAATGCTGTGCTATATGGAGACCAGTGAATACAATCACACATCCAAAAGGTGATAGATAGCCCGTGGAAACTCAGACCAAATTCCTTAAACCACAAACAGTCAGGGACAGCCTTACAGCAGAAAACACTAAGCAATCTGATTTCTACTGCTGTTGATCCAAGGGATTAAAAGGGCAATTGCTTCCCTCAGAGGTACACAAGTCCTGATCTTTCGAAAGCCCTCCCCCAAACTTGGCTTCTCCCAGACTGGAGAAGTTGTTGGAGTCCACAGTTGCGAACTCATCCTTCTTTTTGAGGCAGCTGATGCTGGACACTGAATGATACAGCAACTCCTATGTGGTTCACTTGTAAGCTCATGAGCCAGCTCCATCCTTCTCCCAATTTCTTCTTTAAATAGATAGATAACTCATTTGATCTCTGTACACACTCCTGGCTTATCTGCCACCCACCATGAAGAGCAGGGACAGTCTGAGAGGCATCCCCAACATATCCACCTGACGCTGAGCCATGGGAGTTTAGCTTGCACTGAGAAATAACAGCTTTTAAAACTTCAGGATGAAGACTAGTAGATATACAAGAGGCAAAGTTGCCCATGTCAGGCAAAGGGGTAAAATAAAAGAGCTAAGTTTTTTCTCCTTTCCACCAAATTTGCAGACAGCAAATGCTCACCAGATTTGCTTTGCAAGTGAAGCACTTCATAAAACACATCAAAGCACTTCCTGTGTCTCAGTAATAGTATGGATCATTTCTGAGTAACACATCCCATAGAGAGAGCTCTTTGCAGGGGCTGCACCAGCCAAAACAGGATTAGCAAGTGGTAGAAATAAAAAGAAATTTTCACACTTTCACTCTAGCAGTGAAAGCAATCTCTGCTAGAGTAACTCACAACGTGCAAAGTGCTTTCACTCTGGAAGATACCCAAGGCTCAGGAAAAAATATGCACGATGAGATCCCACGCCACCAAAATGCCACTACTTTTGAGGACAAGCATTGAAACTGTTAAATCACATTTCACATTCTTGTTCCAAGTCATTCAGGGGCACATGCAAAATGGTGACTGCAAGACACCTTATACTTGGGCTCTTGAGATTATGTAGAACAAAATAAACTTTATTGTCTCAAATATACTGCAAATATTTGACTGTCACCTGTCCCTGTATGCTACATTGTCATTATCCTTAGGAGAAATTAAAATGGAGAGTCCAATAAAAACAGGGTTCCAACATGCTTATTTCTGTAAATTCATAGTGACACAGCCCCTGTCTGAACAGCCTGAAAACTCAGTGGCAGGAAGGAAAATACACAGGGAGAAAAGTTATTCTTTCAGCAGGTATACAGACCAGACATAGTCATTATGTGTCTGTCTGCACTTTGTGTGATCACATGCTATCAGAGACAAATTCTAGGGGATACACCACACGGACACCTCTTCCTTGCCATATTTGCCCAGCATCTTAGCTCACAATGTAGGCCATAGTAGCTATTATCGTGTTAAACAACCTTTCACAGAGCAACTCTGGAAGAGTTTTCTAATTTCATTTTTTTTAAGCTTTGTCTCATTTAGATTTTTAGTCTGTTCAACATCTTCTGGTAGGGAGCTCCACAGCTTCTATATGCAATGAAGGATCCATGCAAAAGGATCCTTCCTTCAGACTTTTAATATTGATTTAAAAAAAAAAAAATCTTTGAACATTTTTCAGTTATGAGAAGCAACATCTACTGCTTCGCTACTCTCACTCTTATTCATGAACATAGAGGATTTGATCACAGCCCTTTTAGTTGTTTTCTTTCCAGTCATATTTAAACTCTTTATAAAGAGTATTCACCCATACCTTTGTTCCCAGATCCTGTCCCTTCATTGTTCCCATGATGTTGTCTGAGACAGAGTGCACAAAGTTTCATGCCATGTGCAAGTCTGAGGCACATGTGGGGATTTATACAGCCAGATAACAATGTTGTCTGTTTTTCTCTGGATATCTTTCCTCATAATTACACACATCCCATTTGCCTTTTTGACCATGTTGAGCTGTGAATTGATGTTTTCAGAGCACTATACACAATGTCTCACAAATTCTCAGATTCTCTTTGTAAATGGTACATAATAATTTAGAGACAAACAGCACATAAGTGTATTGAATGCTCCCTCACACACAAAGACATCATTTTTCAGTTAAATAAAGTGAATTTTATTTGCAAGATCACTCTGCAACTCCTCAGCCATTTTGGAACCATTCAGAACATGTCTGTAACAGAAGCAAGGTGGCCACATTCTCCTAGATACCTTTCAAAGACATGCAGGAGATTCCACAGGCAATTTCTCCCCATGGAGAAAATAAGCATTTATTCCTCCTCTACCTTTTAAAACAGTCATTAATATGCTTTCCTTCTAGCTTCATCACAACTCCATTTCTTACTGCCATGTCCCCACTAATTCTGTTCTTTATTATGATTTCTTACTAATGTGCCTAGTAGATCTAGTACCCTGCAACACCCAGTGCCACCACCAAGTTTGCAGAACATTTCTGAGCTAGACTGCGAACTGCAGTCTTCAGAGATTTATTCACCAGCCTAATGTAACTCCATCTAATTTTCCTCCCTCTTTACCAGAGAGCAGGGATGTAAATTTAACAACCTGCCAATCATCAAGATCTTTCAGAACATTGCTAGTGTTACTAGTGTCTTTATTCCAATTTCCTTTTTAGGTAGGACATGAAAAATGTCATTGGTTTCATCAATGAAAGCTTCTGTCTCCTAGTGTCTGCCCTTCCTCACCCACACAAATAAGGGAAAGTTTTAAAAAATTCTCAAAAAGTCAAAGTTCTTCATTAAGGGCGGGGGGGGGGGGGGGAGGGCGGAGAATCATACCATAGAAGTTAACAAGGGAACAGCGAATGAAAGTGGCTACACTGGAGAACATATGTTCGTTCTGTAGAGACACTCCAGCTGACGCCAACAGCACACCGGCTGCTCCCATCCTTGTCATAGCACCAGTTGACTCATTTCCAGGCAGATAGCAAGCTTTTGCAGGATCACACTGCAGTTTAGCTCTGCAATGGAGTTGAAATTATTGAGAATCTGTCACTGCTTCCAGATATACTGGAAGCACAGACATAAAATTGCTTGGATGTTTTTAAACCAGAATCCTTACACTTCTGGCAACCTTAAGAGCGTATACCACTAAGAATAAATATATGGGCTTGAAAAGACAAGTTTAATCCAGAAGACCTAGCTACACTTTAAGCTAAGGCTAGAGTTTAGCTGAAAGCATAATTCCATTCCAAAAGTGTAGGGTTTTATGCAGATTTTTTAATTGTCTTGCTAAATCCATATCTGAAGATATCACATCTTCTCATCTGAACTGGCAAACTTAGTGCTGTAGAAGAAAACATGCTATGTGGTCACTCAGGTTTCCAGGAGGACTAACCTGTGGTCATAAACATGGCACTGAATCAGAAGTCTCACTGAGAGATGGCTCGTCATCAGATACATGTCACAATGGGCTGCAACTGGATCTCCTGCAGTTTTTGCAATGTACAGGTAGCCATAAATGCTAGAAACGGATAGACTCAGGAACCACATGCACTTTGATACAATACACATGACACAGTATTTGTCATGTGCTTATAAGCCTGCCTCAGCCAGCTCCTTCCAGCTGTGAGTTGTATCCAACTCTTTGGAGAGAATGAGGACTTTCGTGCCATTTTGCAGGCATTATCCCATTGTCCTTGCCATAGGAGGGAGGGGAAAATAATGCCTCTTACTGCTGTCCGCACTTTCCCTCCCAAAATACAGCTGTCTAAAGCCCTCCTCAGGCAGACACTCAGCATGGAAAATTTTAGACCCAGAGGTGAATGTCTCAGAAAAGTTATAGGGAAAGGAAAACAAAAGGTATTGAATAGTGGTTTGTGACCTCAGTGCCAGCAGTTGCTACTAGAGCCCAGAGCAGGGATTGATTGTGACAGCTTGAAGGCAATCTTCCTTACACCACTCACAAAGATTGATCAAAGACCTCGGAAATTTTGGTTTATAGATCACATATTCCTAACAAGCATGTATTTATTATTATACATCAGAAAGCATCCATACAGATGACACATTGCTAAACTAGAGCTGTCGGATATTTATTTTTGCAGTCACTGGAAGTAATGTTATTAAACTATCCAAAAGCAGCCTTCAAAATCAAGAAAAATAAATTCCAAATTAGTTTAAATGAATGAATTCATAATAAACACAGCTAAAGTATCAAGTGATCAATCTCTGTCCCCACTGCCTTCCAATCCTAAATATTAAACTAGCAGAAGACAAAACACAGTGCAAAAATTAGGATGTCTGTCATGGGTAAATCTGGAGCCAGCCCACTGGCATGAAAGAAATGCTAGGCTCTGTGTCTCTGTCCTGGGCCTGCTGGTGGGTAAGACACAGTCATCAGTTCCAGAAAACTTTCCCTATCAAACTTTTGGATCTTGGAAATACAGAGAATCACAGAATAATTGAGGTGGGAAGTGATAGTGGTCAGGCTTGGATGAGGACCATGTCCAGGTGAGCTTTGAGCATGGAGATCCTACAGCCTCTCTGGGCTTCCATGTCTATCTTTGACTGCCCCCATGGAGAAAAAAGATCTCCTAGCATATCTCCTCTGGCTGCTGGCATCATCCTGGTTTTTATGCCTCGAAGAAAGAATGGGGTTGTTCAAGGCAGTGCTGATATGGTGAAGGCCAGTGCTATACCTCACATGGTGAGGGTCTTCTGGGTATCATCATTACTGATTAGCAGTAGTGGAAAGATGACAGTTGTCTCAGATGCCTGAGTTACTCCTGAAACGTCCTCTCTTGAGCAACATCTTCCCACCCACAAATGCATGGTTCATAGCAGGTGGGGGGAGCCCCTTCTTCACCCAGGGCCAGGAAGGTCTTTCACTTCTGAGGGCCCAGAGGCCACCATTAAATCAACTGACAAAAAAAGAAGTGGCTGGGGCATGTTTCTGGCAGTACAAAAGGAAGCAGCAGGCAAAATCAAGTCCCTTCTTCCCCTTTCTGCCCTCCAGCTGAGCATGAAGCAAACATTTAATTTTGGGCAGATAGTCTTGAGGAAGGGAAAAAATTAGGAAAAGTAATCATTGATCAGATATGCTGTGTAGGACTCCTGCTCTGTCAGCCTGGATCTTGCTTTCAGAACCCTGACAACACGCAGGAAATTATTAACGATTACCTAGTAATCATATTAATTGCATATTAAATCTGTCCTGTGTTGTATGAACTACATCAACAATATTAAGTGGTACTGTGTGAAGTGTAAGCAGTAATACCCAGCAGTAAGAAATTCTGTTTTCTTCTATGCTTTCCTCATTCTTTCCAGAGAGGTCATAAAGCAGGAAGCCACTTACAGAGGCTGAAGCAACTCTTACTTCTCCTGAGCAGGGGGAGGAAAACAAAGGCTGGGGCTGCTCCAGAGCTGTGCACTTGCAGCTTTATGGCCACAGCATTGGCAGTGTGAGCCACATCATGGGAAGTGATACTTTTAGGCTTTGTATTTCAGTTTTGTAGGCCATGAAATGCTTCTGAAATGCTTCATCCTTGACAGGTTTATGGGCAAATAGATATCTTCCTTTAATATTTAGTCACATTCATGCACAAAATATCCGATTCTAGTCATAGTAACACTGACATTGCACCCTTGCATCACTCTCTGGTTTTGAGTATTTATCTACTCCATTTTGTACTATTTCTACAGGGGGGTGCAAAACCCTGTGCTTTTCAATCCCCCATAGCTGTAGCTGCTGCCTCCAGCAAGGGTTACACACATCCAGGAGAGATGAGAGCCTGAAGCATAGAGCTGCCAGAGGGAAAACAGACAATCCCTTCCACTGTGAGACCTATGCAACCTCAAAAAGGAAAGCATTGATAAGCGATTTCATTTTTGCCCTTTGTCTTCAAACATGTGCATGGTCTCATTGGACTCAGTCACACGCTGCAAGTCACCAGCATGCCAGATTGGGACATTTATTTGACTGATATAAAAGGTAGATGAACAAAGCTGGAAGGATGTCTCCCACTACCCATCCCTGAATGGAGTGGGGCATGAGGCTGCTGGGATGTGTGATGAAGGGTCAGCAGAGCAGTAAGCAGGCCAGAGAGTTCAAGCGGATGAGGAGCTGGACTGTGTGGCATGCACAATGTGGCTTCCTTTCTATAGTGAGACACATGCCTACAAAGAGCTGAGAAACACTGGGCACTGTGAACAGAGAGGGACAGGCACATCTGAGAGGCTGTCAGAGATGGAAGAAGGGCTCAGGCTGCCTTAGGAAAAGCCTTTCCTCCACTAAGGAGTTAATAGCATGCATCTCTCATGGTGGTAAGAGATCGGATAGCAAGGTCAATGGTGTATGTCCACATGGCATCTTTTGTCTCAAGGGCATTCAGGTGTCACCCTGAGACTTCTTTCCCTACTCTGCAGGTGGGACATTGTCACAGAGAGCCTTGGTACATCTATGGACCATACAAGGTTGACAACACCAGGGAGAAACCTTAAATCTCTTCAACGTGCAGCAGGGTCTGGAATGAGGGGCTCTGCAGCAAGCAGTGGGCAGCTGCCAGTTCTTCCAGCACAAGCATGGGATGGGTTTTCTGTTTCTGGACTGTCATTTCTCTGGAATCTAAAGCTGCTTGATGCAAGTGTCTGCCTAGATGACAGCATAAGAGGGAGACCACTGACACACTGAGGAAAGTACCATTGGGAAAATATGAGGTGTGAGGAACACCTTTGCTGGGGCTCACACAGAGGTGCCAGCTCCTCTGACTGAGAGCATGCCTGGCTTTGTCAAGCTAGCATGGAGCTAGTGGATAACAGTGGCTATGGATCAAAATGCATTTTCCCAGTGAAAGCAATTTTGTTGAATTTAGACTCTTTAATTTTAGCAATACTCATCAGTGTCTCTTCATCCTGGTTACAATGTTCATCTCCAAAAGCACTGTTTCCACAGAAGTGCTGATTAATGTTATCACACCAACAAGCTGATGAACACAAACGAAAATACTCTGGAGAAAAAGTTGTCAAAATCCCATCACCCTGACATGACTGCAGAAACAAGGGAGCCCCTGAGCCACACTCTCTTCCCACAGGATGGAAAGCTCCTTCCTAATCCCAGAGGGCTAAAAATGACCTCTGGGATTCCCAGAACAACAGACACCTTCTGGCAAAATGCTGTGATGAAGCTTTCTTCAGATAAAATACCACTTTTATCCTGGCAACTCCCCTGGCCTGTGTGGATCTGGTCATGGTTTCATGGCAGAGAAAGAAACCAAAAGGTGGGGTCTCTTGTCTATTCAGGACAAAGGAGTCCTGAGCCATAAGCAAAGTGAAAAGAAATTTCTGAAATTTGCAATATTCAGCTATTACGGGTTCCAAAATCCCCTCTGGCTGCAGAATAACTGGCAGAACTGTGCTAGCGACATTCGGTCATGGCTGGACAAAACCTGCCCTTGGCTGCCTGCTCCTAGGTGGTTTGCTGTGATTGGAAGTGTGCAACTCCATTCTTTCTGCCTCTCTCTTCCCTTCATCCAACATAAGACTATGAACATCTTGAAACCTTCAACTGTTGCATTGCTACAGTTCTGTCATGTTTGTTCATGTTTTCTGGGACAGATTAATGTTTGTTTGTCATAGCAGTTGTTGCATGTGCCACCTGCTTCACTGTTGAAAAAAAGAATTGCTTTTCCTAACTGCATTATAGCCATACCTAGAAACCCAACAGAATAAGAACTTTCTGTTCTAAGTCCCTCCATGCCTCCAATAATGGACAGAATTTGCCCTCTAGATCCAAAGAGACAGAATAATGGAAACAAAGCCTTATCATTTCTAGTTTGCATAGAAATGAACCAGAACAGAGAAAGGGCAAATGTGATACTCATCTGCTTGTAAACCAAGCTTCCAGTTGCTAATGCACCTGGCCCAGGCATCTGTGGAGCAATGGGTTGGTTTTCATAGAAAACAGTCAGCACCACCATAGAGTAATCCTCTCCCCGCACTGCTCTTGTGTGCTGGCTGTATAAAGCAACTGCATAAAGCAACTGCCCTCTGCTTTGCAGGACTTGCAAAGACCTGAGGCGATAAGCAAGGCCAGGTTTGTAGGCAGAGGCAGTGAGTTGGACTAAGTTAGCAATGCAGCAGGAAAAACCATGCAAAAGAGAACTTTCCACTTCCACATCAAGTGCAGGCTGAGAATTATTTTTTTAATTACTCGGACTCATGCAATTTGAGAGAACAGGGCGGTGTTTGGGCAACAGACAGGAGTATCAGAGCGGAAGGAGATGAAGAAGTGGCTTAGACCCCAGAGGTGATTAGGGAAGAAAAGAAAGTGTGGTGATTCTCTCTGGACCACTGAAGAGAAACTGGAGAAAATTCCTATGCATTGTATAAAACAGCACATGTTGTTTTCCAGGATTCACTGCAGATATGAATTTTTGCTCCCAGGCTTATCTTTTGATGACATGTTTGGAGATGTCCCTTGATGATCAGAAACAAAGGGTATATTTTATGCAGAATGATCCCTCACTCATAACCAAGTGTGCTATCCTTTACAGATTGTTTGTCTCTGTGCTATTGTACAGGTTTCTTGGCTTCCCTCGCATAGTTTCCGTGGTGCGTTGGGTGCATTTGAAGCATATTGTGTTACATGAAGCAGCTCATTTTAACGTCACATGGATTGTGCCATCGCTTCCCTGCCCTCTACTTCAGGCACACAGCACCTATGTGATAAGTATGAGAGATGTGACTGCCACAGTGAACTCTGTGCAGACTCATATGGCTTTTGTCAAGCAAGTGAGAGTATCATCAGACCCCCATCAGTATTGGGCCTGATCCTGATCAGGTGTAAAGTGTTGCAGCCACTCACACCGGGATGTTTCCAGGAAAACAAATAAATCAAGAAAAAAAGGCAGTAGGGTTTTTTCTTCTTTCTTGGCAACTAGTAGTTCATTTTTTTTCTAGCTGTCGTTTTCAAGTTTTAGATGACAACCCAAATATTTTCACTGAAAACAAAACTTTCAGGGAAACCCTCTGTCTCTCTTACTTCATTTCTAAAAGCAAAACTTTCCTTCAAGAAAATTGCAACCAGCATTAAGACACTGCCTAGATGCTCTGCTTGATTCTGCTGGCTGGGAATCTGGCCTGTTGAGACCTGAGGTTTCTAGCAGAGAATTTCAAAATTGTCATCTCTCTGATGTTTTAAATAAATGTAGGCAGATGTCTGAGCCATACACGTACCCTAGCCAAAACATTGTTCATTCCAAGTGGATTTGCTCCATTATAAATTGCCTACAAATAATTTTAAAAGCAACAGTGTTTCTTAAATTATCTTATCACGCTCTTTAAATATTGAAATGCATCAAATATTAATGCTTGGCAACTCAGGGTATCCTTAGTCCTGGTTACTGCAGTATTCTGATCAGCATTAGAACCATGTTCTGCCAGCCCTGGGATCTGAAGAGGTGGTACTAGCTAAAGGAAGGGTCATGTCCACTGCCCCCATGGGTGCTCCATTCCAGGGGTGTTCTTTGCAGGAGGGAAATGTGGAAGTGCAAAGAGCTAGGACAGTTTCAGCAGGAGTGGAGCAAAGGAGTTAGCAGGCACAAGCAGAGCCAGGAGCAAACATACAAAGATGCATGCACCAGCTAAGCATGCTGCTGTTTGCATGTGCTGTCTCCAACTCCTGCAGTGCAGGTCCAGGCTGAGCTGATAACAGCAGACTCCTCCAATCACCGCCACAGAAGCCCAGTGCTCCTGGGCTTTTCCATTCCAGTCTGTCCATAGAGCCCTCGAGTGTCTCAAATTGCATGCATACTGGAGCCTATGTGGCTGTTTCTGAACCTAGGAATATCCCAGGGATCAGGCTGCTGTGATCCTCACCTCCTCAGCCTAAGAGGCAGGTCTGTCAGAATGCAGGAAATAGTGAGATGAAAAAAAGCACTGCAAGCAGATTTTACATGTCAGGTATGGAGAAGTTACACCTGTAGAAAACTGAGTCCAAATGAACACAGCTAGTATCAGGTCTTCTCTTCCAGGAGAAATCCCAGAAGAAAATTCAAGTCTTCTCTTCTGGAAGCCAAGGAGAAGGTCTGATTTAGCTGACTGAAGTATCTAATTTGGAAATTTTGATATGCCATTTTGCATGCATGTTCCCAGGCTGGTCTCCAGTGAAAGGGAGCTGGGGAGATGAGGCAGGGTCCCTGACTTCTATATTTACCACTACCATACCAGGAACCAGGAATTTTCAGGACTTGTCCACCAGCATGTTGTCTGCATGGCAGATTTCCCCAAACTTCCCCAATCCCTAGTGCTGCCACAGGGCTTGCAGCCAGGCAGATAAATTGGCAGGGGATCAGCAAGAGGGTTTTGATGGATTCCCTCTTTCCTTACTCCCACCCCACCTCAGCCCACCATGTGGTATTGGAGATTCAGCAAAATCAACATGTTCTTCTGGAACATTTCAACTTTGACTAATCAGGAGAGTTTCTGACAGAAAAATGTTCCACTGGAAAATTTCTGAGCAGCACTAATTAGCATTTTTTCTATTAGCTTTGTCCTGAAGGCACAGTAATTCATGCCTCGGTGAAATAAACAATCACTTAATGATCACTAAGAATTGGACACTCCCCAGGTTTGAGGCGTATTTGCTTACCCTAAACAGAAAAAATTCACTTGCAAAGCTTTACATACTTAATACAAGGAAAGAATGGCTGCCTGACTTTCTTGTGCTTTACCTGGGCACAGGCCCAACTGCATTTTAATCACTTTGCTTTAAAAAAAGGGGGGGGAAAGTGGATTTTCACTTGCAATGCAGTAAGGTTCAAGCAACATTGGAGACAAGCCATGTATGTGGAATGAGAGATGGGCCACGCTCAAAGAGTGTGTAAGATAGTCACAAAAAACAACAGGAAGATAGAAAATTACACAGGTGCCCTAGGAGTTCAGATTTCCTTGCTATTCCTCTGCCATAAACTGAGCCTAAACTGAGTTTCTCACTGAATCACAGGATAGTTTAGGTTGTGAAGGACCTCTGGAGGTCCAGCCCCTGCTGAAAGCTGGGCTGACTTCCACATTAGATCAGGTTGCTCAGAGCTGTGTCCAGCTTTCATAGCACGTAATGCTACATAAATGCACCTGAGCAGCACACCTCAACGTGTTGAAGATGTCAGCTGCAGCCTGCCCCTCCACCCTTTCTCCCCAGCAAGCCTTTATTTTGGAATCTTGTAGAAGCCAAATGCAGAATAACAAGTCCCTGGCGGTCTTTGGGAAACGGCTGTGAATGCTGGGCATATGGTGCAGCTTTTGCTGCAGTGAGAACACAGCTCCAGGGTCTCCCAGGAAAGCAGGCAGCTATATTTAAATCACTCTTGTGAAATTCACATTGATATTCATAGAAGACACTTCAACACCTCTTTGGTGGCTTGAAACTGCAGCACGCAGCATGCGAAAGAGCACCAGTGGCTCTGAAGACCAAGGCCCCATTTTGTCTCAAGGCTACAGCATTGACTGTGACAGGCAGAGGACAGACGGCACAAAAAAGCACAGCCTCCTGGAACAAAACCCTGGAGATGCAGCACCTGGTTTCTGACTGAAAAGCTGGGGAGGATCTTCCCCAGGAGGGTGTGCAGCCCTGGGAGGGGATCAGGGTGGATGGGGGGAGCCCTGCAGAGGGACCAGGCCTCAGCAGACGAAGCCCAGCCACCCGTGTCTGGCGCAGGCACCAGTCCTGACCCCAGGCCTGCGCTCACCAGCACTTCTGCAAATCTGTCTGGTACCAGGCCAAGCAGAGCTGCTGATGTCCTCCACATGTCTCACCCCCAAAGATGGACTTTCTCCCTCTGTCCTGCTTATTTTGGGGAGGAGGAGACAAGTCAGTGGGCACGAAGGTCAATGGTGGTTTATTTCCATCTCCCTGGGGCCAACTCACTACCTATTTTTTCTTTTGCTTTAGGAAAATGTCTTTCACCTTATCACCCACATGCCCTGATACAAACTTCACCTCTCCCAGCCCAGACAAATGGAAAAGCTCTCGATGGAAAATATGAGAAGCTCTTTGGCCATTCTGCATAGGGAGCAGAGTTCAAAGAGGGTGGTGTCACTCACCCAGAGGGTGACACGTGGTGGCTGTGCAAAAGGGCAGATCAAAGCCAGAAAACAGCATACCCCCTTGGCCTTGTGGTTACCAAAACGCTGAGTGCAGCACTGTCATGCTATTCTCAAAGTCACATATGTTTTTCTTCAGCTATACACACCTGGGGCTTTCAACATTTCCTTCATGGAAAGGAGGACACATGCAAGGAATAGAAGCAACAGTCTTGCTTGCCTTAGCCCATTTTGGTTAGCCCTAAAACTTCTTCGGAGCAATACATGGAAGTCAAGAGACCTGTGAAACACAAATACACTCGTGAGTTAGTGTCAAATCTTGTTTGATTTTTATCCTGTTTTGTGGCAACTTCATGTCCATATCTGGACAACCTAGTAAAGTATAGAAATAAAATCACATTAATAACCCCAGTGAAGTAAAAAGTATTGTTCAATATTTAAAATTAAGCAGGAATTTAAATGCTTTGCTGGATCATGTTCTTATTTGCACAAGAGCATAGACCTCCTGAGTCACCAAGCCTGTCTGACAGGCAACAGCAGCATATATTCCCGTTCAAACACCCTCCTAGGATGAGCTTGCCTCCTGCTCTTGAAAGGCTGGAGAAACCCCAGGACAAATTTCCGTAATGGATTTTTCTCCTCCCATTACTTCCCACCATCCTAAACAACAGGCACTGATCATTTGGCTGGCATGCTAGAAACCAGAGGGTGGTCTTCATACTTACTCATCTTTTGCAAGTGATTTCTTTTTTTTCCTGTTTCATGCTTCAATGGGCCTTCTGCTTGCTCTGGGATGCAGGGGTGTGCTCCCAGGGCAGCTGTCTTTGTTCTGGATGCCAGGTAGATGCTGGAGACCTTCCAGGATCCTCCCCTACACACACATATCCCTTCCAGTTTCTGAGACATCAAACAGCAGGAGTCAAATATGCCATTTGAAGCGGTATCTCTAATTGGGCAATTTGTAACATAATGAAATAATGAAGTTTATCATTAATTGTAGAGGTGGAGCTGGTAAGCCCTTAAAAAAACTTTTATTCTGTCAAGTGTTCAACAGATGTTTAGGAAAAATCTCAAACAGTCAAGAACATTTATGTGTAGGAACATACAAGGAATTTCCTTCTCCTGCAATTAATCAAAGACACCAAGTTTGAGGATGACATTTTCAATGCAAGTGGCCCAAGTATACCTACATTCAGCCTTAGATATCTAAGTGCCTGAATATTGTCTTTCACCAGTTTTGTTTCATCCAGGGAGCCCAGTCTGAAGCAGTAGATTAGATCCCTAATATCTTCTTTACTCCCATTTGCCACTATAACATACAATAAAAATGACATATACTTAGTCTTGCCATCAACATTCCCATTTGCACAGCATGGTAACAAAGGGCAGTGTTAAGGTTACTCATACAACTACTTTCCTTACTTGTGACACAAAGGCTCCCTGTGCACATTTTTGTCTTTATCAGACATTTCTGAAACTGAAACCTAGGAAGTACGGAAGGCAGGAAGGAGAATGAGGAGTGATTTATTCATAAATACATCTGCAAGGATCTTCCAAACTGCAGCTTCCACTCTTCAGTGTTTCAGGCATGTCCCACAGTGGCTACTGTAATATCAGAGGAATGCTTATTCCTGCTACTGCTGCTAATCTGGGAGCGGTCACATGGCCTTCAATAATCTCTCTCTCTCCAAAAATTTGACTCTTAACCTTCCCTTGTTACAGACATGATGTATATTGCCTTGACATGCTTCCAAGTAGCAAACATGCAAACCCCTAACCTATAAGCAAAGCAAAGGAAAAAAAAAAGATATTTCTGAGAATAAAATTATGTTAGCCTGCAGGAAAAGGAGAAAAGAAATCTGTTCTTGGTCATTTCTGTTTGCCCTCACCTAGGAATTACTTTGGAAAAAATAGCAAAATATTGCTCTAGGGAGAAGGAAAAAAAGAAAAGGTGTTCAGAGGTGCAAATCAAAAAAAAGGGGGAGATGGCAGCAAAGATTATTATTTATTTATTTTCGCTCATTTATGTGTCAGATGAAGCTGAAAGCTGCCAGATAGCTTCTTTTCGACAGCTTGAAGTCACTGTTGGGAACAGATCCATGTATGGAAGCAAACGCAGAAAAGCATAGATAAGCTGAGATCCAGCTATGCAAACCATCTTTAGAGACACTTAAAGGACAAGCACCCCAGCTCCTTTCTTTCTGGTAAATTTAGAGACACTATCATATGAGGGCTTTTTTCCATTCTGCTTTACCCACAACTGCTGAGACTCGGCTTGGGGTAAGTGAAAAGCAAGTCAAGCATTTCTTGGGAACACCTAGGTATTCAGTTAGACTGACATCCTGAGAAAGCTGTAAATCTAGGGCTATGGGATGACTCCAATAGCTGGATAGCGGTTAAGATCTCTGAGTAAGGAACATGACATATAACAGCTTTGCCGCTGGAGGGACAGAAACTTTCCGAGTGTCTGAAAGAGGCAAGAGAAAAATGTTGGAAAACAAGTGTTTTATCGCTCGTGAACTGGATTTACAGGTTGACTGATGTTAGAGCTTCGGCAGACAGAGGGGCAGGAGGGATCGGTGGTAGTTTTCAGTGTCTGAGTCTTTTTATGTTTCTATTTAGAAAAATTCATAAAAATAGTCAAGAATTTTTTCTTCTCTTGTCTGTCCTACTTTCATTTTGAGAAACATGTCTCATTTGGGTTAAGCTGACTGGACATTAGGAAGAGCTTGTTGTAAACGACTGTTGTTTTCCTTGGCACTTGAAGGAAGTTTCTCAATGTTTCTCTGCAGATTTGAGGTTGTTCACATCCTGTGCAAGGATTTTTGGTAGAGTTTTAAGTGCCATAACAGTGTTGTGAAAGTCGACCCCAGCGAAAACAGCTGTGTGCTATTGTGAATATTTCCAAAGCACTGAAGTAATAGCTCTCTTTCAAACTAGCACTGAAATGCATTAGCTCTGTGAACTGGGCACTGTCAAAAAAGCAGAGTATACCCTTGGCAGAAAGTCTTTCTCCAAGGAAGTGTTTTGTTAAAAAGAACACAAAAAAAGCTTTTTGTAGCCTTGGCTTAGAATCTTATTGGTTTGCAGTAGTACAATTAAACATGAGATTTTTCTTTAAATGCTACAGAATGCCATTTGGGTAACAGTTCATGTGTTTTCCGGTGTTAAAATATGGTATTCATTCTCCCACTGCAAAGTGCTAGGTAAAGCTTTCTCATTTTTCAGGTGGTTAACAGACTGGAAAAAAAAGTGTTAGAGCAGGTGAAGTGAAATTATACAAAAAAAAAAGAAAATAATATTGGGAATATGACTGAAATTATAGGAGATTTCCAGAGATATGAAGGATGATTGTAAAGGGAAATTACTAGACCACAAATGTCATAAACATTTGCATTCATGAATGAAAATGCTTTCCCTTGTCATTACACAAGAACATAATGGAAGTGTTTGCTTGTAAAGCTGTAGTAGAGTCTGCAGTAGAGAGAGCCCATGCGTATGGCCCTTGTTTCCCTTTATGTAGCTAGCATTTCTGTGCATATTCCCACATTCCTTGTTTTTATACTCACTGAAATAATACAAATCTTTTCTTTGTCTGGTTTCGTCTCAAGCGATGAAAATAATATTCAAAATTAAGCTGCAGCTGAAATTTGTCTGTACCGGGCAAACTTTGATTTCTTTGACAGGTACCTTTTAAATACATATGACCTGTCTATAGAAATGCTAGGACAGAAATTAATATCTAAGTAATTTGGGTTAATAGATAGCTTTTTAATCGCTATTGAATCATTAACAAACAAGCCTTTTTGCTGTTATTGCTATGAAAGAACACTTCTGCATTTCACACTTATTCAGATTGCTTCTATTTTCTGTTGGATATGGTTCTCTTTTACAAGTTACTGTGACCTGCTCATAGATGAAAGCTTTTCCCCAATTTTTTCCCCTTTTTTTCCCATCTCTCTCAGGCTATGCGCTTCTCTTGCTCCAGAGACAAAGACCAGCTGATGTGCATGGTCCTTGGGCAAGGTGTTACCCAACAGTTGTGCTGGGCAGGCTGGGAAGAGGGTGGCAGGATGGAGCTGGAAAAGCTGGAACGTACTGAATTTGATCTTCCCATCTGGCCTACGGGCTGGGGCAGTGTGGCCCAGTAAGACAAAGCCCTGGCAGCAGGAGTCATCACTCGGTTCCCAGCCCTAGAGCAGACCTGCCCAGGGACCTTGTAAATGACCTGTCCTTTGTGCCCCTCCTTCCCTCCCTCTGCCAGAAGCATTTTTAGGCAGGCTGTGTTATCATTAATTTTTTATTATTATTGTTATTGTTATTGTTATTGTTATTGTTATTGTTATTATTTTACTAGCTATTATTAATATTTACTACTGATTAGTCATGAGTATTGCTGGTGTTTGTTTGGTCCCTTCTGCAAAGCTGATAGGATCTCATTCAGAGACCCTAGACATGAATATAAATAGCCATATAAAGCATTAGCAATAGTATCACTAACATGTCTTTTATAAGTGACTAGTCATTATGAGTGCTGCAGTCTTTGAGCATCCGCCACGAGGTCCTCCCACGCACCATTCTTTGCCAGAGTGCAGGGAGGAGAGGGGGAAGGGGGAGCTCTGCTCTTTCTCACAATCAGACAGAGCGAGGCTGCCAAGCTGAGTCGGGGCAGCCCAAAACTCATGAGTCGAGTAACAGGGCAAAGCTGAGCTCAGTGCTCATTCTCGCTAGCTGTGAACAAGGGTAAAGCTGCCCTTGCTCTGGTGGCGCTTGGAGCAAGCAAGAATATGTTGTGTGTCTCGTGCAAGGAGATAAAGGCACACAGGACTTCTAGGTGCACTGGTGGTTTGTGATCCTAAATCTTAGTGGCTTTCAAAAAACACCCCAACACACTTGCTTTTCAGACCTCAGGTCTGAAGACATCTTTGCACCAGATGTCTACAACTGGTCCCTGAATTCAGGCTTTCCTGTGAGAAGGGAAAGACATGTTTGTGGTTTATAGTGCACCCAAGAAGAGAGCATCCTCAAATCACACAGAGAGGTGCACTGTGAAGTTGCTCAGTGAGGATTTCACAAACTGGCTCTGGCTTGAAGTAAGCCCACTGTATATTCTCCTCCTTCAGACAACTTCAATATTTTTATGGTGATTCCTGAAGGATGGAGTCTGTCACCATCTGACACCATCTCTGTCTTTTCTCTAGTAAGTCAGAAGATTGGAACAGATTCTGGGCACACATTGACAGACTGATCTGCTTCTCTGGGCAGGTACATTTTATTGCCTATGTTCTAGAGAAATGGGCTTTATGTGATGGCTCTGCCCGTTCCCAGCCTAGAAACCTGTAGATCCATTTGCCAGTTCAAATCTGGTTTGCGCGAGGAATTGAGGTCTGAAGAGTATGATGTTAAAAAAAAATCTGAAAATGGGCAGCTGTCTTCTTTGGTTTTCTTGCTCCCAAAACAATCTTCCTATTCTTTTCTGTCCTCCTTCAGGGTAAGGGACAATGATTTGTCTAGGGAGGGTTTCACCAGAGGACTCACAAAGACAGTCAGTTTTCTAGAAGGAATGACATTTTAGGAAAAGTTTGTGTTTGCAGGCTGCAAGTACCACATGTAAATACTGTGGCATGTACCATGGCACTCACTGCTTGCAACCTCATGCATAGCAGCACAATTATGTCTAGTATCTTCTATGCACACATGGCCATAATCCTTTTGAATAAGAGTGGAACTTCAGATAGGAAGTGAAAATAGCCTGTGTTTTAGAGAAACTGTGCTGCTGTTTTTGTTTCACTGTGTTAAACTCTGGGCCATCCAGCCTCTTCTTTATAAAAATTTTGTGTGTAATAACTGACTGCATGGCATGGAGAGATGAGCAAATAACCCTCAATGGCCTCAGCTGGTCTAAATCCAGCTGTCATTTTTGGTCACTTACAGTCATGAACTACTCCTAAATTTCCATCCCATGATACAAGTTGCCTTTAATGCCAAGCTGGAGTCCACCACTTACAAAATAGCTCTGGATGATCCTAAGTTTTCAGGTACTCAGCATCTCACTAGCAAACTGAACCACGGTATTGCTGAGTTGTGCTCACACAGGAGGAATCCCAGTGCGAGGGTTTGCAGACAAGGCATTCAGCACATGGAGAAAGCCTCTTGACAAATGCAGGAAAAAATAATCTGAATTCAGAGTTGCATGCCCTTGAGCTAAAAAGCTCAGTTTTAGAGGTGCTTGGGATGATTTCCCTAAGTGGTCAGCAAGATGTGCCAGCAAGCTGGCTAGTGACATGGCTGCAGAGATCTCCTGGTGTTCCAGTGTGCTTCACGTGGACTCTAGCCGCAAGCCTCACTCTTCAGACCCACCATCTGCTGACCTGTGCTGTTATGGGAAGAGGCAACAACATGACAGCTTTAAATAGTGGTGATGTTTTCCACCAGTTTACAGGTAAAGCAGGCAATTTATGAGTTGACATTCATTTTGGAGTTGATCCTTTAAGAAACTCAGTATTATTCTGTCAACATGGGGGAAAAACATAGCAAAAATACAGTTGCTAGTTTGAAGAAAATCTGGAGGTCTTCAAAACTCAGTTTATTCTTATCTAGGGCTCCAACCGTCACTGTGATCTAATCATAAATGTATTCTTATGGCCTGGGGTCACTGCAGGGCAAAAGTGAAGTTGTTTTGATTTCCATACTTCAACATATTTGGATTTCTTTTATATTTAATGCTGAACTTCCTCCTGAGTTTGGGATGTTTGTTTTTAGGATCTTTCCCAAATCCTTGGAATGCTGAACTCTGACGTTGCTGACATAAAATGCAGGTTTCAGTTTGTGATCTCTCTAGCTGAGCCTTTTCCAGAGAGGGAGAGGGAGAGGGGAGGAGAGGAGAGGAGAGGGGAGGAGAGGGAGAGGGAGAGGGAGAGGGGAGGAGAGGGAGAGGGAGAGGGAGAGGGAGAGGGAGAGGGAGAGGGAGAGGGAGAGGGAGAGGGAGAGGGAGAGGGAGAGGGAGAGGGAGAGGGAGAGGGAGAGGGAGAGGGAGAGGGAGAGGGAGAGGGAGAGGGAGAGGGAGAGGGGAGGAGAGGGGAGGAGAGGGGAGGGGAGGAGAGGAGAGGAGAGGAGAGGAGAGGAGAGGAGAGGAGAGGAGAGGAGAGGAGAGGAGAGGAGAGGAGAGGAGAGGAGAGGAGAGGAGAGGAGAGGAGAGGAGAGGAGAGGAGAGGAGAGGAGAGGAGAGGAGAGGAGAGGAGAGGAGAGGAGAGGAGAGGAGAGGAGAGGAGAGGAGAGGAGAGGAGAGGAGAGGAGAGGAAACTCTGGAAAACTCTGCATCAGGTTACTTATGCAGAAAGTTGGGCATAGGTAGAAGGAAGATACTCACAGAACTAGGATTCTGGAAAATGTCAGGATTTGGGTAAAGGTACAATGGAAAGACACGTGCCCCAGACTAGTTAGGGTTCCACTCAGTTTAATAGTGACTAATGACTTGTCTGTGAATATCCAAAAAGGAGAAACGCTCAAGAACTTCTTCTACAAGGAGTGGTGTTTGCGTATAGATTTTTGCCTACCAGGCTGGGAGATTCAGTGCTTGGGTTGTTTTACTCGCCATGGGAACACACTATATTGAACAGTGTGTAAAGCCTTTTTCCTACCCTCAGTCTCCCAATGTTTGAAGCCCCTCATGCTGTGCAGGATGCATTTCACCAGAAGTTTTGTCCCTGGGATATTTCCTGGTTATCCCACAGAACGCAGTGTGCCCTGGAGGTTTCAGACTAATCCCGCGTGACACCACCGCACACCATTTCTTGCTCTTCCAGAGAGCTGTCTTTCCTTTCACCAGAACATTAAATTGTCTTTTCTTTCCCTCTTATATAAGCAAAAGCAGGAAACCAAAGGAAAATGTGAAAATGGAAAAATAACAAAACATAGAAAGTGCAGGAACGTGGCCTGCAAAACTATTGCTGCCTATCTATCCCCCCACCAAGATGTTCTTGAGTCCCTGTTGGAAACTTCTCCACATTAAATGTTTCCTTCTTGCTTTCTTCTCTACCTCGAGGTGTATCAGACACCCTTCTGTTGCAACATGGCCAGAATGGTGTTGTGGTCTCCTCTTTGTCAGCTAGATGGGTCCCTGAAGGGGCAGAAATATGCAAGGAGACAAATGGCATGCTGCCATCCTGGCCTACCTGGACAGCCCCTAACCCACTGGGAGATGGGCTGGAATACTTTGATGCAATCCACCTGAAAACGCTCCTCCAGGCATCTAAGTCTCCCAGGCTACAGGGAGATCTCACTGAGATGCTGAAATATCATCTGTAATATTCAACAAGCATTAGGAAGCAAGGGACAGGACAAGAGCATAGTGGAGGTGATGGAGGGGCCTGGCCCACAGTGATTTGGGCAGGGCTTCAGCATGTCAGGCCTCAGGCAGAAGCCTGAATCCTGAAGCAGCCGAGGGGATGTGCTTGTCCACCTGAGGCAGCTCTGACCACTCTCAGGCTTTCTGCAAGCGCCTAGGGCTTGATGGACAATTCTTATCTCTTGCCCTACAACCTCTTCACCCTCCCAAATAAGCTTGCTTTGTTGTCTGTTTCTAAAAGTAGCAAACATGCACCAAAGTTTAGGCTTTAGTGCGGGCATAGGTAGCCCATCTCTTTGAAATGGCCCCCTCCCATGCTGATTCCCAGCACCAGCAATTGCCATATCTGCACACTGGAACAAGGAAGCAAAACCAAGGTGACGTCTACTTTCCCAGCATCTAATTCACAGCTCATTGCTTTTGCTGCAGTTTGGCAAGCATGATATTAGAAATGCCCCATGTTATCTTTTTGGCTTACAGAAAGGCTCCAAGCAGAGATCTTGTGCTTCTGCCCTAGATGCGGCAATAAACATTTGGATTTGCTGCTAGAGTGTTGAGACTGCCAACATGTACACAGTAAAAGTAAACCCTTCCTGTGGCCACAGACCGCAACATGCTAGTGATCCATGGTATTATCCTGCAATTTAGTGAGTCATTTTCGCTGCTGAGAAATACACACAGTTGAATAAGTTGCTAACAATAACACTGGATGTGAGAGACAAGTGTTTGTTTTACTCTGGTGTAACTTCTTCCATATGGTCCTTTAAAGCATGTTAAGTCGCTTTGGCCTGCCAACCATTATTTGAAGATGACCTCCTGGATTTAGCCTGCTTTTCAGAGCATAGCTATTTGAAGCAAGGCTCTGAAAGTATCTCCTGTCCAGGATAAATGCCCAGTTCAGGAGCAAGACAGATGTTCTGGATTTCCCTATCTTTAGCTCGATAAGTAGGTCTCCATTTTTATTGATTGTCCAGAATAGCCATGTTTACTGCTGTGGCACCTTTCAGATGTAAGCCACATGTTATACCAATGTTCTGGCATAGGGCAGAAGCCATATGCTGACTGAGGAGCTAATACAGGCTTAACTTCTAACATTTACCTCTCGTGTGTTTTTTCAAGTTGCTGGTGAGCCAAATCTTTGTGGAAACCTAGCAGGTTTTCCAGATCTTCTTGAGAGTGTTAATTCATGGGCAAAATACTGCAAAAAGAGACATATGCAGCTGTGAAAGGTGTCCTTGTTGCGCTCTCTGGTTACATTACTCAAAGGTTTAGCCCAATGAGGTCCAGCATCACAGTGGACTCTTGTGTGATGCCCTGCACTCGTGTTCCTGCCATGTTCTGTACTGGGCCTAGTCCACAGCACAGCTTGGAAAACAAATGCATTAACAATTTTCTCTCATTTTGAAATGCTTTTTGCCACTGGTTATGGAAAACAGATGCTCTGAGAAGCATCTTTCTTGAATAACTGAGAGATTTGCCTTTTGGCTTGAGGTGATTTCATCTGAAGTGAATTTCTGAGAACAAGAGTAACCAATACTTACAGCATTTTAGAGCCTTGCTGATAACCTCATCCTTCCCCTTGTGTGCCATACCTCTAACTTAACCTAGACAAAAGAGTTAATCTTGAAGATCCTCTGCTGTGAGTGTGTATGAGGATCTCTATGATCGTGTGGAGAACAATGTGTACAGAGCATGCACATTCTATTATTGGAGAAGGGAAAACTTTGTACTGCCTGCCATTGCAAATCTGCTTAGTGCGCACTGATTTGTCAGTTCACCTACTAATCATTGGGGAAGACTCAGGACAAATCATGAGTATTTTAGAAAAGTTAGTTGGTTTCTTTCTAGACACTTGAGAATGTCCATTATAAATCACCAAACACCCACCTAAGTATCCATAATTCAGTGACAGTCCTTGCATTTTTAGAGGTTGGGGCAAGCCTGTCTAGGTGTGTACCTTGTTTCATGTGTGCCTGGGAAGTGCCTTAATGTGTTAAAACGCCTGAAGATGTACAATAATGCACAAGAAAATTTTTGGGCCTTGACCATTAATTTCAATGTTCTTACCTTAAAAATAACCAGACAGACTATTTTTAAGCATGCTTTGATGCACAGACCTAAAGGAATGCTACAAAACAGGACAAGTTTGTAAGCATTATAAGCTGTGCCACTACTCATGTTTTCTAGACATTTTCTGTCCTTGTTGATAAAAACATACCCGATTTTAACATTTTTCTCTTTGAAACAGACAGTCTGATTATCTTGAAACGTGCCTTGATGTATGCAGCCTACGGAAAATTGCAGAACAAGACAAGTTTGAAGAATCTAACCTTAACAAAGCTGATGTTTTGCCAGCACAAACTCCCTGCCTTCAGCCTGAGTTGTAACTTCATTTCTTGTCTTTGCAGTGGATTTTATTTGACACATGTCCTTTCTTTCGTGGCTGTGACTTGTGCAGAGATCTCACTTTAGCTAGTTCTTTCCCCCCAAAATCACCTGCAGGAAAGCACTGCGGTGAGTCAACCTCTTTGAAGAGCTGGAGGTGTGCTGAACGTGGCAGATGCATGTGGCCTGATTGACTTCAGGCACAGCTGTGCGCGTGTAGCTCATTTGTCGCATGGTTCCCTGGTTTAGACCTTAGCTGTTGAACTTGGTGCTAATGTCTACACTTAAGATCCTCTGTAGAGTCAGTTGGGAGAAATGGGGACTTGAAAGACAGAGTCAGACTGTCAAGAAAGGGAAGGGCAGTGTGGTTAGGTAATACCCTTTAGGGGTTTCCTCGCCAGTCACAGGGAAACAGCTCTCACTAATCCCAAAATTAAAATTAAAAAAGGCAGAAACAGCAGGTTTATTGTCCTGATTCAAACTGTCATAATTAAGCACAGGGCTTATTTGTGTGCAAAGACAGCACAGGGCTGACCAACAGCCCCAAATCAGTCCTGAGTATGTCACTTGCTTTACCTTAGATTCTGGTTTTGCCCCTTTTATTCTTCCCAGGTTCTGCTTTTTTACCAAGTCTCTCTCCTCCCAGACAAGCCATCCACCTGTATTTACTCTTCCCTCACTGGCCCCAGGCTTCCTGACTTTATGCACTCATTTGGTACTCACGATATGGTTGCCTTGGTAATTTCTACCTCAGTCAGCAATTAAGCTAGTACCCCGCTTTTGTTATATGCAGTTTCTCTTTTCTACCGTTTTTCGTGCTGCTGCCTAGTTAGTGTAACTATGATCAGGGATGGTCAGCTGCATATACATTACTCCTCTTATGACCTACAGGTTCTGGTAGCTTCTCATACCCTTACTTCACGTTGTGTCTTACGTAGCTGTAAGTCAGGGTTAATCAGTTACATTATTTTGTCTTTGCTATGAGGAGTGCCCATGTGTACACTTGTGCTGTTGTCTCATCAGTGTTGCAGTTTGGTCAGGGCAGGCCATTTGTCTGCATACCTCAACTTGCAGTTCACAGTGGGACAGGCTCCCAGGAGGGCAAGTGAAAGGGATTGCCATGGCAGGACGAATGTTTCCAGCACAAGCCTTCCTGTGCTTCCAGCTCCTGAGAGAATTTGCCATCAGTAGACTTCAGAGTAAGCTGGAGTAAGGTAAGCTGGGTAAGCTTCAAGGTTCCTATGACTGAGCACAAAAAACTAATGGAGGAGGTTGCTAAGTGAGTTAAATGGCTGTGAGCCTGGAACAAACCTTGACAGGACAAAACCCAAATGGGATATATCAAGGGCTTTGGAGCAGCAACAAGCTCTCTTCCCCAGTGTCCCACTAGCTAAATGGCTCAAATTTCCGCCCAGGAAATTGACCACCAGCCTGGAGCCAAGGTCAGTCTGCTCCCAAGTTGCATGAGCTTCGATAGCATTGCCACCTAGATCTGCTCTCCCAGCGTGGCCTAATTTCCAGTGCTCTGACTGTTTTCCTACACCAAATCTTTGTCCAAAGCCTAAAGGCAGGTTTTCTTTTCTTTTCTTTCATCCTACTAACCACAACAGTGGTTTTCTTTTTATGATGTGCTGAATGTCTCGTGATTGTTCATCTCTCAGATACATCTTCCTGAAGAAATGATGTTGAGAGCTAGGTCACCTACACCTGATCTGAACTCAACAGAGGTTTGCTCATCCTAATCTTAAAACCTTTCCATGACACAGGATTCTCCCTCTCTGCAGACGATCCAGCTGCCTACACCATTACTCTCATCGCTATAGAAAGCTTTTCCTTGTGTCAGGCTTCAGTCTTCCTGCCTGTAGTTAAACCTCCTGACTTCTTATCTTATTGACAGTAAGAGTGGGAAACATCTATTCTTTCAGATTTGCAAGGACGTATGTCTTCTCTTGACTTGACAGGCTGCATTCCAGCAATGTTTCCCCTTGAATCATGTCTTCCAGACCTCTCATTTCTCTTATTTCTTCCCATTGGTGGCTCTGCAGCTGTTGCCTGCCTTCTTGATGCCACTGGTCATGTAAATACAGCTGTTAACTCTGGAGTCTACTGATGGCAAATAAAATGCCAGATACTGTTAACAGCCCGGGTACAAATGTCAAAATACCACACTGGTGTCTTGAGGTGCAGGGACCAGAAACTTTCTTAGTAACTGAAGTGCACATGGAAGGGAGGTAAACGGAAGAGGAAAACCTCTGTTCCAATCATCCCTGCTAAGACACTGGTGTACTAAACATACAGCTGCCTACACACCAGTGGACTGGTTCTGCTGCCAGATCTCTGCTCTCTCCCAATACGGTCACGCCTTCCCATGCCCACCATGCCTCCATACCTGCCACTGCACTGTCTGCAGTGCTAGAGCAGGAGGCGCCCGGGGATGCTTGAATCCCCAAGTCCCTGCTCTGTCCTGTCTCCCTGTTCTCCAGCCTCCACACATACAAACAGCACAGTAGCCCATGTTCCTGGACAGACAGCTACACTCAGGAAATTGTCTCACCCACTGAAGAGATGGGAGCACTCACAGAAGAGCAGGAGTTCATCTGAATAGCAGAAATACAGAGGGAAGAAGTCAGAGCTTGCACAATCTGCATTAGAAAACATCTGCACACATGCACACACACACATCCATGTCCCTTCTGCACATACAAACACAGGGATACAGCCTCAGAACCTAAACAGTTTTGCCAGAAGCTGGAAACTGTTTCCCATAAGAGCAGAAGATTTTTATAAGAGACTTGGGGATTTCTAACCATGAAGCACGTGGCAAAGGAGCATCGTCACAATCCAGAAAGCTGTGAAAAAGCCATTCAGCTCAGAGCAGCTTTCAAACAGGCCATGTTTGAAATTCCAGAGGGGAACAGTCTGGCATGTGACAGCATGGGGAATTTGAAAGGAGAATCCGGTCTTACAAACAGTGCAGTTTCAGTTCTCCAAAATCTCCACACAAAACCAAACCCATAACCATTAAGTAATCCGGAAGTTAAATCTGGTTTTCTTATGTTTCTCTCTTTTTTATTAAATATTCTTTACATGCAGGGTTTCAATTACTATGTTTAGGACATGCAGCGTTGGTTATTGCCTCACTGCTTCTTGAGCATGCAGTACAAAGACAAGCATTTTTGGTCATACATCTTTAGAAGTGCAAATAGAGCAAACTGTCCCAAAATAGCAAGATCTGTGTGTGCACCAGTGGGAGTCCCTGTTCATTGGACTCACACCTAAGCTGCTGGGAGAGAACTGGGATAAGAACCATGCAGTTGCCTCAGCAGTTCCAGGGAGAGAGTCAGCTAGGAGCAAGGGCACATGCCTTCTCCAAGGTGCCTTGGGGAAGACTGAAGAGCACAGAAATTCCCAGTCTGGGTCCATCTGGCCTAAAACTGACTACTGCATGCTGATAACAGTGGACAGCATGTTCCTTGGCTCTGCTCTGTCCCTGGGACTCAGGGGCTAATCTCTGTCAGAGCTGGTCTAGATGTCTGCTGGAGAGACACCTATCTAGGCAAGGCCACTTGGAGGTGAAAACAAGGCAGAGCTGAGGCAGAGGTTGGTAAAGACAAAGCAGCAAGGAAGCAAGGAAAATTTCTGACCACCGTGCAAGGACAGCACAGATTAGAGCCCATTATAGTGAGGACAAGTTTTCCTTTAAAAGAAGTCATTTCACATCCTCTTGCTTAATGGGCTTGGTTTTTGCAAGGTGTTCCAGCATCTTTCTTGACCTGGAATATATAAATAAAATATAGATACGGTGATTTATGCAGCTGAGGTCAGTCACTTCTCACTTTTAATAAAAAAGTCTATTTCCCCTGGAATATCCAGCCTCACTCAGGGCTGGCAAACAGATGGTACAGAGGAGGCAAAATTACCTTCACAACCAGGGGCCGCAGCCGGAGCCATGCACTACATCTGATTCACCCTGCGCCTCCCACTGATAGCAATGGGAACCTTGCACACAGATCAAATGAGGGATATGGCCTCATGTGACACCAGAGATGCTGAGGAAGCATCACAGTCCTCAGTTTGCAGGACATAGCTCCCAGATCTTGCCACATTATCACAGTATTTGCACTTTTGTTTTTTGTTGAAGTCTCAGCTCCTGGAGTCATGTGATTACATATCGCTATTTCATGTCTTATTTTTTTAACTTACTTCTGGTCACCAAGTAAATTGGAAAATATCAAACCTCTAGGTTTCAAAAGCAGAAGGCAAATCCAGAGAACACAACGTTAGCTGTTTTTTAATTCTGGTCTTGGGTGGAATTTTTTTTTTCCAGACTAATTTTTTCCAGTCCAGGGCAGCCTTGCGATGGTGGTGAAAAGAGCTGGAGCATCAAGTGGAGAGTGCTAGTGCCAGTTCCGTTGTAGTGCTGCCCCAGGGCTGGCACACTGCAGCTCCATGGCCCCTTGCAGGACACTCATCTTGGGGCAGTGGAGTCCCTAGGCTATTGCTTTCACTGGGAAGCACATTTGAGTTGACCTTGCATCTGCATTTTTAGTTCCTGCATTCTGCAGTTTTGTAACAGCAAAACAAAGCTAATTTTTTTTTTGTGGGAAAAAATCCTAAGGGACAGGCAGTTCAGCAAGGGACATCTGATCCTTCATTTTTCAGTGACTTGGCCTAGGAACTGGTTTTTGACTGTGAAATGGGGACAGGAGTGAAATGCTAGTATTAGCATGCACTGCTGTTGAGATAAATAACAGCTGTCAGAGGTTTTTGAGTTTCTAATCCTTTGAGAAGAGTAAGGAGACAGTTTGCACCTTGTACAACTCTTACATTAAGCCCAGGCGCTGAAGTCATTCTGCACACACATTGAGTTTTTCCTGTATATCTCTGATGACCAGAAAGCAGTTTTTTTCAAAAGAAAAGTGAGATTCCTGAAGCAGAATTTGAAAAGAAGAGTGTGTGGCTTGTTTTGCTGACTAGATGTCTGCAAAGTACATGCAGTTCTCCCCATTTCCAACCTCCCTAAATTCATGCTCAGCCCCTATAACCAGTTCTGCTTTGAACGCCCACACAGCAGGAGGTTTCCAGTGCAAATACTCTTCTGTGTCTGCCACACACAAGCAGTGCTCTGCAAAATTGGGCCAGTCAATGCTTCTTCCAAGAAAAACTCTCTTCCAAGCTGCTAAATGCTATGCTTATCAATTAGTCTTCTGGATTTGTTGTTTAAACCTGTAATAAAACACAGCATAGTACAAGTAGTTGGGGGAAAGCTCAAAAGCTGCACAACTATGGTTTCTCCAGTTAACTCTGTGGACTCCCAAAGCATTGCAGTGAGAACAAACCATACACTGCCAATTTTTCAAAGGCATGCCAAAACATCCCATTGAGCGCTGCTTTCTCCTTGGGGTCTTTACTCTTGGTTTTCCAAGGGTAGAAGGCATCTTCCACATCCAAGACCTCTGGCTGGCAGATGGACAACTGTCATGCGCTCAGACCTCCCTGGGATCATCAGGACTCAGACTGTACCAGATACTTGGAAACAGCTAAGGAGGCACTGCCTGGAGAGCTCAAAAAGAAGTGTATGATGTCCAGCACACAGAATTGCCCTTCCTATTCACTGCTGTGTTCCACTCCATCTACAACATTTCTAAATGTCTGATCTATCCTCCTAATAGCAAAGGCAGGTTGAAGATGACAGTGAAAGTGAATGCTCAAATTGCTGGAAACTATGTTTCTGAGCATCTTTTTTAGAAACACCACTCCCAGGAATCTCCAGGTCTCTGCCAAGAACATGCAGACGAGAGCCAGAGAAGGTTCAGTGGGCGCACGCTCAAGTCTGCTGCAGTGAGGAGCAAAGAAAGACAGATGGATGGCAAGCCAGAGGTGATATCCCATCTGCTCCTACAGGATCTGTCTGGCATCTCCTGAGGGACTCAAGAAAAACCACAACCAGAGACAACTAACCAGTGAGGAGTCACTGGTTATCCTCCAGCATTATCAGAAACCACAAAAGCTGGAGCAAAGACCAAAGCATCCACTGAGGGATGTTCCAGACAGCCCTGTCTGGGTGGAGAGAGCATGGTGGAACAGCTGCTCAGAGGTGAGCATGCTGTGGTTGAGTTGAAGACTGACCTTGCCCTGACCACTTTTCTTTTTTACAGGGAATATAAGGCAGGAATTTTTCAAGCAAGAAATACCTGAAGGTTTGTGTCCCCCTCCTCTAAAATGTGCAGGAGCTCAGATGTCGTTTTTCACAAGGCATTGAGCGGAGAGGCCTGCACCACTCTGTCCTGTGCTCAAGACTCCACAGTCCACTAACTCCATTCTTTGCAGAGAGGAATTGCCTTTCTACTCTGCATATGTAGACAATACCCAGAAACCTCCTCCAGCAACTGCAGGGAGATGCAGGCTGCTGTCAGAGTGAGTTGTGGGTGTGCATGAATGAATGAATGAATGAATGAATGAAGCATTTGTTAGCATTGGCATGAGAATCTCCATGATTTTGAGACTACTAATTAGTGGTTGTAAGCGCATTTGAAATGGTAGGTGCTCACTTGCATGACTACAAAGAGAAACGGGGAAGGAACCGCTGCCTCTCCCAGCACAGCCCAGGCTGCAATTGTGCTGAAGCATGGATGTGCCCACACCATGACAAACTTGCTGTGTCAGGACATGAGCAGCCTTGTTGCATTTTTGCCTGGAGTACCAGGCAGAACACAGGAGCATTTTCTCAGCTTGTCCAGCGGATTTCACAGCCCATACAGAGCTCTATGCTATTAGAGCTACCACTTCAGCCAGCTTGGCTGAGAAAAAGCAGTGTGAACCATGGCCACAGCATTGTGGAGCAGTCCTATAATACAACATCTCCTCTCATCATTTGGGCGCACTGTCTCCCCCGTTCCCTGATTTCCACTCTTTCTTTCAGAGTCCAACTCCATCTTTCTCTTGGAGACTGTGAGAGATGAAGGTCTGAATGTGCATGGAAAGGGGAAAGGGGGGTGTGAAGGACTCTGGAGTGGGGGACAGTTTCTCCCAGCCTCCCAGCCTCATATCCCTCCTAACCAGTCACTTTTCAAGCAAATGAAAGCTGCTCCCAGGTGCAGGTGGGATAATGCTGCATCTCCACTTCACCTTTTCTGTCCTAGTGCCACTAAGGTTGGCTGATAAAAAGGGTTCATTTGCATGGACTAATGAGCATCACCGCAAACACTGACAAACTCCTGTTTTCTTCAGCTCCCTTCAAATGTCACAAAAATCCCTCAGCCGAAGCAATCTTTCCGAGGGTCTCAGCAGGAGGCACTGGGAGACAGGAACATGCACTGCAAGCTGCAGAGAGAGGTGGGCTGGGAGGAACTGGGGACGTGCCTGGCTCTTCAGAGAGCAGCTCACCAGTGGACTCCCATCAGCAGAGTTAATATCTTGGTGCTCCAGAGGAATTGTGTACCATATTCAGTGAAAGAGTTGGGAAGTAGGTCAGCAATATAACTGAGGGAAATGGGGAGCTTTAGGGAGAACTTCATGGCTGACAGCTAATTAAAATCTGAGTTCCACTGCTTACTGTTGCAATGATTAGATTCCAGTGTGCAGGGTGAAAAGCAACAGCATGGATTGTGTTTGCTACAACCATGCCAATTTTTTCTGCTCACACTATTCGTTTGCCATGACAGCTTATGCAGCGCCTTGCATCCTGCAGACCATCCAAATCAAACGCTGCTGATGCACATCCACTGCTCTACTCATGTCCTGATCAGAGAACAGCACCATGCATGCTTTACACATTTAGTTGTGCTCATTTTATATCAATAGCCCTGCTGGGAGAATTGAGTCCCATCAAAGTACCACACATGGCCAGATGCAACCTTATCTCTCCTCTGAAGAGTTTTAAATCAAAAGAGGTGACACAGACAATCAGAGTTTAGCTACTGGACACAAAAAAATTGCTTTTCCTAAAATACATTCTTATTTGGGAATGCCTTTCATCTCATGAAACAAAGCAAAAAGCTCTTAAAATGAGACAAAAGCTAAATAATATCAATAGCAGCTGCAACACTAATTACAAGTAGCTGGTTTGTTTGTTGGTCAGTTCATAACAAAGTGTTTTACAAAGGATTTTTGTGTCATTGTCCATGTCTTATATCTCACCTTGAACAGAGAAACTTAGTTTTCTATCTCTGCTGAAGGACATAGTGATGCAAAAATCTTTACCAAAAAAAAAAAAAAAAGGAAACAAAGGAAGAAAAGCACAAGTGAAATCCAGAGGTAAAATTCTGTCTTGCTCTCTTGCCAGTGGTGATAAAAATTACAGGCACAGCTGACGAGATAAGGGGGAGAAGGTGTAAAAAGATGCAGGAGCTGGAATGATGTCTTAGCTTCTCCCAGTTCTTGTTGTACCTGAGGATCTGGGCATAGAGGGCTACTCAAGGTTGCTGGGTACTTCCAACTACTAATGTGTGTGTTATTAGGTTTGGTCCTATTTTAAGTTCCTAAAGCCACAGAGTTTTGCCTGAAGGGTGGGACAATGAGTTCATCTGCTCCTTGCTGGAGCCAGAGAAGGGTGGAGAAGTCATTCAGGCATGGTGAAAGGGGAATTGCCCACAGGAAGGACACTTGGGCCAGCCTGAGGTGCAGCAAGTCCTTCTGTTCCAGGCTGCTGGCTTCCTGCAGGATCTCCCCAACCCCGATGACCCTCTGTGGGGACAGCAGATTCTGTGGGTTCAGGGGCTGACTTGGAAACGTGAGGGCTGTTCCCAAGAGGGTCCTAGATGACCCATATGCCCCTTGCCTGTCACCCCATGGCCCCCGCTGTCCTCTGCAAACATAACAACATTGGTGATGTGAGAGGGGAGTGAACCTCAATCCAGGGCCCCTTGGGATGCTCCTGGCCTCGTGCCTCCCCATAGCAGCCATGGGCAACACTGTAGGGCAGAGCAAGGCACTCCTTGCGCGCCCCCTCATGCTTCCCTTCTCGCCGTCCCTCCCAGGGCTCGCTCCCTCCTGCAGGGTGCAAATGGGGTCGGGCTTGCCCTGGCAGGCTGCAGGGCGGCCGGGGGGATGCGGCGGGCCACGGCGGGCAGGACTGAGAGCTCACGGGGCAGGGCGGGCAAGGCAGGCAGGGCAGGTCTGGGCTGGGCTGGGGTCAGGCAGGGCAGGGCTGGGGGCTGCCTGGGGCAAGGCGGGCAGGGCTGCTGGGGGTGGGTCCGTGACCAGCCCTGCCTTTCAAAGTCCCTCGCTTCGAGGAGGAAATCGGGAAATATTTCTAGCAGAAGGAGGAGGAGGAGGAGGGCGGCTGAAGCTGCCACCGCGGAGGAGGGACAACGGGTTTCTCCCTGCCCGCGCCGCGGAGGGATGCGGAGGAAGGGGAGGCTGCCTGCGGGGCGGGCCGGCTGAGCGCATCCCCGGGGCGCTGTCTGTGTGTGTGTGGTGCGTGTGTGTGTGTGTGTGTGCGCGCGTGTGTTTGTGCGTGCGCGCGCGCTCCCTCCATCCATCCCTCCATCCCTCCCTTCTTCCTTCCTTCTCTCTCCCTCCCGCCCGCCGCCGCGCCGCAGCCGCGCACCGGGGCTCAGCCGCCCGCCCCGCCGCGATGCCCCGCCGCTGCTGATCCGGCCCCGGCGGCGCCCGCTCCTGCCCCCCGCCAGGTAGGACCGCAACCGACCGGCCCCGGCCCCGGCCTTGCCCAGCGCGGCGACCCCCCGCCGCCCCGAGACTGGTCTCTGCACCGGCGTCCCCAGTGCCGAGGGAGGGTGGGGGAGGTGGGGTGGGGGGCCCGGAGCCATGTGGGAGCCGATGGGGAGGCGGGGGTAGGATGCTTCCCCCCGCCCCGGGAATGTTTTTTGCAACCCAGCCACGACACATGGGGCTCGCCCCCCTCCCCCGCCGGCCAATCGCGACATGTCGCTAGGGGAGGTGCGGCTGCGGCGGGGGATTGCCTCCCCGCCACCACAAGGGCCGGGCATGGCCGGGCAGGTGGGGCCGGGGAGGGGGCCGGAGCAAACCTCCTGCCCCCGGGCATCTTCCCCCGTGCGCGGCGGCGGGGGTGCGGTGCCTCCGCCCGGCGGGGGTGTTCGTGCCTCCAGGCAGGGCTGCGTTTCCACTAGCCCTGGTGATTTCTGCCGTGAAACAGTTGCCGAGGTGAGTGGACGGAGGCACCTGCAGCCACGATTAAATTCTCATTTTCGACTCAATCAGCGTGTGTTATTAAGGGCTAGCATTAAGCAGCGCTCATCACGTAGGCTTTGTCTAGGTGGAAGCATGGCTGGGGCTCTTCCGTCATGTCGAGTTTAATTCTTTAATCCTAGCCTTGTTGCTTCCCTCCCCGCCGAGCCATGCTAAGCAACCCCACACTCGGCTCTCTCTCCAGGGCGAAAGCAAACTGCCAAAATATTGTAGAAATGAAGCAAGCACTAGGGAGAACTGGAGTCTAAAAATGAAAGCTGTAGTAAAACCACAAGGTCACAGGCATGTGGGTGCGAGTGTTTGATTTCAGGGCTCCTCTTCGCTTGTGATTCACAGGAAGCTGTTCCTCCAGTCCCAGATGTTGGCAGTCCGCAAGTCAGGCAGTAGAAATGGGGGCTGAGAGGCTGGGGTTCTCTGTGCACTCTCCCAACACCTGCCTTAGGCACTCGTGCTTTTTGTCACCACCACAAAGATAAGAGGTGCACTTTTATTTAGAAAAGGGAAGCTGGGACACTTGCACATTGATGTGATGGTGGCGGCTAGGGAAAAAAAGAGCTGTGCTGTATGACTTTGGCTGGGGCAGTGGACATCACCAAAGAAAGGCATTTGTGTTTCCTTGGGTGCATCAGATAAATGTTTCTTTCTTCCCTTTTCCTTCCGATTGGTTCTTCAACAGGAGTTTTTCCCCTTTTCCAGCAGAGGCATTTAGCCCAAATAGGGAAATAATCTAGCATTTCTAGAGCCATAACCTACCAGCAAAGCCATGAACCCCCACTACCCTCTCCCAAGGGAGGTTGATGCATTGCCTGACTCCTGTTATACCCCACCAGCCCTGTTTCTCTGGAGGCAGAAACAACTCCTAAGCCAGTGCTGTGGAGCCACGTTGCTCAAAGCTTCCTCTGTACCAGGGTTTGTGTTCAAGATATTTGAGGAGATTGGATGTACTCTTTATGCCTAGTGTCTCTGAACGCCAACACCGAGTAGCAGAGTTTTAAGCTGATGAAACTTTGCTTGTTTTTTGTGATTTTTTGGCTGTGAATTGCTCTTGAGACTTAAATATTCACTGTCCTGCAGCTGCCCAAGCTGCACCTAGTTTGTTCTCCTGGCACTGCTGTACACGGTACAGCAAGAACTTGGCTCATGTCCTTGCTCTTGGGAGTCTCCACAGCACCTTGCATGATGCCATATAGGCACAGCCATTTCTCTGCCTATCTGAGCCTTTGTTAGTGTCCTGATCTGCTCAGGGCTGTCAAGATTGCAATTTTCCAGCATTGTGTCTAGGACAGAATTTGTTTTTCTGATGTGTTTTTGGGGCAATAGAGTCCTCCTGGCTTACCAGGGAAAAGCCACTGTTCTCCAGCATCCTAATGAAACTCACATCCTATAATAAAGGCCAGTGTCCCCCAAGGCACGAGCATCACTGGACAACCGACCAACAGGTTGGTGATAGACAAGATAAACAAACGGCATGCAATACTGGCTCTCTTTGTGACTGGCACAGTGAACAACGTGGAGCTCTATTCAAGCTCAGGGTGCCGTGATCTGCACGTGCTCCCAGCTCATGGACATTGGTGCCCGCAGCTATGCAAATCCTTGGCTGCACCTGGGTCTGCTGCAGGATGCTCAGGGTGCTGTGCCATCAGGACTCTGGCATCCAATATAGGCTGAGCTCACTGACCAGTCTTTCCATTGCCAAGTGTGTGAGTGGTATCTCTGCAGCTATTTTCAGGAAGCTTGTAGGAACTTGGCTTTCTCCACTATCTCTATCCCTCTGGTGATTTTAACTGAAATTGGGGGGTGGGGGGAAGTGATATGAACAGACAGACAGACATGGAAACTCTGATTTCATATGCCTGGCTTCCTAAGGAAACCTGGCTACAAAAGGAAGTGAGATTTGCTGCTGCAAAGAGCTCCTGGGGAGACAGAGAAGGTGGGGGAGACTGGGGAGCAGGGAGGGATGGTTAACCTAACTTTTGAGGTAGGCAATCAAGGCCCAGCACACACCTGGGCTTACACTCCCTTTCCTGAGATCTGGTGGTCTAAAAACTGGGCATCTGCTCGGCACTAGTGTTCAGCTCCCTCTAGAGTCCGTGGTGCGAGAGCTGTATCTTGGGATAGTGACTCTCCTGGGAGGTGCCACCACCCCTCACCAGCCAGGGTGAGGCACCTAGCTGATGGATGGAGCATGCCAGGGTGGACCTCCAGCCCAAACTCACCTGCCCAGCTCCTGTCTAGGACCATGTCCAAATCGCCCCAAACCTGCATTCACCTTATCCTTTCCCCACACACATTCCCAGGGACATCTCCCACCTCTTCATCCCTGGATGGGCACAGGACCTGGGGCTAAGGATTTGTCTCTGTTCTCTTGAAGCTTTCTGTTCCTTCCTCCTGCAGAGCCCAGGAGAGCATCCTGCTGCACGGGGGACCCACACACAGCTACAAATCCGGTGCAAAAATGAGCCTGAAGGGAAGAGCAGACAGACACAGACAGAGAGGAAAGCAACAGGCTTGCTAATTCCTCTCTCCTGGCCCCTGTGGGGCATCTCTGGGTAGATACTTCCTCCCCAGGCTACCCGAGAACCTCAGGCTTATTAGCAGTGTTTTATTCTCCTAACACTCACGGGAGGTGCTCTTCGCATTTTACAGAGGGAGACGCAGAGCACAGGGAGCTGAAGGGCTGCCCTGCAATCGCAGAGGGAGTCTGCCCGCAAGGCAGCCTCAAAGACGGCTCGTGGAGACCAGGCAGATAACACCGTGCTTAAATCAGTGAGGGAGATCCACAGGCAGAAGAAGGCATTAACAGACCAGGAGGAGTAATGGGGAAGAGCCTGATGCTGCTTGATAAAGAAGAGACCAAAAGCAGGTAGTAGGCATAGAGAATTGGTCTGGAAACAGCAACGAATAGGAGGGGAGATGTAAAAAACCCCAAAACATAACCCCAAAAGAAAGGTAGTATTTCTCCCTTGCTTCTCATTTCCCAGCATTTTCCCTGCTGAGATCTTGAATCATGGGAGAAAGGGATGACTTGCCACTTGGTCTCCATGCATTAAAAAGCAAGGCTGGAATCTCTCTGACAAACACTTCCAAGCACAATCTCTGCAAGCTGCCCCCAAATTCATCCAATCTGGCTGAAATTTTATATCGGGGATGTTTTATTTTCTCTATCTGTTTATTTTGGAAAGTTGCTGGGGAGATTGTGGGAGGAGATTGGATGCTTCATTGAAGAGATAGGATACTTGGAAAAATCAGTTGCAGACTGATAATTGTTCTAACTTTTTAATGTCCTTTACAGAAAACAGGGTGGCCTGATGTGTATTTTACTTGATTGGCTTCATGGCGGGCTTGTGCCTCTGACTATATTTGGAAAGGTTTTGATGTTTTTTGTACTGATGCAATCAGGAAGCCGATGGTCTGGAAATCATTTTCCTGATGTGGAGATCTGGAGGGTCATGGGCAGGAGATGCCAACAGGCTGTGCCTGTTCTGGAGTGGCAGAGCTGGGTGGAAGGGAGAAGGAACCGGTCTGTGAGACAAGGGTTTTCCAAGCTGTGTTTAAAGTGCCATCACACTGTGCAGCTCTGAGTGGCAATACAGTATTTGGACATAGTGGCTTTCCTCCATGGGTCTGGATGTACAGCCAGCATGGTGGTTAGGGTCCTTCTGCTGCTTTGATGGGTAAAAATCACAGCTGGCAGGAGCTACTTTTTACCAAAGTTGTGCCACAGGACAGAATCAAGATCAGAAGTGAAGCCAGCCAAGCCTGTGGCTGCCTAGACAAATCTCCAAGCACCCTGTACCTTGCAGGGTTGTTGGCATCTGTTTTGTGTCCTTCAGCTGTAGGAAGCTGGACCTAGGCTCTTGGCTGATTTACTGATTGATGGTTGGAGACCAGACAATTTGTTTGGGCTTTTTTTTTCCCCCTACAGTCATGTCTTTTCCCAGTACAGGCTTTGCTCGAGCTGCCCTGCTGTGAAGCAGATGGATGCTTTCAATGAGATACAGGTGTACAGGCTTCGGCACGGCCAGGAAGGGTCAGTGGGAGAGGAGAGGTTTGCTAGCCCTCCAGGGGTGGGGCAGTGGGTATGAGTCCCACCGGTGGAGGTGAGGTATGCAGCGCTTTCCCCAGGGAAGGCTGGTTATTGCTTGCAATAGACTCTTTAGTCCTGCTCTTCTGCAAGAGAAGCTGGGAAAGGGATGCTGTGACTTGGAGACTTCAGATCTGACCTTGGTGTAGGAGCATAGGGCACATAAATTGAAACAGCCATTTTTGCAGGTGTCGGGGGGCATTTGTTGGCTAGGAGAGCCTGTCCTCTCACTTAGGGCCTTTTTGGGGGTTGCTGTCTCTTCACCAGGGACATTGGCAGGCAAGCGAGTAGCTGGCTTGCTTTGAGGCTCTGTTCTCTATCTTGCAGGCTAGCTGTGCCTTGCAGTAGCTACTAGCTGCTGCTTTGTCAAAGTTTTTGGCCCCTCTGGCTGAAGAGAGACTATCTTTCTCATGCCCCTGACACCAGCAAAGGGGGTTTTGAGCTGCCTTTCCTGTCTCCCTGCAGCAGTGCACTCTCACTAGGAAAAGCTCCTCTCTGTCTAGCCCTGACTATGGGATGGGGAAGGGCTAGCTGGGAGTCCCCATGGTGTTGCAACATGCTCCTGGTTGTGTCCCCACAGCATGTTGAAAAGCAGCTGCTCTTGTGTGAAGAGCAAACTTCCTACTCCCCCCCAGCAAGCGACCAGTCACCCTGTGGGGACAGGGTGCTGCTCCCACCTCCTGTACACCAGTGACATGGCTGTGGGGACACCCTCTCCCATACAAGCCGGCAGTAAATTCACAGTAATGATGCTTATTACGAAGCTGATGTTGCAGTGGGTAGTGGTGGTGGTGGTTGTAATGTGTGAATGCTACTGTGTTACAGCTGCTATGTACAGGTTTTCTGTCGAATGCTGGGAAAAAAATTTCCCATGGAAAGTCTGTCACTCTGCCTTTGTGTGGCCACTCCTTTGTTGTAAGCCCAGGCCATTTCCTTCCTTGCCCAGTCCTTCTTCTGTAATGAAAGTGTCTGGGCTAGCAGTGTTTTTCCAGTGCTCTGAAAAATAATGGTACTACCAGCTTGTTGCAGATGGTCATAAACCTGTGTGTGATACAAAGGTGTAGGAAAATAACAGGAAGGGTCTTACAATGGATATTTCAAGGGCAAAGTGCTCAAATGGAGATGGGACTTTTGGGAGGCTACTGCAAAGGAAAGGCTGTGCTTTGTTGAAACGCAGAGCAGCTTTCAGGCTCACTTCGCAAGCAGCAACCAGCCAGCCTGAAGGAGCGGTGCTGCCAGGGAAAGGTCAGAGCAGAGTCTAAAAGGCTGTGTTCTCCCCATCTGGCAGCTCCTGAGCTGGGGGGCTGGAGCACGAGCTGGCAGCAGGAGCTCTCTCCTACCAACTTGTAAAACCTAGAGGTCCCATGTCCACCACGGAGGCAAATATCTCTCCAACCCTCCTAGCCCTGCTGTGAGCAACAACTGCCCTCCTGCTGTTTCACAACACCAAGGGTTGGAATAAATGCTGGACCAACATCCCTTGGCCAGGAGCTGTGTCTAAACTGAGCTTGCCTCAAAGGGATCATGCAGCCTCTTGCAGACTTTCCTCCATAACTGTGCAAAATCAACTGCTAGCGCTCTGGGGGAGCTTGTCCGCAAAGGGAAGGGTCACAGCTGTGACTTCAGGAGAGCCTGCATTGGGATCTGGCTGTCCTGGTTAGCTCCAGCGCTCTCTGAAAGCTCTCAGGCAGCAGCGGCAGGGAGCCCCAAGGACAGCTCTGCTCCCTTGGTGGTAAAAAGGGCTCTGGGTACTGCCCCTGGGCCTGCGGTAGTGCTTATGGCCAGGGTTGTGCTGGCCTGGGGTGGTGGTTTGGGGCTCTTCACCACACACGTACGGCCAGCACCAAGCCTGAGAGCAGCTTGTGCCCCTGCCCGGTGCTGCCGTGATAAGTCTGCCCCGAGAGGCATTAGGGGAGCGAGGCTGAGGCCATGAGCACCGTGGCAGGCAAGGTTTGCCAGGGCTGCTAACCGGGCATGCCATGAATCAGCTACCGCATTTGCTTTTATTGTTGATGGCCGGGATGGGAAATGCAATTGAGACACCTTAATGAAAAGCTAACAAAGTTGGGTTTGGAGGGAGGGCTGGCATTCTGGTAGCCTTGCTTCTCATTAGAGAATAATATGAATGATTTGTCTGGGAATACTCCTACTGCTGTGCCTGCAGCAGTGTGCTGACCATGGGCTGAGACCCTATGCAAATGCAGAGTAAGAGGGTCTCTGGGGACCAAGCTGTTTATTTTGGATTGTACAAATAAAGAAATACTGCTAATTTTATAGCAACTGCTTCTCAGAGATATTTTGAGTGTCAGGCTCTGATTGTGTGTAACCAGAATGTTGTGGCCAAGTATTTTCTAGCCCACCATAATTCCCGAGTCTGGTGTTAACAACACCCATTGTGAATCGGTTCAAGTAGTAAAGCTGGTGAGGATATGTGAATCTTGCTTGATGACTGCACCACAAAATGCTGGAGAAAGTCCAACATAGAGTTGGGGGATGCTACTGCCACTCAAAGAAGGGTCCTGGCACATTGCCAAGGCCGGTTGGTCTTTCTTCCAAAGCTCCAGCCTTTTCCCACCCATCTGATCTCTCCAGAAAAGTTCCATGTTTCCTATCTCCTGCCCTTGGAGGGAAAAATGTTTGTACATAGAGAGCTGGATGGGAAGGCCAGAAAGATGGATTGATCAGATGCAAGCCTTTAGGCCTTTTTAACTCCTGTTTAATGTAATATGGGACTTGATCAAACAAAAAAAACACCAAAGAAAAACCAACTTATATTAGAATGTTTGAAAGAGAAGAACATGGCAAATATAGTTCAAGGGACTTATTCATTTGATTTAGTGGGTGTCTTTTTTCTGGCTGAGACTTCCAGTGCTCTAATACTTTTAAGACTGTAGAGTTGGTCCAAAGTGTGATGGGACTCTCCTATTCTTTATGACCTAAATCAGTGACCCAAAGCATAATATTTTCTCTAGAACCATCTGTTTCCTCTTCTTGCCAAGGGGATTTCACAATGCCTCGTTGCTCTGGATAATTGTACATGTGCAAGGATATGACTTGCCACAGGGAGAAAATTAACTGATCAAGGGCAGGTGGATGCTCTTGAGTTTTCTGTTGAAACTACTACCCTTTAGAAAGAAAGGGTGAAGAACATGCAGTTGAGCAATATTTTATGCCCACACTACATTTTTTTTTAAGCCTACATATTTAAAATAAAACCCCAAAACTACACGTAGGAGGTATTTGGGATAAACAGAGTAGATACCAAGTCATCCTGTGTTTTCACAGCCCTTTTATCAAATGTCTCCAAGACTTAATTTGGAGCAGCGTGAAAAATGGGAGTACAGATGTTGGGTGACTAATTCATGCTTCGGCTAAACTTCAATGACCATGAATGCACATCTGTTTCAACTTAGCTATCTGCCAAATGGCCTGCAACAAGGTACCCTTCTTTACAAATACCATGTTTTCAATTTTTTACTTTAGATTTGTAAGCAGTGGCTACAGCCTGCATTCTGGGAAGCAGAAGGTACCGAGGGACTGTGATCAGGGGAGCAATGTTCAGGGCTTCTGACCCCAGCAGTAGAGCTTTTTGTAGCATTAGTAGGATTTCCAGCGCAAACAACTCCTTTCTTTTAAGTCTGTCTTCATACAGGAGACGTGCTTTTTCTTGTTCATCTTATCTGTTCTTATCATCCAGCTCTCTGACTTGCTCACTTCCTGCTGTGTGTATCTTTTTCTTTTCTTAATTAGAAAATTGGGGAGGGGGGGCAGACCAACAGTTCCTGGTGAGGAAATGCCGTTTATATAAAACTGTCTTGATAAATTCTCAGAATTATTCCAGCCCAATAATCCTACTACAACATCCTTAAATAAAAGCAAGTGGAGGAGAGGGCTTTGGTCGATCATTACAATGTCTCTTTGTGGAGTAGATCCCGTAATGGAATCGCATCGCTTCCTCCAGCCAGTTCTTCACTTGCGCATAGCCCTGTCCCTGCATAATATGCCCCTGCCCCAATGAGGAGGGGTGATTCCTGGGTCATGGGGGATAAGGAGATGGGTGGTGGTGACCACCCATCGTTTTTCAAGGAGGTGTTGGTGTGTCCCTGTTTCAAGGGTAAATACTTCTCCCCAGGAATGCCTGCCTGGCTGTACTTTTGCAGTCAGCAATGCAGCATGTGTAGCCTGCTGTGTGGCTGGAGAGGCAGCCTGGTTCCCAGCTGCGCTGTGAAACAAGCCCTCTCAGGAGGGAGAGGGAAGGTATGCTTAGCCGTCCTGCTTGGGTCACACTTGCTATGACCGGGCCAGGTGACAGCTGGGTTGCTGTCCCCGGGTGCAGCCTTTAGTGTGGATGGGTTGGTCTGTGTCTCCCAGTGCTGCAGCTGCCAGACCTGGCATCCTGTTTGCTGGAGACCAGGCAGGTGGCTAATGGTAGGGTGAGGCGCTGCGGAGGCTGGACTTCGGGAGGCATTGATTGGATCTCCTGCTTGTGTCCCATCTCTGATATGGGCCTGGGAATACCATCCTTCTGTTAGAAGTTGAAACTTTTCATGGAGAGCTCTTTTTTCTTTTTTTTTTTTTTCTTCTTTCTGGGGTGTCATTTTTTTATGAGCAAAACCAGTTCAGCCTTTTGTATTATCCAGCAAAGTAAAGGTATTGACGTACTCATTTTCCTCTCTTCATAGAAACATTTTTAAGTACCGTGTGACTAAATTAACTTGGAATAGAGAAGTGTAGTATGCCAAAGGCTCTCCTTGAGGAGAAAATATAGCTTTAATAACTAGGAATCTGGCTTTTATTGGCTAGTAAAATTGAGACTTTAACACTGAGCATGCTCAGGTTTTTGCACTAAGCATCCCTATGTACTTCAAGGCATCTGTTCTGTCAGTTTATGCACTGTTAACTAACTGCAAACCTCTTTAACAGCTCCTCTACACTACTGGAAAATCCTGAGGCAGGACAAGGGCAAGTACTGCTGTCATGCCTGATGCCTGATGTTGTAATGGAGTGAGAAAGGCCCTTGAAGGGGAAGCCGTCAAAGCTGACCTAGTGGGAAGAGAGCGCAGTTTTCCTCTCAAAGCATGCCAAAGGAGCCAAGCTTGGATGCATATGGGGCTCCTTCCACTTTTGGGAAGGTGCAAAGTGATGTGCTGTGGAAGGAATGGCTCCAAAATCATTAATTAAAGACTGCCCTTCTGGTGCATGTTATGACCAAGTTACTGTTAAGAATAAGGTTTTGCCAGGGCTTGAGCTCACTTCGTGCAGGTTTCTGATGTGGAGTAGATGCTTGAGAGGACTGTGAGCAAGAAAAGGCTGTGGAATATGTAGTTTACAGTGATTAAAAATGGCAAGTATAAAAATATTTTTTTTAAATGATGGGGGATAGTAAATATCCCTGTCCTCTCCTGCTCTTACCCTGAAGTCCAGTGAGTGAGTGCACTGTAATTTTGAAATGGGAAAAACTTCTGCCAGCTGTGAAGCAGAATGATGGGCTCTAATTAGATGAGAAACAAGAAAATGCAATTGAACAAATAGGCTTTCAGCGAAGAGAAAGTGGCATTAAACATCATAGTAGCTAAAGGGGGTAGGTGCTAGCCCACTGATAGCATCTGTCCTTGTTCAGATAACTGAACTAGATGCTTTGTACATGGAAGACTGCAGTAATCATAACACAAAGGGGCTCATTATTCTTTTGTCTCTGCAGGTTGAGGACGCTTGGGACCTGTTTGGCGGAAGCGGCCATGTTGCGAGCAACTCACCCATTCATCTTCCCAGTGAGCTTCCAACTCCTGAGCATTGTGCTGGTATTGCTCTTCCATGCAGATGGTATACACGCAGAGACCCCCAGCGAATTGCCTGTGAACGACACTGAGGAGTGCACTGGCTCATACATCTGCAAAAAGGGTGTGATTTTACCAATATGGGAACCCCAAGATCCCTCATTCGGTGACAAAATTGCTCGGGCAACAGTATATTTTGTAGCGATGGTGTACATGTTCCTGGGAGTATCTATCATAGCTGACCGCTTCATGTCCTCCATTGAAGTCATCACATCCCAAGAGCGGGAAATAACCATCAAGAAGCCCAATGGTGAGACCAGCAAAACGACGGTGAGGATCTGGAATGAGACCGTTTCCAACCTCACACTGATGGCCTTGGGCTCTTCTGCCCCCGAGATCCTCCTGTCTGTTATCGAAGTGTGTGGCCATGGCTTCACGGCAGGGGACTTGGGGCCAAGCACAATCGTGGGGAGTGCTGCATTTAACATGTTTGTCATCATTGCAATCTGTGTTTACGTTGTTCCAGATGGAGAGATAAGGAAGATCAAGCACTTGCGAGTGTTTTTTGTTACAGCGGCCTGGAGCATCTTTGCCTACACTTGGCTTTACATTATTTTATCTGTGTCTTCTCCTGGGATTGTGGAGGTTTGGGAAGGCTTGCTCACCTTCTTCTTCTTCCCCATCTGTGTGGTGTTTGCCTGGATAGCTGACAGGAGACTTTTATTTTACAAGTATGTCTACAAGAAATACCGAGCTGGCAAGCAGAGAGGCATGATCATTGAGCATGAGGGTGATCGACCCTCCTCCAAAGCTGATATTGAGATGGATGGAAAGGTTGCTAATTCTCACGTTGAGAACTTTTTGGATGGGACATTGGTGTTGGAGGTTGATGAGAAAGACCAGGATGATGAAGAAGCCAGGAGGGAAATGGCTCGGATCCTGAAGGAGCTGAAACAAAAGCACCCCGATAAGGAAATTGAACAGCTTATAGAGTTGGCCAACTACCAGGTCCTGAGCCAGCAGCAGAAGAGCAGGGCCTTTTATCGCATTCAGGCCACTCGGCTCATGACAGGAGCTGGCAACATCTTGAAGAGACATGCTGCAGACCAGGCCCGCAAAGCTGTCAGCATGCATGAGGTCAACAGTGAGGTGGCAGAAAATGATCCCATCAGCAAGGTCTACTTTGAGCAGGGTACCTACCAGTGTCTGGAGAACTGTGGCACTGTCGCCCTGACCATCATTCGCCGGGGAGGTGACTTGACCAACACAGTGTATGTTGACTTCCGGACAGAGGATGGGACGGCCAATGCCGGCTCTGACTATGAGTTCACTGAAGGGACAGTGGTCTTCAAGCCTGGAGAGACACAGAAGGAAATCCGTGTCGGCATAATCGACGATGACATATTTGAGGAGGATGAGAACTTCCTGGTCCATCTGAGCAATGTCCGCGTGAGCACTGAGGCCTCAGATGAGGGCATTCTTGAGGCCAGTCGTGTCTCAACACTTGCCTGCCTGGGATCACCATCTACTGCCACTGTCACCATCTTTGACGATGACCATGCTGGCATCTTCACTTTTGAGGAGCCAGTAACACACGTCAGTGAAAGTGTGGGGACCATGGAAGTGAAAGTGTTGCGAACCTCTGGTGCACGAGGAAATGTTATTGTGCCCTACAAAACCATTGAAGGCTCAGCCAAAGGTGGAGGAGAGGACTTTGAAGACACCTGTGGGGAGCTGGAGTTCCAGAATGATGAGATAGTGTAAGTGAAGTTTTTATTTGTTACTTACAGTCTTCGGTTCTCCTGAAATTAAATGCCCATGGCTCCCAGAGCTGCACTGGAAGCGTTTGGGTGCCAGCATGTTGCAGTAAGCCATGAATGGCCTTATGTGCTTTGGGGAGCCTGAAATGCTGCATTCCTGCCTTGCTAACAGAGCAGGGAGTGATGCCTGCTCAGGGGCACTCCATTCTTCCAGCAGCAGGGAGGTGGGACCTGTTTGTGAGCCCAGCCTCCCACACCCTACCCATGCACTGTGCAGATCTCTATAACCTTGGCTCTACGGTGGAGCAGAGAACAAAACTGATCTGCCTGTTACTGCCCAGTCACAAGGACTTGTCTTGCGAAGGGCCTAAATGAGTGTATGAATTGCGGTACCTACTTCACCTTGCCTATTGAGGGTCAGGTAATCCAGGACTGGGCCACAGCCTGTTCCACTGATGCTCTTTTCAGGGCTTTGGTGAAGGTCACTTCACCTCCTCCTCTTCTAAAGGTTGCAGGCTTGGGTCACTGTCCAATGCATGTCCTGAAAAAGTACTGTCATGCAAAGAAGCCTCATGGTTAGGATGCAACTGTAGCCACATTTTGCTCTTGCAAATAAAAAAGAGGCTGAAAGGTGTTGGAGGCCACTCCTGAGTGTTGCTAGGTGCATGGTGGAAAAATTATTAGTACTGTACCCTTGTTTATTACATTATGTGGAGCATATAAATTAGCCCAGTAAATCATGGTAGACAACATCTATCTTTGGGTATGTCATGAAGATCTTTTCTTGCCCAGTTGGGGCTCTGGGAGGAGCAAGGGTCGGGAGTTGCATTGTTCCAGCCTCAGGCTCTTCCTACAGTGAAGTCTGTGTCTGTAGATCAGTGCCTGCCAACAGTAGACTCTGTAGCACAAAACCACTGCATAGAACTTGGAGCAGTCACTGATAAAGGGCACTGCTGTGTCATGTGAGAGCTAAATGTTGGTTTGGGTGTTGTATATCATACAACTGGTCTCTTAGGAGCTGAGACAGACCCATGATGCATCCTGAGAGTGGGCCTTATGTTCTGTCTGTTACTTGTATCTATCTGCTCTGTGTGCACAGGGAGAACGAAGCAAACGGGAGAACCATAATACTTCTTGAAGTAAGGGGAAAGAAAAAAGTGATTTGTAGTTCTCAGGCAGGGTATTAGACTAGTTGGGGTTTTGACTTCTTGGGAAAAACTGAGCAAGAACTTCACAGCTCCAGCAATCTGGAAGCCAGAACATGCATGTTGCTCACACAAGGGTCAAGAGTGCATAATATGCCATTGTTCCTGGCTACTGAATGATAATTGTAGTAGAGAGGAATGCAGTTATTGGAAAAAAAATTTTTTTTTTCATTTTGGGTGAAGCAGGGAGTTGTCTGCAGAGTTGCAATGAACTAGGCTATAAGGATATCCCCCGAAGGCTCCTTACTTTCTAATCAGGTCACTCAGCACTAGCAAAACTGGGCTACTGGCAGGAAGACTTGGACGTTTGATCTCAGTTCCCCTGGGATATGACATGTTTACATGGCAGGTCAAACACATGGCCTCAGGCTCTGTGACTGCTCTTAGAGGGGCTTGGGCTTCCCCCTTGTCTTGGATCCATCATTCTGACCAGGGTCTCTCTCCTGTCCTTCATCAAAGACAGGTTAGTGTCCCCTGTGTCTGCACTGCCTGTTGGCGATCAGTCTGTGATGTGGGGTTTTGCAGTGGGGTGGTGGTGCTGGTGGCCTTTCTTCCACTAAGCTGTTCACTGCTGACTTTTACCAGCAGCCCAGTAACCAACGGGTGTGCTGGAAATGGGCTGACCACATCCTGTCAGAGCGGCTGCCTGGCCTCCCAGGGCGTGCTGGTGTTCCCTCCCCATGGCGGCAAGTCTCCTCCTTCCTTTTCTTACTGGCTGTCAGCATGTGCACAGCAAGCAAGAAATGGGGGAAAACAGTTTTCTTAGAAACCCCAGTGTGTTTTTTCTGTGCCGATGCCAGGGCATTGCCATTATATCTCTATTGCCTTTAAAATACCATTCCCTAGAATTGCAGGGAGGGACAGTACATGGGAGGCACCAATTTAGGAGTTCACAGCCTGGTACAGATGACAGCTTGGAGAATGGTGTGGGAGGAGGTGGCTACTGCAGGGCCATATAGTATCATTAGGGTTGGAAAGGATCTCTAAGATCATCAAATCCAACTGTCAACCCAACATCACCATGCCCACTAAACCATGTCCTGAATTGCCACGTCCACATATTTTTTGAACACCTCTAGTGATGGTGACTCCACCACATCGCTGGGCAGCCTGTTCCAATGCTTGACCACTCTCTCAGTAAAGAAATTTTTCCTAATATCCAATCTAAACCTCCCCTGGTGCACTTGAGGACATTTCCTCTCGTCCTATTGCTAGTTACTTGGGAGAAGAGACCAACATCCACCTCACCACAACCTCCTTTCAGGTAGTTGTAGAGAGTGATAAGGTCTCCCCTCAGCCTCCTCTTCTCCAGACTGAACAATCCCAGTTCCCTCAGCCACATCTCTTAAGATTTGTGCTCCAGACCCCTCACCAGCTTCACTGCCCTTCTCTGGACATGCTCCAGCAATTCAATGTCCTTCCTGTAGTGAGGGGCCCAAAACTGAACACAGTATTTGCGGTGCGGCCTCAACAGTGCCAAGTACAGGAAGGGGCTTGCTCCATTCAGGTGGGAGAGGACATACTCATGCCTAATTTTTGTGGGAGAAGGATGACACTGATTGTACAAATTGCAATCTATTCATGTGCCTGAAAGGCAGTAGGTATTAATCTAAAACTTAGCTGCTACAATCCATGTTCAGATGTTGGATGATACAATCTGACTTGCAGAAGTTTTCTGACAGGTCCATGTTTGCTTGGGCATAAGTTTAGGACAGCCCTCCATCACAAAGGTGCTGTGGTCCTGAAGCTGAAGTGCTGCTTACAGGCATCCTTCCTTGGAAGAATTTGCTCTAATGGGAATAAAGAAGATGTGCTAGCACAATATGTGGATTATAGAGCTAAAGCCAGTTTGCTATGTCATTACTTGTTAGTGCTAAGCTTCAGCTAAATCACAGCTATGTAGAAAGGTGCAATTCCCCAGCACATTTGATTCAATAAAGTTCTGAAACTTCAGGTTTTCCCATGCTCTGGTGGCTAAGAGACGGCTTTGGTGCCCTTTGTCTTTAGTGCCTCTTCAGCTCTGTCATTCTAGACTGTGTCAATCAGCTTCATAAAATCGAGTAAGACGTTTTTCTGGGGCACTAACAACAAAGGTAGGGCAGTGCAGGGGGACACGAGGATGAAAGAAAACTGTGTACAAGCCTCTGTTATTAGACTGGCTTGCTGGTAAGTCCCAGTAAAATTAGAAAGCACTGGGAGGGCCCTGATTTTCTGGAGCCCTTCCTCTGGTTCCCAAAAGGCCCAATTATGTAACATGTTTGTTTGCAGCATCCAGAGAGACTTTCCCATTTTGCAATCTGCTGGTATCCCCTTTCCCAGAGCATGCAAAATAGCTGTGTAACTGCTGAAACCATGCCACTCCCGTGCATTTAAACAAAGATCTCATTCCGATGCTACCAAATAAAGACATGTAATAGAGAAGCTGTTGGTCCTTCTATGGAACATTTTATCCCAGCACTGCTTGGTAGCCTCTTGGAGTGATGCTTTTCTGGTCCTTACTCCTGAAGCATAGCTTGTGTGTTCAATGGGTACATGTTGGCAAGTGAAATAAACAGCATTTAAATGTGTTTTGCAAAGGGGTTAGCTAGGTTTTAATGACAGATTGTTCCAAGCTGTGTGGGAAAGCTAAAGATGTCTGACTTGGGTCTCAGCAAGGTCAGTCTCAGTGATGCTGCATGGGTACCTGGGGGTCTGTGACATCGGTGTGGAACAGGGTACTATCATTTAAAGTGTAAGAGAGAGCCTTCCCTCTGGGGCCATTGTCAACAAGGTGACTCCAGCCTTGTCTTGCATCTCCATTAATGATTAAAGCTTTCTTGAAGAGAAAATGGAGAAGATGTATAGTTGCAGGCTCTTCCTACCCACCCATCTACCACAGCTATTGTGATCATAGAGGAGGCCACTGGTTCATCTAGGCAGTTTGTTTTTATCTCCTGACCAAATGCCAAATAATTCAAAAGAAGTCCAGCCTCCTATCTTAGAGGAGGAACCAATCCTTCCCTCAGCTGATGGGATTTCTTCTCCTTGCTGTCTTGAAACATCAGGAGGGGCACCTCTTCCAGGTATGAATGCAAAGCTGTATGAAAACTGCGTGTTCTCTCATGTTCAAAAAATAGTAGTTTTCTAGAGATAAGCTTGCAACTAGAGATCTATTACAATCTGCATTCCAGATGTCTGCACTCACACCTCCCAAAAGAAAAGTATTTACTTCATTGATAAGTCAGTGAAGAAGGTGGTACACACAATTATATGGATAACTTATTAAATTTTTATTTAACCTATCCAGTTACACCTGTAAATGCATGGGGAATCTTATGTCAATAGATCTTGCTGTTCATAATATATAGTTTATCTGTTTTTATAAAAGGTGTCTGCTGGAGTTTCAGGAAGTGACACTCTTGGACCACTGAATTTGACTTGTCCAAGCCAGTTTTGTCATTTCTCTAGAAGCAAAAATCTAGGAGCCAAATGCTAAGGGTGACAGAAACATCAGCTAAATCCCCCGATTTTTTTTAGGGAAAGTGTCCCCAGAGACCACATAGCCTCGCTCCAAAGAGCCCCTTAAAAATGTCAATGTCAATAAATATAGAATGGGGGGGGGGGAAACCAAGTGGTACTGCTTTTTTAAGTTCCCCTTTTCTTTTCCAAAAGAAGTTGGGTGAGGTATTTCTAAAGAAGCAGCAAAAATAAAAACCTGACTCAGCCCTGGGACCTCTCTAGCTCAGTTTTGCATCCATGGCCTGCAGCTTCAGGGAAAAAAATGAAACCTCCAGCATGGTCAGCCTTGCAGTAGGATGCAGTCGAAGACCAGAGAGTCTTCTGACATGGCAGAGAGACTGCTGTAAACCAGGCTGAAGGTGAAGTAAACAAACATTCCCCTTTTTAACATTTCATTACTGAACACATTATCTCTCTCTTTTTCTATCCCACTTTGTTTGCTTGGGTCAATCTGCACCCCCTCCCTCACAAGCCCCAACTTGCGCAGGGTTAACGTCTGGAGGCACAGTGTGAGGTATCAAAACAGACCAAAAAAGATTAAACTCTTATTTGGCCTGCTTCCAGCACCCAACTTTGGTTTGAGAGTGTGCTTTCCCCTCACCACTGGCAGTCTCGCCACCAGGATATAGGTCCTGGGTCCTCGGCAGCAGCATCCAGTGCCCTGGCTCCATCTTAGAGGAGGTAGCCCTGGCCCTCGCCCACAGCAGAGAGCCGAGCACGTGTGTCACACCAGGCTGGGGCATGGCATGGGGGCCTGTTTGCCTTTGCAGGGGAGTTTTGGGGAGGACAAGTTCCCTGGGGCTGAAATGTATCATTGCTTTGCATCCTGACGGCCAAAAGCTGGTCATCCCCTCTTCAGGGGGCAAGATACAGCTATAACAGGGCGAGCTGCCTTTTCTTTTTCTCCTCTTCATTCACACAATGTTTAGTCTTTCCTGAACATTCCTAAAACATTAGCCTTAATATCTCCCAGCCAGGTGCATCTCTCAAACTGTGCTCTCATCTCAGTTGCACTGGACAACCCCCACATTTCTGTTAGGAGATAGCAAGGAAATAAGGACACATGGTGTTCACAGACCTTCCCCTTTCTCCTGCGCCCAAGTGCCTGCAGGTGCTTGCTGTTGTCCTGTGCACACAGACTGGGCACCGCGTGACACAGACATGAAGTGTACTGAAAAAATCATTCCCAAGTGCCATGTCAGGTCTCAAGCCTGCAAAGCACATACAACTGTCTCTAAGTCTCTTATGGCCTGATCTGGTACTCTGCTCCCCAGAGTAAGGCCAGTGGGTGTGCTCCTGTGGCATGTCATCACGGTATTGTGAGACAAGTCCTGCCCATAACTTGCTTGGGGAGGGCTGCAGTCTGTGCTGTTTGCCCAAATAAGTCATGAAATCTAGGAACTTGATTTGATGATGTCCCCTGTGGAGGGGATTAGGCAGCGTGGTTGTGTTATTGGATGAAGCAAGCTGTGCCAGCACATCACTGTGGGGAACTGGGGGGGAGAAGGGTGAGGACAAGAGTGGTTAGCTCTCGCTGAAGAACTGACACAGTTTTTGTCCTTGAAAAGCCAATGTTTCCTTATTTGTAATGAGCTGTTGTTGGCAATTTACTGCTGCCAGCTGCATCTCTGTGGTTGATTAAGGGAACTTGGATCTTAAATATGTAATAACTCTCTGAAAGCCATTGAGAGGCAGTTATTAGCTTCATCAGGGCCTGTGTACACATCCGCTGTGCTCCTTTATGAAAAGGCTACCTATTAAATGCATTGTAGTAATTTATAAAACACAGGATCTAGTCTTGTTTTAAGATGTTAAAGCAGCAACCCTAGTGAAGCTTGTTTTGGTATGGGAAAGAGTTATCTTGGACTGAAGTGCTGCTCTGCAGCACCTTGCTGGGGAGACAAGAATGGGGGATAGGAGAAGCCCTGTCCCCCTTCGCAGATTATCTTCTTCCCCTGACATGTGCATGAGCACTGCTGGCAGCAGTATTAGCACCAGCTGTGATATGCAGGTCTTGTTAACAGAGCAGGGATCCATCCCGTCCCTCCTGTGTACATGGGATCCTTCACTGTGGAAAATCCTTGAGCAGGGAGAGTTAAATAGTTGGTATACAAGACCCTCACGCAAGCTCTGAGTTCAACTTGTGCATCTGCCTTGGGAATAGGCTTCTTTCCTCTGACACTTTGCCCCCAGGTTTGACCTCGGTGGATGCCACTCAGTTTTCTTCCAGCAGCAAGGCTGCATTTGTGGGCTTAAAACGAGAGCGACAGAACAAAGAGCAGACAGCTGACCACAGCCAGCATCCAAGCATCTGTGCAGACAGGCAGGAAAACATCTGCTGTCATCTAAAGCCAAACAGAGAGGAGAAACTGGACCTGGCAGGCAACTGGCTGAGTCAGAAGCAGACCCTCACTGGAGGGAGAGGCTGAGCCCAGAGGCATCATCCTGCATGCTGCGGGTGGATGGAACGCTATCGGTTGGCAGGCAGGCGTACTAGAGGTCTAGAGGCACTAGACGCACAGTCTTCCATATCTGGGCCTGCCTTGTGTGTGTCCCTACTGGCTTTGCTCACACCAGGGACAAAATTGCATGTTCACTAGCAAGGACATGCACATTGCTGCCGTGCAAGGGGAAAGACACCTATGCTATCCATTGTCTCTGCTCCTTCCCCTGTTCTCCAGCACCATAGGATAAATGTGTGAGCTTAACCTTCACAGTCTGGTCTTGCTGAACCATCTGTATTTCTACAGAACTCTCAGATGAAGAGCTTTGATTAAAAGTTAGTCTTTTACAGCCATAGTGTTTGTGATGGCTGGGCACATGGCCTAGCTGCACTGGTACTAGTGCATATCATCTCTGCTTTGCACTGTCAGGCATGGTGGGAGTGAAGGTCAGTCCTCTCCAAGTCATAAATGCCATTTAGCCTGGGAGATATCAAAAACTCTACTAATAATGTTTCTGACACTGACATTGGAGGCATTGCGCTGGTTTCCAAGAATGGCAATGCTGGATCCTGGGTGACAACAAATAATAACATTCTCTGTTTTAAAAATATCTTAACATAAGAAAGAAAATATTCCCACTGCTGTGCAAGTCAGAGGGTGACCAGCATGTGCCTGCTCTGTCCAGTCCCTATATGGTTCCATTTCCATAGTGTCTGGACTCCTTCATACACAATCAAAGTAACAATAAAATGTGTCTGGCAATGAGAAACAAAGCAATAATAAATAATCCACAGACTGGATCCCCATGAACTAGGTGCTGGGAGGAGAGACGTGGAGTTGATTGCATATGCCTGCGCCATCAGAGAAAAGACCATTCCAGGGGAAAGTCCTCTGAGTGCAGGAGCTCTCAGACGGCTGAGGACAGGGATGGAGATGGGCTCAGGAGGGTCCAGTGCAGAGATACTACTTTTGGATTTTTTCTAGAGGTGTTTTCAATTTTATGGCATTGTTGTAAGAAAGCTTCTTTGCTCTTTGGACTGCTTGAGTGATTCCTCTGGTCACTTGCTCCTATTAGAACACTAGTGTGCGGTAGTCACATACTGTGCTATTTTGGGGTCATGCGATATGGCCCTAAATTAACCACAGGCCCAGTAAGCCCTGAGGAGAGCCTTGTCCCAGAGGCCAGATGTACCATCATCAGGTGACAAAGCTGTTGTCTCACTGGCTGGGACGTAAGAAGGACATAAAGTTTCTTGCTGGGTCCAGAACAAAACGAAAAAAAGGATTGATTTGCTCTGAGTTCCTTTCTAAACTCTATTGCTTGCTTCCAGGAGAACAAAATAGTTATACATTGGGCCTTTGCAAACAATTTGGAGTAGAAATATATCAATCCTTTAAAGCACTCAAGCCCTCAAACTCCCCCGGCAGCCTCAGCTTTACAGTGCTGATGGCTCAGCTCCTCAGCCTGTGCAGGCAGCTTCCCCGCCTGCCCTTTCTCCCCAGCGCTTGCCCTCCCGTCCCTGCGCTGCTTACGTGAACTTGGTTCTGCCACCCTCTGACCCAAGACCACCCGTGCAGCCAGAGCGCTCCTCTCTCCAGTGTTGTGACAGATGACTTATCCTGACATGCCTTTAAATATGAGCAAGAAACACACCTGTTTGGAGACTGTGGATATTGTGCTCTGACGAGCTGTGTGCCCTTGGCTGCAGCCCTCCTTTCCCTCTCAGCAACGCCATCCTGCAGCTCGAGCTTTGCTGTCCTAATACTGCACAGCTTTCACAGGAATACGCAGCCCTATCACAGCATACAAGGCAGAAGAAAAGTCTGTTCTGCAGGGAGTCTGGAATAAATAGAGCTGCGATGAGCAGGAGTGAGACGCACTGGTTTAATTGAGAATGGGAGTCTGGGTCCGAGACAAAATCTGTTGCTTTGGCTCAAGCCAGTGGGGAGCAGGTTTTACGCGGCACCAGAGTCTGCACAGGGCTCTGTATTTGTTTAGTTCAGTAGATTTGCATTCACACTTTAGGTTTGGTTATTGAAATTTATGTTCCTCCTTAGTGACTGGATATGTGATGGGACCAAGGGGGATAAGATATTACTCCTACATAGGGTAAAAATAATATAAACAAAGTCAGTATTAATGCCCCAGGCACAAATGATCTTACCACAGAGGAAAGGGAGGAAAGTGTAAGAGGAGATTATGGAAGTGACCTGGAACTCAGAAAGAATCATACAAAAACCTGAAAATGGGTCACTTTAGTGGGGAGGATTGTAATGGAGCAGCATGGGAGTGTTGGGTCAGAGTCAGGCCAAGCATGAACTGGATGAGAATTAGAGAGGAAGAAGATATCCTGTCATGCCCTCGCAGTGCAGAGGGAGAAGGGGAAGGGACCTGAACAGCAGATTCCACCAAGAAACAGGTCCCTCTGTGGACATCTGTTTTCATGAGACCTGCAGGCGTAGGACAGAGATGATGTAACCTACCTGTCCTCAGACCTGGCAAGCATACTGAAATCTAGCCTCGTGTTGTTAGGGGAATGCCTGAGGGGCTCTTAGAGCTGCTAGCAGTCCCCTGGAAGGTTTCCTGGGAATAGGTGAGATCTGCAGGCAAGCTCAGGAGCTGCCTTCAAAAGCACCTCAACCAGATTAGGTCTGCTTCTGTATGCAAAAGAGCCTAGAATAAATCATCACTTTATTTGTAAGTGATACAAGTGATGCATATCTTTTCATATCCTCAAAAGATAACAAGGAGATAAATAACAGCCAGCATATATTTGTCAAGAACAAATCTTACCAAGCCAACCTAATTACCTTTTATGCCAGCCTTTTGGGTAAGAGAGAAGCAGTGGTTGTCATATCACTCAGCTTAGGAAGGGATTTTAATGTTGCCTTGTTCAGTACTCAGTACTGTCATAAGGAAAGCACTGGCTAAATGGGCCACTGGGGTGATGGGGTCAAACCTGTCCGGAAAGAGAAATGTGGCACTGGATGGGGGTGAAAAGGTGTTCAGTAGGTGCTTGTCCTGAACTGGACCTTGCTGGGTGTAGAAAAGAGAAGTTTGGTGTTTAAACTTGCAGATAGAATGAGTGGAGAGGCTGGAAGCATTATCGTGGGTAGGATGGGGATTTACAGAGATGGGCTGAGCAGAAGCAAGACACTGTAAAGTGCTTGTGCAAGAATAGTCAAGCACAAGTTCAAGTGGGAGGGGAATGACAGAGTCAGGGGGTGCCACTGTGACCCAGCAGCCAAATCTGAGCTCACAACGTCATGCTCTTGCAATGAATGAGAGAGACGTCATTCTGAAGATATTCACGAGGAGCACAGCCATCCTTACGCCCTCTCTGCCCAGCTGTGTCAAGCTCTGAGCACTCGACTTGAGAAGTTGGGAAGAATCCAACAGAAAGCACAGAAAATGACTGGTGGTCTGAGAAATGTGACCCAAGATGAGGCTGCGAGAACTGGGGCTGTTTAATTTAGAAAGACACAGGCATAGGAAAGGTCTAAGCCTTGAGCTCTGTAAAGGGCAATAAGATATTCTCCGTGTCTGCAGAAGCAACAGAGGCAATTCAGATTAGACAGGAGGGAAAATTTCCTCCTGGTACAGATGGGTCCACTCAGGAGTAGCGTGGGGGAGTGGGTGACGTCTGTCAACAGCAGAAAACAGCTTAGGTACACTGTTTGAAAATATAATGAAGATATCAGGTGTATTGTCTCTTTTAGGACAGGATTGGGTCAAATGAGGTCTTGAGAACTCTTCTTCTCCTGTTGTTATGTGCTAGCCAGGCAAAAGCATTCATCATGTGAGTAGCACTTCAGTTAGGTGGCCTCTGTCCTGCATGGTTTTCTGCTGCAAATGTGTGATGGGGTAACATGCAAAGCAACCTACACATGGAGCAGAAAGATCAAATGAGTGCATACACATGCAACCTTCAGAGCTTCCCTGTGGCCAATCCAATCTGGGTTCTTTGCTCACAACAGATATCTGGGACAGGGACAGTGCTTGCCTGCTGCCTGTCTCCTTTGCTAATAATTAGGTGCAATCCAAGCTTCCCTGCAGGAGAGCCCTGTCCCCATGGGGGAAGAAGCAAGGCTGCACAGGTTAAGGAAGCTAATTAGAGGGGAAGAGAGCATTGGTACTGAGGCCCCAACAGTAAACTTTGAAATCTAGGTAAGGGAGCAGTATTTAATTATATATATGTTTTAAACACCGCATCTCAGCCCCCTGAGAACTGGCAGTCTTGGAAAGCCCTCACAAAGGTGCTAATGAACAGATCTGAAGGCAGCGGTGGGCTAGGGGCTGTGCTTATTAAACTTCACAATCCTGCAAAGTTACCTTTGGTTATTTTCCCACAAGTTTACTCTAGCCACCAAAGCAGCTACTTCTGTTCCCTGCTCCTTTGCCATAGCACACATAGCCTGATCCTTTAGCCTGCCCTTTCCAAGCCAGGAGGCCGGTTTGATTTCCCTGTAAAGTGCCTGCCTTGTGTTCAAACATTCACTGTTGCACTCTGTGCCAGCTGAGCCAGCAAGCTTTGTGGACTGCAGCAGTAGCTTTTATCCCATACCTTCTTCTGGGTGCAAAACCACGATGAGGGAAAGCTTGGATGGATTCATATCATCTGGCAGAGTAGAACTGCAGAACCAGCCTGAAGTTTTCCAAAATTCATTTTCTTCAACAATTTCAAACCCTTAAGGAAGGCTTTCGTTCATCCTTGGGTGCCAAAGGAGGTGGTGCCTGTTTTAATTAATAAAGTGCCAGAGGGGCTTCTACCTCCTGAAGGCAAGAACTTTGAAAACCACAAGCAAAAGGCTAGAGCTCCTTTTCCTGCATTCTTGCCTCCTGGTATTCCTCTTTTGCCTGATCTTTGCCCCCACTTTCTTCTAGGTCCATACGCCGAACCCATGATTTGCATCTGCTATGTTGTGACAAACAGCTTCCCTGATGGTTCGACTGCTTAAAATGTTACAAAACCTGAAAGTGATGCCAATGCCACTGAGGTTCATTTTATTTGCCTGAGCCTTTCTGGTGATGTTTTCCTCTGCCTTGCCAAGAGCTAAAGCCTCAGGGGGTTCTTCATTCATTGTGTTTTAAGTGAAAATTAATTTTCTTTTTGAGTCTCAGAGCTCCAAGAGTTGGAGTTTTAAGAAAAATGCTGACTAGCATCTAGAGTGACCTGTCTGGCCCTTGGTGTGCCAAGAGAGAATTTGCCATGCTTTGAAGGGAGGATTACTCTCTATTGTCAATCCTGCAGACCTGGCAGGGAAGGTGGGAGGCTTAAGTTGCTTCTCAGTTTAAGTCTTCCTAGACCTAGTACGAATGAGCATGTTGGTCGCTTGCAAATACACAAACAGATTTCTACAAAGCACTTGCTAATGAACCAAAAAACAAAACAGCAGTTTGTCCTTTCAGTGATTTGTGAGGAGTCAGTAAAAGACTCAACCTAGGGAGCTCATTACACTGCTAATGTAGTGCGTTTTTAGTGGAGATGCTGGGAAGCTCTTAGCTGCTGTCTGTGATGCAGGGTGAGAGGCTTGGCAGTGCTGGGAGGAAACCTGTGAGAGGAGACGTCTATCACCTTCATCGGTGCGAGCACGAGGCTGGCTAGCAATGGGGGCAAGGCAGCCAGACCGTGCAAGTGGGGTGCGAGAGGCCCTGATTTCCACCCCCAATCTCTGTAATCCCATGGCCGGGCTATAGGCTCACTGATATCATGCTGGGCTCTCAGGTCTCAGGTGCGAAGTGGAGGAGAGCAGAGTCCAGCACCAGTGAGAAGAGAGAGCCACAGCAGCCTGCTTGGACACAGCCATGCAGATGGTATAAACAGAAACATTCTGCAAAATACAGTCAGACGCTCAGGGCATAAAAACCAGGCACTTAATGCTACACATCAAAGGGAGTGTGGCACTGCTCAGCCACTGCTCTGCTTCATGGGCACAGCGCGTTTGTCACCTTCAGCTATTGCACAACTCATCTACAAAGCTAATGCGCACCACTGCCCTTTCCTCTTGGTGTGAGTAGATGGACTTACTCACAGCACCTATAGCCACCTCCAGAAGGGATGTATAACCTCAAGATGCCCATATACCTACAGGTTGCATATACCTATGCCTCAGCAATCAGAGTAGGTGAAAGACTGACCACGGAAGCGCATGTATGGGGGTGAGGCAGGATAAGGTAAAAGAGAAATGAAGGCATGATGAAAATTGGAAAAGGAGGGGTGGAAAGAAAAATGAAAGAGGGGCCAAAATCATGACAGTTTGTATGAGTGCTTCCTTTCAGCTGCTGGTGGGCAATTCCAGAGCTGTGACATGCTCATGTTCAGAGGCCCCTAGTCCCATCAAAGCATAAAGCAAGGTTAGGCTGCTCAAGTTTGCAACAGCTAGTTGGAAAAAGCTGTTTGGCTCTTGCTACAGAATGAGTTTGACATCCATGTCTTAAATGCATTGAGCTGATATTGCACAAGTTTCAGCTTCAGCATGCTTTCGGAGAGAGCCCTGGCTTGGAACTAGGCAGCAAAGGTCAAAGCAATGAGGAAGAGAGAATTCTTCTGTCCTTGCCAAGAAAAATCACTGTGCATGGGAAAGGGAGAACTAAATTGATCTGAATTTTCCTGCTATTGATCAGCATTTTGGTGCCAAGGTAGTCACTCCCTGTGTAGATGGGTACGTGCATGTGAGAGAGGGAAAGAAAAAAGGTAACATGAAGAACTCCATAAACCACCTGCTCCCAGCTGGAACAGAGGTTTTAAATTCCTTTGCTGGACATGAGGGGAAATGTACTGATCTGTGTGAATATTATTTAATTATGGAAGAATGCTTTACCTTTCAGAAAAGTTGCAACTGAATAAATTAGTTTGGAAGTCTGAAGAAATTAATTGAAGTTTGGAGTTGCAGGGTGTTTTTTTATTTATTGCTTCACAGAAAATTCAAGTTGCATTTTGAACCCAACTTTCCTTCATTAACTCTGGAAACTTAGGCAGGGGATGGATTTCAGGTCAAGCGTTTTGAAAACCCCTGCTAACAGCAACTGTGGCAGAAGGTGAAGCATTTCAACTTCTTTGTGAAAGCCAGTACGTTGAAAAGGTATATATCAAGTCAGGCAACTTGTGCAACGGCTCTTTGCAAGTAGGGATTTGTTTCTAGCACCCTAGATATGTGACGGAAAATCCTGCAAAGGAGCAGGTGGGAGTTGCAAAACCACGTGCTAGCTTTAGACCCAGAGCTCAGCGTGATGGTGATCTCCACCAGCAACCATGGGGAGTGGGGTGTAGTGCCTGCCCTCCAGTCCTTGCTGGGGTACAGCATCCTTTGATTTGTGGCATGAGTTTTATTAATTTATTTCTTTTGGGGCTTAGGCACATGTACTAATTAGAGGAGAACTGGTGAGCTCTGCTAACGCATTTGAACATGGGTAGCTTTAGGCTTGCATTTGGGTCATTAAAAATGAAGTAAAATTATGTTGTCTTTGTACCAGTTATTGTGAGCAGGGGCCTTGATTTGGCAGCAGTTATCTCCCCAACACCACTGCACTAATGACTTCTAATGCAGAAAGAACAGTGTGTCATTAATGCAATTGTATGGTGTGAAGCTACTGTGTGAAAAGGAGAGGCTGAGACAGACTAGTTTTTAACGAGCTTGTAACAAACCTGGGACTAACTGCCTGGGTTTAAACCTTTGGGAGCCTGGAAGCCAAACCATCTGCTGACCCATAAGGGGAAGCCCTTCCCTCACAGACATCCTCCCAAGGATGGGGGCATGCTGCAGGGTAAGCAAAGTGGGTCTGGGGACACACCAGCACAAGCATTGCTCTCTCCTGCTGCTCCCTTGGTTTCTCCGTCAGTCCCCTTACAAAAGAGGTCACGCAGCCCTGGCACTTACAAGTGAGGGGGAACCAGTGTAAGGATTTCTCTCCAGGTTTTGCCAGGAGAGGCAAAACCCAAGAGGGTAAAACCCTCCCCAGAAAACCCAGCTCATATCTCCTGAGGATCTTCTTTGCCTACTGGTGTATCCAAGTAGCCCAGGTGACCCGACATTCAAGTGAGGTTTTCTTCATTGCACTGTAGAATCTCACTGCTGGCTGCAGGCAGATTTTGGTTGAGATGGTGGCCATCAATTTTTAAAGGTAAATAATAGGCTATAAAGAAAGGTTTCATCTCAGAGCTGCTAGAGATGGTCTGTAAAGGTCATTTGGCTTACCTCCCTGTGTGACAGAGCTTGTACAGGCTTGTTGGTTGTCATTCCTACAACAGCTGGAACTGGGGAAATGTTTGATTAAGGGTTTTTCCCCAGAAGTACCTCACTGCATTTTCTCCTCTCGGTGAAAATGAGGAAAATCGGAAAATCCAAATCAGCATATCTGTTCTTCATTGAAAAAGCTGGAGGAGGAGAAACCATTTAGATTTAGAGGAGGGGTTGGCTTGTTTTTTAGAGAAGACAGCTGGGACAAAATAAAATGTCATCCTTGCCTACTTCAGTGCTCGATAACAGAAATCCACATTGCAACACTAACACCGAATGCCTGCAGAGATTTACTATGCTGGGAAGGCCTTAGGCCATGACCCTGCTGTAGGGGTGCAGTCACATTGGTTGAGGTTCAGTTATGAGGGAGTGGAGGTTTGCTTGCATACTGTGACAGTAGAAATGGCTCACATCTCTTGAGCTGCAGAACAAAATTACCTTCAATTTCTTCTGTCTCTCTGTGCCCTGTAGCAGTGCTCACCAAAGGTGGCTGCAATGCAAGCATAAATAAAATTCATCACGCACTGGGACTACACATACCTGGAGCCATAACAGAAACTTTAATGAGTTAAATCGGAGCTTTTATTATCTAATTTCTCATTGTCAGCCAGTTTCTTGCATCTCTGGAGATAATTGATGTAGCAGAGAATAGTTCTTACCTTCTGGAAGTTGTCTGTCTTTTGAAATGCTCCCATCAGAGATGTGTTTTTCAGGCTTGTACTTCTTCCTTTTCATTATCTTGTCAATGGGAGCTTTCCTTGCACTGACTCCGCAAAGTGGAGGAAGGAGGATGTGTTGATAGGGAACATGATTCCTTTTTGTCTTTGCCCTATGGAGGTGGGCACTGAGGCCTCAGGAGCAGTTCCTGCTGGGTGAAGGGAGAATAATTGCCCTTCCGGCCAGAGAGTTGCAAGGGTGGCTGCAGCCTGGTAGAGGGAAGTCATGGGAAAATGCCTCAAAGCAGGAGGATTAACCACCTGGCCACTGCTCCTGTTGATCGGCTCCAACAGCTGCTCTTTCGGCAAAGGAGCTCTTTTCCAATGTCAAAGCTGTTGGCTGCAAAGGCAGCACATTTTTAAAGTCTAGCAGAGCATTAAGGACTGCAGATGAACCTGAAGAGTTTTTCCCAGTAGCTAAACCCCTGGGTTATATATGTTGAAATTGTTGAGAGAAGATCCAACAAATATTTGTAACGCTCAGATTTCTACCGAGGATGCTGCATGCTCACCTGAAAGACTGCATACTGCTCTTGCTTGTCAGCTAGGGACGTAGTCAGCTGGGTTGCAACTGCATGAGTCTGCATACAAATATCGCTGCTCTCTTTTGGGGTTTGGTCTTTTTCGTTTCCAACCTTGTGGCTGAGCAAATCTAGCAGATGTACCTTCCTTTTCAGTTCTGTCCTTCCACATTTCCTACCCGGTGTTTGCAAGCACCATGTGTTTGGTTGTGGCACACAGGCAGGGAGCAATGCAGACCGGCGGTCAGAGGTAACCAGGCTTCTGAGGCATGCAGAATGAAGATTGACAGCAAGGTGGTTCTGGAGCACATGAGGAAGCTGGGAAGGTTCACCAGGCGTCAAGGTCTCTCCTCACCACAGCTAGTCGTCCTCTGGAGTGAGAAAAGCCCTTCTTCCTACAGAGACCTCTTGTCTCCTCGTATTGTCCCTGTTTCCACTCCAGCCTCCCCTCTGTCCCACCACTCCAGTTTACTCTGCTTGTGTCATGGGCTCAGGGGAAGAAGGCTTGTGCCCTGCCTCAGACCAGGTGGGCCTGGGTCACCTACACATATTTTGCTGTGCAGATACCACAGCAAAATAGCTGTGGGTACCTACACAGGCGTAATGCTGCTCCTGGTTTGGCCTCGCAGGGTCCCTGCAGAGAGAACTGATGTCTGGTGGGCTTAGTCCTCAGGTATTGAAAATTAATAAATGAGCTGTATTTTACTGGGATCTAAATGAGGATGCCTCAGCGCCCTTCAGACACATGCTCCAGGCTGCAGCGGGATGTGCGGTGTGCATGTGCGTACAGCCTGGTGCTACCTGCAGGATGAGCTCCTGCTGTGAATGCACTGGCACTGGTTAGATAAGCCAAATACGTACTGTGATACAGCCCACATAATAATTACCAGCAAAAGCTATTGGGGTTTGTACTTCAAACTGCAGTTCTCAAGCCTGCATCTTTTTACTTGCCATCACTGCAAAGGGGTTTGTTGTGTCTGATGGTTGTTTCCACCCTGCGAACTCACCATTTGTTGTGGAATAGCTAGCTGGTGTTACTGCTGCTTTGGCACTGACTGAGACCAAAATTTTGTTGGTTGGTGGTTTTGTGACCATGCCCTGCTGAGATACAGCATGAGTTACGGAATGAGAAACAAAAGAGGGTTTGTATTTAAATAGAAATGATTCTTATGGTTTTGTCACCACATATGGCAGGGACATATGCAGAAATGATTTTGCTGCTGTTTGCCTAGTAACAATAAACAGGTTGAGACAGTATATTAGATCTCACAAAAAGAAACATGACTTTTCTTTTAAAATCTCTGAGTTTTTTTAATTCAGAAGTTCACTGCCGTTTTCCTGAAACTGAGTTGAAAGTAATGAATTTGGGGTGGGCAGGAAGGCATTCAACTGCAATGAAAAAGAAACAGGCTACCCCAAAGGCACATGGGTTCATCTGCCTGTCAGACTGCTTTATGAGATGTCCTATGCAGAGGCTGATCTCTTGATGAGGACCAAGCATTTGTGAGCTCTGGCTCAGGGCTTATGCGTGTTGGCGAACTCACTCGTCTGGTTTGCGATTAATGTTACACAGGTGAGCTGTTAAAAGCCTACTTGCAGCAGACTGATAGCAGGAATGCCAGCTCTTTTGCTTCTGAGCGTGAGACCATTTCCATGGTGGAGTACGTGTGCACACCAGCATCTTGGAGAGAGAAAGCACGTCATATCACAGGGCCAAAGCTGTTCATTCTTCAGAGGCTATAAACCTGTTATTCCCCCCTGAAGGAAAACCTGCAGTAATGGTTTTCAAGACCATGTGTCTGTGAGCATACATCCCTATTCTGTGTTTCACTGAAGAGGCAACGTCCCAACCCTTCCAACCACACAGCAAAGCCAGAAATAGTGACTTTTCCAGCATTGCAGTAAACCTGAAAGCTAGGAGGTAGGCAACAGTTCGCAAGCCAAAGGGGAAGGGAGGACAGAGTTGACATCTGTGGTGTTAGGCTAGCAAACACTCAGCTAAAGCAGAGGAGGGCGACAAGAAAACACTGCTGTCCCAGCCAGGCTCCAGTTTGTTAATCCCCGGGGTAGTGAAGAAAGACCTTGTGCCAGGCCATGTGCCCCGCACTGGGGGCACGGGCACCCCTGTTGCTGTTGCTCTGGCTGGGGGGGCAGGCAGCTGCGGGAAGACGTGCGACACATGAAGTACCTCTCTGAGTAAACCTCTGCAGTTCATTTCCTGCTGCTGCAGAAGGACAAGTGGGGGATAGAAAACTTTTGAAATTTTAGTGGAAAACGTGGACTTTTGCTATCAAAAGAACTTTTCCACAAAGGCTAAGTTGTAGCCACTACGAGTGTCGGAAGCAAAGCATTTCAATGCCTTGTGATTTTCTAGGTCCATTTTCATGCAGGGCTTGTTTTTGCTCTCATTTCTGCAAGCCTGAATACCAGAAAACACCATTCCCCTGTTTGCCTGTGAGTGTCTGGTAAAAAGCCCTGCCTCTGCTCGATGGTGCTTTACTTCGAGAGCACAGCGGGTCACCCGATGACTTCGCAATAGTTAATAGCGCTTTCCCATTCAGAACGGCTGTCGCAGGCATGCGAGGCCGGGGGACATCTCTGTGCACTTCCAGCGTGTTGCGCCCTGTCGTACACGTGGCTGTGAGCGTGGCATGCCGAGACATCCCTGGGAGAGCAGAGCTTTTAATGCAATGGTGTGACAATCAGACTTCAAAGCTGATTGACGATACGGGCTTGTTAATTTTACAGAGGTTAATGGATCTCGTTGATGCTGCGTGTATGAGGATTGCTGGGGCTTAGCATCTTTTTCTCCCCCGTGTAGTTCTTTGACCATATATAGCCAAGGTATCAACTTACAGGCCGGGGGATTTCAGCTTTCTGTTTAGATTTCAGATGAAAGGCTGCAGTTGGAAGTGATTGTTACAAATATTTCCTGCTATCTGGTAGCAGGCTGACTTCAGTCCCTTCTAAGGAATTCACCATAATTATCCTCTATAACAGCTGCAATGAGATCTCTGCTCCTGGCAAAGGCCCGTGAATGGAGCGTGCCCTCCGGCTGCCCCGGTGGGATGGGGCTGCACCACATGTTGGGGGGCTCATTTGGGGCCGAAGCCTCAGGTGAGGGCAGAGCTCTGCTGCAGAGCCGGCTGCGGTGCTGCTGGCCTTTGCGCCCCGTGCTGCCGCGCTGTTGCTTTGCTGTGGGACCGCTGCTAGGGCAACACAAGTGTATGATGTCACGCGTTCCGGCAACGTTTACAAGCCAAAGAAAGGCCGTGTAAAGACCATCAGGGATGTTTTTAGACTCTCTGCAAGCACAAAAGGAGGGGAAGCTGCTGTTCCCTTCACAGGCTCGAACCTGCCTGGCTGCTTTCCCCTTCCTGCAGGTGCTGCAGGCCAGAGTCTGGATAAGGGGCTGGTGGAGTGGCCAGGGCTGGGCCAGTTTGCAGGAGCTGGGGTTTGAAAAGCAGATTGCCCCACCCTGAGGCTTGCAAAGGAGGCGGAAGCATTCAAGAAAAAGGGCCATCTGCATCCTCCTGCTGTTTCTCCTGGTGTGGCCACGCAGGGGTTGGGATATGGGGCCGGCTGCTCTCCGCATTGCAGGAATCAAGGGATTCACTTGGGCTCTGCTCGCTGCTGGCCACCAGCAAAGAGCTCCCGGTGTTTGGGAAGGAAGGGGAAGCAAGTGCCATTCAGCACGCCGTCCGGCTGTCCCTGTCGCATGGGGTAACGTCTCACTGTGAGTGCAGCCAGTGGAGGGCACGGGCTGAACGTTCCTGGAGGAAACTTTCTGCGGTTGCCCTTTAGGGAAAAATAATGAGCGCCGTGAGCATTTGGGGCCATTGTCACTCACCTAGAGAAGCCCCAGGACTGGAGTCTGGGTAGCTGCTTTCAGTCTTGTAGTCGACTGACCAGGTTTTTCCTCCACACACTCAGAGTAACAGGGAGGATGAGGGCACTCACTCTGCCCAGGACCCTTCTTTTTTCTTTTGCCCCTTTTTCTCTCTGTCTTCTATCTTTTAAAATCTCTTCACATATCAAAAACCCCACATCAAACCAGCCAGAGCTGCCGCTCCATGCAGAAGGGCTAAAAAAAAAATGCAGCAACATCAGTTAGAAAACCTGACTCCCAGGGCCTCTGGAAATTTGTGCCACCGAAATGTTGCACTGTTGTGCAATTTAGTGCCTCTGAAGAAGAATAAATGTGCTTTCAAAAAAATCCATCTGCATATTGCATGTATTTATAGTTAGCTGCAAGTCTTTCCAGTGAGAAATTTTAGAATTTATTTTAAATTAAAGTGACTAGCGTGACATACCAGTACTTAGCCTTTTAACAAAAACATTTTAGTCGTATAAATACAGTTGCTATTATTAAACTCTAGGGAAAGCCAGCAAGCTGCTTCAAATAACATCCCTCTGGTTTGCCTGTGTAAGCTCTTCTGTTGATACCCAGAACTGAGGCATTTGAACACCTTGTTAGAGACCGGAGTTCATTTTATTTTCTGCTTCCCTGATGGCTGTTGAAGCTTGTTTTAAACTTTGTTTCCACTTTCTCTTCTTTTTTCCCTCCCCTTTTCCATTATGTTATCCCTTATACCTTTTTTCCTTTCCTTTAAGCCTTTTTAATCTTTTCCCTCCCTCTTTCATCACCCAGGGAAGCCCAGTTCCCAGTGGTACTTTCTGGCCTTTTCTCTGAAGGCAGACAGAAACCTGTCTGATAAATCAGTTGCTGGGACTGACTTTAAGGATGGCACAAGTTGCCCTCTGGATTAGCAGAGAGTAGGGGTACTGCTGTGGAAATGTGAAAATTTCTGTGCGTGGAAAAATACCTGTAGGTGAGTTTTTAGGAAATCTCTGTCCATTTGTCCTGTCTGTATTTCAGAATGTGAAATACAGAATTTCAGAAACACCCTTTTTTGGGGACCTCCCTTCCAAAGAGCTGTCTGGAGGCTAAAAGACAGGCAACCAATGACAAGTCAATCCCATCTCCTCCATGTTGGTCTTCACCCAGTTCATTTCCAAACAAGAGCGAGCAGCTCTTGCTTAATGCAGCTTTTAAGCTTGTCTGGCTGCTAAGAGAGGGAAGAGGCAATAAATCACTTCAGCCAAAGGCACGGGCCCATCCAGTCACTTAATTAACGAGGGGCTTTCTCCTTATTTGTAACCTCCTCTCAAAGCCAATGAGTATGACTGGTAATGAAAGGAAACATATGCAATAGTTTAAAAATAGATGTCTCAGGGCAGTGAGGAAAATCTTTGCCCTGCTGTGTGTGGCTGGAGCCTGCATCCAGAATCTCCCATTTGCCTGAGACTCTGTGAATGGGAACCCGTCTATGCAGGGGCTGCTGCCCCAAAAGAGTCCATCTCAGCTCCTGTCCTCCACAGACATTATGCAGGGAAAACCAGCCTGCTCCTGCTTGCGTTCCCATGCTGGTCCAGCAGTGGCTCTTTGGGATTTATCCAGCCCAGCCTGGCTCTCCTCACTATTTAATTATCCTGCCTGTGCTGGGAACTCCCCTGCTTGCCAGTCCTCTTGGTGCATGCATCCTTTATAGAAAGTGTCTTACCGGCTGCCCTCGGGCAATTTAACCACAGTTTGGGTTCCTGAGAGCACCCAGGTCAGACATGTTACCCTCTCATTGTCCCTGCTGTCCTTCACCTCTTCTGCTACCCCTGCGCCTCTACACGTCACCATGCAGGCCACGTGCTTTTGTCCCTTCTCCCCAGTGTTTGCTGCATTTTTCCTCCTGTGCACTACCTCTGCACTCGCTCACAGCACCCACAGCAGCTTTTTGCTCCACGTGACGGAGCAGTATTTCTATGCCCAGGAAGCAGGGACAGCATGACCAGGAACCAAAAGCAGGCCCTACCATGCCCGCACCTGATAACACTCCATCCTGTCCAAAGGACTTTGAAGACTTTGTACAAGCCTAAAAACCCCATAAATCTTGCCCTTGCAGGTGGGAAATGGAGGCACAGGGGCATGTGACCAGCCTGTGGGAACCTCCTGGCATGCATCATTGCTCCAGCTCCCCTGCCAGCCAGTCGGCTTTTGGGAGAGCTTTCTGCAATTCAGCAACCCACAGGTGGGACTGAGTCTGCTGGGAGGAGAAACACAGCAGCCGTGTCCTGCCCACAGCCGCCTCCTGTCAGCTTCAATCGACGAGCGTTTCTCAAGGGAAACCAATGGACCTTCACAGGTTTTCTAATATGCTTTAGCTATTGCTGGACCGAAAGGCTGGGTTCGGATCTCCACACTGCACTTCAAACCTGAAGTAGAAGCTCATGGTTTTGGGGCATGGTTTGTTTGAAATAATTCATGGAGGGTTTTTTTACCTTGCTTGGCACCTGCTTCCTAGTCAGTCTATGTCTCTTAATGCACATTATAAGGACAAAACCAGGGCAGCCGCTCCCAGCTTGGAGGTCCTGAGCCATGTACCCAAGAGACATGGGGCTTTCCAAAAACCTATGCACATTCATTTGCTGGTCCACAGAAGGGCACAAGGGTACCACTGTATCAGGCAGAAGGGTCAGGATACTGGGCAACAGAAACACAGGGTGTAATTGGCCAAAACAGTGTGGGTCCCTTGTGTCCCCTTCCAAAGCCAGGATTTTCTATCTATGACACATGCTGGAAATAATAGGAAAGTTTAAGATTTTAGCATTTATCTTTCCAGCACGGGACATTGAGAGGTATCAGGAGGCTTCTATGAACATAATTTCTGTTTGCTTTGTGCTTATTCCAGGTTTTCTTTTCTTTTTTCCCCTCGTTAATTTCAGACAGTTTAAAGGACTGTAAGTATTATGCTTCAGAATTAAAAGCAGACAAACTTGTTTGGTCATGCTCTGAAAACAGCCAGAAATTTGCAATTATGGGGCAGCAATTTCCTCTGTCCCTGTCTGAGCTGGTCACTTTGGCACCTCTCACCCATCCTGCCCCAAGCTGCTCCTTTCCACTAGCTTGGCTGCACCCACAGGGAGGATCTTCCTGCAGGCTTGCACTCACTTGCTTCTCTTCTAGCCATAAGAAATGGGGCCTGGCAATGCTACTGCCAGAATGATTAGGGCAGTTCTGCCTGTAAACCAGAAAAAAAGCAAATGCTTAAGTAAGTTGGGGGGGGGGGGTGTGGAAACCATTTAATCCCTATGACAATCACTTTATTGTTGGTTTTTTTTAGTCCTGGAAGTTTTCTGATGGTTCAAGAAATAAAATAAGTCTTTCTACCATATCTGTAGTTTTTAGTAATCATCCAAATAATTGCATTGGTTGTAAATTGTGTGATAATAAGCATGTGTACAGCTGTGATGCAAAAAGCAGAGCTAATCTGGCTGAGGGTGCCCAGCAATATGCAGTGAAGAAGTAATGATTATTCATAGGGTGTATTGACTTAGGCTGATAATGCCCCAGCGCTTTCATTCTCCGTATCTCACCAGCAGTAAATGTACACTTGGTGAGGAAGACAAATGCCTTGTAACTAGGAAACTGCCTGCCCCTAGACATCCTGGAGGTAGTGTGTCCTTAGAGACAGCGGTTCACTGGGGTGGAGGCTTTGGGGTGTATCCTGAACGGAGGGAAACCAAAATACCAGGGCAGGGGATGGTGCCCTGTATCTTACAATTTTCTTTGCACAAAGAATTATGGAACTGTGTTTGGATGTGATAAATGTAGACACAATGAGCTCTGTGGGCAGGAGTGATGCAGGTTGCATAAGGGGAGGGCTCTTGTCCGAGTTAATTATTCCCAGAACCAGAAATAATTAGTGCTGAGCCCTATTTTTGGAAGCAAATGCAAGAGGAGCTAGAGAAATATTAAATAGGAAAAATTATTACATAGTCTGAAGGGTAGAGCTGGTTGAAGAGGGGAAAAAGAAATTTAATTTAAAATATACAAAACCTCACAGTGTTGAAATAAGCAAATGCTAGATTAAACCAGGAAAAATACCTAAACCAACACAAAACCTAGAATTTTCACCTTTTTTGCTTTCTAGTTCCTATTCCACCTTTCCAAACAGGACTATAAGTTACTGTCAAGTCACAGGGAGGGTTGGGGAAGAGATTTTTTACTTTCTTTCTATCTTAAACTTCTTTCTTGTTCTACTCTCCATCTTTTCCAGAATTCCTTGGGTTTGTGGGAAGAAACCTCTGATATGGCAAATGAAAAGTAAAACCATGGCTGTAGTAACTTTGTAGCATTTCAGAATTCCATCAGCTTAAGAAAGCCTGTTCTGCAAAAAGAAGTGAGAGAGCAGTTTTTCCTTTTCTCCCCTTCATTTTTTGACAGTTTTGAAAAGTTAATGAAACGCTAGAAGGAAAGTGAAATAAATGGGTAGGAAACGGGAAGAGTGAGGTCTTAAAGAAATGCCAGGTGAATAGATATTTCCTATTTTATAATAATGATAAAATTAGTAAGAAAAGAAACATCATAATAATATTAAAAATAGGCAGGGAAAATGTGATATTCAAACATTTATTTTGGAGGATAGAGAAGGCTTGAAATTGTCAGCAAAGAAATGCAAGATAATTTTTGTGGACCAAAATATCGTTTAACAAGACATTTTTGGACAGCTCTGATGATAGTAAGTATTATTTCTCTAAAAAGAATTGTGGACATTTAGCAGAAATCAAGAAATTTTCCTTAAGCCAGAGGAGCAAGTGGCCTCTACTCAAATGCAGTGATTTACTCTGCTTTGTTTAAGGATCTGAGATCCTTTATATTCTAAATGGAAAACTGGCGAAAAATTCCCACCATAATGGCAATAAGTACCTCAGAGGCAAAGTTTAGAGCCAAAACTGCCACAAGCAAAGGTATTTCTGATTGTAGGGCACTCCTCCTCACATCATGTGAGCTGGTATTACAGTTGATAAAACAAGCAGCTAAAATGTGAGCTATGGTACTTAGAAAACTGGTCTTACTGCACAGAGTGGTGGTTTTAAGGGGTTGTGCCAAACACCAGGATACAACTTAACATCATCAGAGCTCAGGAAATATCAGCTGCAACTCAGGGCCGTTGACATCTTGTTTAGTGAAAGCTTTCATAAGGATTTCTCTAGCAGTCCACCTCAGCACTAAATGGATAGAACTGCAGTTGTAATGGTGGGAGGGTGTGAAATTTTTGTTACTTAGATTCATGAACAAGCCTCTTGGATCACAACACTTGTGCATATTGACAATGGAAATAAAGGATCATTTGGGGAGCTAGTGAACAAGTGCACTTTTTTGAGAAACTTTCACATTTGAGGATCTGTGATTGGCCAAGCATCCATGGGCTTCTGTCAGAAGAGGCCTTAGGAAGAGGTATCATCAGTTTTCTCAAGTTGAAAACAACCAAAATTGCTTTTGTTGCCGAGTAAGTGGTTTGGATCTCATTTTCCCACTGCATATTGTACTTTGCAAACTAAAAAAGACATGAGAAACAGAAGTGACTGATTTTTCCATTCCTTAAGCTGCCTCCACGTGGGTTGATTGCTCAGGGGATTTCAAGGCAGACTGAAACACAGACAAATGCTGGCTTCATGTACACTCTTAAATATTGCTGTGTTTTGAATTTTATTAGAAACTTGGCAGACTTTTGCTTGAGATCTAACTCCCTTTTCTGCCTTCAGTTTATCAGCTGCCATAATTTTAGATGCACAATCACAGTGTGCAACCATATAGCTCAGCGCGTGTGAGCAAGGGGAGCACTCTGAGAACATGTCTGGTTAAAGTACTTGTTGTATTAGTAGCTGGCAGCCAGGGCAAATTAGACCCAAATTGGTACATTGCACAAGTGAGGAAACCCATTCTACAGCATGCCTTGTGCTATCAATCCTGCTGTGCTTGGACAGGAAGATTAACTTCCAGGAAAAGGCCAGGATCTTCTCTCAGTTGTATTCTCAGAGTTCTGCCCAAAGACACTTTGGATGTCTATATACTCAAGGGCATATATATTCAAGAGAGAGTATGTGATAAACCCATAAATCTGTCAGAAAGTAAATACAACCTCGTGATCTTTCTAAGCTGACTGCAGCTCTAAAATCCTGACGATGAAGCAGCCATAATTCCTTGTGCGAGGCACTGAAGACAGATGTGCAAATCCTAGTTTATCTGGGAAGCAGGTGTTTTTCCATTGCTCCAAAGAAGCCTTTGACTTGTGAAATCAGTGCCCTTTATTTGGTTTTGCTGCAGCATGTCCTGTTCAGGGTCCAAAATGCAGGATGACAGATGCTGCCCATGAACACCTTTGAATTGGCTGATTAGATCTCACAAACCCTTGGGGATGTGGAAGACATCAGCAAGTTGGAGAGAAGGAATGGGTACAAAACTGTTGTGGAAGGAAATCAATCCCTCTGGAGCAGTACCAGCCCTCAACAGTTTGGTGACCTAAAGGCAGGACAGAAAAAAAGCTGATTGATAACTGATGAAGCTATTAATGTGATGGGATGGTTTCTTGAGCATGGTCCAGACCACAGCATGTTTGGGAGTCATTGGCAGCTTGCCACCTGCAAGGGAGATATTTGTTGTCTCCATCAGTGCAAGAGGGAGAAACTCCCTGTTTGCTTTTTGCTTCCCACACAAACAGATCCCATGCCATCTGGTGTGCAGACTCTCCAATGGCGAGTGATTGAGATGCACCTCTCTGAAACAACTTGATTTTCTACGGGAAAGATATCTCTGACCACCATAACTGCTCGTGCGGCAAAAAGTCCTTGCCTTGAATTTCCTCCAGCACAGAGCAAGCCCTGGTGCTTGCTGAGTATGACTCAAGGAAATGCTGAAGACCAGGGTATGACTGTGATTGGTAGGAGATGTTGTACGGGCCATCCCATATCCTATTCTGAAGAGGTCTCACAAGGTGGAAGAGTGCCAGTTATAGACTGTATAGCAAAAGCTCGTTTCTTCTGCAGTACTGAAATGGGGGTCTTAAGTAGAGCAAAAATTTGTGCTACGTCAACCCTCAGCTCATATGAGAGCTGTAAGGTCTCAAGCCATCCACCTGGAGTAACCGCACTGGGACTCATTTGCATCCATGGGAAAAGGCAGTCCTGCTGACCCTGGGTCCATGCTGGCACCAGCTTCTTGGTCAGGGCGAAGGCTTATGGGAGGATGGTGTGGGTTTGCTCCCAGTTGGGAATTTTCTGTGTTGGGCAGAGATCTCTCCTGGAGCCTGATTTCTCCATGGCCCTGGCAGGGCCCTGTGCCATACCTGAAGCAGCAAGTCAGAGGGGCCCACCTGTATCCTCCTGATCCTGATGGCAGGACATCTCTGAGAGAGAAGAAATATGTTTGCCTTCTGTTTTCTTGGCCTGTGCAGGCCAGTGCAAACAGAGATTACCTCAAGGGTGGGGACACAGGTCATAGAATAGTCTGGGTTGAAAGGGACCTTTAAAGGTCATCTAGTCCAACCCCCTTGCAGCAAGCAGGGACATCTTCAACTAGATCAGATGGCTCAGAACCTTGTCCAACTGACCTTGAACCTTTCCAGAGATGGGGCACCTACCACCTCCCTGGGCAACCTGTGCCAGTGTTTTACCACCCTCATTGTCAAAAATTTCTTCCTTATATCTAGCCTAAATCCACCCTTTTTTTAGTTTAAAATGATTACCCCTTGTCCTATCACAACTGGCCCTGCTAAAAAGTCTGTCCCCATCTTTCTCATAAGCCCCCATTAAGTACTGGAAGGCTGCAAGAAGGTCTCCCCGGAGCCTTCTCTTCTCCAGGCTGAACAACCCCAACTCTCTCAGTCTGTCCTCATAGGAGAGGTGCTCCATCCCTCTGATCATTTTGGTGGTCCTCCTCTGGACCCGCTCCAACAGCTCCATGTCTTTCCTGTGCTGAAGGCTCCAGAGCTGGATGCAGGACTCCAGGTGGGGTCTCACCAGAGCAGAGTAGAGTGGCAGAATCACCTCCCTTGACCTGCTGGCCACGCTGCTTTGGATGCAGCCCAGGACACAGTTGTCCTTCTGGGCGGTGAGCGCATGTTGCTGGCTCATATCCAGCTTTTCATCCCCCAGTACCCCCAAGTCCTTCTTGGCAGGACTGCTCTTGTTCCTTTCATCTCCCCAGTTGTGCTTCAGGTCCCTGCAGCACAGACCCTTCTCAGGGAAAGCAAGGGCTTTGCCTGGCGTGGCTGCTGCAGCTCTCTGAAGTGGTGGTTTCATCACACCGCAGAGGAAGCATCAGGGAAATTAGCCAGGCTTCCAGTTAGATATCAAAATGCCCACATCGCCCGGTCCCTAGGCAGGTGGAACAATAACAAAGACAAAGTGGGAAAAGGCAATCTGCACCCAGAGCAGTTTTAATAAGTGAAATTGAAAATAAATCATGACAGACGTGGTGGCTCACGCCAGCTCTCATTCATGCTCATTCCCTTGCTCTGCTTTCCTTTCCCCCTGCTAATTGCTCTGCCACAACACGCTGTTATTCTGGTTTATTAACCAGCTGTAGGAAGCTGGGGTAGTCTCTGAACCTGCCTTGGAGAGGAGTTACACTGGAACAAACCAGCCAATGTCTTTGCCTGGGAGAATAAATTAGGAAATAAAGACGACTGGAGAGCCTGACGTGTTTGATGTTTGATGGTGCAGGATTAGGTGTACCTAACTGAGCAAACAGCAGAGCCCGCGGTGCTCTGGCATACTCATATGCCCCTGCCTCCCTGTGACTGCCTCGAAGCTGAAAGCCCACTGTTACGGTGCCAAAAAGCAGCCCCCCAGAAAGGGGGTCTCTGCGGCCTGCCCCTCCCTCTCTTCATTCCTGAGAAGTTAAAGCAAGTTCTGGGAAAGCAGCCGGGTGCTGGAGACCTTGGGAGATGTGGCTCAGAACAGAAACACTCCCTCGCCACAGCTCTCTTGGAAGCCATCTTTCAGCCAGAAAGGGTTTGCTCCCCTCACCTTAATGACAAGCCACCGGCTGTAGAGGACTCGCCTCGCAGGGATGAGCCAGCTCATGCTCAGCTGCCCCCCAGCCCCAGGCTCCTCTGCCCGGCAGCGCAGCTCGCTGGCAGAGCCCGTGCCTGGGGACGGGAGCTGCTCACTCACATATCATGCAAGGGGAAAGGAAGGGTGTCCGCTGGCCCCCATGCAGCACAGCCTGGGCTTCATTAGAGAGTGAGCCGCACTTGTATCCCAAATTCGGCATCCTCCAGGAATGTCCCAGCTCCCCTGGCAAGTTTGACACACCTGTACATTTTGCTGCAAATAAAAAATTAGTTGAAGTTTCTTTGATGAGCAACATTTGGGGGTGGTGACACTCCAAATGCTTGGTCTCTCTGTGTGACTGAAACTACAGATGCCATTTCCAGTAGGGTGAAGTTCATCTTTGCTCTCAGTTGTCTCTTAGTCAGGCACTAGGCTCAGACTTGCAGGAATCTGCTTCTGCCTGGGTAGGACCTTCACTAATACGCTGTCTCTGTGTAAGAAGAGGAATTGGGCTATCAGGGCTGAAGCCCCAGAGGCCTGTCAGTCCCGGGTGAATGCGCACAGCTCACTATTGGTCTGACTGTACGAGTGCTCTGCAAGGAGCCAAGCCATCAGCCTTGCTGTGCATTTGCAGACGAACATGCAAAGAAGCACGTGCCTGAGATGCAATGTGTCCTGCACACACATGCTGCAGGGGCAGCAGAAGTTTCCTTGTTGCAGGAAGAGGAAACACTTCAAAGATGCTGACCCAAATCCCTCAGGAGAATAAGGCAAGTTCTTTGTTGGCTTGTCTGTGTCTCTGCATAATTCAGACAATTCAAAGTAGAGAGTAGGTTACTTGGGGACCCTTCATGAGAAGCCAGAATGGAGATAGCCTGGGATAAAATCTTGGGAGATTAGGGAAGCTGAAGCAGTAGGATTGCCCTGGGCAGACAGCCAGGGAGACTCTGTCAAGGAAGCAGGACTGATGCGTTGGAGGTGGTGGCTGGATGGGGTCAGAGAAGTGGTTGTCTGTAGCTTCTGCACCTGACAGTATGCAGGTTCACCATGGGTCTCCCTGGCAGATATTTTGTTTCCTGAGTTTCAACAGTAACGCACAGGGTAGAAATCAGTGCAGCTTTGTAAGGCTAAGTCAGTGCTTGTGGCCAAATGTGCTTTTGAATCTGGAAACACCTATCAGCCAGCACAGCCCATCTCTTTAATTTTTTGCAGTTGTGTGTCCACTTAGGGTTTTACACATCTGTGCATATCAAGTATTCCCCAATTATAGAGATCAGGCATGCAGAATCACTCATCTCTTTCAGGAGTAAGTGAAAAATTTGCCTTGTGTTGCCTGGTTTTAGCAGCTGTTCTCACCCTTTTATCTGAAGCCCCTGAGATGTGAGAAGCAGGGATGAGTGTTCCTTGCACACTGCAGATGGGCTGCTGCATAAGGACAGAAATGACATGATTCGTCTTGTATGTAATCCAGAGGCTGAGCTGAGTAACTTATCAAGCCCTTTATAAACCACTTTGTAAATTGCTGCTGCTTATTACTTACGATATTGTACATTGTCTGATGACTTACAGTGTTTTGCCTGCTGTTTCTTCCATCACTTTGCACCCTGGACTGCTTTAGTTTATTAGGCAGCTTCTGCTGGTCCAGTGCAACACAGCCCTGCCGATGAGCAGTGAGCAGTTTGCAGATGCATTGTGCAAACCACTGGGTATTTGGAAGCTAAAGGGCATGGGCTCCCGTCATATATACATAGAAATTCTCAGCATGGTGGGATTTGGATAAGGAAATTTCCCCAGCTATCTGTCACATTTTGGGGCTAAGCATGCATGCGGTAATCATGAGGAGGCGCAGTCTGTGTCTGATCTGCAAGGTGTTTGTGTGCAACAGGATTCTACATATATTTTCTGGAGCTGTGGTTTCCATTTTCTCATCAACAAATACCAATCTGTGCAGGAATGAAAAGCACTGAAGTGCTGGAGAAGAGTCTGATGTGAGCTACATGGGAGAAGTGTTGATAGGAAAGTGTCAAACTTAGGCTCATCACGGTGTGATGAGGATAAGGGTATCATCCGAAAGTCTCTTACACTGTGTGCCAGCTGTTGCTGGTAATTTTTTCTCTTTAGAAGTTGCCAGAAACTTCTCTGTGCACGGGGAATATACTGCAGCTGCTTTCTTTAAAAAGTCATGCCCCCTAAATGGTTCCTGTGTCTGGGAGGCAGGCAGTGAGGTACTCTGAACGCATCAACACGAAACCCCCTTGAAGGCATCGTGATCATTTATGTCACAGTGGTGCCATGCCGGCAGACAATCCTTGCTGGTGGCATAATCCAGGAGTCCACTCTTTGCTTTGGAAGATGACTCCTGCTATCAACATCTCCAAAATAAAGCACTCAAGGGTATGGGGGTGGCCGTCTGGCTGCCTAGCCCTGAGCTGCAGCGTGGTTTTGGACACGGTGGGGCTGGGTTGGGGCCACAATGCTCAACTGGCACCCCCAGAAGAAAGCTGCCGGAATGGGCCATCCCACGCTGCCAGCAGCAGCACGAGGATGGTCAGTGACGTTAGCTGACCCCTGGGTTTACTGTAGGCTGCTACAAATTTAGCCAGAGTCTGAACTATTGACCGGTTAAGAGAAATATGCTTTTTTCTTTCAAAGAAGCATTGCCTGGGGTTTGGTCTAAGGATTTTGCAGGTACCTTTAGCTTTAACGTCTCTTGCATTTAATTGGCAACCCAGCGCTGTTGTATAACCACTTGAAATGAGAGGGATTTCCAAAGAGATCTGGAGCTTTTCCCACCACCTCCGGCAAGAATCCCTCCCTGCAGACTTGTAGTTCCGTCTCCCCATGCTCACGTCCAGAGCCCTGGCAAAACTCCCCCTGCGCCCACACCCCGGATTGCTGAGCTCCCAGGCTAGCCTCATTCTTCCCTTTTCTTTGTTGAAGTACAGCACTGCCCTGTTTCAAAGTGGTTTATTTTTCCCCTTGCTGCCTTCACCTAGTCAGAAATCAAAAAATACCAAGGGCAGGACAACTTCCCCATGGTGTAGCTGCGGAGGGAAGGTGCAAAGGGAAACAGCACCATGAGCAGACCTGGTTTGCAGGAAGAGGTTGGGGGAAGAGGCCCAGCCACAGCGCTGGCCCAAGGCAGCGTGGCCCAGCCCGGCCGCAACCCCCGGGCTCTGCTGCATTACCATGACCTACATACACCCGTGCTGCCGATGGATGCGTTCCCAGACTTTTAAAGAGTTTGTTCCTCTTGGCCTTGCTGGGAGGAGTGAGGGAGGTTTTCTGGGGCCATGCTTGGCACCTCTGCCCTGGAAGAGCTCCTTAGCATGCACTTTTTGCAGTGTAAATAATAAATAGTGCATTTAATATTAAACAGCCTGTGCACTTACCAGACCTTGTTGCACACATGAAACCTGGCAAATGAAGTGCGTGAAGGTAGTTTGTTTTTAAAGCCATGCAGGATTTCTCATGTGCCACCTTTCTTTTTTGGGAGGAGCAAGGTTTGCTCCCTTGCTCTTCCCTCTGCTCCTCCAGACCCATCTCACGATATCCTCTCTTGTGCTGAGCACGGTCCTTGACCCATCCTGGAGTTCCTCTGCCTTGGCCATCCTGCCGCTTGCACCATGACCACATGCACCTCCTCATTCCCCTGCAGTGAAACCTCAGCTGCCTACATGGGCACGGCTCAGTGCACAGCCCCAGGAGGACCACAAATATGGGGGTGGAGAAAGTCTGAGGGATTCACTTGTAGTGAAACAGCAGAAATGTGTGTGCAGAGCTTGGTGGACCTGGGACAAGTTGCTTTCCGGCAGGAAGCTCAGCAGGATGCACAGCAAGGATGATGGAGCAAGTGAAAATTAGTCATTTGGGGAGGAAGTACTGTCAGCACAGTGGGTGACGTCTGCCTGGTTAGCTCACAGACTCCCAGGGAGATGCTGGAAACCCCATCACTGGAGTAATTTAAAACCCAACTGTACTCAGCCCTAGGTAGATACCCTGCATCAGTAGCAGGGAGCTTGTGTGTATATGCATGGGTGAGGTGGTGGACAGCAGTATGATGCAGTTGGTTTTTCCATCTCTGATTTCTGTGACTCAAGACCACCGGTCATTTTGGAGAGCAAATCACATTACTCCACAGTTTCAGGTGAATAAGGAGCAGGTGCAATCTCTGGGGATCTGACACACTGCGAAGCAGGCATCTGTCTGTCAGAGGGTTATTGCATTAGCTAAGCATTCCTGTTTGTATTGATATATGGCCTGCTCTTGCATTGCTGCTGAGAAACGCAGGCTGCGTGGAGTAACACGCAGCGGCGATGAGGCGAGGTTGGACAACCTGATTAGATTTCATTGTTTGTTTGTTTGTTTAAGATTCACGGGAGGCAGAAGGAGGGAAAAATCCAGATGAAGATGAAAAATGATGCTGCAGATAAAGGCTAGCGGTGAATATACAGAGTTGGCCTTTAATTTGGTCTTCATAGTCTGAAAGCAACACACACACTCACATGTGTAAAACCCAGGTTGCACATAATGGATTTTGAGAAAATGAGCCCTCGGCTCCGTCCTCGCAGCTTTACTTTTTAGAGAATGCCTTTCCTTCATTTTGGAAATTATTGCATTATCTCAAACTGCTTGTAAATCTTGTTAGCCAAGTAATATAGCTTGGACTAAATGTCTGTTCCTACATGGGCCTCAGGGGAATATGGAAAATAACCAACACAGCCCTGTTGCGAACTCCCACCAGCTCTGCGAAGGAAAGTCCTTTTTTCTGATTAACCTCAGTTCCTTTCTTTGGTGAGGCAGAGAGAGAAGCTGCACGATTAATGAAAATTAGGTCTATTAAAGCCAGTGTTATTTTCTAGTTGTGTGTACAGCCTTGCCACAAACTGAACTCATCACCAAATGCAGAATTAATCAAACTGCAGTGCAGGCACTCAGCTTGTCTGTATGCATGTGCACATGTGTGTGTGTGCGTGCATGTGTATACACAAAGGTGCCTGCACCAGATGCATTTGCAATTGGAAGGAACAGAGAAACAGAGACAAGGTGTTAATTTTCCTATTTATTATTTATGTAGTTGAGAATGTTCACCCAGCAAAGCTCGTGGAGCTGTGACTGATGAGTTAATTGGACACCACACTGGCATCTCTGGAAGAAGCTGTGGAAATCCAGTGACAGAAATAGTAGCTGGGACTGTAGGAGAGCATGTCCAGTGTGTGTTGACATGCTTAGGGATGCAAAGCCATAGCTCCTGCTCCAAAGGGAAGCGACTTGTGGTTGTTGGGTTTATTTCCCAAAGGACTCCAGTGTAGGGTTAGAGCTTGTACGAGGATCAAGATACCTTATATTTAAATCTGTCTGATCCCTAGCTTTGGGGGAATTGCTGGGGATGTGCCAGAGACAGGGCCAGCTGCACTTCCGTACATCCCAGATGGGTGCCTTAGAATCTCAGCTCTGGCACCTTCCTCCTGTCAGCTGCTGCCCACACCTTTCCCTGCTTTTCTGACAGGGTTTTATGGGATGGGGAGGACCCTGCAGCCACGGGTGGCAATGATTTCTCTGCCCATTCTTACATGTGTGACTGTCTGGCTCGTGTAACTGTGACGGGTGACTGTGTTGGTTCTCCCACAAACAAACCACCTCACAGAGAGCCCAGACAAGCACAGATCTCTGCCATCTGGTGAACCACGCTGCCTTCGAAAACAAAGCGCCAGCTGAAAACTGTGCATAGATCTTATCAATCCACTTTTCTCTGAGTATAAAGAGGATGAAGGGAGATCTGCTACGGAGATTTCCTGTGGGCACGCATGCTCGAGCAGTCCCAGGAGAAGGCTGGCTTTTACATGTCAACCCATCTTTTTGCATCACCCATAGCAAACAGAAGAGGACCACAGATGGTGGCCCACTAGGGTTACCAAGGTCAAGGCAGGGGCTGGGAATAGCATTAAGGTCTTTTTTCCCTTGGTGGGACCATTGAAAGGGAGCTAGTAACCAACATGAGTAACCAGCAGGCCTCTGTACACCCCTTCTTCTGCTGCAGGCATTGCCTTGCCAGCAGGACCTTGGCAGAGTCCCATTGCTTCTGCGATGCTGCTTCTCACCTCTGTCACCCCAGAGCCACTCTATATGAAGGCTGTCAATTCTTCTGTGGCACAAGAGGGAAATATCAATGTATCCAAGGGCACATGAAGCTAAGAAATGAAACTACTTTTGCTGGGACTCAGGAAAAAAAGGAGAGTTTATCACCTTTGGACGTAGGGGCAGACAACTCAAGAGTCTCAAGCAGAGACAAAATTAGAAAGGCAAAAGAACTCAATCTGGTCACAGTCATAAGGGATAACAAAAAATGTTTTTACAAATGTAATAACATCAGAAAGAGAGCCAAGGAGAATCTCCACCCTTTATTTTATGTGGTGGCGGGAGAACATTTTCACCAAGGAGGAGGACAAGGCTGAGGTACTTAATGCCACCTTTGCCACAGTCTTTTATCAGACCACTGATATAAGACCACTTATCCTCAGGCTATTCAGCCCCCTGAGCTGGAAGACAGGGATGGAGAGCACAATAACCCGCCCATAATCCAGCAGGAAGCAGTTAAGGACCTGCTAAGCCACCTGGACACCCACAAGTCTATGGGGCCTGATGGGATCCACCCCAGAGCACTGAGGGAGCTGGTGGAGGAGCTTGCCAAGCCACTCTCCATCATTTATCAGCAGTCCTGGTTAACAGGGGAGGTCCCAGATGACTGGAGGCTTGCCAATGTGGCGCCCATCTACAAGAAGGACTGGAAGGAGGATCCCAGGAAGTACAGGCCTGTCAGCCTGACCTCCGTACCGGGGAAGATGATGGAGTGGTTCATCTTGAGGGAGCTCACAGGGCATGTGCAGGACAACCAAGGGATCAGGCCCAGCCAGCATGGGTTCCTGAAAGGCAGGTCCTGCTTGACCAACCTGATCTCCTTCTATAACCAGGTGACCTGCTGATCTGGACAGGCTGGATTGATGGGCTGAGGTCAATAGTATGAGGTTTAACAAGGCCAAGTGTCGGGTCCTGCATTTCTGTCACAACAACCCCATGCAACACTACAGGCTTGGGGAGGAGTGGCTGGAGAGCTGCCTGGCAGAAAGGGACCTGGGGGTGCTGGTTGACAGCTGGCTGAATATGAGCCGGCAGTGTGTCCAGGTGGCCAAGGCGGCCAACAGCGTCCTGGCCTGTATCAGAAATAGTGTGGCCAGCAGGAGTAGGGAAGTGATCGTGCCCCTGTACTCGGCACTGGTGAGGCCGCACCTTGAATCCTGTGTTCAGTTTTGGGCCCCTCACTACAAGAAGGATGTTGAGGTGCTGGAGTATGTCCAGAGAAGGGCAACGAAGCTGGTGAGGGGTCTGGAGCACAAGTCTTATGAGGAGCAGCTGAGGGAACTGAGGTGGTTTAGTCTGGAAATGAGGAGGCTGAGGGGAGACCTTATTGCTCTCTACAACTATCTGAAAGGGGGTTGTGGTGAGGTGGGTGTTGTTCTCCCCTCCCAAGTAACTAGCAATAGGATGAGAGGAAATGGCCTCAAGTTGCGCCAGGGGAGGTTTAGACTGGATATTAGGAAAAATTTCTTTACAGAGAGAGCGGTAAACCAGGCTTTGGAACAGGCTGCTCAGGGAAGTGGTGGAGTCACCATCACTGGAGCTGTTCAAAAAAACGTGTAGACGTGGCACTTCAGTACATGGTTTAGTGGGCATGGTGGTGTTGGGTTGATGGTATGACTTGATGATCTTAGAGGTCTTTTCCAACCTTAAGGATTCTATAATTCTATGATTCTATGATTCTACTTCACTCTGCAAACATCCTCCCACCATGGTGAGTGGTTTGCTTGGGCTCAGTCTGTGGATCCTACCTCACAGCAGCCAGGAACTGGAGTTTCATTCCCACCACAAAGCTGAGCCCACCATGGGGAGATCCCTTTCTGTATCCCCACCAGTGACATGGAGCAGCCACTTTGCTCGCATTTCCCCAGGGAGAGACGCTTTCTGACTCTGAAGAACACCATCAGGGTCCCAGCGAGGAGAGAGGAAAAAGCCTTTTGCTCCCTGCAGCAGAGCAGTCCTTCCAGGGTAATCTGGCTGGAGAAAGGCATCACAGGCATGTAACGGGGTGGTCAGATTCAGGCTCTAAACCTGCTGGAGAAGGGTTTGAGCAGGTTTAGAGAGAACTTTCCCACAGGAAAGGCCAGGAAGCCGTGACCTCTGGCTGCGTGCTTACCCTCTGCATCTTGCAGTAATTTGATTTCCAAACCCATCTCTTCTGACCAAAGCTCACAGCTGTGAAGCACACAGTTGAGAGGAGTCAAGCTAGGGAGGAAGGATGGGGAAATAAGGCTGCCATAGGATAAAAACAGCTGATGGATGAAATCCTATCGACTGGGAGCCTGGGGAAAACCCTCCTCAGGGGGTTATGCTGAGTCTTACATGGCCCAGAGAAAAGGGAGTTAAATTACTCCCCTTGTCCAGTGAATTCAACACTTTTTTCTGTCTGCAGACTTAGCCTTTTTTTTTGTTCATATTACTTATTTGCATGCATTTACACATGTTTCAATAACCATCTGGATTCCTCAGGCTCCTCTTAGCACAAATCATGCTGATGGCCATTCAGGCTAGATCAGTCTTTCCCAAATGAGCAGAAGAGTGCCTCCCTATTCTGGGTCCACTCTGCCAGGTGAGATTTCCAGACCTCCAGTGGTCTTCAGCCTTTATCCGGCCCTCCAACAACCATACTGATAGTTGGGCATAGGATTTGGAAGATACTGCAGCAATGGTCTCATTGGTGCTGGGCTATCATGACCCTGACTACCTGCCATAAGCCAGCATCTCTTTCTATGCACCTGTCTCAGGACACCAGCAGGATGGTCGGAGAGCTGCACCATTTCCAGGGTCACTGCTTTGGGTCTACGAATCTTTCTCCAACACCTTTGGACCAATTCTTTATTCCTAGTTGTTTGACCTGGACTAAATGAGAGAGCATATTGTTGATAAAAACACAAGGGCTTGCATGCTTTTTTCTAAACTTTCCTTTAAGGCAACTGTATTTTCCACCTAAACATCTGATTCTGTCTTTAATCATACTAATCTCCTGACCTCAAAAACACTTCATCAGTTAGTGACACAATCTGACGTGCTTTATGTGAGAATATAAAAATCTTTTTGTTTCTTTTAAATCCATCGCTTTTTAATTTCACCAAGAGATCACTTGCTCTTGTGTCAAAGAAGTATAAATGAGGAGTGTCAGGCAGAGCTTTTATATATTGCTTTATCTTTAAGCTAAACAAATCCACTGAGTCCAGCCTGGCTTACTATGGAAAACTCTGCACCCCTTTATCTGTTTTCACCTGTTACTTGATATTCTCCCTTTCTGAAGTGGATGACAGAAACCATGTATGTGCCCTCACTACAGATTTATTAAATGTCATTGTGCTGGTTTGATACTATTTTTTTCAATCTACTATTTGCATGTCCAAGGTTTTCTTTTGTTTTCTTGATGTCAGAGTGGAGTTCTTCATGGGGCTGACTTCCGTGAAGTCCTTCTCACGCGCAGCTACAGCTGATTTACAATGTAGGGCATGTAGGAGTAGTCTGGGTTTTTTCCCATTGATGTGTGCATTGCTTTGCATTAATTTCTTCAGACTTCATCTTCCCACTCCCTCACCCTTCTTGGTGCCTTTGAAGATTCCCACAGGTCTCTCTGAGCTTAAGTCAAATATGCATGTACATGTATATACACATATTCGTATGTATATACTTATGTATACATGTATGGCGGGGGGGGTGTAAATGAGCTTTTTTCTTAGACTGTCAAAGAATTTACAAAGCCCTGTATATGCTCCCATGCAACTGTATCACACCCCTCTGGTGAGCTGCGTGTCTTGAAATTTGGCCATTTATTCTTCCTCCTTGTTTTCCGCTTCTGAGCTATTTTCAAAGCTCCAACCTGCCTCTTAACTGTTGATCACTGGCTTTCATTGACATCCTTTCATGAGGCCTGGACCAGGCTGAAGCCATCTGAACTACACACGAGTCAGTGCTGCACAAAGTGCTCTTAGATGCTTATCCTCAAATTTCCTGCTCTGACACCAGACGCCTCTGGTTGATAGCTCACTCTCTCTCCAAATTTAATCTGGTTACTGCACAAAGCCACTTTATACACTGAAAAAAAGGTTGGAAATTTTGGTGCCACATGTGAGCTGGGGGCAGGAGAGGAAGCCAAAATGTTGACGGCCTGTAATTGCTCTGCCAGCAAACTAATGAGGCTGAGCAGATCCAGGGCTCAGGGCTACACCGGCCCGTGTGGCTGTCAGCCACCTGTCCCACAGGGCAGCTGCCCCGCTTGATGCACCAAAACCCAAATAAGCAAGCACGCAATCAGATCTAATTCCCCTCCAGCAACCTACCCAGGAACAAACAGCCTCATGGGGTGTGTTTGACCACCGCCTGTTGAAGCCAATGAAGCTGTCCCTGGGGGATCTCTGTTTTCCAGGTGGGCCATGAAGTGATACCATCACTGCAGATCCAGCCAGCCTCTGTCAGCAGAGGAGGGTAGACAGCATCTTTGAGAATCCCAAAAGAGGCCAGGAACAACACAAGCAAGTTTTACATAAAGCAGTGGGGATGTCTGGCCACTGTACGTACTGAAATAAGATGACTGGTAGCCCCTTCAGTGAATATGATGGGGGCTGCTGCACTACTTGCCTTATGTTGTGGCCTTTCAGCTTTAGACCCACATTGAGAGGAGCCATATTCCTTCATTTTATGAAGTTTTCAAAAAAAGTTTAAGCTAACTTCATGTTCAGTGAGTCCCTTTGTGACAGAATTACCCGATGACAAGCCACGGGGGGAGTGTTTTGCTCTAGCAAGGTCTGGTGTCTCATTCAGCATGAGGAGCTGCTCTCTTAATAGTTTTATACATAAAATTCTTGTTCACCGTGCTGGGAGAAATGGAGTGTATCATGCATGCTATTACTGAGCTATTGTGAAACAATGTTAAATAGTATAGACGGGAAAGAGAACATAAAAACATACTATGAGGTTTTTTTTATCCCAGAGGAGCATTGCAGTGTGTGGGTTGGGGGTAGAATTCAGAATTCTCCCATTTGAATAAAGTCACATTTCCCTTCAAACTGGGAAACCAGTCCCAATAAAAAATAGCACTAGGTACCCTGTGAACCATTCACTTTGTGAGCCAATATCAATGCAACCTAAAGTGAGCAGTCCTCGTCAAGCTGCATATTGCAATAATACAGAGAGCACCGGTGCAGGCTGCAGGCAAATGAAGTCTTGGGACAGCTCTGCAAGTAATGTGATCCTGCTCCAAGCACCCTCCAGCCCTGCCTGCCAGAGCTGTATTTGCTTTCTCCGTTGGGTGCAGGCAGCTTTCCACTACTCCCTCAGGTCCCTGTCTCAGCCAGTCTAAAAAGAAAGCAAAAACCTTCCTGTGGCTCCCGTTCTGCATTTCTCTCATGGGTGCAATGCTGCTTTGCAGGGCCATGGGGACTTTGCCTTTGAGAGGCAACTAAGGACTCCTGGATTAGAGCCAAAGTATAAATAAACACTCTCTTATCAGGGCAAAGCCCTAAGTCTGTTTTTTCAGAGGATGGTGGAGGCAGTGCTGGTTTATGCTAGCATGTAGTCTGGTTCTTTGTGCTGATTTGGGAGCTGAACCAATTCAAGAGTTTAAATGGCTTTGAAGCCCAGCCTTTCATGAATTGCCATCAAAATATAGATACATGTGTGGACGTACCTTGTTCTAATGGCTGTATTGACTGCTTATGGTTGTGTTAGTTTCCTGAGCAGAGGGACTCAATTAATCTTGGCCAACATCACTGGGTGAATTTACTGAGGTCTGTTCATTTTTTCATCATCCTGCCAACTTTTCCAGCTGGGAAAGTGATGAAAGACCACGTCTGCTCCCACAAGACCAGGAGCATAAGGAGAAATATGGTTGTTCCTGGAGGGGTGTCTCACAAGGCTGCTGCTCCAATGAGGTTTAGGCAAAAGCAAGTCCTGGCAGAGGATGTGATAGCCTTGCTCTATTGTGTGAAAATGAGGGTGCAAAATCCAGCTCATGGTGAAGGGTCCTTCTATTGCATGATGCTGTGCCTCCTGCATGTCTGCACCTCCAAAGGAGACTTAATGCTCTCACCTCTTTGCCCAAGCACTGTAAACAGCTCTGCAAAACTGTGCGGGAACTCTTCAGCTGTCCTTGGGAGTCCTGGCTTGACCACGTCAGGGAGCAAGACCACATCCCTGACCCATACTTGACATTTCTTTTACTGTCAGTGGGGCAGCAGGGTTGCTAACACCAACATTAACACTTGGAAGTCTCCTGGTGTTTAAGACTTGAGACCCGTGGTCTGAACTGCACTGAAATGAAGGGCAGATTAAAGGGGAGAAGATCCTGATGTGCCTTTGTGTTTGTGTTAGCGCACATGCAAAAAACAAGTAAAAAAAACCCACTTGGGTATGATTCACCCAAATATTGTGTGTGGGAATCATTTTCCACCAGGGAGATAATTGCTAATTACATGAGTGTGAAGCAATTTGATTTTCAGTTTTGTTCTTTGCTGTCTGAGAAACCTAATTTTGCAGGAGCTGAGGTTATGGGTATTTAGGCAATGAAGGTATTGTTTCTGCCAGAGCCCTGAGTTTAAGTTTTCAGGAAAGCTGCTGCCCTTTAAAATAACTTTGCTTTATTTATTAGCTCAAAACTTTCCCAGAGTGAATGACAAATAAAGCCTGTGATATTTTTCCAGGGCTTATTTTGAGATAAAAGCTATCTGGTATAAACGGTTCCTCTGGCAGCTGGACAAGAAGACCATAAATCAGTGTCAAGGAGCAAGGAGCTGCCTGACCCTCTAGGGATGCACTAGAGGGTTTCTCCGCTCCAGATGAACCGAGGTGAGAGCTGCTCAGGACTACATGGTACAGAGGCTGAAGTTAGCTCTCTTCCACCTTTGCTGTGGCCAGGCGGGGGGCAGAGTGGTGTGGGGCACATCCTGGCTCCTGCCATCCAGCCATGGGGACTTTCTCCCCACTGCACCACCAGGATTCGGTGCAGAAAAGAATATGGAGGGGGCAGCGCAGGTAAAAAACCTCCCTCTTGTGCTTCCCCATCCCCTCCGTGGTAGCTACAACATCAGCAGAGCATCAGCCCAGCCGCAGGGCCACAGCACAGTGGCACGTCCCCATCCCATGGCGGTGGTGGGAGAGGGCTAGGGGCTGACAAGGATGATGCCAGCATGCCATCACAAAACACAGTGTGGCTGAACGTGGTGGCAGCAGGAGTATCTTGGTTACTCCGGTCCATGGAGCTGCTAATTAAGAATAATAAGCTCAAGCGAACACAGTGGTTTTCTGTGTGCCTCTACAGACAAATCATCCTCCCCTTATCAGTCCTTTAGTCCTCACAGCCAGTACGTTGTCCAAGCCCCTTTAATTTCTCCAGGCAGCACTGAGAGGTCCTGGGGTGGCCCCCGGCAGGTTTTGTTCAGGAAGGAAGAGGTGGAGAGGGCTTGGGTTGCAAGAACAAGGGAAGCTGAATGAATCATTACAGGCAAGATAAGAACCTAAAAGCCTCCACCAAATGCGCTTACTAATGTTAATTTGATTGTTTATGCCACTTGACAGGGATGAAACCAGAGGCAGATGCAATAACTAAATATGCGGTCACCGCAGCACCCTGCCTGCGGTCCCTGGCTTTTGCTAGAGACGTCCCTTGCACATCCAGACACAAGGTTATGTGTTTGGGAGAGCAATTCAGCTTTCCCCTCGAGGGCTGGCTGCTGGTGGCCAGGCAGTACGTGTGGTCAAACATCTGCGGCCCGACACCATGCGTGGTTTCTTGCAGAAAAGGAGAGCTGCGGTAGTACAGCTCAGGGGCATCCATGTTCTGCAGAAGAAGCAGCAAGCTCACCTACTGCCGATGTCCGCTGGGCTGGGGGGCCTCCTGCTGACAGCCAGGGTCATGGGTGTCCCCCAAAGGTTCCAAGCGGGTGCCTGGGGGCACTTACCTGCTGCTCCTGTACCCTGCAGGCTTTTTACTGGCAGCCAAGGAGAGGATATTGAAGCAGGAGCTTTTGAAACACTAGGTAAAACATTAGGAGGAAAGAGGAGTAGAAACCAAGCTCCTCGTCCTTGCTGCTTACCCCAGGGTGGAGATGGTCATTCTCTGGAGCCAGCAGTCACAGGCAGGGGAGAGCGGGGTTTGGGCAGCCTGGTGGGGAGTGGCTGAAGGAGGACATCTCCCACCCCAAGGACTCATGCACTTCATCCCCATCAGTTCCCCACCAGCTCCCAGCAGGTAGCAGCAGCTCCCTGTATCACAGAGAGCTGGTAAAGATTGCAAGGCACTGAAATACCACAGCAAAAGTGATGAATGCAGACAATTTCATGCAGATTATGTCTGCTACATAGGCTGCCGGTACCAGGAAGACTACTGCAGGACAGCTGCTGTGCAGGAGCAAAGACTTTTCCCTCTCCCACTGCTCCCAAGGAGGTGGCTGAGGGTCTTCTGGCCCCACTTAATACAAACAGTTGATTTTAGGTGCTGTTGAGTATTCAGAGCAGTGGGTTTCAGTGCATACTGATCCAAGCCTGGAGACACTCCAACATGGAGCAGCTCTCTGCCTTGCTTTGGTGCTTTGTGGTTGAAATCAGAGAATCAAAAGCCAGGACACCAGCTTGACCATGGGATCATGATGAGTTTGGCCAGCTCACCAGGGGGATGTGTCTGAGGCTACATTAGCAGGGAGCCCTTGAGGGTGTTGAGGTCTGTCCTGACCCATGCAGAAGACAAGCGTTCACTGTGTCTCATGTTTCCTCTCTGAGTGACAGCATTGCACCACCTCACAGCAGTGTGCTGTAAAATCATGGAGGGGTTTTAGCAAAAGGCCTGGGTAAGCACCAAGGAGCAATGTGCTGGGCACTTTCCAGCTGCATACAGGCTTTGCTTGGTGTTCATGCTGCTCTGAAACCTTGCCAGTGCCCAGCACAGCCAGGCTGAAGGCCTTGACAGAGGTCAAGTGCTGGTGCAAAGCCACAGAGCTGCGTGCTCCCCACCTGCCCGCTGGCAGCCAGGCAGGGGAACCAGGCCTCCTCTGTCTGTGTTATCCCAGCCCTTGGATCTGTTTTTCTGCACAGACCCTGCAGCACAGTCACCGCCCTGGCCAAGCAACCACCGTGACACGCAGCAGGCATCCTCTGCAAAGCCCAGTTCGCAGAGGGATTGCAAGTGTCTCTACAACCTGCACAGGTATCACTGGTGAGGCCAGAGGGGATCAGGTGCTGGAAGCTGGAGAGGTCTCAGAAGAGCAAAGGGGCCCTTTTTTGGCATAGATCTTCAGCATGTCCTGCATCTTGCTTTTAGGTGCATCGAACACTGGCAAAGTGTATCACCATCCAAGCCGAATGCATCCCTGGTAGCAATGCAAGTGAGTTACAGTATAATTTCTATTAGGTTTTTCCACCTCGTGGTTTCCTTGGGTGGATGGATGGGCTGGCTGATGAATTAGCCATTTGCTTGCAGTGTCTCAGGATAACTGCAATTAGCTGCATGTGGATTTTAACTTCCTGCAAGAACATGCTTGTTTCTTTGGCTTCAAGGACTTCTCACTGAATTTTTAATAGCATTGTTCTCTTCTATGTGCTTCCTCCCATCTTCAGAGTGGGACACATTTCCCAAGGATGAAGGGCCAGAGCTAACTAGGCTGAACTCAGAACTGCTGTGTTTGTGAAGTGCAGCCAGTCTGGATTTAGATCAGCAAAGCTCAGCCGACAGCACAAAACCAGACAAAATTCTTCAAGGCATCCTTTAAATGTTAGAAACTCTTTAGAAGGCAACTCTTTCAGTCTGTCTTCCTAACTTCCCCCTAAAACACTGCTTGTTGTACAGAAGGGGCCCCGTTTTCTCCCAGTCCTGCAGCTGAGGTCTGCAGCTTCGCTGGTATTTGGAGCTGTTGCTGTGGTAGTGTCTTGTGGGGTTTTGCACCCTCCGGAGCAAAATTCCCAGTGATGGTCTCACTGGGAATGCAGGGCCCAGGGACCTTTCTGCTGTCTGAGAAGAGGAGCCCTCTGTTTAGGTAGATCCTTGGCTGCAGCAAGGCAGAAGGGTAACTTTCTGGTCTTCAAATGCATCAGAGTCCAGTCTCATTGCTTATTGGGACCTGGTTGTGCACACTGTGCTGAGCACGTATCTACAGCCCACCACAGCAAGGAGCTGCAGGAGGCAGAAACTTTCAGGGGAGCCAGCTTTCACAGCTTGGTGCACGAGTATCAACTCAGGCAGCCCTGGTGCTGCAAGAAACCTCCTGGGTCAGAGTACCTCTGAATGAGACAGCTGGTTTGGTGACAACAGAGAGATCTTGTATTGGCCATGGGAGCTGCTAAGCTGTACCCAGTTCACACTTTCCGTTTTTCCTCTGCCAGTGTAGAGGATGAAATCTGGTTATGTTTGGAGAAAAATGTAGCTTTTCCCATAACCCCCAGACTCGAGGTGACCAGACCTTTGGGAGAGCCATCAGCAAACAAACACTCGCTGCAGCACTGTGCATGGGGCACTGCACACCCTGGGCAACACACTCTGCTGAGCACCATTGCTTCTGACTTGTGAGACACCATGGATTACCTCTAAGGGGTCTGTGAAGATCACTCCACAAGGCCTGGGACTGTGAATCTGTTACACTCGTGGTCCAAAAGTTGTTTGAAGTTTGCCTTAGAGGAAAAGAGAAAATGTGATGTCAGCTACTAACGTTGCACGAGAGTCCATCAGAAGGTCCATGAGCCTTTAGGCTTTGTCATCCTGCATTGGAGGGTTCAGCATATTTTGTTGACCATCCCCTGATGCAAATACAGATCCCTTGATGTTAATGCCATACCAGCACTCATCAGTAAATACCTGGATATTGATGGCGAGAGGTGGTCGCCTTGAATTAACAGCAGCCACTGTTTAAAGGTACTTCTCTGCCCGGACTCGGCTGGCCCCTGGTGCACTCGCAGTTGCAGTGATGAGAGGCTCAAGGCTCAGCGCCATGCTTTGAGCCTCATGTCCCTCATTGCTGAGGCATTGTCTGGTCCATTTTTCTTACTCTACTTTTTTTCCTTTTTTTTTTTTTTTTCCTCTTGCCCTGTGTATTTTTAATCGCATCTCAGGGCAGCTGCAGCATCCTGGATTATTGCAGTTGCATGTCTCTGTATCGTCCACACTTGCTCTCCTCACAGCTGCAGAAGATTTTCAAAATACCACCTCCCCCCCCGCAAGCACCACACGATGAAATATGCATTCCTTTCTAAAATATTAAAACAAATCTCTTCCACAAAGGCACAGCCCACAAAGATGTCTTCAAAACACACAGGGAGGCACAGATGCAATATTTACAATCTTGAGCAAGGCAATTTATAATCTGCCTGAGCTCCCTGATGCTATTTGAGCGGTTTTTTCTGGAGTATATCAGAACAAATTAATCAAGATTTTCCTTCCTAACTGTATGCAAATGGACTTCTAAAATTTCTGGCTGTAGGTTGTAGCACTAATTGCTCACTGGGCTCATCCAAGCAGCTTGGATTTGATAAGCAGGAGAAAGCACCAGACACTTCAGTGAATTTCTAATGCCCATTTCCCCTTCTGCATTTATTAAAGGTCAGCACAAAACAAACCAAGGAGGCAGACGGATCTGGTCACCTTTTGCTTTGGTGCTGGGATCTTGTTTCTCTTCCATAGATTGTGGTGAGGGGAAAAAATAGGAGTGAACTGCTCCATCTCTGCCTGTACCCTTGTGTGTCTGCCCCGTGCACAGTGCTGGCCAGACACCTGGGCCCAGCTGTCACTGCTGGGAGCCCTGTCCATGGAGGCTGGCGAGAGGTCTCTTACAGCACTGCCTTCTGCTCTCTGCTCATCTGCACCTCCACAAATTTTCCCATTAAAAGAGGTATCCATGCAATGTATTAAAGACTGCTCCACTTGCTCATGAACGCAGCTACCACATGCTGAACCATTTCTCATGGCAAAACACAGCTCTATGCACCTGCCAAATAATTACTTTTGTTGTTGTTTATTAAACAAACAAACACACAAACAAACAAACAAAGCCCACAGGATAATAAAAACTGTCCAAAAAGAGGGTCAAATTTTACTACCAGGCTGTACCAGAGCTTGAGAGATCCCCTTTTGCCATGGCACTAGCTTGCTCCGTGCCTTAACATTGACCCCTTGGGTATTTCACCTCTGTGTCCCCTGTAACCACTAGTACTGAAACTGCAGCAGCACAGCAGAGTCTGGAGCAAGGTTGTGGCTTGTTCTGGTGGGATAGTTTGGAAAGGCTTTCTCCTAGTCCCTGCCATCGCTTGGGTGCACATGGTTTCCCGGGGATTTCCTGCACATGTTTCCTGCTGAAGCTGAGCAACACCTTTGCTGCTGTAATGAGTTTCCATGTATGTCTGTCTGACAGCTGCAATTGGGAGAAACATGGGAGAAGAGGGGTGCAGAAGTCCTGGTGTAGCTCTAAAGCTTTTGGCACAAAGCAAGCTGCTTTACAGAGGTTCGGAGCCTGCTGATGGCTGCTGGAGAGTATCAGCTCCTACCCATACAGTGTCTTCCAGCAGGAACTGCTGGGCCCTTGGGACCAAACACGTGGAGTTAGTTTCCTATTTGCCACCATAAACTAACACAGGTCCCAGTGCAGGGCTGGGGACCAAGGTTGTCCCAAGCAGCTCAGTTGTGTGCCTGGTGGCCAGAAGATAAAGCTGGACCAGGGAAGCTTTGCAGCACTTCTGGCAGATTTGCTCTCCCCAGAGTCCCGAGGCACTCTCCCAAGAGAGATGAGTTTCTCTGGCGGTGCACTGGGGAAATCTGACCAAGGCTAAGGCTAAGATCTCAAAAAGGAGGTGCATGCTGTGCTGATGGTTGAGAGGCAGAGCTGGGCTGCTGTGATGGCCATGACAAGATTGCATAAGGGCAGTGATGTGTGGCGTCCCTGCTGCAGGAATGGCAGTATCCAGCAAATATAGGCAGGTGGAGCCTTTCCAGCCATGGCATCAGGGCTCCAGGTGTTTTGTGGCTCTGCTTCTGGCCACCAGCAGCTTGTAGGGTCTGTTTGGGTGGCCCAGCCCTGGGGATAGGCTGTGATTGTTCATCACCAGCGCTCAAGATACCCCAATCCAATGGCACAACACCTGTGCGCAGCTGAGCACCAGAAGAGGTTATTGCTATGTGGGTGAGACAGGGCGGAAGCAGATGAAGGTCTCTTGAATGGTGTCAGTGTGACTGGGGGTGGCTGGTGAGAATGAAAGTCTGGTCCATGGAGAAGCTTGACAGAAAAGTTGCATATGGTAAATTCCTGCTCCACAGCTTCTCCCAAGCCTATCATGATCTTACCATCCAGTTACACATTTGTTAGCATTTCTTGCTGATAAGGCTTCTGGCTGCTCCAGCAAATGATTCTGCAGCATTTGAACCTAGCATGCATGGCCTACAGACCTCATCATTGTTTATGGAAAGCAAAGGGTGAATGGAGAGCTGCATTAGAGCAGAAGGGGCCTGCCAAACCTCGGGCAAGAGTTCAGTACACAGGAGGGATGGGAGAAATAAATGTGTTATGGCTGTGGAGTGGGGTGCAGCTGGTTCATAGCCTCACAAGAGGGTGTGGGGAGGGCTTCCTTGTATCATTGCATCCTTGGTTTCTTTGCCTTTCCTAGAGCAGACACTGGCAGCGTTCTCCCTTTTACCCTCGGCTGGGGAAGTGCCATTTTAAAAGGTGCTGATGAGGGCTGTGAAGTACAGTGTCCAAGGCCCTTGTGCAAACAACACAGCGGGCAACAAAAACCCATCCTCCCTACTCAACAATGGTGGCAGAGGCTGTCATTTCTGCTTGCCTGGCCAGCAGAGTTTCAGGACAGGCTTCAGGAGGAGCAGGATTTCTCTGGCTGTCCTTGGAGCGTAAAGATGGTGCAGTAAAAAGTCCTGGGCACTTGCCCATGGTGCTGCTGGCACCCCTGCAGCACACTGGGAACGGCAGGGATGGGAGTCCGGTGCTCACTGCACAGGCAGAGCGAGCAGTGACACAGTTCAGGGGCTGCTGAGACTCCTGACAGCTCCTGAGCATTGTTGGGAGCACATCAGGCATTGACGTGCCTCCCTAGAGCCAGCTGGACAGTTGTGGTGTTACAGCTGTTAGCAGAGGGATTTCAGTAATGTTGAGTAATGCACCAATGCAGTAGTACCCCCCAAAACCTACTTCCCTACACTTGGTACTTCCAGGATCCCTGTGCCGGGTGCCCAAGCTCCATGATGATTGGGAGAACCAGGAGGTTGAGCAATTTGGTGAATTATTTATCCATTATTCATTTACCCAATGTGAATATAATGCTATGCAGCAAGTGAGCAAGTGCAAAATTAAAAACCAAAATGATGGATGCTGCCTTATGAAGGGCTCTTCATCCCACTCTTGAGACTCATTCAGCTTTAAATATTGATGGTGGATCGCCTGTTGGCAAACAAATATTGTGTAAATCGATCTATCTCAGCTCGTTGCCACGGTTCAGGAGGCAAAGGGTTTGCGCAGTTGCAGCCATATGGGCCAAGACACATGGTCTGTGCTGTCTCGGGTAGAAGGGGGACTCAGAGTCCCTTTAATTACCTCCTGAAGCTAGCAATTAATCTGTACTTGAGTACTTACCTACCTGACAATACAGCATCAGCTAGCTGCAGTCTTTAATATGCTGATCTTTACAACACCCCTAAGAAGCATGGGCAATCTCAGCAGGGACTGCAGGTCCTGTAGTCGCAGGGCTGTTGTTACGTCTGTGTTACTGCTTGGATAACTGCTGGCTCCAGTTGTTGCTATATTACTACAAAACCTGCCAGGCACATATTAGTATGGAGGATTAGTTAAAAAAAAACCTCCAAATCAACAGATCTCTGCTGAGAAAGGTGGTGTGATGCCAGAAGAGCCTGGGGAGACGCTGGCTTGAGGGACTAGCTCAGTGAGAAGCAGCTTCCCAAGTCCAGGTTGTGCTGCATGCAGCCAGCTCGGTCTCTCCTCTACTGCCCAGGCCAGCCACACTCAGTCTTTCCGAACACATGGACCCACACGACCCCCAAATTTCCCAGGCAGATCCCACCCCTGGCCCCCAGGCCACTTCACCCCTGCAACAGGAGCTCAATCCCCAAAATCAGTCGCAAGGCCAGCAGACCAAAAGGGACACAGAGATATATTTGGGGCTGTCCCAGGTGAACCCCAAAGCTATGGATCTGGTTTTTTTCTCCCCCAGCTCCTTCCCAACTTCTTGCTGGGCCTGTCCATATAGCCCAAGCTCCTCACAGGAGTCATTCCTGAAATGAGATGTGTGGGTGCTCAGTTTAGGAGGCAGCAGGGTCCATTGCATGTGCCTGCCCGAATGTTTAATCCCCAGTATGGAATTGAGAAGCAGAGGCATTTACAAGCTAGCTTCTCCCTGTGCAGAGCTGGCAGTGTGTGAACTGGCTTCTTATCCCCAGCTCCTTTAGATCCAGTTGTGCTCTCCTTGTCTCTTGTTGCACAGTGGTAGCTCTGGCCACAGTCTTCTCTACCCTGTCAGTGTTCAAACCATGTTTCACACCTTCTTTCCTCCCTTTCCCAGCCATCAGGAATTTTCGGGAGGTTGGGCACAAGGGGCTGGAGTTTGTCTGCTCCTTGGCAGTCTGGAGGCACCCTTGGGACCAAGGTGGCAGATGGGGAGCCGCCAGCAAAAGGCATGCTGAAAACATCTCTGTTGGCTCTCTTGAGCCATAGGCATGTGGTGAGGTGCCTCTCTGGAGACACTGCCTTTGCACGACTCCAGGGCTAATTTCACTATGTGCTGCAGCATGATTCCCATGTGGATGCTCCCACATGGGCATGCTTCTGTCTGCTCCTGCCTGCTCCTGCCCACTCCGGCACCACTGTGCAGGCAGCTTGGTGCGTTGCGGGGCTGCCAGGACAGCAATAAACATCAGGTTTTCATGCTGGCAGGATTCTGAGGGACGAAGCAGCATGGCTTTGGGGTAAAGACCTAAAGGATATGTGAGCCTGAGAAACAGATGCTGTCAATCCCTCTCTTCCTTGCTCTCTGGAAGAAAGACCTGATATTCTTTTCACATTTGAAAAGCCCAGCACAAGTATCTTAAACATGGAGCATGGCCAGTCCAATTACTTCTCTTGGTCCTATGCCCAGGGTTTATTCCGTGAAACATCTGTGACAAATGTTCTCACTGCAAGAAACTTTAGTACTTTTTTTCCATTTATTGATGCTGTATAAACTTTTGCCAGAGGCTGCCCAGAACCAAGGTGTAATTCTGATCCATCTAGACCTCTGCAAAGTGCAGCTGGAAAATATCTCAGCAAGGTGATAATCACTGCAGCCTTGAGAAACAGCTTTGTATAAATGAACCCAGTGATTTCTTTTATGGGAATAAACTTCCCTTGGAAATATTATGCCCTTTTCCTCCTTTAATCTTTTCCCTGGGATTTCCATATCAGCACCCTAAGACCCAGGCAGACTCTATTGCTCATTTTCAGTCTGTTTCAGGCACAGATTAATTGCAGATACCCAGCTGTCTTGCTCTAACTAGCCATATGATACCCTTAAACTAAACAACTGCCAACCTGAGCACATGAAAGCATGGCTGGATAACATTTCTACCAAAAAGAAAAAGTCCTGGTGGCAATTCAGGTCTAGACCTTTACCTTGTGGAAATCAGTGCCTCTCCGTGTAGCATGATAGACTTGGCTATTTTATGCCAGCAGACAGCTGCTGTGTGTGTTATTGCTTGCATGCATATTGCTGACATGAATGTTGCAAGAGGATCAGAGAAAGATGTGAGCTGCAGTCTCAGGAAGTTAAACTCTGGTCCATACTGTGCTTCTAGGCTGAGAGCAGGCACGTGGGTGTCTGGATCACAGCTTGTAAACGGGAAGGAACTGGGGGACAGCGATGCATTTTGCAGTGGCAAGAAGCATGGTGGTGCCAGACCCCCAGCCATGGCAGGCAGCACCAGACTGAGAGCATCAACATCGGGATGACTTATTCAGTGCAGGACTCTGTGCATGCGGATTGCCAGCTCTGACCGCTTAGCCAAATTAATAGTGCCAAGCAGGAAGAAGACATACTGGCGAGCTTCCCAGGGACCAGGCAGATCATGGCTGCTCCCCATGGGAGCCAGCAAAGAGGAGGGCTTCACTATCCTGGGCAGAGTTCAACCCCCGATGGCTTTGCGCTCTTGCAGCTCCCAGAGCCCCAGCATCCCTTAAGTTCCACTTAGGGGTCTTTTTGATTTGGGAGGAATTAGGGAGGGACAGGCTGCACAGATGTGCACCTCCTCCATGCCCCTACCACCGGCACTGAATGGCCCAAGCCCCGCTGATTATGGCTGTCCCCCACTTACGTCTTGGGGCTTGCTTACCCCATCAATACCCTCCAGATATTTCCAAGCACTGATGGCTCAGCAAGCAGCAAAGTGTCCTTTTTGTGTTATTCCTGCAGCAGTTGCTCTCTGTGCCTAGTCCAGCGCAAACCCCCGGTCTGCAGCCAGTGGCTTGACAACATACTGCTTCCCTTTGGAGAGTGTGGGGATGAATGGACACTGGGGCCTGGGGAGCAGGCAGCAAAGAAATGGCACTGCATGCAGAAAATCAGCAATATCTGTAACAAAGCAATCACTTAGAGAGCGCTGTGCAGCGTGCAGACTGGCTGCCATGTAACGATGTTACATACCAGCAGGCTATTTCTCACTGTTTTCTCTTATTGAAACCCCATGCGTTGCATGCTGTTTCTTGTGTTGTTGTTGCTGGATCTTTACAAATCCATCCCTCACCATGCCTCTTTTGAGATCTCACTAGAAACCCTGGTGTCTTGGCCTTACAGAGGTGCAAACAAAATGGGAGTCACCATTTTGAAGCACCCTGAAAGCCCCAGGGTTTGCATACAGGCAAGGGTTCACGAGCTCTGCCTACCACGCTCGAGGCACCGCTGGCAGTGCTGGCAAGTACCAAAGCAGAGCCCAGGCTTTCCTGTTCTGCTCAGCCTGGCTGCCCACTCCTGCACCTTTCCCCACATGCAGCCAAGGGCCAGCTGGGCTTGTGGGTACCCCTCTGATACTTTGGCACACTTGTCTTTTTTTTTTTTTTTTACAAGCCATGAACTTGCAGTTACTTCTGTGGGGAAAGCCACCTACAGCTCTGGTCCCCAGTGTTTCATGAAGACTTGATTCATAGAAAGTTCATTTTGGGATCCCACAAAGCTTCACACTTGTGGGAGACTGCTGGGAGCTCTGTTTGTTTGTTAAAACATTCATGGTATCACCGCGGCTACCACTACCACTGCCCTAGTGAAAGAGGTGTTGGAGAAGGTGAACGGTATCCTCTACAGCCTGCGGTGCAGCAGGACCCTCCAGAAGAATGGAAATCTCCTCAAACTGAACTCAGTAACTGAAATTCAAAGCACAATGTTGAATTTTTTTAACAAAACGCTGTCAGTATCCTACATATAAAAATGTTTGATTCCAAACCACTTTTCATAGTAATATTAGACAAAAGTGTCTTGTTCTAAACATGTCACTTTGAACAAAACCAGCATCTTTATGGCTGAAAAGAAATACTTTGAGAATAAGTCTCTATGCCAGTACTAGTGATAAGTCTTTCATGCTCTAATTGAACATTGGCTTTACAACTTAAAAGCAATCATCCTAAATTGCTTTCTGCTAATGTTAATGCTTCAGACAAAGGGTAACAGCCAGATTATAGGTTCGTATATTATTCAGGCAAATCTTGGTTCTTCATACATCATTTTTTAAAAGAAAATTAATTTTTCCATGTGTCAAGAATGAAAACAGTAATAATGGATGATATACTGACATCATCCTGTATTGCTGAGATTGGCAAGAACATTGCCTCTGGATGAAGTGAATTGTAGCCAGAATGCACGCTCTCATGCCAACAGAAGCAGGTAGATGGGCAACCTCAAAAATGCCACTGCCTGTGACTCAAAGCTGTGCTTCTTCCAGTGGAGAGACTAGATGTCACCCCCTGCACTGATAAGCAACATTCCCTTCATCTGTTTAATAGATGTCATCTATTTAAATTCCTTGCTTGGTGGGTGGATTTGAGCCCAAGGCTCCCCTCTCCCCCTGTCCACGCACACTGCATCTCCCAGGCCCTATAGAAAACACACTGGCTTCTTATAGGCCAGCAACTGCCCCATTGCCCTCCTGCCTGCATGCCCCCATCCGTGTTGGCCTCGGGTGGGCAGCAGAGCTGGGTGGGAAGGCTGCGAGGGGCTGCTCTGCCAGGCCAGCAGTGCAGTGCCTTATGTCTGTGAACGGGGAGGGCTGGTGCGTTGCTCAAGCTAAGTGACCCAGCAGGGTCCATGTAGGGCTGACGCTGAGCCTGGACAGTTGTCAGCCACGGTAGTAAAGGCAACAGAGGCAGGGTCTTGTGATGGAAAGTAAACAAAAACTTAAACCACAGGCATCAAGCAAAGCTGCAGTGTCAGGGCTGGACCTGCCTTTGGTGCATCTGTATTGTCCCGTGGGTGGGAATCACTGATGACTTGTACATTTTCCTCCAGCTTCCTCCAAAAGCCTCTTGTTTCCCAGCCTAGCTCCCTCCCAAGGATGATGGGTTTGCACGGCAGCCCTGGTGCCGCTGCGCCTCTCTACATGCTCCCTGCTTTTTTGGCCGCGCAATGGGAATCCCACTCTTTCCCAGGCATCATGCCGGGAGCAGTGTATTTTTAGCTCTTGGTGCTGGGGCCGGGTGTCTGTGTGGCGGCAGGGCCCTCAGCTCCCCGGGCGCTGCCTGTTCCCACCACATCTGCTGCTCTCCATTTGCAAGCTGCCTCTGCAGCGTTTGGCACAAACAGCACCGTTGTCTCCTCACTCAGCAGCTTCATTAATTCTCACCTTGTTTCCTCTTTCAGGAGCGATCTTTCCTCCCATCAGCTTTTGAGACCCACTTGTGTTTGCCCTGTGGTTTGAGATTATGTTTGCCTTCTCGCTCATCCCTGCCATGCTGACCTTCTGGTCCAGCATAGCAGTTTCAGGGTTTCACTGGCACCTAAATTGTTGGGGGATGTCTTTTGCATCACTGGAGTGAGTCTGTGTTTGTTGTGAGCTTGGGTGGCAAGTTGGGATCACGCCATCGCATCAGCAGTGCCAAATTGCCCCTTTGCTTTCCTCATGCCCTGGAGGGGCTCCCACACACTCCTCGGGTGCCTTTGCACGCTGCTCTGGACCTCATGCGGGAGTTTTGTGGCCCTGGTAATGCTGGTGAGAAATAAAGTTCCCCCCAAGCTGCTGGGGGAACGGATGTAGCAGGCAACAGAGGGCACGATATTCAAACTGTGCTGTCCCAGTGATGTTTCAGCCCAAGGTCTCCTTCCTTCCTTCCCAGATGTGGAAACAGCTGCCTAGCAAATCGGTGGCTCCTTGGGTAGAGGCAGAGTGGAAAGCCCTTGATCTGCAGAAGCATTACCCAGTAAAAATAGCAACCCAGAAAAAAATAGCTGCAGCTGGGAGCTGTGCCTGGCATTGGGGAGCACAGCCCCAAGAGGGGAAGCATCCCTCTGGGCAGAGGCCACGAGCAGGCGCTTGCAGCATGGAGCAGTCCTTGCCCTTGGTGGGAGCAAAGGGCACACACAGCTCTCCTGTCCTTTCATTGCGGGAGCTGAGGCTCCAAAGAGAGCTGAGAGGGAATGCATCGCAGCTCAGGGCTTTCTTCTTGAGACCAAGATGGTTGGACAAGCAGAAAGTGAAGAGCAGCTGCAGCCCCAGGGAGTCACTGTGCACAAGGGTGAGGCTGGCAAAGGATTTCTCCTTGCTTAGAGGGGGCAGCTGATGTCAACAGGGCTGAAGTGGTCACACAAGAAATCCAGAGCATGATTAGGTTCCAAAGGCCAAATTCCGCTGACCATGCTGCTATCCACATCTCATACTTAAGCAAGGAAACCATTGGCTTAAATCTGCAGTACCTCAGCAATTTGCAGCAACATCTAGAGTCTGATGCAGCACTTCTAGCTCAAAGTTCCCCAGGTTTTCCTTCACAAAGCCCAACTGGTATCATGCTGTTGAAGAGGTAGGGGAAACTGAGGCAGAGAAAGATTGAGACAGGGGTGATGTGTGCTGAATCAGACCACATGGCTGTTTTCCAGTGTGTGGCTCACAGTCTGAACACTGCCCTGTGGCTGTGAGCAGCACTTCATACAGACAGAGAAACAATTGTGTTTTATCTGCTTTATTTTATTTAATCCGCAGTTGTCAATCTCCTGTTAAAAGTGGTACAGTCTGAAAACACCTTTTGTTAATAGCTTGTTATCAGGACTGGTGCCACTATATACAAGCGTTATCTCCTTGATCCCACCTGTCTCAGGAAATCTGGTTGAGAGGAGAGTGAGGATGGAGCTCAGCAGCTGTGGGAGCCCAGGAGAGAGACCTGGGCACCCCACAGTTACACCACCACCATCTCTAATCCAGCTCTGCTCAGTGGAGCACTTACTTAGAAATGTCACCAGGAAGCTGCAGTGGCCATGACTGATGACGTCTCAACTGCCCGCCGACGGAGGAGAGCAACTTCAGCAAGAGGAGACCTTGGCTCCTGAGCCTCCCCTTGCAGTACAGGAATGAATTATGCAAACTAATCCATCCCTTGGCTCCTCTGACAGCTGCTGCCTTCCTGACACCTCCTGCCTTTACCTCTTTCTTTATCTCTGAGCAGTTTCAGAGCTATCGAGGCAACACGTCTTTTCGTCTGGTGTCTGCATGTGTCCCAGGATGCCTGTGAAAGTCGGGGCAACTCACCACCAGTTACAGGATGTTGTCTTAGACATGAAGATAATTGCTGAACTACCCTTGGCCAGAGTGTGGTGGACTGCTGGGCTGCCCCTGGGCCCTTAAAAGAGAGGAGGGAATCATAAACCATGTTAAAATATAATCAATTTCTTCCAGCAGCTGGTAGAGTTTCAAATGCTGCTGCACACCTATGGTGCAGCCAGCCTCATGATCCTTCTCCACCCAGCCATAGACATGTGCTGTGGTGGGGCCAAGGTTAAGGATGCCAGTCCAGCCCCAGCGCTGCCTGTGCCGTGGGGAGCTCCTACCCAGGGCAGCAGCTCATTGCTCCCCAGTACAATCCCTATTCTCGCTGGCTGGGAGGCTGAAGGGAACAGGCAAACTTCTTTTGGCTCAACTAATAGATATTTAAGGGCTACTATGCTTATTTTTGTAGGCTGGGGACAAGTTACTAAGCTCCCTGCCTGGACTGATCCTGTCTTCAGTGGCAGGGGAGAGTAGGGAAGGTAGGGAGAGAGAAGCAGGGCAATGGAGAAAGGCATCTGCACAAGGGTGTTCGGACAGGCTACATGTGTCTGTGCCTGCTGTTGAGGGGATTTGATCCTTGCTTGTCCAAGCTAAGCAGATGTCCCTTTCTGCCAATGGTTGCTGCTGTGTTGCTTGCCCTGGTGGCTTGCTGGGATTCTGTTCCCTCGGAGAGCTGAAAGCTGAAGCAGAGAGGAGGGCAGAGACAAGCCAAACAGCAGTGGGATGGGGAGTTGGAAGGAGAGGGTGGACACAGGACCCCCGCCAGCACTGGTACCTCGGTAACCCCTTTGCCACGTCCCTGCTGCTCTGCCCCTCGCCCTGGTGTGATATGCCCAAGCCGCTGGCTGCCAGCACGGAGCAGGAGGCAGGGGAGGCTGCCATTTCCCCAGCTGTCCTCCTGCCCCGCTGAAAGCCACGTTTTATTTAAAAGTGAATTGGCAAATAGCCTGTCTCATTTTGATTCAAAAAGCTCCCAGACTGGAGGACCACAGTGAAGGTGGCTGTTTTAATCTGTCACTTGCTGGCATGTGGGGAATGTGCTGACCGCGAGACAGAGAGGTCATCAGCTTTTGGGGGATTAAAATAGGAAAACTTTGTTTGTTCCAGGTGTTGGGGAAAACAAAAACAAAACAAAAAACAACCTTCTAAAATCTCACAGAAATGGCTCCTTTTGATACCTGTAAGACAGAAGGTATGTCTCCTTTCTCCTGCTCTTTGCCTTGGAGTGCAGAGCAGGGGCAGGCAGGGCCTGGCTTTTACGCCAAGATTGTCTGTTGGACAGAAAATAACTTCTAGTTGTGGCTGAATCTTGAAAGTGCTGCTGAGCTCAGAATGCTCTCAGTGATGGCAGCTCAGTGTGGAAGTGGATTAAAATGAATGTTTCACACGTGCTCTCTCAGGACCACTCAGGTGTGTGTGTTGGCCCTGTTCCTGTGTGGTCAGAATGATTTACGCAGGTGGTACCATTACATTTGGTTGCTGGAGTTGTAGTACACGAACACTGAACTTCAGATGTACAATCACGTGCATTTGTGCAGAGTTAAGGTTACATGGACAACCTTTGCTTTCCCGCTCATAGGCACTTCTGTGCAGTTGTAGCTCTTTACACACACGTCTCCTCATTGTAATTCAGCTGCTGCCAAGACACCGAGAATATGGTGTGAAATTATAAGGGCACTCGCTTGAGGCAAGACTTGAGAAGGACACTTGAGAAGTACATGGGGTCCCACTGCCCTGCTGCTGGGCACCTCTCTTCCATCAAAGCATTAGATATCCACAAACTGCTCATGCCGGGAATTTGCCAGCAGGTTGATGCTAACAAGCTGACCCTACAGAAGAGCTGCTGAGGTGGGTTTGGGTTATCATTCTTCAGAGCAGCTCATTTAGGGCTTGCATTTTTGAGATGCTGAGTTTTACTTTCTCCTTGTGCATCAGCTGACAGGAGTGCTAAGTCTTTGGCACGTGAGATAATGATCCCATATGATTAGCGTTTGTGGTTTGCCACTGTTTGCAGAAGAAAATAATAGCTAGCTTAAATACCTATTAGTCACCCCATAGCTCTGCATGTCGGCACTGTACGTTTAGAAAGCAGGTGCAATTTAGGAGGCCAGGGGAATTTTTTGAAAGAATCTTTTAAACGTGCACTTGTGAAAAATCAGCTTTTAAGTATGGGAAGTTTGATATGGCTCAACAGCTCTCACTGATTAAAAAGCCAGTGTCCAAACCCATTTCTAAAGTGCAAGTAGGAAGCAGAAATGTTTCCTGGAGGAGTTTAGAGTCCAGCTGAAGACAGGCTTCAGGAAACAGATACAAAATACTGTGTGTGGTTTTGTAGTATGTTTTCATCTAAGGCTAGTTTTGTGTCACTGGCCTGGGCAGGTTTAGTTAAAATCTCGCCCTGTTTGCGTGGATCTCTTACCTCCTCAGCGTTGTTTCATACTACTTTACAGATGAAAGCATCTCCCTCTGAGCTAGGGAGCCCCAGAGCTCTTCCCTGTGCCCACGGGATTCCTGGCAGTTGCTTTTCAAAGGCTTTGGGGAGGAGGCATAAAATAAGCACAGGTAGCTGGGGAGCCTCCTCCCCAGCTTTGCCTAGGACAAAATCCCAGCAAGGCGGGCCAGATGCTGGCGCTGTTTCCATCAGAGCAGCTCTGTCCCACAGCCCAGGAGCCCAAACCCCTTGCCAGGTGTAAGGCGGGGTGGGGAGGGAGGGTAGGTTGGTGCGAAAGTGAGAAGAATCCAGAGAAGAGGGAAGAACATGTTTGTTTGGCATCATCTCATTTTATGTGGTTAAGCTGCTTCCTCCACCATTTCACTGCCTGCAAGGACCTCCCAGAGGTTTCTGGGTGCTGCTCCCAAACCCTTGCGGAGGGAAGGCTGGGGATATGCAGATGCCTTTTCCAGAGATGTGGTTGTGTTATAGCCAGACAGGAAAACAGGAAAGCAGCATTTGAGAGTGGATCAGATATGTGAGCAAGGGACCAGGGTCCATCCAGGCTCACGGCTTTCCCTGCTCGGGCCATACCACCAAGGCAGGGCACAGAGGGGCCCGGTCTCAGCCATGGAGGAGCCCAGCTATGCCAGCAGGTTTGGGTAGAGAGCACTGGCTGCAACAGGCTGAACAAGCACTGCTGCCTCTGCACGAGGAGCATCCTCAATGGGTAACCACGCCGGACCACGTGCGGAGCTCACAGCACAGCTTTTGCCACCAGGATTTTCCATTCGATTGCAGCAGCAGAGCAGGGAGAGGTTTATTCTGTTGCAAACCAGGACATTCAACCCACCATACACTGCAAGCATGCTGGAGTGCCTGCATCAGCCTGGAAATAGCCCAGAGAAGTGATAGACCCTGCTCCCTAAGCCCTTTATGGCGGGAAGAGATGGTCCTGGTTGCTTCGCTGCAGATAAAAGTCCACCCTAAGAGGCAGAAGGGAGCCGAGCAGATACTCCCACTGCAGGAGCTGAAAGTCCCTCAGCAGCCTTTCCCGCTGCCAGGGAGCATGGCAGAGACGGACAAGCACCTCCTTGTCCTTGCCTGAAGCATCAGCGCAGCTTGCAGGGCCCTGGGGCTTAGCTGGGTGGAAACCTGGGGTGAATCTGATTTCAGATTGCTGATCCCACCCAGCACTGGTCTGGAGAGGAACGGATGCCCTTGCAACTCAGATCTAGGAAAAGTTGTAACTAATGGGTATTGATCAGAGGAGAAATCAGATCTGTGGGCACAAATTTATGCGCGAGCTTGAAAGCAGCATGTTCCCTAAAAGGGGAACAGTGTGAATAATCAGGCTTTGAGACAAATGCTAATCAGCATTACATTTTGCCTCTGAGACTCCAGACAGAGTGTTTAATCTCTGGAATTAAATATTTCCCTGGTGAGAAGTTAGACAACTTCAAGAGGCTCCTGTTTGAAAAATTAAGCTTGGTGTACGTTGGGTTTAGATCTCTCTGATTGTGTAGAGTTCAGTCTGCTCAGAATTTGGCCAGCCTCCAGACCTTTGAGCAAAACAAAAACATTAATTTCTTCCCTGCTTTATTGAGAAACCAACAGAGAAACATGTATTAATCAAAGGCTACCAAGGACAGCTTTCAATCAGATTTAAAGGCACAAAGTTTTCCATATGAGAGCCACAACACAAACATTTTCTCACTGTGAAATATTTTATCAAAGATTAAAGCTCAGATGTTCATTATCTGGAAAAGTATCTCCTACAAGTTGCATCTTCTTATTGTCAGCCCCTGAGGCTACATAGCATTGAATACAGGAGCTAAGCCATAGGAGAAGAACATATTTATGGAGATGTGAGTTGGACGTTTGAAAACTGTAGGTTCAGGCAGTTGATTAATCAATAACTGGTATCCATCCCAGCTTTTCATTGAACTAGTGATATCTAGTTTAAAGCAGTCTCAGATGGATTAACCTTTTATTATGTGCTCTGGGCTTGCTTCTCAGAGTCTGGAAAGCATGCCAGATGGTATGTGTGCACACGCACGCGTCTATACAGAGACATATATGAGCACCCTGCCCTAGCTTTGGGGTTGGCCTTGCTCTGACCGAAGACCTCAAGAGGTCCCTGCCCTTCTACAGCTGTGTATTTCTGACCAGACTTCAAGAGAGGGTATATGTACTTTCCCAAACACTGTGTGCCTGTATACACATAGAAATGTATGTGATACCCACTGCAATGAAAAAAGCTGAATCAAGTGACAAAGAAGCTTCACAAAGAAGAAGAAAAATTGTACCTTGCTAATAAAATAATAAATGCTTTTAAAACAAAAAAAAAAAAGGAAGGAAGAGATTTATTCATTCCTCTTAGGAATAAGACTTCTGATATTACAGTACTTATTTTGGAAATTTCATGACAGTGATTTCATCCTTTGTAGCCACTTGTGGCTCAGTACATTTTTACCATGGTTGCCAAGTAACAATCACTAAGCATTTGTGTCTAGATCAGTAAAGGGGAGTGGAGGGAATGGATAAAATCTATTTTCAGAGGCATAATCATCGGTGGCTCTTTGTAGGTTAACGGTTAGGTTCACTCAGCAGCAACAGTGTTTTGTTGAAGGCCTTGGGATTTACAAACAGGAAAATAGAAAGCAAAGAGACTAAAGAGGGGCTTTTTATCATTATTATTAGTCTTTCAGAGCAGAGTGGCTTATGAGTGATTAAGGAGGCATTAACTATGTTGGACGTCAAGTCCCACGTGCAACAGGCACATTATAATCCCCTCCTTGGGGATGGGCTGCAGTGTGCTTGTTTCCCCTCAGGTTTCACTGTGCCAAAACCTCCCAGCACTGCAGACCCCTCTCTCCCCGCTCTGGCCTCATTTCGCTCACAGGGCAGCTGACAGCTGATGCAGGCAGAAAAAAGATTTTCCTCACTGCAAAAAAGGATGGAGCAAAGGGGGGAAAATAGGGAGGAAAGCCAGGAGATCGGACGAAGAGTAACTCCAGGCTTTCCCCCAGTGCAGCAGAGGCACGGTCTCCACTGCATGGTGATGTGCCTCTAGCCTACACTGCCATGGATTTTCCCTGCCAGCCAGCCTGACCTGCCTCTGTGCTACCAGCACCACCACCTCGCCTGCCCGACAGACAGAGTGTTTTCACCCTTACACCCTGATTTTTTCTAAGGAAAATTTCCCTTTCCACAGCTGGCCTCTCCTGAGCTTTTTAAACATCTTCCAACACAACTCAAGGTCACCTTCATCTTTCCGAAGGTATCGTGCCATGGATTCAGGTCAGGCTCGGACAAAAACAATTGCATGTCTTGTCGTCTTCCAGACAGTAGTCCTCTACACGTTCCCGAGCACTGTCCACCTTCCTTATTATTGCAGAAATAACTCGCACTGATTCCAAACAATTCCTCTACCCCTGGCATCCCTGCCTGAAGAGCTGCTGCCAGCCAGGTATTTTCACTGTTCTGGTGATATTGCATGTTCCCCAAAACTAAGTCCATGCCTTGGGGAAGGTCTGGGGCAGAAGGCGGGTGCAACTGCCCGGTGCATGTTTCAGGGCACCCCCTGATATTGCAGCCTAGCGGGAGATGAAGGCTAGGGATGAGCAGTGCTCTCTGCCCCACCAGCCTGGGCTGGAGCATGCCTCTGCCTGATGCTGCACTCCGGGAATGTCCCTGGGCTCGGCTGCACAGCGGCACTTTCATCTCACTGGCGGGGATGGCACGACTACACAACTCCCTTTCCCTTTCCTCCTAAGAAGGAAAAGATGATCCTGGGAAATGGGCCAGGTGTTAATTACAGCTCGTAATCCTTTCTGTGTCAGGCCGGCAGGTGGGAAGTACCTGGCTCCTTGAGAGAAGAAAGGGGCAGCAATGGTCTCCCTTAATTCTGTTTCCACGAGACATGCCCTCAAAGGAAATGCACTTAAGTGAGAGGAGCATCTGGGCATGCTGCCAGGACCCCTCTGTAAGTGGCCTGGGTTCATCTTGGCAGATCAAGACTCAGGCATGAGCCAAGGAGGCAGCTCTTGCTGCTGACTGGCGTAATTCAGCATCCCTCCTGGGATGGGTGTCAGGGCTGTCCCACAGCCCCTGCTGCTGGGGAGGGAGGGATGAAGGCAGTGGGAGAAGTGCCAGGGAGCAGACGTGTGCATGACCCCACACATGAGCACACGGGGCTCAGCAATGAACATGCTGGGGAAGGGCACACATCAAACAGGGGCTACCCTGCCCCTGGATGCTTCCTATTGAACGATACCTGGCAAGCGGCACTGTTCCCTGCATGGACTGCGGGATCCGAAAGGGATAATGAACAGATGTTTTAATCAAGGCGATGGGCATTTTGTAAGATGACTGATCCTGCACGCTCAGGGAGGAAAAATGTCCAGGTCTGCCAAGGTCTGAGACACTCACAGGTGCGGCCACAGCCCTGGCTGGAGAAAGTGTGCTCCCCTGGGGCAGGAGCATGGTACGAGGACAGGGACAGCAGCCTCAGTGCAGCTGCTCTTGAGATTAAATGAAGAGCCAAACGATGTGGGTCTTTTTGACAGGGAGAGGGTGCGAGGAAGGACTTGGGAGTGACGAGCAAGGGATGAAGCTCTGTGGCACCCAGCACCAGCAGCACATGTCTCACTGGTTTCACAGGGGCACAGAGATTTCTGCCTGGTCTCCCCAAATCTTCTGCATACAATTCTCTATCCTCCCACATAAAAGCTGGGTTGTCAGCAGAAAGCAGACAGGAATGGCTACTCAAGGAAGAAAAAGGGATTTACAAAGTCTTTTTGCAGGTTCCTTGGAGATGGCGATCATGGAAGGACCCATCTCAAACACATTCTCCCCATGACAGATGACCCCATGCAGGAAGGAGAGGTTTCTATTTAATTGTGCTATATGAGATTGCTGTTTCATAATGCTGAACAGGCTGAAAACCAAGCAGGGCCAGACTAAAATGAACCAGAGCAGAAATGCTGGCACTTTCCCATCCCAGCCCTCCCCCTTTTAAAGCAGCAGTATTTTTAGAGGTTTGGTCATATCGTGGAGTTCATGTCATGATGTCTGTCGGATGAGATTTCTGAGCCAATCTGCGGTTAGCTGGAGTGATGCAAGCGGGATGGAGTCGTGCCCATTTGCCTGGAAACCATGATGCAACACAAATGGGAGTCCTCTGGTTTGCCTCTGATGCAGGGAAAGGCATCTGAGTTTTGTTATTTGGGCCAGAAGGCCTAACAGCTTTTGTGATCTGCTGGTCTGTTGGACTGGTGTTTTTTTAAATGGGAGGCAAGGATGTCTTGATTTAGGACAGTGAGATTGTTTTTGTACAAGTCGGAGTTTCAGCCATTTTGGTGAGGATCTGATGAGGGTATTTGTAGGGGCACTGTGACCTTTATGTTATGAACACAGAAAGTAAGATTGTAAATGAATGGACATTTAACCAATAGCATAAGGTACGTTAAAAGGATTCTAGGACATAGAGCAATGCGTCATTTTTAATAAAAATGGTAACTACACATTTTGGGTCATTAAAGAGCATGTTTGAGAAACAAGTCTGTGGTGATGTCCCCTCCTTCAGCACCTTGTTCCTCCAAGGCAAGGAGGTTTTGAGGATGGGAGAAGTAACAGAGACAGTCCAGCCTCAAGTGTCAGCGGGAGCATTCTCACCAGGCCAGAAGTCACCTGTGCTGCCAAACCCCCTGAGACCTGGCAGCAGGCGATGCCACCGCTGCAAGGCTGAGCCAGAGCTGAGCTTCTCCGAGAGCAGCCGTCCTCCCTGACGTTGCTTGTGGATGGCCTGCTGGTGACCACAGTCCCCAGCAAGGCGATACCAGATGTGTCCACGGGTGAGGTGTGGGCTGTGTGTTACTGCTGATTGGGGGGTTAAAGAGAGCAGCTTCCTGGAAACTGTGATGCAGATAAGGCTTAACGCTCACATCTGCACAACAGGGGCCCATCTGTGTTCCAGGAAATACTTACGTTTAATAAACTTTCATCTTATACCTTCTGACAAAAGTAAAAGAAGACAGAAAAGAAATCCCCACTGAAGTGCAGTGGAAAAAACTTCCTCATTCCACTTATAAAATCCAGTAGTTAGAAAGGAGCGACTCCCAGTCCAGCAGGATTTGTAGCTCACATCATTGAAGGGGTTTGGGGTGGGATTGAGTGTGGTTTTTTCAAGTAGATTTTGACTCCAGACTTAATTGTCCTCTTCTGGTGGTCTGAGATTTGAGAAACAATAAAGCCAGACCACTAATAATTGCCTACTCTTTAAAAGACCCCGTCTTCCTCTGAGAATCACAAATGGGGGGAAAAACCCGTGACTTGTTTTTCAGAGCTTCATCTGGCTGCAGTTCATGGAGCAGGAGAGATAAGGAGTCCTGCAGGACCTCCATTTTTAAGCATGAGGTCAGTGCTGGGTTTCACACCTCTGTATCAGCGAGTTCCTGCCTGTGCAGTGCTTGACCTATCTGGGAAGAGGCACATGGCATTTGTGCCCAAAGTGCCGGCATCCAGCCCTGGAGGTATTGAGAGAAAGGCAGCTGGGGCCGTATCTGTTTGGCTCCAATCCAGCAGGACATCACTTTTCCAGCATGCTTCAAGCAGATCTGGACATCCTGATGCGCAAGCAGCCCTCCCTGTGCCACTGGCTGGCTGGGACATTTCAGCTGGCACCTACCAAAGCTGCTCAGTTAAATCCAACATGGCTAAGCCATTTCTGCCTCGTGGCCAGTTTGGCCCCATCACGTCTCCCTTCCCTAAAGCTGCTGAGTGATTTTGGTGCATAAGCCCCAACAACTGCTGCTTCCAGAGATGTCTTTTGTCAGTGGCAAAACAAACCTGAGAGGCAGTGCATGTATCAGTTTGTTAGATGATTAGCAAAGCACCCGAGGCTCGGAGGAGACACCGCGTGCGTGTTCAGGTGGTTTTGCTGGGAAGCATCCCACTGAGCCTGGCAGCCCGGTTTCTCCAAGGCAGGTGCTGGAGAACCGGTCCACCAAAGCTTGGAGACACCCACTCATTCACGTGGATCGAAATACAGCCCAAAGAAGGTGAGATGTGGAACAAGGTGGAAGATCAGCACTACAGGGGCTTTGGAGATGACTAACAGATACAGGGAAGCTCATGTCAAATCAGTTTCTGAGCCAAATCAGGCTGAAAGGGTTCACAGCCAGAGAGTGTAGGGCAGCACATGGTCAGACTGTTTTTGGAAGCTAAAAATAGCACCAGAGTGGAGTGAGTCCTTGGTTAATCTGGGTTTGTTAAGGCCAGTCATCCAGATCCAGTTCAGTACTTTCATTAAAAAGGCTGTATTTACAGAGCTGCCGAACTGGCCCATTGCCCACTGGGGTGACACTGGCCACTGGGCACTGGGCCAATTTGACTGGGTGACTTCAGCATCCTCCTCCAAAGGCTGCACTGAAAATGTTGGCTTGGCTCATTCTCCTGAGACCTCATACAGTGGGTCACGAGCAGAGCTGGGATTTCTCTGCTGCACAGATCAGCCTCAGGCTCACGAATGTCCATTTCTGCCCTGAGGAAACCCAGTCACGCCAGACTTGCCCAAAAATTTCCTTTTTTGGTCAGGACTTCCCATCTTCTGTCTTGACCCATCAGCAAACCTTTAAAAGGTGAATTGAACAGGTTTGACTGTTTTTGAGAGATTCAGGAAGGAAAACCAGCCATTCTGCATGTGCTGGCATGAATGAGGCTTGGTTTGTGATTTGGCTGATTGATGAGACTTGGTTTGCCCATGGCTGAATGATGTCTCAAGTGAATTATGTGGAGGCTGGAGTAGCTCAACCTTGTGTTAGACACATGAAAACTCACAGAGGAGTGAGACATCAGGCATGGCCCTGCTGCAGAAAAAACAGCATGTGGAGTTTGCATGTAGTTAGTAGCAGAAAGCCTGCTGGCAGCCCATAACTTTCTAATGTCCAATAAGCACACTATGCCAAAATGCACTTTTAAATGTGGCTAAAAATGTCCAGACAGTCATGGGCTTCCCAAGGAGAAGGATGGAAGGGAGGCAGGGCAGGGAAACAAATGTGCATTGATGATCCCGTAAGCCTCACCCTCCCAGCAAGCAGACTACAATCTCCCCTGGGACACCCCACGGTCCCCGAGGTCCTGGAGCATCATCTCTGAGGGTGCAGGGGCAGAGCCATGCTGGTGATAGGGGCTGCAGCAGGTGCTGGCTGTGTGTCTGAGACCACGCAGCACCAGCAAAAGCCATCGCTCCTGATTTTGCCCCACCTCCCACTGCCATAGCAGAAAGGAGATTTTTCCCACAGTGCCAAGCAATGGGAAGAGAGGTGTAAACTGATAGATTGCTTCTTTCTGGTAAGAAAACTTTTAAAATACCTACCCAAAAAGTATCTGGCTTTGTAAGGGGCATGTGTGTCACTGACAGCCTCTGCAGTTTGATAGACAGGCCCCGTTACCGCCCTGAAATCACTGCAACTCACTGACCACTTGGCGGCGGGCACCCGCGTTTATCCTCCTCGAGTAGCTGTATCTGTGACATGGTTCCCTTTTCCTTGCCTATCCAAGGGCACAGCGCTTTGTGAGCTGCCCAGGTTTTCATATGGCATCTTTTGAAAGCCACATGCAGATTTGAGAAAGAGCTGAAGTGCAAAGCAAAGATGGGAAAATCAATGGGTCAGGAGTAGAAGCTGCTTTGCTCCCGCTGAGCCCACTGCTGGTGAACTGCCCATCCCCGGGTGTGAAAGCAGGTGTGAAAGCCCAGGCCATCTGAGCGGCGATTTACATCACTTCTGATGCCGTGACAGAAGATTGCCAGCCCCAAACTGCAAGAGAGATTACTTTGTTTGCCCACAGTCAGCTGATTAAAATGGTATTTTCTGCACATTTGTGCAGTGATTAGTGATGAAATGCAAATTATATGCAAATCGGTGCAAATGGCTGGTGTGCACAGCCAGCTCCAAAGTCAGGCACTTTTTTTTCCTCTGAGGCATTTGGGCTCTTTTAGTATCCACATGGACAAATAGGATGAACCTACCTGTGATCTGAGCACATAGATGAAGCAAACAGTGCGGAGAGAGTGGGAAAAATCAACCGCTGCCTGGATGCGCTTACTGAGCAGCATCTATTTTGGTTGCATCGATACATGGAATCCAGCTTATGCAAAGATCTTTCTTTATTAAATAAACAGCTACAAACCACACAAACAAAGCCTTCCACATACCTCACTTCCCAGCCTTGTTTTGCTTGTTTACTGGGGCCTGGCTGGAGTCCTGTTGTGGAATAGTCTGTCACATTGCAAATCAAAATGCCGTAAAGGCTGCTGGATATAGTAACAAAATAAGTTTCTCTAAGTATCAGATTTGGAAAGAAGGTCTATAAACACAATGAAAGCAACAAAACAAATTCCCAAACCCTTGCCACAAAGAATAATTGCAAATATATATACATATATATGCATGCATATTTTTAACTTTGCTTCTCTTCTTCTTTGGCTTGCAGACCCAGAGCATTGCTTCAGTCTGAAATTCAGTGAGGCCATGTTTCCTCACTTCCAGGCAGCTTTGTGGGGATGGCAGGGCCAAGATAAATAAATAAATAAGGGATCACAGAGTGAAATATTGTATTTAATAAGGCTGACGAGTCCTCCTGAAACCCAGTTGTGAAAACTTTAAAAAGTGTCTGTTTCCTGTAGCTATCAACATGCTAGAAAAGGGGAAGCCCTACAGGCTGGTCAAATTTTTCCCAATGGCTGCAGTGACTTTCACAGCTGGTCTTGATTTGCCTGGATATTGCTCATTTTCCTAGTGTTCATAACAGCCCTAGAATGGAAATCCTGGTTCCCCTGGCACTGGGTGCATCTCCATGGGGTGCTGGCGGGTGAAGGGTCCCAGTCCAAAAATTATTCATCCCAATTAGCTCTTGGCTTCCCCTGAAGTTTGAGGAAATGAGGCTGGATTTGTGACTAATACAGTGAATACAGGAGGTCTAATAAAGGACAAAATGGTGAGTATAACTCCTGTCACATCAACAAACAGGTTTGTGCTGCTTGCAGCACTGCCCTGCCTTCTTGACCCACTATGTTTACAGGACTTGTCTGTGCCCATCACCTGGAAAACAAGGTGATTCCTCAGACATCTTACCTGTGGCTCTGATGATGGCCAACAGGAGTAGCAGAAGGGAAACAGGGCTGCTTTGGACTTTAAAAGGCAAAAACAACACAAGCCAGCATCAAAGCTGCAAGTGCCTGCGGCTGCTGCAGCCCTGCCTGCACGGCTCCGGGCTGTCGGGAGGGTGAGGCAGTGCGCCTTAAATATCCATGGCCCTGCTGCCTGTGGGACACCCTGTGTGTACCAGGGAAGGAACCGGGCTGACATGGGACTTGCTCTGCCTCTGAGGAAACGCAAAGGAATCGATGCCTATACCTAGATCTTGTGTGAATTTGATATAAATCTGTATTATCTTCAGCTTTCAAACCAGCCTCCCGCTGATGTTTTCTATGGCACAGCTGTTTCAGTTGGGAAACAACGGCGTTTTCTGGCCCGAGGAGAAGCCGTGCTCTTTCCTCATGCCTGAGCATGCTGCCTAGCCCAAGGACGTGGTGCAGGGTCCCCTTTGCTCTTCAGCTGGAGATGGTTTTTGTTTGCTGCTTTTCTGGCAGGGCCCATTGCACGTAAACGGCCATCCAGTTGGAATACACCTTGGGCATTTTTATCTGGGTTTCTGGGAGCTTGGAAGCACACTTTTCTGCCTACCTGCTAGGATTTTGACATGAAGCTGTTTATTTGAGGTATAGAAATGGGAATCTCATCTTCACAAGTCACCCTGGAATTTTCCTCCAAAGATCAGTGAAAGCAATCATTAATATGGGGCATCATTTATAGCTCTGTGCAGAATAATCCTCCAGGCTCTCTGGCAGCTATGAATTGGAAAACAATAAAGACCATTACTAGAGGGTTCTTTTTTTAAAAAACATGCATGTTCTTTGATACATTCTGTAGCTCTCAGAAAAGAGGGAACAAATTAAAAATGGCTCTCAGCAAATGCATGCAGCACCATTCCAAATCCCGAAACTTTTATTTTTTTCCTTTTTCCATGCCCTGACATATTCCCTGAGTGGTGCCAATAAAATTAGAGACCTTTGCTAATGAGCTCTGCAAAGTTTCCTCTGGGGAAACAGCAACGATAAACAAATGTTTTAAAAAAAACACCTCTGCCGACGGCTCCCGAGTCCAAGGCTGCAGCAGCTGCGCCGGGGCAGCTTGGCTCGGCCAAATGTATGAGCCCTGTGCCCACCGAGCAGGGACTCACCCTGGCTCTGCCGGTGCCGCCATCCTCTGAGCACTTCTGGAGGCTCATTCACTGCTTGCTGCCTAGATTTTCTCAACTCATTTTGAAATGCAGTCAAAATATGCTGAAAACTGCAGGGGTGCAAATTCGACCTTATTGCACAGCCTCACAGCCCTTCTGTCCAGATCCCCACGCATTTTGCTGCACATGGTGGCACCATTAGCCAAGTCTTTGGGACTGTGCTGCCACGGCTGTTCCTGTAGCTTCTGGCCAGCCAGGCTCAGGCTGGATACTGCAGGTGCATGGCCAGAAACCCTGACCATGTTTGAGCCCTGCTACAGCTATTGTGGTTAGGGTTTAAATTAACCTTATACATCTAAACAGCTTTTAAAATGTGATCTCTGGTGAGAAAATGGAACAGCAAATCTGTGTGGCTACTTGAGGGTCCCTACCTGGCTGTAATAAAACATGCTCACGGTCAGTTTGGCATCCTGATATTCACTCAAAAAGTAGATATCATGATGAGATGGTGTGAATTGGTGTGATGAATGACAGCAGGAGGGGTTGCATCACAGAGCATTTGGAAGGGCACCTCAGCCTGTTTGAAACAGGCTCTTTGAATGGAGTCCCCTGTTGAGATTCATTCTGTTCTTTGAAAGCCCTAATATCCCCAAAACAGCACCTATCCATGCTTGAAGGAAAAGCTAATGAGTTTCAGAGAGGAAAAGGGGCAGAATACAAAAGGCAGCCTTTATTTTCTGGCTGGTTGGTCAATTTGTTTTCCTCTTACTACACTTTGCTACAGTTTCCTTGAATCCTGATAGACAGCGTCTTTGCAACACTTCTTAAAAGCACCTTTTTTTTCTTAACATTGTAATTACCATCACCAGCTTGGCTTTCTGGAGCCAAAAGCAATTAATGTTAGCTTTGTTTCTCTCTCCCTTTCTTTCTCTCCCAGGCTTTGCACTGGTAGGGCTCTCTGGGCAGCCCTTGTTCCCTTGGCCTCCCTTCCTACCCTCCTTCCATCCAACAGCTCCTAAACCATCCCCGATGTTCCCACCAGGCCCAGACTAGGGAGAAACTCCCAAGAACAATACTGAGGAGTGTTTCTGCTTCTTTGTGCTTTAAATGCTTCTAAGTCTTCTGGTTTTAAATTGCCTTTCCCAGGAGCAGCACGTTTTTTCTGTAGTATCACTCCATCTGCAGCCAGCCAACATGATGAGCAGGTTGGAGCATGGTCCTACCAAGCTGAGTGCTTTGGCCCAGAATTAAACTCCATCCATGAGCCTCTGGCTTTCCCTAGCAGCCCTGGCTCACTAAGTCGAGCTCAGGACCAGGACAGCCGAAAAAGGAGAATCATCCCCCACAGATTCCAGGCTGAGCACGAGGGTGCAGATGTAGATGCCTCAGCAAGCATCATTGCTTACCTAGCACAAGCTGATGAGGAAGGCTACCAAAATTACTGCCGAGAGCGGGTCAGCCTCACAGCAAGCAGGAGTCCATGTGTTTGGAGACATTCATAGCTCAGAGGCCAACCGTATGGAGGAGGAGGGAGGCACGGATGTGGGATTTCCCCAGGCCCTGTGCCTGCCCCTGCCATGGGCTCACAGGCCAGCCAGCGTCCCTGTCATGGCCAGAGTTCCCAGCTCCCCAGCAGCTCCCAGGCACAGGGAAAGCCCTGCTACAGGCACAGCCTATGCAAAGACAGGTTTGGCACTGGGAGAGGATGGAGCATTTCCAGAGCAGATGAAATCTTCCAAGACCTTGAGCTGCCAGCTTGAAGAAGCCTACGCATTTTGCAAGTTTTTAGAGTCTTAGAACTTAGTCTAATTTAAGCAAATTTTTATGGGGTTGGCACATCCTAAGCACTGGAGAAATCCTTCTGCTAAGTTTCATCCTCTGCAGCAAAGCATAAGGAAGAGAGAATTACTCAATATGGTGTTTGGGAAAAAAAAATATTTGCATGGGCAAAGCAGCATATTTTTTCCCCTGAAGCCAAGTATTCAGTGGTGAAGATGGTGGGGCTTTTCATAGCACTCTCAGCAGTGGCCACTCCACATGGAAAGTTTCTGTCTGGATGGCTAAATCCTGGCAAAGTATCAAGCAAGTGAAGCAGACTCTAAAACAGTGGAAAGTCATGGGCAAGTTTAATGACAAGCACTTTGACATGCTCTGCCTTTAACTCAAAGACCTTAGGGCACCAGGGATCCGGATGAGCATGTGTAAGATGTGAGGATCAGCTGGAGAAATGGTGTCTGGGAACTTTTCCTTCTTGTTGTCTGAACTAAGGGTTGCAGAGGGATGGAAACCAGCTGCCAGGCTCTGGGGTTTGCGTCGGAATCGCCGCTTCCGTGTAACGTCAGCAGTTTCCAGCATGACAGCAATGCGCAGCTGGACCTGGGGCAGCCCCTGTGCAGCCCCTGACATGGGGTGTGCAACCTGTGGGGCTTGAGAGAGCCCTGTCTTTGCAAACAATCTGGCGGGCTTTGGCTTCTCACTTTGTCACAGGAGCAAATCCAGCATGTGTGTGTCCATGGGGCTCTGCAGTACAGTTTTCCATCTGGCATATATATCCACCAGTCCTCTGAGCTTATAGACGCAGACTGGAGCTGCTGAGCTGGCCACAAAGGGGAGTAATTTTTAGCCCCACATATAGCTGGATTTAGCTTACTCCTACAGAGAGGTCTCCTCTGATGGTCTGAACACAAAAAGACAGGTCTAGACTGAGGGCACCAAATGCTGTGTCCTGCTGCCATAAATGGGGCTGACACATGGCTGAGGTCTCTGTGGGCAGGGACTTTTCTGTATTGCTATTTTTAAATGCTCCTTGCCTTCTTCACCCAGGTGCATGTAAAACAAAATGTGGACTTTTTCCCCCAGAAAGAGGAGAAAAGCTGCTGGCCAAGCTCAAGCCCATCGCAGGGACCCTGCCCAGCTTGTAAGGCAGAAAACTGTCACAAAGCACTCGAGTGCTCTTCCACGCTCACATTTCTCTTGGCCACTTGGTTCCTCTTATTTGAGCTTTGTTTAAACAATCTCCTTGGTAACTGGAGACAGAAGCAGAATTTTTTCATCCTCGTCATAGGGCTGGTTTCCTGCCTATCTCAGCACTGGGAAGGATCCTTAGCAAATATGCATTTGCTTTTTTGCTCCCACCACAGGCTTTAATTCCATGTATCACTGGGGAGACCTGGTTTCTCTTTCAAAGGGGTTTTATACACAGAGTTTCAGTTAAGAGGGCCATATTTCATAGTTTAATTTATTTGGCAGTAAACAGACAACATGTCAGTCACACAGTGTGAGTTCTTGAAATTGCCCACATGCTCCTGACCTTGAGTGTGTCCAGCAGCAGGGAAACCCCACTGGAGTGGCCCTTGTTGGGATGTTGCAGCCACCAGGGTGGCGAAACCCTTCAGAAGGGACAGGGAATATTTCCTTGCTGCGGCAGCACCCTCCACCCGGGTACCACAGCCCCACACATCTTCTAGCACCCACCTCTGCTGGGACAGAGCAGCCCAAGGACATTAGGGTCCTCTGGTCTTCTTGGGGCAGTGTCAGAAAGGTCTCTGCAAGGGGATGGACATTAATTGCTAGCAGCTCCTGAAGACCTGGAGGTGTTTGAAAAGGCAGGGAAAAAATCCCATCTCAGCTCTCAGTTGGCATGCTTTTTTCCTCTGCTCTCTGGAGAGGCAACTTGTTGGAAAGGAAGGGAGAAGAAAAAAAATTAAATTAAAACAACTTCCCAAACTGTCTGAAGGCTTGGCTGTGTTTCCAGCCAGGTGAGGTAGAATCAGCTCCTGCACTTACTCCCTCTTTCTGAAAACAAGTGGTGTCCAGAGACACAAATTTCAGAGGCAGACAAGCTTTCCCCGTTGCTCTGCCATGTTTGGAGCCAAGCCCTGGGGCCAAGTTTGTCCCCTCCCTGTAATGTCTTGCTGGGCTTGGGGCAGAGTGGAACCCCGCTGTTGGTGCTCAACCCCAGCACATGCTCTTTCTTGGCCAGAGCCATCCCCAAAGGATGGAAATGGCACTGTGAAAACACCAAGCAGCACCTGTAGTGCAGAACTTAGAGTTGAGATTTTGGGGTCATTTATTGACTTCATGCTCCAAACTGTTTAAGGCAGCATTGCTGTAGCAGCAGCCCCTCTCTGGGGGTGGCTGGGGAGCACTTTACAGGGCATATTCTGAGTTTGCTGGCCTTATCCCTGGGTAGCTCTGCATCGCCTCCCTCGCAGGGCTTGCCTTGTGGCATAGCGACGGCATTGCATGGCACTGGGGTGTAGGCTCACAGCTTGGGTTACAGTCTTCAGAAATGAGCATCCCTGACACTTCAAGCCTGTGTAATGGCAGCATTTCATACGCTGGTACCCAGAGGCTTCATGTTTTTTATACAGTCAGGTAACCCCTGATATTGGTCCAGCAAGGGTGACTTGCCAAATGGAGTCTGGACCAGGAGTGAACTCTGCAATCAGTCATTTAAATTGATAAAATGTGAGCATTGCATTTGAACCTCCCTTGACAGGAGATTACTTGCAACTTCTTCTAATAAAAGCTGTGTGACACTTAGTGACAAGTTCATAAAAGATCAAAAGGCTTTTCCGTAGCTTAGGAGTCCATTAGCATCAGCAGGGCCCCAGCAAGGAGAGCAGGTAGGATGTTTGCTGTCTGCTGCACTCGCAAGTACAGATCACATCTGCACACATGCACACACCGTGTGTTGAGGCAGATGTCATTTTGTTCAGCAGCTTGACTGCAACTTGTGTGCATGTGTGTGTGCATGCACACGTGTTTTGCCAAGTTGGCACAGAAGCTGTTGAGAGCAGCGGGGCATGCCAGTGTGAGCAGCGCAGCACAAAATCGTTCAGTCACAGGTACTTTCTGAGTCTTGCAGTCAGTCACTTGCATCACTAGGCAAAAGATGATAAATGTAGTGATGGTGAAGTGCTTATTTCTGCAACACCATCAGGAGGCCTTGATCCAGCATTTGGGTCACCACTCCAAGAGTTTTGGGGAGTGTCTTGAAAAGAGGTGGCTGATCTTTGGGGCCAGACAGCAAATAACAGGAGTCAGATGTATCTCTGACTGAGCATGGAGTTAAAATGAAGCTGGATACTGCTCCCAAAAGGGAGCCTGCACATTCGATATTGATGTTTGCCCTTTGAATTTCTGTGGCATGCCCTCTGCTGTTGCTGAGCATCCCTTCGTCCTCTCCTTCTTTTCCCACGTACATCTGAATTTCCATCAGCAGAGCTACCTGCCAGCAGCCCTGGCAGAGTGGTAGGGCACAGCTGAGACCCCTTGTCCAGTGTCTTCCCAGACAATAAGGGAAAATCTCCCTTGCCCTGAAACCCAGGCAAGTGGGATTTGAAATGTGCCTTCCCAGGGAGGGAAGCACTGCAATGATTGATAAAAAATCTTGCTGCAGTGGTGGCACTGGAGCAGCTGATGCACGACGGGTGTATTTTGGGCTTCCTTGAATCCCAGTTCCTGATGCCATGCTGTTAGACTAGGACCTATTATTTCACATGGTCCCCACCATTTTGTTTAGTCGGCTTTAACTCAGCAAAGTTTGCTAAATGATTTACAGGGCTGCAGAAATGTCCTCTCTGCTAGCAGTTACTCATTGAAATTCATTTTGGGGAGTGCCTGAGCCAGTTCAACAAGAGTGATGTCTCCTGTTTGAGGACCATTGTCATGGCAACAATGCCAGGTGCACACAGGGAAGAGTAACTCATATTTATTTGAAAGGTTAGAGCAATTATTGTCATAAGGGGGGACCTGGCTGTAAAGAAAAGCCGCATGCGTATTTGGGCGCATAGAGAAGCAAGAAGAACTTGTATGAGTTTCTAGTTGCTTTCCTTGGGGAAAATGTGTATAAGGACAATCAGGGAGACAGATGGGTGTTTGACCCAAAGGTCCTCTCCCACCCAAAGCCTTTCATGTTTGTTTTCCACTTCAAGTTTTCTAGTGGGGATTTCAAATCCAGCCTTGACCCCTTCTCAGCTCAGCACACATCTTTTCCCTGCAACATGCCACCCCCACCAAGCAGCTCCCTGTGAACTGGCGCAAATCTTGCTGATGGAGCATGATGAAACATTGGAGCTGAGTTTCTATCTATCTATCATCTCCTTCATTACCTGCCTGCATTAACCACAGACCTGACTAAGCAGCCAGGTACAAGGAGAAAATCCCAGAAAGGCAGAATGGGGGGAAATGCCAGATTTTGGCTCTGAGCCTTGCAGGCTTAGAAATGGTATTTGCAGGGTTTTATACTGAGCAAGATTTTGGTCTGGGCTGAGCCCTTGGGTGGTCAACCCTTTTCTTGCAGTGTAGGCTGAAATTTTAGGAACTAATGGCAGTTTTTAGTTGGCATGGGCAGGGTGTGCAAAGCCAGGGAAGAAGTTATTTCTGCTCTGTCAGCTTTCCCAGGTGCTTTAAGCAATTGCTGCTGGGGGTGTTTTTGATCAAATTCTCATCAAATGTGTTTTCCCTCCGAGTCGTTGTCACTTGCATTGCACTGTTTGTGCATGCTGTCGTTGGAGATCCAGGTCTTGATCTAGATGGAGTCTCTTCTATCTGATCCCGCCATGATCCTGCCTCCAGCAGGCACTCTGGGAGCTTTAAGGACTGTGGATCACCAGCACTAGACATGCATGGCAATGGGATTGGGAAAGAACAGCAAAGCATTGTTGTGTCCTGGTGTTACCATGTCCAGAGCCAAGGGGAAGGGGGATGCCATACCTCCAGCTGTCCTGAGACAGTGAAACATTTAGGCATGACCAAGGGCTCAGGCTCTGTTTTGAGGTAGATGAAGAGAGTGCCATGCATCTTTGCCTAGCTGGCCCCTTGCAAAATGTGACATCGTCAGACAATGAAGAAGTGCATTAGCCAGAGTGCAAAAGTCACAGCCAGATCAGAGCAAACATTGAGGATTCCATAGAAAAACATTTCTGGTCTGACAAATCCTGCCCAATATGATCTTCCTAAGAAGAGAGTCAAGCAGCATTCAGTCTAGCATGTGAAATTATCTTACCTGGCAATCGCCGCTCCTGAAGTGTTTTCTGAGGCACTGAGCATTAGCTGTGCCTGCCATCTCCCAGCTATTCAAGCAGCAACAGCTCTCAGTCCTCCTCATCTCTGTAAACCACCTCCCACGTCTTGTATCTCCACAAGACCAAGGAAGAACAGGCTGGATCCTTTTCCAGGATTTTCCTGGTAGTGGTGCTCTGGAGAAGGCCAGCGTTATGTATTTGAGCTGTATGTTGACATTTAAACTCAATGCATCCTGAGGCCAGGCCAGCAGTTGGAAATGACAACAGTAGCCGTGGAAATGACAACACAGCCCTGTGGTCTTACAAAAATTGATTCAACAAGCCTTGAGAGGTGGATAAAGAGAAAAGAGAAAGAGGTGGATAACAGCAGTCAGATGAGTTTCGGCTCCAGAGGTGGGGGGAGGATAGAGAGACTGGTTCCCCCTCCCTTTGTTTGAGGTGCCTAGGCTAGTGTGCTCGATTGCCATTGTAGTAGGCATTGGACTGTGCAGCCCCATGCAGATCTGGGCTGCTGGACCAGCAAACCAAGCTGCCACATCAGATCAGCTCACATCCACACTTCCCAAAGCATGCATCAGGCTTAGCTTCAGGCAGGTTTTCCTTTGCCTTCCATGTTACGTTTGCAGCATGCTTCAGGCACAATTTTCATTAAGTACAGACATTTCATGTCAGTAAGTCTTGGTTCTGCAACAGACCCTGCATGGGTGACTCATGGGACATCTTAAAAAGATAGGATCCCATCAGCAGAGACAGAAAACCTAATGAACCCTCTTGTCTGTCACTGGGTAACAGCTAAAATAATGTGTGACACAAGGTTATTCACATAATCTGGCCCATTTCTGTGCATCTTCTGCCACTCTGGAAAGGTGCATCCCTGAGATGGCTGACCAGGCATTGCGTTGCCCTCTCACATGTCCCCCACCAGGCACATGTCCCCTGCATCTAGGACAAATGCTTCCACCACAGACCTGGGTGTCTCTCTGCATGCAAGGCTGTCACCTCCTCACCATCAGGTGCAATTTTGTTGTCAACTGGTGGAAGAAAAGCCTAATCTGCTTCTTTTCCTTTCCAGCAACAAGATAACTTCCCTCCTTGAGAAGCTGTCAAAAATTTGAGCAATGAAGCTACTAAGTGCATAAAAGGACTCCCTACTGGCCCCGTCAGAAGAGTTGTGTGCTGCAGAGGCAGACATGGGAGCAGCTAGGTCTCTTTGCATCTCTAACAGTAGGGACAGGGCCTTGAGCCCATGCAGCCTCCAGGGAGGCTCACCAAGCAGATAAGGACAGCCAGGGAGATGTAGTGAAGGCAGGGATGGGGAGTGAAAGAGCTGCCTTGCTCTTGGTGGTTGGCTCCAGCCATGCCCTGGGGTCTGGTCTAGGCTCCTCACTGTAGCCATGGCCAGTTTGCATGGTGGTACCCAGCCCTGATGATGATTTGTGAGCTTTCTCCCCTACAGCACCTGGTCCCTACCTGCCCAGTGCTTGGCGGCTGGGGGGTCAGGGCTGGCAGCACCAGGCTTAGGCAACAGAACTCCACTCCCGACTGCCTACCCTGGATGTTGTAACTACGAATCTGTACTTGAAAGTCCTCCAAGCTATTCAAGTAGTTCTCCTGGGTGATTAGTGGAAGCCAGATGGGTGGCAAGATGCATAATTCACATTGTTCACTCTATTGATTCAGGAATAAGTGTGTCTGTTCAGGCAGCAACAGCATGCCGTGTTCTCACAGGCAAGCTAGTTACTGACTGCTATAGAAGTTGGTTGGTTGTGTTTAGAGAGGATCGTTTTCCTGGCCCATTACTGGCTATGTGCAGTACTTCTTAGCTATTCCAGCTCCAGCTTGTGGGTGATATGGGCACAATGGTGCTTTCTTAGCTGCGAGATCTCTGATCTAGGTGCACCTTGAGATGGGCAAGGTCTCTGGATTGGAAGGTCCTTGGATTAGGTAGTCTCTCGTCCAACCTATTCTCAGAGGACCAACATCAAACCTTAAGCAAGTTGCTCAGGCAAGCTTTGGACATCTCCAAGGATGGAGGTAGCTGGCCTCATTCTCACCAGGAAAAAAAAAAGAAAATAAAGCAGTGTTAAAAAGGCATGACTACAGCTCTGAAAGAGAGCTAAGAGATGCATCATGCAGCAATGAAAACCACCTTTCACCATGTTGAATCTGAGCAGCAGTAGGAAGTGAGTGCTGGACTTGACACATCTCTGCTCCCGGAGATGCCCTGTCAAGAAGTGCCCTGGAGGATATCCCCTGTCCCCCAGCAAGTCCTGCCTGGATCTCTCTGGAGCTTATTGCTGATGCCCTGGAAACAGCAAGCTCCCTTGGTCCTTGCAGTGCTGGTCACTTGACCAAGTCGCGAGAGGGGTTTCTGCCATTTCATGTAAGTAAGCAGGATTTTTGCAAGTATATTGAGAATTTCCACTGGTGCACCATGACTGTGCAGATATTCAGGTTCCAAATGAATGCAAAGGTCCATGTAGGTTGTCACCAGTCATTCCTGGTGCCATCTGATCCCATAAGAGAGATAAGGCTAGTGGAGGTGGGAGAGCTGGGTGTCCCAGCTCCTTACACCTCTGCCCAGTGCTGCTCCCATCTTCTCATGTGGCCTTGGACAAAAACATACTTGTAGAGAAATATTCCTCTGGTGATCTCTGTTCTGCTCCTGTCACCCTGTGCTAGACTGTGCTAGTTCATTACATATATACCTGTCCCTGTACATGCATAATAATGCTCACAGGGTGCCTTCCCCAGCTGGCATTTTTCTCCAAGCATTAGCTCTCTTCTTGCCCTGCCTTTGTCATTGTACAAAGCAAGTTTGCTTGCCCATTGACAGGGGACATTCAGCCCTGTCCTGCTAGCATCATACCCCTGCTGGGGTCACTTGCAGGCAGGCATGTGGTTGCTCTCTTCCCCTTTCCAGACATGTGCCCAGAAAACACATGTGGGCTGGCATGCTTGTGCCAAGTGCACATCACCTCCTAAGAGCAGCTATTTGCTCTCCATGACACTGAGCTGACATTAGCAATCACATTGCTCTCCCTGGCACGTGGGATACTGCAAATGCCAAAAGCTTACTGAAGCTCAAAGGAAATGGGAGAAATTTGCAGAGCATAGCTAAATACATAGAAACCTGGTCGGGGCAGGAAACCCCTCAGACACAGATATCTGGGGGTTCGGAGAGCATCAGCTGGTAATACTGCAGTTGGTAATACTGCATTTGGTAATATGTCCATTCTGTTCTTATATCCTCCTACTCTAATGTGCTCTTGGCGGTTGTCGGGAGAAGAGGCTGTGCTAGCTGGCCATTGGGTCTGATTGAGGATAGTGGTTCTTCCCTTGGTACACCATCCTTAGAGCTTCACCAGCCAACAGGACTTTTCCATGGGCTACTGTAACTAAGGGTTGTGTGTGAATGCTCTGTTAAAAGATCTTTGCAGTTTGAAAGAAATAGTATGGTTTGAAACAAAAACTAAATCCTGATGGAGAGCACTGGACTTGAGCGAGGGCAGAGATTTGTACACTGTGTTCGTGAAGATACCATCCTTCTCTTGTTGCTGCTGAGTGTCAGCAAGAGGAGAAGAGCTGGAGCTGCAATTCTGCAAGATTTGTTTTATTCTTTGATTTCCGGTACATGGAAATGAGATGAAACTTGTTCCCTCAGCAACTGCCTTGGCTACAGACTCAGGGAAGAGCAATTTCTGGTACAGAAATGCAGACAGTTGGATGCACTATGGATGCCCTCAGCCTTCATGTTAGAGCAGGGCTCTCTTAGCTCAGGCAAAATGGACTCAACACCAATGGAAGGAAAACCCCAGCAGCAGTGGTGGTTTGTTGCAAACTTGCCCCATGGTGTCACTGGGGCTCCCTGCAGTTGGCAGGGAGGAAGGCAGAAGGTGTGCCAAGCCTGGTGGTTTTAGGCCAACACACAGCCTGGCTTGGCAGAGGGACCTCTACCTCCATGTACTCAAATCTGTTGGAGAGATGCTCCAGAAATTGCTCTTTTCCACCTGCAGTGTGACTGAGGGAAGAGGCAAGCAAAAAATATTCCATCTGTTTCAAGGGCTGTGGTGTTGAACACTCAAGGGATCTTGAGTGTTTGTCTTAAATACCCAGCTCCTGGAGACGTTAGATTATGGCAGAAACACCACTTTCGTCCCCAGATCAAAGCTCCTTCTAGACCTTTGTGAGGATCTGAGGGACAGCTTGGAAACACTATCTAATCTAGATTGACCCCAGATTCACATGAGGTGAAAAAAACATGTAATGGCTTAGAGGCTGCGTTAACCTTCTGGTTTAACCTTCTGTATTTTTCCCTCTGCCTTGTGGATTTGGGACTCCTGGTTAGTGGCCCTGCAGTGACTCAGCAGTAGGGGTTTCAGGGTGCTATCCCTTTTGTTTTCTGTTTACACAAGCACTATGATGTCTTGTGCTGAAAGAGCCCTTTGAGCCACAGGAGAGAGAGATTTTAAATGTAAATTTCATCACGTACTTGCGCTGTCGGGACTTTGGGTCTTGGCATACTTCATCCCACTGTGTCCAGCCAGGGAAACCAAGGAGCAGACGTCCCATCTGCTGCACTCAGCACTGCAGCCCACATTGCTCCGTGAGCCTCAGCAAGCTGTCCTGGCTCTGCCAGGTGCTCCTGGTCTGCCTGGTTCACACCATGTATTGTAATGCAAGAAAATGGGATAAAACCAGGCTCACTAGAGTTGAACCTAGGGGTAGGTTCAACGTGCCAGAGTTGAAATCGATAGCCCAGCTCAGGTGCATCTACACCAATGCACGCAGCATGGGCACCAAACAGGAGGAGCTGGAAGCCATTGTGCAGCGCGACAGCTATGACGTAGTTGCCATCACAGAAACATGGTGGGATGCTTCTCATGACTGGAGTGCTGCAATGGATGGCTATAAGCTCTTCCGAAGGGATAGGCAGGGAAGGAGAGGCGGTGGGGTGGCTCTGTATGTTAGGGAGTGTTTCGATTGCATAGAAATCGAAGATTGTGAAGACCAAGTAGAGTGCTTATGGGTAAGGATGAGGGGGAAGGCCAATGAGGCAGATATCCTGCTGGGAGTCTGTTACAGACCACCCAACCAGGATGAAGACACAGATGAGACATTCTATAAGCGACTGGCAGAGGTCTCGCATTCGCTGGCCCTTGTTCTTGTGGGCGACTTCAACCTACCGGACATCTGCTGGAAGTATAACACAGCAGAGAGGAAACAATCTGGGAGGTTCCTGGAGTGTGTGGAGGATAACTTCCTGATGCAGCTCGTGAGTGAGCCCACCAGGGGAGGTGCCTTACTGGACCTGCTGTTTACAAACAGAGAAGGACTGGTGAGAGATGTGGTGGTCGGAGGCCGTCTTGGGCTTAGCGACCACAACATGATAGACTTCTCAGTTGTGAGCAAAGTAAGGAGAGGGGTCAGCAAAACTGCTATCATGGACTTCCGGAGGGCAGACTTCGGCCTGTTCAGGTCACTGGTTGAGAGAGTCCCTTGGGAGACAGTCCTGAAGGACAAAGGGGTCCAGGAAGGCTGGACAGTCTTCAAGAAGGAAATCTTAAAGGCGCAGGAGCAGGCGGTCCCCATGTGCCGTAAGAAGAGCTGGCGGGGAAGGCGACCGGCCTGGCTGAACAGGGAGATTTTGCTGGGACTCAGGGAAAAGAGGAGAGTTTATCACCTCTGGAAGAAGGGGCAGGCAACTCACAAAGAGTACAAGGATCTCATTAGGTCAAGCAGGGACAAAATTCGAAAGGCAAAAGCCCAGCTAGAGCTCAGTCTGGCCACAGTCGTAAAGGATAATAAAAATGTTTTTACAAATATATTAACAACAGAAAGCGAGGCAAGGAGAATCTCCATCCCCTACTGGATATGGCGGGGAACATTGTCTCCAAGGACGAGGACAAGGCTGAGGTACTTAATGCCTTCTTTGCCTCAGTCTTTAATAGCCAGTCCAGGTATCCACAGGGTATTCAGCCCCCTGAGCTGGAAGATGGGGATGGAGAGCACAATGTACTCCTCATAATCCAGGAGGAAGCAGTCAAGGACATGCTAAACCACCTGGACACCCACAAGTCTATGGGGCCTGATGGGATCCACCCGAGAATACTGAGAGAGCTGGCGGAGGAGCTTGCCAAGCCACTCGCCATCATTTATCAGCAGTCCTGGTTAACAGGGGAGGTCCCAGAAGACTAGAGGCTTGCCAATGTGATGCCCGTCTACAAGAAAGGCCGGAAGGAGGATCCTGGAAACTACAGGCCTGTCAGCCTGACCTCTGTACCGGGGAAGATTATGGAGCGGTTGGTCTTGAGAGTGCTCACAGGGCACCTGCAGGACAACCAAGGGATCAGGTCCAGCCAGCATGGGTTCATGCTTGACCAACCTGATCTCCTTCTATGACCAGGTGACCCGCCTAGTGGATGAGGGAAAGGCTGTGGATGTTGTCTACCTGGACTTTAGTAAAGCCTTTGACAGTGTCTCCCACAGCATTCTCCTGGAGAAACTGGCGGCTTGTGGCTTAGACAGGTTTACTCTTCGCTGGGTGAGGAACTGGCTGGATGGCCGAGCCCAGAGAGTTGTGGTGAATGGCGTTAAATCTGGCTGGCGGCCGGTCACAAGCGGTGTTCCCCAGGGCTCGGTTCTGGGGCCGGTCTTGTTCAATATCTTTATTGATGATCTAGATGAGGGAATCGGTTGCTCCCTCAGTAAGTTTGCAGATGACACCAAGTTGGGTGGGAGTGTTGATCTGCTGGAGAGTAGGAGGGCTCTGCAGAGGCATCTGGACAGGCTGGATCGATGGGCAGAGGACAACTGTATGAGGTTTAATAAGGCCAAGTGCAGGGTCCTGCACTTTGGCCACAACAACCCCATGCAACGCTACAGGCTTGGGGAGGAGTGGCTAGAGAGCAGCCCGGCGGAAAGGGACCTGGGGGTGCTGGTTGACAGCTGGCTGTACATGAGCCGGCAGTGTGCCCAGGTGGCCAAGAAGGCCAACAGCGTCCTGGCCTGTATCAGGAATAGTGTGGCCAGCAGGAGTAGGGAAGTGATCGTGCCCCTGTACTCGGCACTGGTGAGGCCGCACCTTGAATCCTGTGTTCAGTTTTGGGCCCCTCACTACAAGAAGGATGTTGAGGTGCTGGAGCGTGTCCAGAGAAGGGCAAAGAAGATGGTGAGGGGTCTGGAGCACAAGTCTTATGAGGAGCGGCTGAGGGAACTGGGGTTGTTTAGTCTGGAGAAGAGGAGGCTGAGAGGAGACCTTATCGCTCTCTACAACTACCTGAAAGGGGGTTGTGGCAACGAGGGTGTTGGTCTCTTCTCCCAAGTAACTAGTGATAGGACAAGAGGAAATGGCCTCAAGTTGCACCAGGGGAGGTTTAGATTGGATATTAGGAAAAATTTCTTCACTGAGAGAGTGGTCAGGCATTGGAACAGGCTGCCCACGGAGGTGGTGGAGTCACCATCTCTGGAAGTGTTCAAAAAACATGTGGATGTGGCGCTTCAGGACATGGTTTAGGGGACATGGTGGCGCTGGATTAATGGTTGGACTTGATGATCTTGAAGGTCCTTTCCAACCTAGTGATTCTGTGATTCTGTGAAAATCAGACTTGTGCAGCAACATGTACCTCTGAAAAAGAGGACTGCAGGCAGCAGGCTTGCAAAACTGCAGCAGGAGTACAGGACTAGGTGAGGCCACCGTGAACATGGGCTGCAATCCACAACCTACACGGGCAGCCCCACACTAGCTCGATGCTGCTCACATCATCACAGCCCATGCTCTCCAGCAAATTATACCCGGGAGAGGAATGAGAAGCAGAGACCATGTCAGAGGGTCCAGCAAGGGTAAGGTGTCATTAGTGCACATCCCAGATTGCTGTAGAAAGCAGTCCTTACTCTAACACAGGATAAATTGTGCTGTTGCCTGATCCTCCTCCACTGATCAAACCCTACCACACGGCCATATGCATGTAGGACCCTGCGGAGGGGCTTTGCAGCAGGCAAAAGGCAGTGCGATGGAGATCAGGCATGTTCTAAGAATACCCTGTGTTATTTTCACATACTTGCCGTTTCTCAAACAGATGTGATCAAACACCATTGGGAGGAAATCCCTTTCTCCAGGATTACAGTCTCATCCCAGGGACAAATTTGCCTCAGCAATTCTTGCTGATTGGAGATTCATCTAGAGTGGCAAGTCTAGAGATTTGCCATTTGTTCCTCCCACCCTTTTTCCCAACAACCTTGTACAGCAGAAACAGCAGCAGTGCACACGTCTACCCAAGACAGAGCACTTGCTCGCACTGTAGAAACATCACTTGGAAAACTGCATAATAGCAGCACCTGCTGGCAGTGGCACTTTAAGCCCTGAGGCTGCACTATTCAAGGTAGTCCTATTGGTGTTGGGTCTAAGCATCAGGAACGGCTTTTTTAATTGGCACCCAGCTTTTTTCTTGTGAGAGAGGATTATTTTGTGGGGCTTTGAGGAATGCCACAGCAAGCCAGAGCACACTCATAGGAAGTTTATGTCTTGAGACCTCTGCTGCCCTCAGAATTTATGAAGGCAGCTTTTTTAATTAACTTTCCTGAGAAAGGCTTTTTTTCATGCATGGGGGTAAGATGCAGTGTACATTTCAATGGGAGTTGTCAGGAAAATTATTGATTTTCTTAGTAATATTTTTGAAATTGTGCCATTCTCAGATCCTCTGATAGCTTGGCTGAGAGTATTTTTGCATCCTTCATTAGTTTTTTAATACATGATAATTTCCCCTAACTCATCAATGCAAAGCAAGATCAGCTGCATGTTCGGTAACCATTTTTCCTATGTGTGAACCTCTTGCAGCAATCATTATAAACAGAACAAATTATTACAGTTATTCATTATAAAATACAATTACACAGAGCTGTGCTGCATTGTTACACTTCTCACAGCCATCGCTTGCTCTTGAGTAAATGGTTTCATTATAAGCATGAAGGGCAAACTTAATACACTTCTGACTCATAGCAAACAGCACAAGAAATCGTCCTGGCTGTTCCTCCAAGTGCTTGGCGGTGTTTGCTCTGGATGAGAATAAAATGTTGACTCTGCTGCCAAATACTTGTCAGCTTAACAGAGGCGCTCTGAGTGGCAGTACCGACGTGCAAGGAGGAGAGAAAGCCAGAAATTACGGCAGTGTGGCCTGAATTTCACTCCCCTAGAGCGTGGCTTTCTTCCATGTTTATGGGTTTTCAGTGCTGGGACCTGCCAGGAACAGCAGATCCTTCTTGATCATATATTAGGGCAGCCTGGGGGCTGCTCCGACTTGTGCTGGCTGCCTGTGGAAAGTGCAGAGGAGCCGAGGACGGGACAAGAGGCATTTCTTTGAAGGATGGGACAGACAGGCTTGGGGAGGGGGAGAGCGACTGGGAAGCTTGTTTAAGCAAGAGCATTCACAGGAGGGCAGTGCCATCAAGTGTGGGGGAAAAGCAAACCCAGACAGGAGGTTGGCAGCAAGCAGAGGGCCGCAGACAGTCACTGCATTGCATCTTTATTTCTTGTTGTTATTGCATTCCTACTTCTTGTCTGGGACAAGGTCAGAGCCAGTAGGAGGTCCCGACCCAGCAGCAATGTATGCGTACACGACAGCGAGCACGGTGCTCTGGGAAGGAGCAGGGGCAGCTGCATTTCTTCCCCCATCTTGTCTTTGCAAGGGCTTTGCATTGTAGGGAAGAACACAGTTGTCCCTTCTCATGCAATAGCCCCTCATACCCCAGTGGTTTAGTCACCTTCTGGTGAGAGCTTTTGGCTGTGTGTTTCTGGGCTACTTACATGAGTCCCTGAAAAGAGCTGAAAAACTTCTTCCCGTGCTAATTTTCCCCCCTAGTAAATCACTTGTTCACTCAGTTTTCACTCTGTTGGGTGCCCCAAGGAGCAAATCTCTCTGCTGATAGCCACAGCCTCCTGTGAGTCTTTCGCCTTTCGTGGTGCATGCTTTGTGGCTGTCCGCTGAGCAGGGGCTCTACCTTCGGACCTGCCCTGCTGATCCTTGCAGGGGCAAATTCAGTAACTGCAGGCCATGTGAGAAGACAGACTTGCTGCACGACTCTCAAACAGAAGAGAACCAAGCCTTCAGGGCTTGGGAAAGGATGTGCTACTTGCAAAGGAAAATAAAAAAGTCAAATCTCACCATCAGTGAAGCTTTTCTTCACCCTACCCTAAGCAGAAAGACCATCTTTCACTTATGTTCCCTCCACAGAAAAAGTTCTCTCTTCAGCACCCTTTCAGGTTTGTAAATTGGAGCCTCCAAAGCCCAAACTGATCATGATGTTGTGCATGAATCTGCTGTGCCTGGTGAGACAGACCCCTTCCATGCACAGGGGCTGGTTTAAGTGGTGTATCATGCTTTCAGGGGCTTTGTCTGTGCTCATTCCCAGGGCTCATGCCCCCAGGAGCCTCTGTAGTGTGTGCAAGCTGTCAAGGGGCTGTTCTGCATCCTGGATTTTTGGAAGTGGACGTGTCTTGCTGCCCCCAGGCCAAGGCACCTCTGGGGGAGGCTGGTCCAGGCTGTGGAAGGATGGCACCCTGTGAACTGCTGGTGCTCTGACCCTGTGGTCCATGCTTATCCTGAGGCAAACTCAGCCCATCGGCTCCTGCCCTTTGCTTTTGGCTGTGCTGCCCCTCCAACTTGTGCTACCAAACCCACTATTTTCTGTCCACAGCCCCCTTCTTCCATTTCCACCTTCCTCCTCCTCTCCCTGTCTCCCCTCCTCCCTTGTCCCCCCTTACTCTTGAATCTCTATTTCTTCTTCTCTGTTCCAGCAAAACGATATCAATCAAGGTGATAGATGATGAGGAGTATGAGAAAAACAAGACCTTCTACCTAGAGATCGGGGAGCCCCAGCTGGTGGAGATGAGTGAGAAGAAAGGTGGGGGACGTGCTCCGGGGCTGAGCCCAGCCTGTGTGTCCCTGTCTGGCTCACTCACGCCTGGCACCTGCAACACTGAGCTCGCATCCCCAATGCCTATGGAAAAGGGCAGGAGCCAGGACACTTCCCGTCACCCCTCAACTCAGCCTTTCCCCAGCCCACCAAGGTCCAACCCCAGCCGGGTGGTGAGGATGCTCCTGCCCTTCCCCATACGCCCCAGGAGACATGTGCAGCTGCTTCCCCCCATCCAACCATCTCCGGCACCACGGCACCCGGGCAGACGTAAACTGCATGCGTGTGTGATGCCAATCATGTGTTTGCCTTTGTCTTGTGTTCCCACAGGAAATTCATTACCCTTAGAGTACTTGACCGTGAGGAGTATGAGAAAGAGTGCAGTTTCTTCCTTGTGCTTGGGGACCCGGTGTGGCTACGACGAGGAGTAAAAGGTGTGAGAGTAAAACCAGACCAGCTCTCGAGACGCTGCCGTCCGCTTTCTCTGTGTCTCCCTACTCTCACACTCCTTTCTCCTTGCACTTTGGCTCCCGGCCATTTTGCCCTCCCTCCTTCGAAGCTTGGCCACTGCACCTTTTTGCTCTGTTTTCTTTCCTCTTTCATTTCTGGAGGACTCTGTCTTGCTCATGAGGGCCCCCCAGGAGCAAAGCATGCTCCCAGGAGGGCCCCAGAGTACCTGGGCAGGAGATGATGAGCAGTGCCAGCCCCCACAGACATTTTGGAAGTGCTCCCCTGCCATGTCGCAGCTACACCTTCATTTAATTGAGTAGAAAATTCAGTCTCAAGAAGTAAAAAGAAGACACTGCATCATTTTTATTGGAAGATAAAATAGCCTTGGCTTGAAATAAAATGCATGGCCAGAGCAGTAATTTTGGCCTTTTTATGCCGGCACTAGGATGTGAAAGTAGCTGAGAATCACACATAAGCAGGTAATACCATAAGATGTAATCAGTCTGGGAGAAATCAGGTTATAGTTTCATGGCTCTGCACTGGATAATAGCTTCTCATAGGAATAATAAAAACAATTTCCTCTTTCGTCACATTTCTAAACCAATTGCAAACCTTCCCAAAAAGACAGAGTTCGCTTATTTGTACGTGCATTTTTTTCTGCTAGGAAATTAAGTGAAAATTAATGGCAACAGCTAATTCTGTGCACTATTGGTGACTGAGCAAGAAGCAGTTTCAGAGTTACTTAAGGTAATTAGTTGTCCTACAACAGACCCTTATTAAAGCCTTTGTAAAAAAATTGGCAGCAGCATTTAGTTTGTCTGCCTTGGAGCTGCTTTCTAATTTCTGGGACATAAGCTCTGCCTTCAGCAGGCATGGGGTTGTAATATATTATTTGTTCAGGACAGAGAGGGCCCCCAGCAGTCCCTGCACTGAGTGGGAACATGCTGCTGTATTTCAGCCTAAAAACACATCCGGCAGCAATGCCACATTCCCCTTCAGCGCAGGTACCATCTAAGTCAGCTGCATGATCCCCTCCATCAGGTTTCCTGCTGCTTTATGTGACTGCTTAACAGAAGAAGGGCTAAAAAATCAGACACACTGTCATGGCCCATGATACTTTTATCACTAAATGGTGCCGGTGGCATCTATGGAGCATAGGCAGTGTTGCCAGGATAAAGTGACACATGGACAACTCAACTTGGTGGCTCTGGCTTTGCCCAGCTTCACAGGGACCAGCGTGGGCTCAGCCTTGCAATTCCCCCAAAAGCGAACATGCTTTCCAGGCCCCAGGTTTGAGAATCATGGTACCAACTCACGAGATCAGCTGAAACTTTTAGTTAAAAATGAAAGGAAAAGGAAAAAAGTTCCCCATCTTCCTGCTCACAAAAATAACAGAGGAAACTGAGTGAAGCTCAGCTTTGCGAAGTCACTAGCTGGAAGGCAAGTCAAGACTTTAAAGGGTGCTATTTGCTGCTTTGGCCATGCAATGATTTTTTTTTAACTCAGTTTTTGTTCTTGGTTTTGTACAAGAGGCAGAGAGGCAGGGCGAGCTGTGTGCTCAGCATCCTGGAGACGAGAGCATCTCTGAAATGTCACCATTGGGCCATGTAGCTATGGTGGGGCCCACACCTCTGGGGCCAGAGACCCACCAGTGCACTAAGGGAGAGGCTTTTTCTTTTGTTTTGGAGATCTAAAATGTTGAGCAAACAAGATGCTTGAGCCAAGCCTTGCCACAGACTTTTCTTCTCTTATTGTATATGCCAGAAATACAAGCTGTCTGCTGGAGCTATTGCTCCCCATGAGGCAGCTGGAGGAGGTCAAAGCCAGTAGCCGCTGCACATGGGATGTCTTGTGTCCTCCCCGGGGCAGAACTGCCTCCGAGACCAATGGAAGATCTTGCACATACAATTCAAAGGGGAAAAATGAATTTTTGGATTGTGTCTTTTAATCCCATATCCACCCAATGTTTGCAATGTTTTTTATTTTAAATCCACAGTCCCATGAAATGTTTCTGTTCCTTTATTTTCAGTGCCTTTCTCTCAACAATAATGGTATCCTGCAGCTTTACAGATCTGAAATCTCTGCCCTGGGATCTGGAGTCTTTCTGTGGATATCCCTTTTGATTTCTTTATTCATTTACTTTTCTTCTTCTGTGTTTGTCTCTGTCTGTCTCCTTCACAGCCCTGTTGTTGAATGAGCTTGGTAAGCGCGCATTCGTTTTTCTTTTCCATTTTTCCAGTTTGTCTGCGTATTTTTGGAAGACTGTTGATTTTCTTTGACTTCTTCTTTGCTCACAACATTCTCTTGTAGGGTGGTCAGCACTATTTAAGTAAGCTCAGGTATCTAATGCCACATCTTTCCTTGGAGTAGAGCCCCAAAGTCACTAATGTTAATGAGCAGTAACCTGCTGTGGTGAGCATTTTTCAGAAGTGGTGTTGTTACAGTCATAGTAAACCCGCCAACATCCTGAGTTACAAACCTGTGCCATGCACACTAACCCATTGCCTCTTACACTGGTATGGCAGAAACAGCATTGCCTGATGACTTAGGGATGTTTGTGGCTGGACAGGAATGTTGGCCAATTCTTTTTGAAGAAATTATGCAAATTTTGCCTCCTGTCTTGGGGAGATTTAGAGCCCACCCAGCCTCTGAATTTCCTTGCTGGCTATTCCCAGGATAGAGTGGCTGGGAAGGGAAGTAAAGCCACTCTCATTCCCCGAAGCACCCCCAGCCCCAGGGCAGGCTCACACTGATTTTACCCATGCCACAGCATGTACTAGATACTGGGAGGTGGCAGCTTGCATATGTGGGTTGAGAAGCCTGTGTTCAGGTCTCCCCATACTACCCCTGGGATGCGTGTCAGGGAGGACCCCCTATGTCCACAGTCCCCGGCCATGGGGCAGGGAAGGACCAACATGTCCCTGCGGGCTGCAGGGTGCCCATCTTGCTGTGCTGATGCTAATCCTCTCTCTCTCTCTCTCTCTCTCTCTCTCTCATATTTTTGGTTTCATCTAGGTGGCTTCACCATCACAGGTATGGATTTCTGCTCTCTCCCTACCCTCCTTTCCTTCCTCTTAATGGCCATATGCTCACCCCGCTCTTTCTTCTTGGTTTCCTCTTTGCTTTTGTTCTGTCCTGGAGGGAAACTCTGGAAGGGTAAGAAGGTGCCGTGCCACGGCCCTGCTGCCATGGCCGGTCACGCTAACACTGTGTCCTCTCACAGAGTGCTCTGCCTGCCGTACACATCTAACCCCCACCTCGGGGAGGGTGAGCTGTCACCCCTGAAGCAAAGCCCCTCTCCATCTCTTGGAGCAGGGGGAGCTTCTCCACTTGGTCCAGCTTCTGCTCCCAACTGCCCACACAGGAGGTGTGCACAGGACTCTGTGCAGCATGGGGAGCCTGTCGTCACTCCCCAGGCAGCAGCCAGGGTGCCTGAGGACTGTGGGAGGTGCAGGACCCCATGGCTGCTTCAGGCACAGAGGTCCTGCCCTTCCCACCAGCGAGACCCAGCAGCAGGGTTGGCTCATCCGTCATTAGCCAGCCGAGCATCTGTCATTAGGCCAAGCACTGCAGGGGGAGAAAGTCCCGGGTCCTGCACATTGCAGAGCAGCCCCTCAGGAGCCCTGGAGACAAGTTAGACTTCAGACTAACGAGGCTCTGGCCATGAGGCCAGTCCCTCAGGCCTGCAGGAGGAGAAGGGCTTTCCCGCAGCGTGGTGCTGCCTGTGCAGACAAGGGGCAGCTGGCAAGGGAGCAACACTAACCCTGTGTGAAGTAGGACTAGAGTTTACTAACCTCACGACAGCAGTTTGCACGGGGCATAGTCCCTCCTGCTGATCTCCTGCCAATCACTTTGATAGGCAAACCTGTCTTCAGGAAGGTCCAGACTAGAGATCATCCTCTTCCTTGCTCTGTGGTCACCATCCAAGGTACCCGCAGTGTGATACCCGAGTGCCATGGCGGTCTAACACGGACTGAGTGGGGTGTTTGCCTACTGACAGTTTAACTCCTGTCTTCAGTGAATCCAGCCCTTTTTAGCCCTGATGTCTTTCTGCTCATCCCTGGGGTGGACTCTAAGGGAGCTCAGTGGGGGTCTGTGCAGGGACAGTGAAAAAAGCCATGCTGCCTGGGGTCCCCGTGCCCCAAAGGTTGCATGGATGCCAGTGGTGCTGACCTGATCCATTGCTCCTGTAGTCTCTCCATTACCTTCTCTCTCAGGGTTTGGGGCCAGGCCATGCCCTGTGGATGGCTCCTCACGCCTGTGAGGCCCAGCACTATTTCCTCCAGCCCCACCATTGCAGCAGGATTTTCATGCTCTCTGGCTGCCAGCTCCCTCCTCAAGGTAAAGCCCTGATCAGAAGGAGGCAGATTCAAGATTTCATGCCTGTCTCAGCCCTGGGCCTGCTGGCAGCTGTCTCTGGAAGGCTGATGGAAATGCCATGACCATGCCCCGATGCAGACCTGGAGAGCTGGGAAATGGAGCAGCCTTAGTGATGATCTGTCCCCTCCCAGCATCCCTGTGGGAGAGGCAGCAGGTACCAGGCGATAAGCTATTCCCCAGTCCTCAGGGTGAACTGGACTCCTTCTGAGGTTGGATGAGTTGCAGACCTCTTGCTAACATTTCCCAGCAAAACTACCTTGTCTATTGCTCCCTGACCTCCTCCTCCTCAGCTACTCTGTCGCTCATGCTCCCACCCAAAGGCTTCCTGATCCCCGCCTCTGATGGGGAGCCAGCTCCAGAGAGTGACCAGCCAGGCCTGGCTCACCAACAGGCTCTTTGCTTTGCAGAGGAAAATGAAGAAAAGCAGCCACTGACCAGCAAGGAGGAGGAAGAGCGTCGAATTGCAGAGATGGGGCGCCCAGTCCTTGGGGAGCACACCAAGCTCGAAGTCATCATTGAGGAATCCTATGAGTTCAAGGTACTGTCCACATCCCCTGTCCCTGTTCTTCCCCTCCAGCTGGGGACCTTCCTTTTGGGTTTGCACAGCATTGGCAAGCACATGTTAATGGCATCGCAGCAAAGCGAGGCAGCTCCTGGCATCACAAGGTCTCAGAGCAGGACCAAGGGACGCTTTGAAAGGTGGCTGAGCCAAGGTATGATGAAAGGGTGAGGGTCATTCCAGTGAGATGGCAGTGAGTTAAAATACTCATCCTCACTCTGTCCATTAGCCCACAGCCACGGTCCTTGGAGGATGATCCCAGACATTCTGTCCCAGCCACAGACTGTGATTATTATTATTATACAAGCACATCAATCTGGTGAGCCTAAGAGCTGTCTGGGCTCCAAAATGCTGCAGGTTGCTTTAGAATTCTCACAGTGATGTGCTACACCCAGGTCCTACTTACAGGCAGTCCTGGGTGAGCTCCAAGCCTGGGACTCCCAGTACAAAGGACTGATACCCTAAATGAGAGTAATGGTTGTGAAGCCAAGCTGCCATGAATGTGTGTGCCAGACCAAGAGCTGAAAACTGGCCATTTCATTATCTTTTCAATTTTTCTGTAGTATAAAAAATAACAGACCACCCTTACTGTGTTGCAGTGGTGGCTGCCTCCCTCCCGTGGTTTTGCTTCCCGCCATCAGTGTGCATCTGAGGCATCATGGCATGCGGGCAGCCCTCAGGCTGACTGCTCAGGAGCATCTCTTACCCACTGCTGCTGCAGCACCTTCCCTGGCAAGGAAGCTCAGCTCCAGCTCCTGAGCAGCACAGAGAGGCAGAGCCCAGCTCTGAGAATGGGCCTTGATCAAGTTCCAGTTAGTGCTTTGAAGCAACCCAGTAAAAATTCTTCCCAAGGCATTGGGAACAGCAGGAGCTGTGGCACTTCAGCACTATTTGCTGTTAAACCTCCACTGAGATGTTTCAAACTCCCATCATGAGCAGGTTTCAAAAGGTCTTTTTGAGTGGCAGCAAGGGGAATTGCAAATACTTACATTTGCTTTCACTGCTGGGGCTTGTGACCTGAGCTTAAAATTTGCTTAAGCTTCTTCCATAAGTGCATGGCTGTGAGCACGAGCACCAGTGGGTTTTATCCCAGCATCTCCAGCCCAATATTCCCTAATTTTCTCCTCTGCGTCTCCATCCACAGAACACAGTGGACAAGCTCATTAAGAAGACGAACCTGGCCCTGGTGGTTGGCACAAACAGCTGGAGGGAACAGTTTATTGAGGCTATTACTGTCAGCGCGGGTGAGTTTGGACCACAGCTCCAGGTGAATTACGATCAACATCGTTGTTGTCTCGGCTTGGCTGTATGAGTAACACAGACCGTAGTGGAGCAGCAGGAGACAAAAGGGGTTGCGGAGTTATTTACAGCACCTGCATAAGTAAGGCAACTGATTAAACCCTTTCGTGAGATCACCTTGTCTGATGTGTAGGAAACCTCCTGCATTAAGTGTGTCTGTAGACACTCAGCAGAGAAACACCCTGGCTGTTACCAGATGGCAGAGGGGAAAAGTCATTTCAGTGAGAGATCTGGGAGGCAAACGCAGTGTTTAAATTCAGAGCGGCATAAATGATGCTGGTGTGAAGCAGCAGTGCTCCCCATCCCTGGTGCTCCCCCCCGTACTGCTGCAGTGAGGACGATGCAGTAACAAAAGTGCCAAGCCCTGAAGACAGCCACTGAGTCCCCTTCTCTGTGGGCCAAAATTTGCCCTTGACCCCCTGTTTTTGGGAACTCCTGCTCCTCCAACCAGCTGGAGGTTATGGCTCAGCAGCCCAATAGCTGCAGCACCATGTGGTATCTGTGGTTATATCAGATCGTAGAATCATAGAATCTTTGGGTTCAAATGGACTTTTAAGGTCATCTAGTCCAACCCTCCTGCAACGAGCCGGGACATCTTCAACTAGATCAGATGGCTCAGAATCCCGTCCAACCTGACCTTGAGTCTTTCCAGGGATAGGGCACCTCTGATCTGGCACAGGTGAAACCTGTGCCAATGTTTCACCACCCTCATTGTAAAAAATTTCTTCCTTATATCTAATCTAAATCTACCCTCTTTTAGTTTAAAAGCATTGCCCCTTTTCCTATCGCAACTGGCCCTGCTACAAAGTCTGTCCCCACCTTTCTCATAAGCCCCCTTTAAGTCCTGGAAGGCTGCAAGAAGGTCTCCCTGGAGCTTTCTCTTCTCCAGGCTGAACAACCCCAAGTCTCTCAGTCTGTCCTCACAGGAGAGGTGTTCCATCACTCTGATTATTTTGGTGGTCCTCCTCTGGACCCACTCCAACAGCTCCATGTCTTTGCTGTGCTGAGGGCTCCAAAGCTGGACACAGGACTCCAGGTGGGGGTCTCACCAGAGTGGAGCAGAGGGGCAGAATCTCCCTCGACCTGCTGGCCATGCTTCTTTGGATGCGGCCCAGGATACAGCTGGCCTTCTGGGCTGCGAGCGCACATTGCTGGCTCATGTCCAGCTTTTCATCCCCCAGTACCCCCAAGTCCTTCTTGGCAGGGCTGCTCTTGATCCCTCCATCCCCCAGCCTGTATTGATACCAGGAGTTGTCCTGAGCCAGGTGTAGGGCCCTGCACTTGTCCTTGTGAACCTCATGATGTTCACACAGGCCGATTCCTCGAGCTTGTCCCTCTGGATGGCATCCCGTCCCTCAGGCATGTCAACCGTGTGACTCGGTGTCATCTGCAAACTTGCTGAGAGCGCACTTGATCCCACTGTCTATGTCACTGATGAAGATATTAAAGAGTACTGGTCTCAATACAGAGCTCTTATGATCAGATATAATGATATCTGATCATATCTTCCCTCTCTTGGAGAATTGCCTTTCCCCCAGAAATGCCCTATTGTATGGTTCTCACAGGCACCAGTGCCGTGTTTACCAGTATGCCCAGTATAGGATATATTAGCATTCCCGCATATGTGGAAGATGAAAGAAAGACTGTCTCCTCCAGATGTGGTTTTAACAGCTGGAGACACTAGCACTGCCTGGCTCGATGTCACAACTTCTCATTCCAGCCTGGGCTGCATGTGTGCACGCATTAGCACAAGACCAACCAGCTTAAATTAAACCACTCGGGAAGGCAGTTTGAGCTCATCTGGCTAATTGTGCATTGAAATGCATGGGGAACACTCACACTTCCTACCTCGAGCTCTGCTGTAAATGGTAACCTCTGCTCAGCACAAATTAAAAGTGATGGACATACCAGTTACCTTCCACCTCTGAAAACGAGGACAGGATGTTATGCAGTAGCTATCTCTACAAATTGTCATCCCTCCTATTTTAAATAGTTTTTCTTAGAGCCTCCAGCCACGAGCCTCCCATTATTTCAGATACAGCATGAACATATCATGCAAGACAATCCTTGCTGCAGGACTTGTAGCTAATACATCTAAACTAATCTATGCCAGAATCAATGATTTAATTGCATCCTATATTAAACAAAGATAATCACTGATACCTGAATCCCATGTCTGTGACACACATAAAGACTACAGTTATGTGAAAGCCCTGTTGTCATCATGTCATGAATATACAACCACCATCAGTGCTAACAGAATGATTAACAAACATTTCATAAATGTGGCATATTTTGGTGGACATAAGCTGTCCCTTGCAGCTGGAGAACAGTAGTTTGTCTCTGAGCTCTGGACCTACTTTTCTTGCCAGGTTTTAGCTCCTCAAGCTTTGTGGAGGAGCAAAAGTGCCAAGCAAGTTAAAATGCCTCAAACACTGGAGTTTGAGTTTGAGTTTTTCCATGCAGCCCACCATGAAAAGCAGGTGAAAGTCACACATTCCCACTTCAAAATGTAACATCACAGCTGGGAAAAGAAACATTAGAAACCCAATGAGCAACTGGTGGCAATATTGGCAGGGAGGCTGAGTGATGAGCAGCAGGAAGTCAGGTCCGTGGAAGGGCAGTGCAGGTGCAGGTAAGACTGTGCCATGCCATGCCGTGCCATCCCATGCTGTCTGCGGGGCTGAGCCGGAGGCTCATAGCCATAGTTGCCTTCAGTGTGCACCCAACAGCCCATAAAGTTTCTTCCACAGCAAACACATCCTGGGGTCTGTAAGCCTGTTCCTAAATGCACTCTCAGGTCACCACCTGACCTCACTCTGCCTTTCAAGTCACCTTCACAGGATCTGGCCAGCTCTTCAAAAGAGAGACGTTATTGCTGCTTAACACAATGATAGACAGATCTGGATGAGTGTTATGACAGTGGCACTCATTCATTTTTCAATCTGTTTTATCATCTCCATAAAGATTTAGATCCTTGATAGTCCTGCTGCCAAGCAGCTTGAGAGAGGATTAAAATACCTGCTGCAAAATTACAGCGTGAGCACAGCACAGTGTATCCTGCCAGTATCAGCCTTTGTGCAATGAGCAAAAAAAAATGGCCAGCATAGACTTCCCAGGCTGAAAAACTGTTCCTTATCCCCATGACAATGCACAGGAATAGGGTATTTGTATCTGCCAAAATAACACTTGATTAGCCATAGTTTCTGCCATAGTGAGTTTGAAGCTTCAAAGCCAAGCAACACATAATTTTCCATCAGGTTATTGTAGAGAAGTCCGGTTTCCCACTGCCTCTATCTTATGTGTTGGTCTTGATCTGCAAAGGTACTTTAAAGACAAACAATGTGTGCAAAGTTGCACCCCAACAGGGTGCTGAGTAGGACTTTTTCCTGGTTGGTCATGACTTTATTTAGCTGAATATTGAAAACCTCCAAAGATGATGTCCCTCAGCCCGGTATGTGTCCCAGGGCTGCACCACCCTCCTGGAGGAGACATTTCTCTTGGTGTTACCATCCAAGATGCAGTTTGTGGCCATTGCCCCTTGTTGTATCACTTGTCAGTGCAGAGGGGAGTTTCACCACATCCTCTCTGTACAAGCCCTCCAAGTCCCTGTAGGTTGTTTCTTCGTCCCCTCCAACCTCCTCTCCTCCTGATTCACCAAGCCAGCTCCTTCCACCTCTCCCCATAGACAATAGCCTCCACTACATCATCTTGGTGGCCCTACTGAACCCCCTGCAGCTTCACCCCAGCCCTCATACCCTATCCCCTGTGTACAGACAGATATCTGCATTAGAGGTTCCCTCCTGCTCTGTCACTACCCCCTCCCCTGCAGCTGCATCTCTGCCGAGAGCCCCAAGGGTGCCAGCAGAGTGCAAGGTTTACATGTACTGGAGCTGGGCCAAACCAAGAGCAGATTGACTCCCCTTATCTGTTATCAAATCTCTTGAAGGTGATCACAATCTGGGTGAACCCTGGGCCTTTCCTTTCCCTTGCTCCTGTGTGTGCTCTCTGTGGGACCACAAAGGGAAATAGCCAAGAGGTGAAACAGGGTGCACAGTGTTTGGCCTCCACTTTGCCAGGAAGGATGCCACGTTTTGATCCCTCAATTGGCTTTTCATCACCACCTTTGTGATGAGATAGAAAGCAGTTATTGTTATGAGCGGAAACAGAGCAAGCAGCTCACCAGCAGCTTCCCCCAGTAACTTGGTTGCCATGGCACAGAGCCACCATTTGAACATGGGGTTAATTGATACCCACATATTGGTACACACTGTACAGCAAGACCATTTTATTCTCCCTGTGGGAGGCTTTGTACATTTTGTTATTCAAACAAACAAACAGCCGCATTGTGGAGGAAGATGTGAAAGGAGGAATGTTCACCCTGGCCAGCAGTGGGGCAGATAAAAAGAGCATGGTCTCATTCAAAAGCTTATGCCAGCCTGATCAGTACTGTGGTTGCCAGGAGAAGTAGCTTTTCCCAGACACAGAGCCACCATCCCCTTAAACCCAGTGTCTGGTGAGGTAGGACCCCATCCCCTTGCCCACTACAGTGGAGCAGAGCAGAGGCTTAGCTTTCACTAGGTGTTCTTGGCTGCTCTGGGACTTGGCCCCTTTTTTCCACCATCCCGAGGTGCTGTCCTGGGAAGGAGAGTCAGGTTCACTCATGCCATCTGACAGGGATGGACTGCACATTGCATCCTCCCCTTGGTAAGGAGCTTCTGCCAACAGCCATGCAGGGACATCTGGTGGTCCACATCTTTGGCAGGGAAAAAAATGCATCAAAGACAATGACAAATCACCAACCCAACTGCAATGGATGTCTTTAACACAACTCACAATGGCCTTGGAATCCCTGACATCTGTGACTTAGAAACCCATCCTTGTTCCCTCGGGGCGGAAGGAAGGCTCCCACTGATTTAATTGGGAAAGCATCACCTCCCCTTCATGCCCGCGGTGGTTCGAGTGCAAGCTGGAGGAGTTTTTGACTATGCCACAACTCTGGCATTGTGCACTGTGCCAGGCCGGGGGAGCTCTGTGTTCGCCACGCAGCCCACCCACAGGACAGGCTGGCCGGCAGGCTCGTGAGGTGCCTCGTCAGAGCTGCTGGAGTCAGGCAGGTCACCAGCCCTGACGGGGATTCCCTGGAGGCTTGATGCCAAGTGGCTTTGGAGAGACAGATGATGCCTGGAGCAGGGAAGGGAGAAACCGAGACATCTGCCTGGATCCCCATGGCCCTGCCAGGACCAACAAGATGAAGATGTGCTGGACCAGTGCCGAAGGAAAGGGCCTAAGAGCCAGGGGAGGGGGCCAGGACAGTCTAATGTCTGCTGAGCTCTTTCCCTGTGACCCACAGGAGAGCTTCAGGGCACAAGCCAGCCTGCATCCCCAACTCCCCATCTGTGCTGGAGACCCAGATCTTGCAGGTGCTGCAGGGGTCACAGCTGTGAGCAGCGGTGCACTATGTGGGGCCGAGTGCTCAGCATAGCACCAGGATAGCCAGGGTCTGACCCACACAATGTCCCTGGGGAGCAGAGATGGGGCCAGGACTTCTGGTAGGCTCACACTGGGAAAATGACCCCTGCAAGGCATTAACAACAGATTGGTGAAAATTGAAGCACTAACCTTGATCAGGGACAGAAAATAAATAGAAGAAGGAAAGTGCATTTTTGCAGTGACAAATGATATCCCATAGCTGGCTCATGGCCTGGAGTGCTTGACAGCTACCTGGAAGGGGTGCAAATGGGAAAGTGTTTTCATGTGCAGGGTCTGCCCACTGACCTTGGTCAGACCAGACTGAAAGGAATGGGCAGCCAGAGCTTGTAGGGAGGCGTGTGAAGGGGCAGGGAAATGCAACAGGGAAGGACAGTCAGCAGTGATGGACCAGAGAGGTTTTAAGGCAGATATTCTTCATGGCTGGATCCCAGTTTGCAGAAAAGGTGAAGTGCCAGAGCTAGCAGCTCAGCAGCAACCAAAACCATCCGTCTTTCCAGAGCAATCACAGGTGATTGAGAAAAGTGGCTCAAAAAGAGCTTCCTTAGGAGAACCTCTGTGAGGCACGTGTTGTTCTTGGTGGGATCACCCGCCCCCATAGGCTCCAGCCAGCATGACGCCAGTCATTTCGCACATCTTCTGGGGAAAAGGCTACTGAGCAGGGGCTGAGTCCCAGAAAGCATCTGGTGGTTAAACGCAGGCAGAGGTGCTGGCATGAGGCTCTGTGTTTTCTGACATGCAGGCTGGTTTTCGAGACCAATGCCTTTGGACGGTCTCTCTGTGCCACGGAAAGGGGCCAGTAAAGGCCATCAAGCCCTTCTGATGATTGCCCAGCAAATAAGATATTTGGAAGTCAAGTACTTCTAGGGCCCAAATCATGAGAGACAGCATTTGGGGGGCTGCAGTATGCACAGGAGCTTTGCCCAACCTCCTCCAGGATGGGTTAGTCTAATCAAGCACTGGTGATTTTCTTCAGGGGAAGACGATGATGACGATGAATGTGGGGAGGAGAAGCTGCCCTCCTGCTTTGACTACGTGATGCACTTTCTGACTGTCTTCTGGAAGGTCCTCTTTGCCTTCGTGCCCCCAACAGATTACTGGAATGGCTGGGCTTGTTTTGTTGTCTCCATTGTCATGATCGGCCTCCTGACAGCTTTCATCGGTGACCTGGCATCCCACTTCGGCTGCACCATCGGCTTGAAGGACTCGGTCACTGCAGTAGTGTTTGTCGCACTGGGGACATCGGTGCCAGGTAAGGACAACAGCAGGGTTTGCTGTAAAGGTCCATCCCTTCCCAGGGTTTGGGCTGGGAAAGCTGGGAACAGTGAGGTCCTCAGCTCTGTGCTCTTGCAGGACCCCCGAGGACAGATTTGAGGTGTATGTGGAAGTTGCTTTTCAGTCTTGGATGGTCCAGAAGGATTGAACCAGGATGTGGATTCAATCCCCTGGAAATTATTTCAAGGACCTTCCCCTTGCAAAGACTGTGAAGTATATTTCTGTGGACAGCCTCCATGGCATCCACTCTCAGAGTAGGAAATTGCTCTTTGATTAAAATGCTGCCAGTGTTGGCAGTCCTGCATTTTTTTTCTGAGCATCTGCTCCTTTAATCTTGCCTCCCAGGTGAATTAGGTGCTAGTCTGTACCCAGGACACTTTGCCCAGCATGGACACCTTTGTATGAGACCAGATTCAGCTTTGGTTCAGATATCAAGGTGAGGTTGCTGAGCTGGGGGAGCTGCTCGAAATGCAGCTTGTGAAGTCCCTAGAAGGTCCCAGCCCCACAAATGTTTGGAGATGTGTCTCTGATCAAGTGGTCACCTAGCTTCAGAAGACAGCAGAGACTGAGAACTGACCAGAGAGAGAAAAAAACATGAGTTCCCATACGTACACGCCACTTTGTCCTCCCAATGCACATTAACTTGCTGCAACCCAGCCTCCTTTTCTGCAAAGGGTCCCTCTTAGGGATGAACCGGTGCACTGGAAGGGGATGGTCCCAGTGACACAGTTGCTCCAAGAAGTCCCATGTCAGCTTGTGTGAGAGGGCCTGTGCCTTTCACTCACTTTCTTCCATGGGCTGTGCTGGCCAAGCATGGCCTCGTTCCCAGACGAGGGGCTCTAACCCAACCCAGCCACCCCCCAAGTCTGTCACACTTTCCCTTGCCATCCCCAGACTTCCAGAGATTAGCACTTGGGTGCTTGAAGATCTTGAAATTGTTGTAATGCTATCAGAGGCTGAAAAAGAAGCAGCAGAACCAAAAGGAAGAACAGATTTGGGCAAGGAACAAAAGAAGGAGCAATTTTTAGACCTCTAGCACTTTTAGGCATGAGGTTTGCAAGGCTGTCTCACACCCTCGAAAGCGAAAATCTTCCCTCCTGCTTTTGTCGACAAAAGGTGGCATTTTAGAAGTTCTCTTTAGGACACATTTGGCCACTCTTGTTTGAACTAGCAGATGGTCCCAGACCATGTCGTGTTAGCGGGATGCTAGCTGGACTCTTCCACACCAGGGAGGTGCAGGGTGCTTTCCAGGAGGTGGACAGGCATCAGACGAACATGCAGTGAAATCAAGACTGACAGGGACCTTCCCTGCTCAAGCAGAAGTGCACATGGCTGTTTCCACACTCCAGCTGCTGCTGGCAATGTGCCCCAGATGTGCCCCATCTGTCCTCCTGCAGTGGCAGCTGCAGCACCGCAGAGGCATCAACACTGTCCCACAACCCCATTACTGCACTGTGACCAAGACTGAGAACAAGGGGAATGCGTTTTCCTTCCCACAGCAGTCAGATGCATTTCCATGGGAGCTTTTTTTTAAAAATATATCAGCCTTTTGATTTTTTTGCGGCAAATGGCCCCTCTTGCTGTGCTTATAGGTGCCCAGCCGCTCCTGTGACATGAAACTGGGTCTTCATGCCAGGCCGCACTTCACCATCTGACCTTGGAGACCCACCGGGAAGGAGCATAAAGGAAACTCTGTAGAATTAAAAACCATGAAATCTGACCTCACCATTTCCTTTTTCTGAGCCACATTCTGCTGCCTGTACCCAAGGTGATCTGGGAGTGCAGATGTGCTAAGGAGTCTGCTTCTCACTGTTAGCTGAGAATGCTCACCTGGACAAAACCCAGATGCTAATTCCTCCTCCTGCTCACCGCTCCTGTAGATCCAGAGTGGATTTGGATGTAAAATCAGCACTTCCCTATGGTGCAGAGCAGCATCATGCTGGTCTGCTTGACACAAGATCTGCCACATAAAAGGCCAGCCAAGTTTTATCACAGCTCTTTTGCCACCAGTATTAAAGCTGGTGGAGCACCTGGGCAAGCATACCTGCATGGTTTTTCTCCCTAAAGGGTGAAAGATGACCACTTGTTTACCAAAGTGTCAGAGTTTGCACAAGGCTCTGGACTTCAGTGAGGCAAAAGGTTTTGGACAGACATCATTAAAGCAAACACAGAAATACAAATACAAAACTTCAAGGGACCTGAAGGATAGATACAAACCATTGTGGCTCCCACAAAGTTTTTCCAAACTTTTCAGTTCTCTTGCAAGTCAACAAATTAGTGGATGTGAGAGAAGGGGCCAACACAGTGTAGTACTGGGAAGTGTTGTCTCTTGCTTGAAGCACTGTGGGGCATCTGAGGCCATATTGGGGGAAGCCACATATTTCTGGACATTGACATTTCCCTCCTGGCCATTTCTGGACCCTGATTGTCACTCTGGCTCTAGCTAGATGTGCTCTTCCTTGGGAGTGCCTATAGATGGGTCTGTACTCTGTCCCCTTACCCACCATCTTCATTCCCCAAGTGATGCCGTTGACATTTGTCCCCAAGCTGCCTGTTGCTGACCCTCCTTACCTGGCTGTTTCCTGAGGGTTTCTCACTACCTTCCCTTTGCAGACACATTTGCCAGCAAAGTAGCAGCGACGCAGGACCAATATGCTGATGCCTCCATTGGGAATGTCACCGGGAGCAATGCCGTGAACGTTTTCCTGGGCATTGGAGTGGCCTGGTCCATCGCAGCTATCTACCATGCGGCACATGGACAAGCCTTCCAAGTCTCGCCTGGCACCCTGGCCTTCTCCGTCACCCTCTTCACCATTTTTGCTTTTATCAGTGTGGGCGTGCTGCTCTATCGGCGGAGACCCGAGATTGGAGGTGAGCTGGGCGGGCCGCGGACTTCCAAGCTGCTCACATCCTCACTCTTTATCCTCCTCTGGCTCTTGTACATATTCTTCTCATCTCTGGAAGCCTACTGCCACATAAAGGGCTTCTAAAGGGACAATCAGAGATAGTAAATATATATATATCTATATGTATCTATATAGAGTGATATATAGGTATAGATATAGATATAACGCTGTGTATAATGAACAGAGAAAGAATAAAAGAGATTTGCCATGTTCACACACCTGCTGATGGAAAGCAGCTTTGGAGCATCCTTTGAACTAGGCAGGACCCCAAAGCCAGCAGGATCGCTCCCTGGGCAGTGGCCCCAGCCAGGAGCCCAACGGCAGGGCCCTCTCTGCAACTCTACCAACAAGAACGGCCGATAGCCACTGAGCCCTTTCCCATCACTCTCTCCCACCCGCCAGCTCCCCGGGAGGATGGATGCGAAGGCGACCGGGGCACATCGGTATGGGGAAGGCCAGAGTAGCTCAGGAGAAACAGAGCAGTGGGCGAGGGAAGGAGAGGAAAGCGAGGGTCCTGATCTCTGACCACCATCCGCCTGCCTTCGCCACTTGGGAACGTCCTCTCTGGCCCTGTTGGAGAGAAGCGAAAGACCAGACTGAAGACAAGGGGAAATTGGGAGCTTTCTAAGGATAGAACACAAACCGTTCTCGTCATTGATTTCGGGTTGGTTTTTTTGTTTTGTTTTGGCGTGTGTACAACTAGCATTTCCACCCCACATGACCCTCACCTTTCCCCCTCCGTGCTTCGGGGCTGTGCAGCTGCAACCTCGTGTCCAGTGTTCTAAGCCAAGGCTGCGTGGAGTGGTGGGGGCTTTCCTCCTGCCTCATCTGCCTCCTCAGGCATGCTGTCGTGGTACTTGTAACATTTGCATGAATGAAATGAACCCTAACTGTATATAGCATCCTATAGCGATAGTCCTTCCAGCCGTGTGGGTTGAGCATTGCAGATACAAGTGTTTTCTTTTCACCAGATCTTATTTATTTTAGTTACTTTAGTTTCTCCATAGGTTTTTGTTCATTTGTTTGTTTCCTCTTAGTGGGGGTAAAAGGAGGGAAAGCTGTCCCCGTTTATTGCTCCGCACATGGGTCCATGAGAAGCAATTACAGCCGCACAGATGTGGGTTTTCAGGGGAGGAAAACCCACAACCCAGAGACTGCAGGCTCTGTCCCCTTACATGGCCGGGGTCCCCCCACAGCGGCCAGTCCAGGACATGCTGAAGACGGTGTGAAGGCTTCCACTGTCCACAGGAGGTTTTACACAAGGTCACAGGGAGCCCGAGTGGAATGAGGAGCGTCCAAGCCCAAGGGAAATGAGCACAGCTGGCTCCCAGCACCTTGCCTGCCTCTGCCTTTATAGCTGGTGGCTGCCTCAAAACCCCTTGGCCCTCTGCTATTCCCTGTGTCTCCAGAGGTCTAGTGACAGCCCCTGTTTCTGAGCGTTAAGCCATCAGGATCAGTCCCCAAAGCTGGTCCTCTCCCACAGCCATTTGAAGGCAGAATAATTCAGCATAAGGGCTGGAGGGCCGTAACGAGATCTCCCATGCCACTGAGCATAACCAGGAAGCGTCCCCCAAGGAAAAAGGCCACATTTTGCACTGTCTGAATCTGAAATTAATGGAAAGGATGAGACAGGGAAGTGTAACTTAGCATCACCCCCCAACTCCAGCAGCGCAGGCTGGGGTAGTGAGCTGAGCCCTGGGAGGTGTGGATGCAGAGCTCCCCTGCGCACAGCGCGGGGATGACATTGTGCACTGGTGTTGAGAGATGTTTCCCTACCCTGCGCCCTTCGCCGGGCTTCCTGGCACCCCTGCCAGGCAAATGCCCAGCCTGCACATCCACTGGTGAGCTCTTCCCACCCAGCGGAAAACCACATCTGATGCTTTTTACCGTGGCTGGGGGTATTTGCACTCATTTTGAACAATCTCTGGAAATTTTAATTAACCTGTTGTAAGATTTTCTCTAGGAGTATGAAGTTGCAGGGTTTTTTCCCTTCTCAAGCCTTTTTTTCACTTTTGATGGGTTTTGGGGGTTTTTTGTTTGTTTGTTTCTCATTGTTTTGGGGGAAGAATAAAACACAGGCTCAGGTTGTTTAGGTTTATGATTACCTTTATGTGCAATTATTTCATTTTCATCTGTTTGGCTTCATTGATTTTTCTTTGTGTGTATTGCCCACCACTATAGGCAATAGTGAGTCCACTAATTGTGATGATTCTTATCAATGGTACACAATGCACAGACAAATAAAGTTTGTAATGATTCCTGATGGATCCAGTAGTGCTCCTGCATATTCTCTATGGAAAACCCTTCCCTCCCCTCCCATTGTCTACCCTTACATTGTTACCCATCTCCTCTCATTGGTTCGTTGTGTTTCTGCTGCTGATGGGGGGCAATGGTGCCTCCGCACACCCACTCTTGCCCCACCTTACAGCTTTCCTCCTGTTCCATCTCCATTGTGCCTCCAGCTTGGTGTGCTGTGGTACAGCCGGGGCTTGCAGCCCACCCAGCTCTCAGGGGGATGCAGGAAACTGCCCAGGGACAAAGCTGCAGTGCAGCTCTGCTGGGGCCAGGAGCTGCTCCTGTGCTGGGTCATCAGTGATGGCTTGTCCTAGACTCAGGGAGAGCCATGCATATGCCCCCAAGGTACTTAGCAGAAGTTTCTGCTTGTGTCCTCTAATTATACAGAACTGCTCCTGCTCTTGTTCCAGCCTCACGGTGACTTGCGTTAGGTTAAGCCACTAGCTAATGATAAGTGAGAATGCAAGAAGTTGCATTACCAAGGGCAGATCTGAGACACCCCACAAGGTCACTGAGCAAACTGGGAGGCTGGGCTGCTCTGGGCACTTTCTGACCCATGTGGCTCAACAGAGCTCAGCTAGAACTCAGGAAAAGAAAAGTCTCTACGTGCCCAGGGATGTTGTTCCTCCCTGTGTTTCACGCAGCATCTGTGGAGCTGTCTCTAAATAAACCCTCCCCATGATGCTTCCACAAGGTCCACTCTGGAATTCAAACACCAGCTCAGGAGACAGGTCCCAGGCAAGCGCTGCCTTCATCTGGTGGGGCAATCCCTGCTCCCCGCGGTGAGGCACGCATGGCTGGGGCACGCACTCCTGGGGTCCTGCCCATGTTCCTGACCATCCGCTGCACAGGGATGGGGCCGCACAGCCGGTCAGACCGATGCTAACAGCAGTGTCTGGCTTTTGAGCTCCAGGCTAGAAACGTGCCACCAAGAAAGAAGCGAGAGGATAGGAGGTAGCTGATTTTGTTGCAGCATAAACGTGTCTGTAGAGGCCCAGAGGCAGTAAAATTCCCATCTGCCAGTGTGAGGGGACGTGTGGCAGAGCAGGTAACTAATCCACCCAGCAGCAAGATTTAACATGATCTGTGGGCTGCTGTCACACAAACCTGGCCCTTCCCCACACCCTATGCTGCTTTTTGCCAGTTGTGCTGCCAGCACCACTCTACCTGCGGGTGCTCAGCACCCTCCAGGATAAGAGCAGGTCAGGCTTCAATCCATCAAGCCCCAGGCAAACACAGCCGGTCATGTCTGTGTCTTTTCCCAGGCAGTGAATTATGAAAGCAAAGCAGCTCTCCTGACCCAGTAATTACACCTACTGAAAGGTGACGTTGGTATTTTACTCTCATCATTTGCTTCTTCAGAATGAATTGCAGTCACTGAAGTCATTAGCAAGTCGAATGGGACTTGTGTAGCAGCTCAGTTTAACAGGCAATAAATAACTGTTCTGCTCACAGAGCTTTCAAAAGGGAATGATGGAGCATTGCTTGCTTAGGACAAGGCCTAAATCATACAGTAAACACCAGCCTTGTTTATGCAATTATTCTCTGCCAGCCATGTGCTTTTTGTCGTCTTTATCAAGCTTATGCAAAGCGTGACATGTATTTGACCCAGTTGCTCATGGAGGAGCCATGGATGAACAGCAAGCCTTTTACCTGGCTGATGCCTTGACACGCCAAAGAGGGGAAGGACTGCTCCACTGAACCCCAGCCACCCGCTTGAGTTCACAAGGGTGTAATGCCTGCTCCTCTGCACCAACCTTGTCTTTAAACCAAACCCTCCAAAGGCAAAAGTAAACTGCCCTCCTCTGCCAGACACCCGCGCCCAGCCGCATGCTGCCGGGGGCAGCAGAAGGGAGCAGAGCTCCCAGCATGGCACATCCGTCGCTCACACCCACCCACCCCATGGGGCACAATCCGGCTCCCTGGGTCCCCATCTGGTGCCAGTGCCCTCCCATCTCTTCCTCATCCCTGCCAGCCTCCCCACCCTCCCTCACAAGGGAAGGGCATCGAGGCATCTCTGATAAAGCCCTGGGCTCAGGAAGGTCGCCAGAAACAGCACTTCAAACCCTCTGCCTCCATCCATCCGCCTGCCCCGGCTGTTCTCACCCCCTCTTATCACCCCACTAGCTGAAGGCAAACCTTCCCATGGAAAAAGGATGCAGCACAGTGCAAAGGACATTCCAAGATGGACATCCAAATAACTCAACAAGCCACTGCAAAGCTCTTGGGGACAAAGGGAAGGAGCGCACAGAGCAGTGACAGCCCTGAGCATCTTAGCAAAACCATATCCCCAGCTTTTCAGGGGCCAACAGGAGAGGAGGCAAATCCCAACAACAACCTGAACACACAGAAAAGGTGCAAAAGAGCCAGGGACTCTGCAGGTCCCTGGTGCCAGTGGGAGCCACAAACCTGCAGCAGCTCACAGCTGAGCCTACCCGAACGGCTACCGCCTGCCTGCCCCTGTGGCAGGGCAGCATGGGAACCGCTCGCTCCAGACGTGCGAATCCCTCATCTCCAAACAATGTGCCTGCCTGTGTGTCACCCATTTCCAGGCAGCCCGCAGTGGCTCTAAGGTGAGGGGATATTGCAAGAATCTTTTGTGCATCTTTTTCCCCACTTTCATCACTTAAAAGACAAAAAGGAGGCTTTGAGCCCTTTCTGGTCACAACTATGGATGCAGTCTATAAACTCACTGTGCTATTTCTGCTATGGGAAGGGAGGGGACAACCAGAGCCCATGTGTTATTGTTACAGCTATTTTTAAATGCTTGGGTAAGAATCAAGCGCAAATGGTATTGGGGGCCATATACATACCTAAGGAGGAGGCTCAGCTGCATTCCCAGAGGGGCAGAGCTGAGCATAGCCAGAAAGTGACGAGAGAGAAAAGAGGGAAAACTTAATGCTGGAGGGTGTTATTCTAGGAGAAATCCCTGCATTATTTTTTCTGTAGGCTTTGGCACCTGGGCCCATCTGGGGAAGCATGTTTGCAGGGCAACAGGAAGCTCTCTGGCCTCTCTGAGGGTGTGATGAGTGGCCACACACACGCATAGCACAGCTGCAGAAAAGCCTATCTATCTTGTAAAAAATTGAGTCAAGCAGGAAAGCATCCAGAGGCATCTGTATTCTTGCAAAAAGCACCAAGGGACAATAAATACAGTGAGATTCCTCACCTTTTAAGGACTTCAGCCTTCCTCCTTTTGGAACTGGAGGTGCCAAGAGCCTCTCAACAGCCAGCAACACCCCTCATGGAGAGAGAAGGGACACTGCAAGGGAAAGGGGCCTGCCTGGCCAAGCAGGAGCTGTTATCAGCAAAGATAGCCAGAAGATTGCTGTTACTAGCAGGATTTGCTGTCTATGGGACATTTCTGAAAGCATCCAAGGCGTCTCCACACGGTCTTGCCATCTCTCTGGAGCATCCTGAGAATGGCCAGCCTTGCCCCTGAGCACCCAGTGCCCCCAGGGTGGCTCATCATGCTCTTCTGTGGGCCCTGCACCCTCCTTTGGCTCCTTCCCATCCTCCTGAGGTGAACACCAGCTTGGGGGTCCTCTCCCTAGAAGTGTGAAAGAGGGCACTGGGGTGCACGCCGTTCCCAAAGCAAGCACTGAAGAGCGTTGCTGGGCAGTGGAGCCAGGTGCTGCCAGTGGGATGTCCAGCATCAGAGGGCATAGGGAAGAGAGAAATGCCATGAGATCCCACCCAGATAGGTCTGGAAACCCCCTTTTAGGCACTGCCACAGGATATTCCTCTGCCCCAGCTGCTGTGGCTATGGTCATGCATCTTGCTTTCTGCACAGCTATAGAACAGCTTTTTTGGCTGTCTGTGGACACCAACCCCAGGTACCAACCCCCATAAAATTTATCTATTTTATTCAAAATAGACCTTGATCTGTTGTACTGCACTACAACAGCTCTCCGCCCCTCCCAGCACACACACACACACCCAGCCATGTGCAGTTCTAGGCAGCGGTGGGAAGGAGCATTAACAATGCACCAGGAGCATATGGTACCTGACACTGGGGTCCCCCAGCATCTGCCTCGAGCCATCTCAAGGCCCGAAAATGGCCATCTACACATGGTAATAATCCAACCTGGGTTTTTTTCTGTGCTGGTCCCCCCTGTGGAGCCTCTTCACATCTCTTCTTCCTTCAGGCTCCCTGCAGAGGAGCCTTCTCTGTCCCTGCTGCTCCACAACTGGAGACTTTCCATGTGGGACAAGCCTCTTCTCTCACTGGACAAAACAGCAATGCTTGCTAGCTCAGGCTTGCTGTCTGTATCTCAGGGCAAAGATTAACGACTCCAAAAGACATCTTGGTCTTGAACCCCTGCAAGCAGAGGACCATGCAAGTTTGGACACAGCAGAGGCAACTGTCAGCATGCTGAGCCCTTCCTGCTCATCACCCAGGCACCGTTAGAGCCACTACCCACAGGCACTGTTTTTATTGTGCTGCTGTCCTTCACTCATAAGTTTTTGGAAGATTAAACATTTCTGCTGAATTTCCACCATTATCAAGTCCCACAGATGCTCCAGCTCCACCCCTCGCCCCAACCCTGCCTCTATGATTCCAGAGCAAACTAATTGCTTTAACTGAGGGTTCAAGATCCACCTCAATTCTTTTCTTTCAAAATGGAGCCTGTTCTTGGTACTCTAAATATTCCAAAACTTATCTAACTGCCTACAAAACTTACCTCCCCTTGCTTAAAATGGGTAGAGTTTAAGTCAAGCAAGTTGCAATGGGTTGGGATGCTTATCCACACAATGCTCCTAAAGCCTTGCAGGACATGGAAGACTGTCACAGGGCTCTCTCCCTGAACCTCCTGACCTCTCCATTGAAGCTGGATTTATTTCTTCTCCTTTATTTCTACTCAGGGGAGTCTCTTAGAGATGATGGCAGCACAAGACCTGCATGGAGTACAGCCTTGCTCTGTTTTCTTGACGAAAATTGCCATGGCAGTCCATGGCACTGTCATCATCAGGAGATTGTGCCCTTCTGCCCCATCCCACAGCCACTGGCAGGCTCCTCGCTTACAGAAACGTGACTTTCTGTCAGATGAGCTTCTTTGCAGAGGTACTTAGAAATATGAAGGGTTGCTGAGTGACTGTAAAATTGCTGCACTAGCACAGGATAGATCAGATTCTGGTGGTGCAAAATGTGTGCCAAGTTGCTACTGCACTTATTTGGGAATATTAATGAAAGCTTTTGCAAACTAGTGGCTTTGTAAATCCCAGGGATGTATGGAGGTGCACAACCAGATTTCTCCTTGCTCAGTGTAATCCTGAGATAGTTCCCTTGGCCCTTGCTTTCCACTATAGCCCTGTGCATTGGCCTGGTCTTGCCTTGCAATAAGAGCTGTGATGAGATGCCCTTTGGATGAACTCCCCCTGTACAGATGAAACTGAACTAATGCCTGTTGTGTCTTCATTTGTTTGCCCCATGTTGCTTCCTTTGTCTTTCGAACTCTTGAGAAAAAGTGCTTACGCAGCAAGCCATACAGGAGACCTGCTCGTCTTGCTCTTAATCAGGAACCATGCGCTACTTCTAGCAGCTGGAGAGAAAAAGATTGCGATAATACCTTTTACATTATAGTCGCTATGTTAGCAAGAAAAAAGACATTTATTTTTTCCCTGACGACGGCTCAAATTCTTGACAACACTTGTCCAACATTTTTCTTCCCGTAATGCATTAAGCAATAGGAGGCATAGCTCTGCAAATAACCCAGCTTTCAAGATTACCTGTTGAGGACATTGTTCAGCAATCCAGCTAAATGGTTTTATTTGTGGATGGAGGGGAGAAGCTGGTGAATTCTCCTAAAGCTTCCTAGCTCCTGCTGGAAGAAACACATACATGCTGGTAAAAGCCACAAAACGCCGAGTTTGGTACAATGCAGTCCTCTGTAACCTGGCGCTCTGTGCCAAAGAGACATGGCGTGAGGCTGTAAAATCAAAACCATGGCTTCCTGAAGATCACTCAGCAGTGATGGGCATCCTTATACCTACCACTGTCCCTAGAATATCTGAAGAGGTATCTGGTAACCTGGTGTTCACCAGGTATGAATGTCACTGTTAATCAAGTAAGAAGAGGGCAGGAGCACACCACGTACTACCTTGCCCCACCGCAATAAACAAGTCCATGGGATATTCCCAGCAAGAAGCAGTCAGACTGCCAGGAGGCAAAGCTGTTGCCAGGAAAGCTCACATCTCTCAAAGGCAGCAGGTTCCCCGTGGGACTCTCTCAGCGCAGCTCTCCTCATCCCTACCGCAGCAGGCAGAGCCACTCGTAGCTCAGCATCCTGCAAGCAGAGCCAAAGGAGAGGCCTGGGCTGCCCATGCTTGTTCATGCGAGCATCAGCCTTGATTTCAGCCAGAGAGGCCTGCAGGGAGTGGACATAATATTCTGAAGAAGAGGGAAATTAGATGGGAATTAGTTAAAAAACGATGATAGCAGTAATTTGGAGCCATTACTAATTTCCCGCTGTAATTAAGTGGTCCAGTTATCTCGATGCTTGAGTGACCACTCTAATTCTCAAAAGCCATTTCCGTATACTTGAAATGTGGGGAAAGCAACTGCTCTTCTTTCTAGAGTAGAAAACAGGCTGTTGCTATGTGCTTGGAGAGGACACAGAAACACATCTGCCTTGGCAGAGGTGTAATTCAAATCATCAGCTTCTTCCACTGTCCCACTCAGGAGTGGAGGGGCACTCAGGCAGGGAGCTGGCAGCTGCCCACGCAGCCTGTCCTGCCCATGGGTGAGGCAGCCCAGGGGCCCCTGTAACAGCAGTACGCAGGAGAGAAAGAGCTCAAAATGGCTTGCTGGACTGAAAAAGCGAGGGGAACAGCTGGTGGCTAGACACATCCCGTGAGGCACGGCAGGCAGCAGGCATGTGGTGCTGGGGCACAGGTAACCCACCTCATGGGCTCCCCGTGCCAGGGCGGTGGCTGGGGACAGCACTGCTGAGGCAAGGCTGTCGTCTGGTATTTTTTGATGTGCTAGAGCACATCAATGATGTGCTCCAAAAATGATGGCTCATGCTTTCCTGCTCTCCTCTGACAGCAGCCGCTGCTAGCCTGCTCAGCAGTCCACCGGGAGCTCCCCATCGCCCCAGGAGTAGCACAGGGGAGGCAGGCAGGGAGGAGGCTGTGACTACCCTTCCTGACACACCCAAATCACTGATGAGCCCAGCACCCACAGTGGTCACCCCCCACATCCTGTCTTACCCGTCATCCTGTGCATCCTCCCCTCCCCAGCCGCAGGGCAGAGGACAGACAGATGTCTTGTGCAAACCCTGACCAAGAGAGAGAGCGAGAGACCTCCGACAGCCCGACGCACCACCCGGTGTCCCCGGCCACAGATGGGGCAGGCAGACCCCAGCTGGGCACAGGCAATTTTTTCCAAAGCAGGGCTGAAAGGAGCATTTGAAGAAGAACCAGCTTGGCTGGAGATGGAAACCAGAGTATGGGTCATAAATTCAATCCCAGCTTCCCTCTGCCACCTGCGCCATGCCTGGCGCCATGAGCCAACACTGCCCCAGCAATGCGAAGCCCCTGCACGAGTGGGTCAAAGCTGAGGGTCACCCCTGGGCTCAGCAGCTGAAGACTCCCTATCTCTCTGTCTCTCTTGTGGTTCCTCATAAGTTCAATGGCACAATGCAGCTACACTATTTGAAAAGCCATAATATTTGTTGGTACGACTCTTTTATTACCGTCGATTTATATATATTTGTTGATAAAAGAGGTCATCTTGGGAGACACTTGTAGTCTACTGGGATATAATTATCCAATGCTGTATATTCTGTACATGCTGTATAAACAAAGCAAAATATTTAAATTGAGATGTTAGATGGACTGAGTGGCACGTACTGGTATGGGAGGTTGGGACCAGGTGAGTCCCCTCCTTGGTCCACTACAGATCAGGCTCGGCATCCCCAGCAGAGTCATCATCCCACTGGGGTCCTGGGCAAAGCCCGGGGCAGGTTCTGGTCACGGTGCAAGGGCAAAACTTGCAGCTTCCTGGGTGCTTTTCCCCATGCAAAGGTGAAAGGCAGTGACTTTGTGGGTAAAAGCGGCTGCACTTGAGCTCCTTCCTGACTAGATACAGCTTTATTTCTCAGAAGCGCTCAGCTCAGCAAGCCCAGCGTTGCCCACCCGCTTCCCTCTTCTCCTGCCTGGGGTGGAAACCCTTCAGCTGCCACCCAGTGAGACATCTATAAGCCTTATTGGTCACAGCGAGACGATTCCCCGCGGGGGGATGTCCAGCAGCAGCAGAGACTGGCTCTGAGCACCCAGGTCCTCCGATTTTGTTCCCGTGCTAATCCCGTGCAGCGGCGCCAGCCACTCTCCCTCCCCAGCACGTTTTACAACAGCCATGAGCTGTGATCTAACCTGACACACACTGTTAGAAAACCTGTTTCATATTTTCTGTGGTATCGATCTACAACTTTTGAAATCATTGGAGACAGTTGTGGTAGCCTAAAAATTGTGCTGAGCTCATATATTTTTATATTTGTGGTGTTTTCCTATTAATAGAGAGTAGTGAACCAGTAACCCTATAGCTGAAAGTGAACTATTCAAAATAAATATACGACTGCAGAAAATATTTGTAAAAATAATTTATTTGAAATATTCTGCCAAAGATAGCTCTCTAATGATCTGTAAAATGTCATTTCTCTCTTTTTGCTCTGAATGTCATTGTTAAAGCACCTTTCTCCCCACTATCTTTTTAAGATTTGTTTTTTTGTATCTTGAAGGGCAAAGAAATATGCCAATGATTTTTTTACCGGAGCAGTAAATAGAGTAGTAGGGAGGCACGAGACAACTTTATAATGGTGATAAACAGGACCCAGTAACAATCACACTGACAATCCAGTTTCTCCTGTAGTTCCTCACACGGACAGATGGGTTTCAAAGCCCGGGACGGTTCTCTAGCAGGAAGGTCTCTGCTGCAGGTGTAGCTCACCTGAAGGAGAGAAATCTCTCAACCACACATTTGCAGGCTCGGGGCATTTGGACTCCCTTGCCAGTAACTTCCACCTCTTCATTATTTATAAGCACGATACCTTTATTAGCCCTTCAGAGGCCCTGTGGCATGTGGGTAACCCTTGCTCAGGGCTCTCCAGGGCTTCAGCCTGATGAGGCCTGGCCCCCTCCAAAGCCATTCCCGCAATGCACCTGGCGCCCGCAGAAGGTCCATCCCAGCAGCAGAAGTAATCCCGATGACACCCGGATCTGTCTCTTTCCCTGCATGGGAACAGGGGAGACACTGCCACTGTGGGTCGTGATACCTTAGCAAGAAGATCAGTCCCTGCAGGTACGCAGTTAAACGGGGGGATGTACAGCCCCTTACCAGGGAGAAGCTGCCCAGATTAGTCTGTCCAGAAATTACAAAATTTTTTTTTTTTCTTTAATGGGGAAAAATCTTATTTCCCTTCTTCATTTCTTCCTCTTGAAAGAACTTCTGAATGCTAGGAAAAGCCTTCACTATCTTCTGTGATCCTCAAGTCTGTTGCAGTGAAAATACATCGTCAGCCACATCCATTAGACTTTGCTACATCAGAGAGATTTTTGGCTCAGGGTGTTTTTTTTGTTTCTGAGCAGATTCGCAGGTTCTTAAATTTCTTGATTGTGAAGGTCCAGAGGAATTAATTGGCAATAAAAAAATGAGAGCCCTGTTCCAGTGAACAGGCTTCCACGTGCAATTCAATTTTTGACTCACTGAAAGTCGGCACGTGTGTAAGTAAATGCTTTATTGGACAGGCACCCAGAAATGGAGACATGAAATGCCGTTTCCAAGCCGTGAGGTGTGTAAGGGTGTGACGGGAGCACTACCGTCCATCAGGTGCGGGTGTTATGCAACCACGTGGTACAGCCCACAGGACAGTCTGCAGCTGTGGAAACCGCATGCCAGTGAATTTTTGTTCCTCTGTGCAATGAGCTCTCTGAATCTGGAGTTACGCAGCTGCTGCATCACAGGGAAATGTGAGCAAGCCAGGGAAGACAGTTGTGAGAAAAATTGGGTTTCTGATCACTGTGCATTTTGTTAATTAGTGAATTCAAATAGTTTTATTTTTACCAAAAACAGATGTTTATTCCAGTAAAGACAACTGTTGACTTGAGATATATATATAGATATTATTTGAATGGTTTATATCCTGTTGCTCCAACTACATAAAAAGGAAACATGTTGCAAGTTGTGTCATTCCAATGTACAAAATAAATTACTTTTCCCTGCATGCTGCCTGGTTATGTTGTGATTTGAATTAAGAATTATATCTGAATTGCCTTATTCAAGAGGTTGTATGTTACCTAACTGGGGAATGACCTGGCACTGTTCATCACATCATGACATATATACTTGATGCTGTGTTATGTCAAATTCAGATGAGATGTCTGTCATCTATGTATTTCGTGGGAGACCTTTTACCTTGTTAAACTGTGATATGTAAACCTCTCATTGCCTGAAATAGTCAGAGTTGTATAAATCAGTGTCTTCAGCTGTTTTCCTAATTTTATCACATTTCCTAACACAAAATATAGATGTTTGTAAATTCTTCATTCATTTTGTCTATCTTTATGTATGAGGCTTTTTTAATCTGGCAAAGGACTAAGATAAGGCAGCTTCCCCTGAATTTTTCAGTCAAGGCTCAGTTACATTTCTATCCTTTGGCAAGATGCAACAACCAATTTTCAGCAGCTACTATTGGAATTAGGGATGTATGTTTATTGCTATTATCTTTTCTGGCTCAGATGGGCCATTATCACTCCTGAACACAATGATTAATGACAAGCCACGGTGGTGCTACTGTAGTAACAGCCCTTTGGGGACCAGGTGCTACACAGCAGCTTCTTCAGGCCCCACACCTCTGTCATGCCACGGGTTAGGAGGGGAGGGAGAAGGTAGATGCCTATGCCACAGCCAGACAGCTGGGAGGAGAGAAAGGAGAGATGCTGCTTACTAATCCTAGCTCCAAGGCACTTTTTCTCCTTACACAAGGCACCCCAAGACTGTGCCATCTGCTCTTCTGCATGACACCCAGCCACAAAACTGCATCTTGTCCATTCATTAACCCCACAGCTGCAGCATGTCTCAGAAGACCAACATCCCATCCTGATGCTGCATTGTGCAAAATCCCCCATATCAGCTGCTCCTACAGCATCTGCTGAAGCTGTGCATGGGTTTTTTTCTAGCTTTGGTTTCCAGCCATGGCATCATGTTACTCCACGGCTGGCTAACAGCAATGTGCTCCCCATCTAGACACCAGTATACCACCCACAGGTCAGATCGTTTGGAAAACATGCCGCACTGTTGAAGAAAGCAGTACAAGGGAGGCACAAATCTGCTTTGGCGGCAGCACAAGGACAAGAGGTGACCCAATACATCCCGCAGTGGAGTTCACCAGCTCTGCCATGTCACCCTTCTTGTCCTCACCAGACACAGCTGCTGTGTCTCATGGCTGCAGCACCATGCAGCCAAGAAAGAGGCCTGTTTGGGGAACAGACACACAGAAGCCCACATCTGGCTCTCAGTTGACTGGAGTATTTCTGGGCATTTTCCCTCCATGCCTAAAATGCCAAATAAAACAGTTGTTGAAAGCATTAAAACACACTTGCCAGAGCCAGACACATTCCCTGCTCAGTTGTACAGGTGCCACATCATCCTAAACACAAGCAGCAGGTTTCAGGTATACAAAACAGTACTGAGGTGTCTCAATTGGAGTGTAAAAGGTCCACTGTGCTCTCCGCACTCCTCCGGTTTCTGACCGTCACTGCATAACTGCACTGTATGAAACGCTGGTCATTGTTTATGTCTAGTAACTATAGAAGCACATGGGTCAGGGAAGTAAATTCCTGGACCTGAACAAGCCGCGGTCCTGGGATATTGATTCCCTTTCCAGGGATTCAAGAGCTAAAAAATTTCCTGTCCCATCCAGAAATACATCTCACATTTTTTTTCTTTTCCTGGCTTGAGTTTTGGTAAGCTTCAGGTTTGAAGGATGCTGCTGGTGAAAAGGAGATGCACCAGGAAGGGCTGGGGTAGTACAGGGAGGAGGTTGTCAGAGAGGCAGCTCTGTGCAGCAAAAGAGGAATGCTGAAACCGGTTTTGCTGCAGGCACCTCCTTTTTTTTGAATTGCAGATTTTTGCCTTATCCACTTGGGGGGGTCTCAGCGTGATGCCAGAAGTGTCTGTGGTAACGCCTCCCGTTCCCCGCTCTCATTGCTGCTGCTGGAAGGCACTGTCTCGAAGTGATGGGCTCTAGGCCAGCAGGAGAGGAAGAGAACCCACGGCTTTTGGTGGGTTCCCTGCAGTGTCCTGACTCATTTTAACCTACCAGGTCCTAGGCTCTGCTGGCACAGCTCACGTTGCATGAGGTCCCCCCTTGTACAGTCCCAGGTGTGCAAGAAGATACCCTTGGGGATGGGGATAGGGACCACACTTGTCCACAGTGGACCTGACCTAGAACCCTGCTCCAAGCCAAGGCTGGGCTGGGGCCCTCCAATTGCTGCTCCTGTCACTCTTGGCCTAGAGGGCTTACCTTGAGGTGGGAGGCCAAAAAAAAAAGTCAGAAACGGGAAAAGTGACATTTCGAAATAAGCCTCAAGACAGGGATGGATGAGGAGAGGGGATGAGCTGGGCTTGTTCTGCCTCAGTGCAGGGTTGGTGCTTCCCTCTGCCCAGTTCCGTGGGGATCTCCATGCCAGGACGCAGGCGCTGGTGCTCGGCTGGGTGCCCTGCCTGGGGCAGGGGTGCTCGTGGAGGGTCTAGGACTGCGGGGTTCACCGCTGTTAGGCGCTGGGCCGGGCAGAGGTAAGCCCCTACGCAGCCTCCCTCGGCCGGGAATGGGAGGGCTGCTCTGGCTCTGCCAGCCGGGTTTGCAGCCCTCAGCTGCGGAAGAACCCCCTCACCGCCTGCAGCAGCAGGGGCGCCAGACCCGTCACAAGCCGGTGCACGTAATGGCGGCGGGTGCGGACCGCGGGAGGCGCGGCGCTGCTGGTGGCCCCGCCCCCGCGCTTCGTGAGGTCCCGCCCCCAGCCTCCATTGGCTGCGGAGCGGCCTGCTTTTCCGCGCGCGTAGCGCGGCGGCATGGCGGGGGAGCGGGCGGTGGGGCTGGTGCGGGAGCTGCACCGTGCCGGTGGCGGGCACTTGCCGCCCTTCCAGGTGAGCGGGGCCGTGGCCAGGGAGAGCGGGACGGGCCCCGGTGGTGGCCCACTCCCACTGACTGTCCGGTATTGCAGGCGGAGGGTCTGCGGCAGGCCCTGGAGGAGATGCGGACGCTCTACGAGCGGAACCAGGCGGACGTGTGAGTACCGCGCCTGACCCCGCAGCGGCGCGTCCCGCAGATCCTGGGCCGTGCCTCTAACGCGGCTCCTTCCCCTCCAGGTCCGAGGCGAAGTCGGGACGGACGGACCTGATTTTCCTCATCCGGTTTCGGCACTGCTGCCTGCTCCGAAACCAGCGCTGCATCCTGGCCTACCTGTGAGTGCACGGGGGCACGGGCTTCTCGGGGCACGGAGTGTCAGTTCGCCGGCGCAGGGGCGCTGCCCCCGAAAGACAGGGCCCTCACGCGCTGCGTGCTGGGACTCCCGGACTAGGCGAGACGTTCCTCTGCGCGGTGCGGTTGGCAGGGCGGCCGCGGGGCTGTCTCTGCGTTCATACGGGTACCGCCAAATGCCGGCACAAAGAGGAGACCCCGTTTCCTCCTGCTCTTTTCAAGTTTTAATGAGTGGATAGGCCAAAAGTCGCATCCTTTAAAGGAAGGTGGGCAGAATGACCCAAGTTTTTAGCTCTCTGCTTTGAGGGCTGACTGGGACATCAGTGTCGCCAGGGGGTATTGCCAGCACTCACCTCAGCAAAGATGCTGCGTTTGCCCCTTGTTTCTTACCCCAGGTATGACCGGTTGCTGCGGATCCGAGCACTCAGGTGGGAGTATGGCAGCGTCCTGCCAAACACTGTCCAGTTTCACATGTCAGCTGAAGAAGTGAGTGAGCTTTCTCTTAAACTCTTTCCCCTTATTTCTCCTATAGATTATCTATTTAGTAGAGCCAAAATAGGGTAGACTTCCCCCACTATAAACATGACACTTAAGTTGCCTTTCTGTAAATACTGATTTGTTTATTCATTGTCTATGGGTACAGTCCCAAATGGGTACTGAGTGCAGGTGATGCTTGGCACTTATAAGAATCAGATGGTCATCATTAGATGAGACTCATAGCCAGCAGAACTACGCCTTCACGTGCTGCTCTCAAATGCTATCTCTAGATCAACATACAGAGCTGCTGACATTTAGCAGCATGTGTCCTACACTGAATCCAGATTACTCTACCTCTGGGGCAGTTTTTCCCTTTAGAAGAGCTTGCGTTCACCTTTGGCTGGCATGAACACACTTGGGAACAGTGGTCTGACAGCACAAATAAACTAGATCTCACCCACCAGGGATCTGTCTTCCAGCAGTAGCTGTTCAGCTTTGCCTGAGGGACTGCTGTTAATATCCGCAGGTGGAGTGGTTCAATCGGTACAAAAAGTCTCTGGCTACCTACATGAGGTCAGTAGGAGGAGAGGAGGGCCTGGACCTTACACAGGACATAAAACCTCCTAAAAGCCTGTACATTGAAGTAAGTGCAAGATCGGCGGTTTCTGTCTGTGAACAAACATTTTGCCCAACCATCCTTCTTTTTTTAGAGAACTTCACCCTCATCCCAAGTCAGAAGGTCATTGAGCAAAGCTTTCGAGAGCACCAAAGCTTCCACAAGCTTCTACATTTTACTCTTTATGCTCTGCCTGCCAGCGTTTTACTCCCTCTTCCACTGAGGCTCAAAGTATGCTGAAAGATGGCATTTCTAGTCCACAGGGAATTGGTGTGGTGGGGTGAGTGGTCTGAATCCCAGTGAGAAGTTTTTGCAGGATTTTGCAGAAAATCAACTAGAAGCCTTGTTCCTTGTTAAGGATTGTTAACTAGTTTTCTTTGTTATTTTAAGTGGACTCTGATAGAGAAGGCTATAACTCATTGTACAGAATTGATACAGAATTGATACAACAAAGCAACAGCATGTGAGAAGTCCGAGTCAGTAGCTGAAGCGCTCTGGTCTGATGTTCTCTTCAAAAGAACATGTAGTGACAATGAACCTGCTCCATAAAGACAGTTTCACTGTTAACAGATTGGCATTTTCTGGTATGTCTGTGGGGAGGTCCTGGAAATGCTGCCACTGTTCCCCAGACCCCATCTGTTGTGCTGCTCTTCCTCTAGTCTCTGTGGAGGGCTGGTCTGGCCTGCTCACTGGTGCTTCTTGCTCCAGGCAGAGGCAGGAAGAGAACATCAGGTTGAGTCTACAGACTGTGCAAACAGTCCAGTTCTGTGTTTCCAGGTCTGCTCTATATTGAGGCTCCAACAGGCGGGTAGGAATATGTCCATACTTAAAGTTCTGGGGCACGTGTTCTAAGTCAGCAGTGATGTCTAGTGTTTTCTATGGGAGATCTGAGGGCTGCATTTCTGCTTTGCAGGTGCGGTGTTTAAGAGACTATGGAGAATTTGAGATTGATGATGGTACCACCATACTGTTGAAGAAGAACAGCCAGGTACCCATGACAAGAGAGTGTGGTCCATTCTCTTCCTTCCCTTTCACTCCCACGACATCCCCCTGCTTATCCCCAACTTTGCAGCATGTCACAATTCCTGTACACACAGCTCCTTGCACATGCTGCAAGCTGTCTGCATGGCCCAGGACTGCAGTTCAGCTCTGCCTGATCTGGTACAATGCAGTAGGCATACAAGCACAACAGAGCTGGCTGTGTGCAGCAACAAATCCAGTCTGCCTGGGTTTCAAGGAAAGTTTGTCTGTGTTTCTGTGCAGCACTTTTTACCCCGCTGGAAATGCGAGCAGTTAATCAGACAAGGAGTCCTTGAGCACATTCTGTCATAAGCGTGCAGGACAGGAAGGACAACCCTTGCTTGGTGGCCTGCCCACACTGGGGACTGAACTCTGGTGTGTGCAGGACTTCAGACACCTCAGCATTTCTGCTGTGGGCACCCTGCCACTCCTCTGTAATACCCGACATGAAGATCAGCCTTGAGTTTATGAAGTATGCAAACCACATTGGCCAGCTCTTCATGACCAAAGGGTGCATACTGGTAACGTAGCAATCCTGGGAATCCAGCATCTTGGGGGTAGCATTGGAGGGGGGTGGGGAGGGGGTGTTATCCAAGCTCCACAGCTACAAGCAGGTTTTGCAAATGCATTTTTGTTTGGAGCAGTTCTTTGTTCACACTGTGCATGTGGGAGTAAGAGACCAACCATCTGGGCTCTGGAAGCCAGGAGAGCGCCATAGTTGCAAAATAAAGAACTGCTTCAGCCTTCAATTTAGTGTTTTTCAGGAGTTAACACTGTGTTTGTTCAACACTCTGACCTGGCTTTCTGACCCAACCCCTCTTGACCCTGCAGGGTGATGCTCAACTGGTTATTTAGGTGTCTCAGGGGAGGCTGCTCCTCCAAGTGTTGGATGAGGCTGTATGATCTTGTTTCTAGGATTAGACATGAAGCCTTGTGTCCCATGAGAGGCTTATAAATGTTGTTTCTTAAGGGGCTGAGTGAATGAGCAGTGCAGTCTGGGTCATGGGCCTGGCCAAGTTTTCTCCCAGCATGCTTGGGCTGTGCCTCTGTCCCTCTATGAAGAGTCTCCTTCCCCCAAGCTCAGGTCTGGCAGGTCTATTTGTGGAGTAGGGGTGGGAAAGGGAGCAGAGGGTTTTAAGGATTCCAGTTAGCACAAAACCAGAGTGAGGCTGAAGAGCTGCTCCCCCGTCTTCGTTTTCCTAATGGAGCTGCTCATTCTTGGAGTAGTGGCTGAGAGAGAACATTTCCAAAAACATAAGCCCTAGGTAAGACTAGAGGTTTGCCTAGCCCCTATGTCTGACAGGAGCCAAAAAGCAAATGGGGAAGAATACAGGAACAGGATAAATGCCTAGGGTGTTGCTGCATTGTCCCAGCCCCAGTCAAGTTAGCTCCCTGAGCTAGCTCACACCCTCTGAGGCTTTCCTCCTTGTAATAGCCCAGCTTTCCTCATGGCCCTTGTAATCAGGGCTGCCCCCAAGGCAAAGAAAGAGGAATCTCAGCTGTCATCCGCCAGGGCAGAAAAAGCACAACTAGACCAAGGAGGCCTCCTCAGTCACAGCCTCCAGCTGCCTCTTGCAAGCTCTCCGGCTCTGGCTTTCCAGCCATAACAGGATGGCCCCAACAGACAAGGAGCATCCACACCACCACCAAACACGCTGCCAGAGTGCAGGCAGGTCCTGTAAGATGGCTGCCCTGAGACAGACCTGACATAGAACAGCACACTCTGCCACTGAGAAAGGCACCAAAGCTGGTGCTTTCAGTAGGAAAATTCAGCTATCCACAGGAACAATTTCCTTCAAAGACTCAGTCTGGTTTCTCCGTTTTCTACCTTCTACCCAGGAAAATCCTGGCAAGACCGGGGAGGATAAGGCTGATTTCCCAACCCAGCCATACCTCCCCTCTTGCACCTGACAAACCCCAGCCAAGACCAGGGGCAGGGCTGCCACAGCAGGTGCCTCATCACCAACTCAGAGATGCCGGTGTGATTTTTCTGATGAGCTGCTTCAGAGCCACAGCTTGCTCCTTCAACAGTTGGTTCTTTTCCTCAGTGCTCTTCTGCTTCAGCTCAGCAGCCTGCAGGGCCATTGCAAACCCTCTGTTCTCCCCACAGAGGTCCTCAATCAGCAGTTTGTTCCTGGAGAGTTGGGCCTACAGCATAGACAAGGGGCTTAAGGTTCAGCATCCCCATGCAGGAGTCCCAGCCAGGCAAGGACATTCAGCAGTAACCCCTCTTGCACTCACCTCAGCATCTTTGAGCTGAGCCACCCTCTCTGCCAGCACAGCTTCAGCACTCCTCAGATTGTGTTCCAGCCCCTCTGCCTGCTCCATAGCTGCCTGCAGTAGATGCTTGTGTTCCTCCTGGAGGGCAACAAAGCCTAACGTTGGGTTGTTCCAGCACTCACCTTGCCCATGGCAACCCTAGACCATACATTTCCCTAGGGCCCTGCTCGGAGACCTTCACACTCCATGAAGGAGAGCATAGGGGGGATCAGCAGAGGTGATGCATCATGCAAAGAGCGGTGGGACAAGTGTCTAGGGCAGTACAACCTTCCCTACGTCAGCACCAACTGGTTTTAAGACACGGCACAGATTTCCCAGAAATGTTTTCTATAAAAACAAGCCAATGGGCTCCCTCAGCCATGTCCAGAAAAGCCTTGGGAGAGATATCCTTGGATGCAGTTTTTGTGTCTCCTCCTTTTAATTCCTTATGTTATAATTTGCTCCATCTTTGCCCATATTCAATTGAATCACAGCGTCCTGAAACAAAGGGCAAACTCACAAAAACCCAACACCTTGTTGCCCAGTGCCCTAGAAATAAAACCATCTCGCTCTGTGCGGGCTACATTTCCACGCAGATGGCTCAAACTTTCTTTTCCCAGTCTGAGCCAACACAGAGTGTCTCCCTGGAAAACTCCTGCTCCTCTGGGCACAAGGTATCTGGTCTAGGGCAGGTAGATTAGAGTGGGGAAGGCTCCTGTTTGAGTGCAGGGCAGTGACTGGGTTCATAAGGAATGAAAATTGCAGCTGAATTTGAAGTGTATTTTCCATGTGAGCCTTTGATACACAGTATCTTCCACCCAAGCCTCTGGTAGCTTTGACCACAGCTGCCTTCCAGGCTAGCAGTGCTGCATCCCCAGTACCCTTGACTGAGTTCCCGCAATTCCTTGCTTACCTGGGTCCTGACCAGCTGCCTGCCTGTCTGCTCAGCCTGCAGGTGGAGGTTTTCCTGGAGCTGCTGAGCCTTGCACTGTTCCTCTTTCAAGCTGGTTTTCAGCTGCTCAAACTGTTTCTTTGGCACCATGTTGTTCATCTGGGCCTTGGCCTGCTGCAACTGCAGAGCGTGCCGAGTCCGGGCCAGGCTCAGGCTTGCTTTGGCTTCCAACAGCTGTAACAGAAAGGCCAATAGCTGGTTACAGCTTTGTGCCAGCAATGGGACAGGCCCAGGGTGTGCTGCAGGTGAGGGGAGAGGTTAAGAAGCACCCTCAGCCCCTGCCTCAGCTCTCACACCAGCATGGCCATAGCAGAGCAGCAGGATCATGGGAGTGGTGCTTGCTGGGCACCTTACAGAGCCAGGGATAGAGAGCACTGAGAGCTGCAGGAGGGGAAAGAGAGACCCCTTGCTGAGAGATGTTTCCCTTGCTGAGCAGTAAGGAGCAGGAGTTGCTGGAGGGACCCTCTGGTAGGGAGTCCTAGCACCAAGGGCCACAACGGCAGGAAGCAGAGGGGGCTGCTCACCTGGGTTTGTTCTTAGCTATATCACAGGCAAGCTGGGCTTCAATTCCTGCCTGTACTACATGTCCTGTGCTTCCTGCCACCAGCAAAGGGCAAACCTGATACTGGCACGCAGGCCTGGCTGGGCTTTGCCCTAGGGCTACCTAGGGGTGGCTGGCATGAGCAAGCTGTACTCTGGAAAGCCAATCCCTGAGCCTGTCCCCAGGACAGAAGACAGGAGAGGGATATTAACACATTTGGAGGTTTCTCACATCGGCTTTCCTCTGTCCTAGTGCTCCTTGTTCCCCTGCTCTGATGACCTCGTCTCCTTCCCCTCAGACATGGCCTGCCTAGCCCCTACCTGATCCTGCTACTCCTCTAGCTCCTCTGTCAGCTGAGCCATAGGGAACCACAGCTCCTGGCACTCCAGCGTGAGCCACCTCCACTCAGCTTCAATCTATCTCCTCTGCCCAGCCAGCCTGCACAGGACAAGGACAGAGGGGATACCGCAAGGACCTGTCCCAAGCTGCACCTGAACTGGCTTCAGACATACTGAGTGGGAGGGCAAGTCCTTTGTCTCCCACAAAGAGGAAAAGGACAGTCTTTTCTGCCTGGGGAAGGTGTCCAATACAGCTCCAAGCAGGGCAATACCAACATCACAGGGACCACTCAGCAGCCTGCCACCAACTGAATGACACCCACCTTCTCCTGCGAGGCTTTGAGCTGCTCTTGGAGCAGCTCCATCTCCATCCAACATGCTGCATGCAGCTGGTGGTGCTCCAGCTTTGTGGCTGTCTCCGCTCCTTGTAGCCACTCAGCCTCCACAAGCCTCTGGCTCCACAGCTGGACAGTGCCAGGGCCAGCACCATGGCCAGCCTCATGCTCAGTGAGTTCACGGCCCCGCTGACGCATCTTGACATTTAGGTGGGAGACCTCTCCCTTGGTCTTCTCACTCTGGAAAAGGTTGAGAAAAAAAAACAATTCATGCACAGAGGCTTGGGGTCGGAAGAGAGACTTAACCTGCCCCACATCTTCCCCTCTGGGTTCCCACCCAGGAACACCACTGTCACTGCAGGGCCTTGCAGGCACTCAGGGCAAGTGCCCTCATTTCCCAGCCTGACCAAAGCCCAGCAGCCAAGTTTAAGCACAGCATTCCCAGGTAAGAAAACCCACACAGATGATAGCCGTGGAGGAGGTCACTGGGGAAAGATGGGGGGGGCAACTGTACAGAAATATTAAGATTAGTAAGAATGCAGTATGAATGGGAACATGTCTGTGTGCACATGTGAAAGTACCAGACAAAAGAGCAGAAGGGCTACAAGAACAGCCTGCATCAACACTAAAGGGCACCATCCCCCAGACACTGGTCCTAGGACACCATTCCCAGCACTAACGCTGAGCAAGGTGCACTTTCTGGCCCACGCTCTGACCAAACCACAACACAGATAACATGTCAGCAGAAAGCCTGCATCTAACAGCAGGGCAGAAATACACCCCACATCCCATTCCTCTGCTAGCTTCCCAGGAAAATGCGCAACCAACACAGCTTTCCTTCAAAGGATGAAAAGCAGACAATGGGCAGCAGGTTTGTGGCTGAAGGTTAACGGAAGCTGAAGCCAGCAAGGGCCAGCAAAGGCCATCCTGCTGCAGCTGATGGCCCCAAAAGAGTACAAAAGACATGTCCAAAAAACAGGTTGTGGTTCCCGGTCATGAGGAAGCCCAGGAAGAGGGTTAGAAACTAACAGCCTGTAACCCTCATCCATGTTGCATACAAGCAATCCTGGCCAGGTCTTCTGTGCAATACATGTCTAAAGGCTCGTGAGCATGTGGGTTTGAGACTGGGAGTGAGTAGAATCTCTGGGAGAAAGCGTGCAAGTAGGTAAAGTCAACCTCATTAGAGACTTTGTAGTAACGCCTTCCCTTCTGTAAGACCTTCACTGGCATTTGTCACACAAATTTTCCCTACTTGACAAGCTATAAAATGAACCTGTTTCTTCAAAGCAAAACTGGGTTTGAATGTTTGAAACAAATATTCCTGTTCTCCTCTATAAGCACGTGCAGTTTTTGTCCTCCTAAATGCTTCAGACAAGAGCCTGTCAGTTAATGTTAACAGCTTCTTACCAATGCTGTTAACTTTGCTACTTCAGCCAGCTCCTCCACCTTCTCTCTGCCAAACTCATGCACGTGTTTCCTGTTGGGGAAAGGGATATGATTAGCTTCAGGCCAGAGAGCAGCAAACCATGGCCCCCCAGAGAAGGGGCCTGCTTCAGGGAGCCACACATCTGGTTTTGGCCTGCAACAGGAAGCAAAGCCAGGCCAAAACTGATACAGTCCTGAATCGATTCAGGAGTGGGTGAGGTGTCTCTGCCTCAACAGGTGACTCAGCCCAGCTCAACACAGACAACTGGGAACATCCAAAGTCCCGCAACACTGCCAGAGGCCTAAAAATCAGGGGATGAAGAACACTGGGGAGCCAGCTTAGCAGACTCTTGGGATCATCCACACCAGAAACCTGTCTCCCTTGGATTTATGGCTCAGTGGGTGACTCCAGTACCTATCCCAAGCTTCCTAAGGCAGCAGCAGGCCACTGGCCGAAAAGGTTTGTGTAGAAAAAAAGCCCATCCTTTTCTCCCTCAGCATATCCATCCCCACAGCCTCCCCAAACCTGGCTCTGGACCCTGTGTTCTGGCCTGCCCAAGCCTTTGGCTGGCCAAGCCCATCCCAGCACTGGCTGCTTTTGCATGGAGCAAAGGGTGTGAGAGTGCTGACTTGCTCAGAAATGAGAAAACAAAAAGTAGGTTGAGCCAGCTGAAATGTGGTAAATGCACCTGAGTGGCTGTTCCTTTTATAAGCATTAGCTATCCGCCCATTTGCCAGCCTCCCACTGGAGGAGAGTTGGCTCCTCTCTTACTCGTCATGTTTGCTGCCCTTCTCCTTTGCTTACCTCAGCTCTTGCTGGAGCCTCACAAGTTGACTTTTCAGCAAGCTGTTCTCCTCCAGCAGCTGGCACAGCTCTCCCCTGCTGGGAGAGGCAGCAGAGTGAGAAAACCATGCAAAAGCCCAGTTTGTTCTTGGCATCCTATGATGATTCCCTGCTTTATTCCCATTTGGTTTGCAAGGTCATCAAGAACTAAAGAAATCTGAGAAACAACCATCCAATAACTCACACAAAACATGTGGGGACAATCAAGAGACATTGGTAGAGAAGGAGCAGGTCTTCGAGGGAAGGGAAATAAAGGGGAATAAGGTCAAATAGCATCAGACCCTGAATTTGTATGGCTTCCAGCTGGCTGAAATTATTTTGCAGGCCTTCCAAGGAGTGGAAACAAAGTGATTTGGCTCATCAAGATACACCAAGACTTTATTACAGGATAACCAGGTGGTGAGCCCAACCCCTCAACTGCCACATCTGGAGAATTCAGCTTGCTTGTAAGGCCTCTGTGATTTTACAGTGCTGCACACAACACCTATGACCCCAAATCCAAGGTAGCCTCTCTGACTCATTATCCTTCCACTCCTACTGGTACTCCCAGTCTCCCATGAGGCCATGAAACTGGCACTTGTGGGAAGGAAGCTCAGTCCTGTGTTAAACAGTCCCATCCAATAACTACTGCTAAACCCCAGGTCCATACAGGACCCAAATTCCTCAAGGGAGAGCACAGAAGAATGGACTGTCCATCCTGGCTGGGAGGACAGCATTGCAGTTTGTGTCACTGCATATGGGAGGCACAGGAGCCGAGTAGGGAAGCTCTTCCTCTCTTCTCCAAGCAAGCACAAGGACTAGTACATGGGCTGTGTGGTATTTGCTCCCCCTGCTTGGCAGGACACTCCTTACAGCAGCTGCTTTCTGAGTCAGTTTTACACCAGGATACACAAGCTGTGCTTCCTGTGGCATCTCCAACACCCACTTACAGCTGTACAAAGCAGAGGAGACGAGTGCATAGTCAGCCACAGACACATGAGTACATCCCAGCTCTCTGACCACACTCCCACAGTTAGTAAAAGGCATACAGGGAACAGCAAGACAGAACGTAGCTGCTGTTAGTGTGTCTTGGATCACCATGTTGTTAATTAGCATTGTGTTTCACAAGGCATCTGCTTTTTTTGCAGCAGCAGTACTGTGTTAGTTCTGCGAACTGCCTTTGCACTCAAACCTGACACTCTCTTGAGCTCTGGGTTAATTTTCCAGCCAGTGCACAACATCTTTCAGCTGCACCAGCTCCAGTTTCACCCTGTTCCTTTCCCTCTTCAGTTCCATTTTGACAGCCTGAATGTCATGTTTCCTCCTATGCTGCTGTGCCACTCTGTCTCCCAGGGCTTTTTTTTCCTCTCCTTGCCCTCCAGATGAAGTATGTCTATGTCCTAACATGCTGCTGGTTTTGCTGTGTGAAGGCAAACCATTTAACTTTGCTCTTTCTCTGCCTCCTTTCCAAGCATATCCCCTTGTCTATCAAGATTTCATTCCTCCTTAACAAATGCTTTTCAGCTTCTAGATTGAGCAGGTCATTCACTGCAGACAATATGTCTGCACTGGTCCATCCATCACACAATTTTTCATTTCTTCTCTGTTCCTTCAGTGCTGAGAATGCAACAGGAGGTTTTGATCTACCTGCTCATATGAGTCTTGGGGACCTGCTCTTTTTTCCCTGCAGAGGGCAGCCCTCCAAACACCTTGTCCTTTCCAACACCAGAGCCCTCAGCCCCATGATCTCAGCATTATTCCCACTTCATCCTGGTGCTTTTTTCCTCTTTTTCTTCTCAACAGCCAGCATCTCACACATCTTGACTTGTTCCTCGTTAATGTTCTCTTCCAACTTTAGCTGCCTCTTCTTCTACAGAGAGACCACGTCCTTTTCCTTCCACTTTCATCGCTGCCTCTCCTGCATACGCTGCTCTTGAAGGTCTCCCTTGGAGCATTTATCATTGGGAAATCACCTCCGCTCACATCAATGTTGCTGTAACAAAGCTGTCCTCACACTTGCATTTCATGACTCCATGACAGCTCTTGATTATGGCCAACCTCTTCATCTTTCCTAACGATAAAACCCATTTTGCTGACCTGGATTTGATAACCCAGCTTGAAAAGCTCAGCCAGGCTCAGAATGTACTTTTGCTGGAGAGGCAATGCAAAGTTTTCTTTAGGTTGCAAAGTTAAGGCAATTACTTAAATGTTACAGAAAGTACCCACACCGTTTTGCACTTCTCAAAGACTCATCCATCAGATGTTTTCCAGTAAGTCTGAAAGCTCCCCACTACAGCCAGTTCCTCTACCATTCACCAGAGATGGTGGTAACACAGCTCAAATGCTTTGTATTCCTGTTACTTGGGTTTGTTCCCCTGGTCTGCCACAGGCTTCACCCAAGTCACCTCCTTTCTCCCACACCTACCCCATGTCAGCTCCTCATCCCTAAAACAGGGATAATGACCTAGCAAAATCCTCTGCCTGCATACTGCTGAAGGGAACTCTGCTCCTCACAGGAGGCAGTGAAGGAAGGCACATCAAGGAAGAGGGCAGGGGGAAAGTCTGGGGGCAGCGGTGGCCAGTGTGCTGGGAAGCAAGAAGAGGCAGGCATGAACAGGCAATAGTTTCCTGTCCAGTTCCTTTCCAGTCTCCTCCGCCCTTGGGGAGGTTGCAGAACTGGCACCACAAGCACAGGAAGGGAAGATGAACAGCCATTTAGTGACAACCTTATTCTCCCACAAGCCAGTCTGTTTTAGCTTTATAGAGAAATTTAAGCCATTTTTTTCTGCTTTTAAGACAGCAGGTTATGAAGGACCAACAAAGAGAGAGGTAATAAGAAAACACTGGTGAAAGCTCTCTTATATCTCTCATTGTTTTGAGATACAATCTTTGCTGGGCACTGCTTCTGTCACAAGCTTGTAGAACATGCAGGGAAACTTAAAGTCCTGAAATAAAACTACTCTTGTAAAGGGCAGTTTAGATGTCTCACTTCAAACAGCTGCAGCCCTGCAATACTGCCCAGATTTTCGTCCAAATTAAAGCAGCTTTCCAGCCCCATCAGGAATCAGCCCAACCTACTCTGGTATGAGCAGGGGATACACCCCTAATCTCCCGCTTAGCCCCAGAAAGAGAACGGTGCCAGACCTCAGCCTCGCTCTGTCTCTGCACTGCATCCTCAGCTCTTCTCCCTCCTGATCCAGATGCTGCCCTGAATGGTATGTGTCTTCAGTGTGCTGTTGTCCTACCCTGGCCTGCTTCATCTTAAACCTCTCCTCCAGCTCCAGGCTCCACACATACTTTTGCTCTTTCAGACTATCAATTACAGCCCAGTATTTTGCAACTGTTTCTTCCAGGTCTCTTTTCTCGTCTTCCATCTTGCGCATCTCATCCTTGAAGATTTCCTCACTGTCCTTCCTCTCTTTCTCAAAGTTTTTCCTCATTAACTCGATTTCCTCCTCATAATAGTTTATCTGTTGGAAGAAGACAGGATTTGGATATTAGCACCATGCTTGCAAAAGCCTCCCTCTCTTCCAATAACCCTGACTCAGATTGATCTATTGGTCCCTCTCAACAGGGGACACTCTTCAGGCAGTCTGGTCCCTACTGAACTTAGGGCAATAATCAGTCTCACAGTTCTCCCCTTTCTCCTTGTTTGCAAGGAACCCCACAGAGGAGAAGGGATAGGCCAGGGCATCATCCGCTGCTGCTCCTCATACCCTTCCTCCACCCCACAGAGTGGTCCCTTGTCCAAGATGTGATGGTGAGTAGCTGCTGCTGCCCATGGCTCCTCTGTAAATGCTAGAAACTCCAGGATTTGATGAGCACAAAGGCAGGACTGTGAAGCAGGTAGAAGACCTGCAAGCAGCTTTGTGCTCCTTGAACTGTTTGTCACCTGTTTAGGATTTACTCTTGCTGGGTTGCAATGGAAACGCAGCAAGCACCCCCAACCTCTTAGTTCAGCAGCAAAAGGAGGAGTGCAGGTGGAAACTGAGGCCGCTCACATGAGCACTTACTGCTGTCTAAAGGGAGGGCTGGGCTCACACTGTCACCTTAGGACAAGCAGGTTAAAAGTGTGCTGCAAGCCCAGGGAGACAGGGCTTTGATACCCCCCCATGCCCTCAGGAGACACCTGTCTGCTTCTCCTCCTGGTCCTGTTGCTGGTTTTACTGCAACAGCAACACTGAATAGACTTAATCTCTGATTCCCCATAAGGAGCAAGACCCACACAAACATTTTGCAAGGTGACAGGGATTTCCACAAAGCCTTTGCCAGCCACTAAGGGCTCCAAGCCGGTTAAGATGGGCTGGGGAAGCGCATGCAGTAACGCCAGCCAAGAGACAAGGTACCACCCTGCTCCCCAGCCTGAACTCTCCAGCCACCCTCCTGGAGCACATGCCCCATCAGCCATGTTGTAGCAGGGTGCTTACGAAGCAGTTGTGCAAATGTCAGGATGTCAGGACATCTCCCCCCACATCTCTCACCTTGGTTTCCAACCGCACCTTCAGGTCACACAGCTGCTCTTGGAGCTGCTCCATTGAGAGTGACGTCTCTGTGCACGCAGAAGTGGGAACCAGAGGGCTGGGAGGCCGGCACACTGGCAGAGAGGAGCCCTGTGAGGACAGGCCTACAAGACAGGACAGGCCTGGCTGTCCTGATCAGGATGGCTGCAGTTTCATTGAGTCAAGTCCATACAACCCCAAAAGATGGAGACCCCCCCAATCAATCTGTCAACCAGTCCCAGGGCTGCATCACCCCTCTGGGACAGAAGTTCTTTCCTAATGCTCAACCCAAATCTCCCAACCCGCAGTTTGGGGCTACTTCCTCTTACATTATTTATGTTGTTTCCTCCACATCCTCAACAGTGAAAATCTGCCTGTTCACTCCCAGCTGCCTAGTCCACAGGTCACCACCACCAGCTCTCAAGTTGGAAGAGCCTCCTTTCCCTCCTCCTCACCACCCATCACTCCCTTCTTCCCTCCAATGGCTGCCCAGTGCCAGAACTGGGAGCAGCAGCTCAGGCACAACAAGCTGCCCCACACTCCCATGGAAATTCCAATTCAGAAGGAACCTTGTTCTTGCTGAGAAGATGGAGAGACACCGAACCCTCCTGCATTTTACCTCCTGTTGGCGGCCCTCTCTCAGCCCTGCTCTCCCGTAGCTGGAGACGCAGCCTTTCCAGCTCCCTCCGCAGCACTCCATTCTGGTCCCACAGCACCTGAAGCAGAGACTGGTCACGATGTGGCTACGAAGCTCCCCAGGGCTGCAGGGATCCAAGTACCCACAGCTCCCAGCAGCCATGTGTTCCTCAGGGTCTCTTGCACCATGAAGAGCAGAGCCCCCTCACCAACACAGAGAATAAGGCAGGGGGATTTTCTTCTGTCCCAAATAGGCAGAGATGAGGGATTTTGGAAGAGCCAGAGAAGAAATACAAGCCCAGATAACTGCAGCCACTATTACAGGAACCATCATTAGACATTGTAAAGTATGAAAAGCCACAAGCAATTACCCCGGCATGCAAAAGCACACAATTCTACAGGCTTTTGGAGACACCTCGGAGGGTCAGACCACATGAGACCCCTCTTGACCAAAACAAAACCATTGCTAGCAACTAACACGCAAGAAACATAGTGATCTCAGTATGATCCCTCACACAGCCCAGAGGTTTGCATTTACATCCTCAAGACACTCCTGTGGGCATCTGGGCTAGTCAGCAAGCACCACTGTATGCAGACAGCAGGATTTATGGCGAAGCAGGTCCCACTAGGGCTCTGGAAGGGAACGTTTCTAGGTGCAGAGGGAATAAAGTGATGTGAGAATGTGCCTATCCCATGGGAAGCAGAGCACGAGGCAGGTCCTGCTGCCTGCTTAGCACAGACACACCCTCAGAGGCCAGCACAGGAGTTTATCCTGTCTCAGTGCCAACATTAGCCTGCAGCAAGGAGTCCCACAGCTGAACACCACACCAGTGTAATGAGCAACTTCCATGAGGGATTCTGAAGCTGGACAATTGCTTGTTTCATGTCACACCCTCCATCCCATACTGGAAGCAATAGCGTACAAGGCATCCTGCCTGCCTCTGGACTGTCCACTTTGAGCAGACACCAAATTATATCCCATATGCTGCCATCCAGGAAACTGATGGGCTGCAAGAGGCTATGAACTAGGATACTTCCAAAGATTAATTTGTATTAATAAATCTTATTAATTCATAAATATTATTGAACAGATCTAGACAAATGCAAACACAGTTTGTTTAATCTCCATTCTAAACAGAAGAGCAGAGGAGGAGAGGAGCTGACAGCATTCAACAAGAGTAAAGCATAAACCCAAGTGGGTGCATTCACGGTGGCAGATGAAGCCTCAAGGCCAAACCTCTCCATCCATCAGCATTCTCATGGACAACTCTGTGGCTGCTCAATGGGAAGAAAAATTGCAGCACTGAGCATCTTCAACCCTCTGATGCCACCTGGAGCAATGCTGTGCTGGATAGTGCTCCAGCATGTTTGCCTTTAATTACAACTTCAAGAGGGGCTGTTTGCTGTATCCGTGAAACAGCTTTGATGAAAATACAGATTTCAGCCCCTGCTGTGGGGATTTGATAAGCCACCATCTCTACTCAGTGGTATTCCCCAGTCACACATAGCATTTGGAAACAAATGGGCAATGCAACAAGCACAGGACTCAGGAGCCAACGCACAGAGCACCCAGCAACTCACAACATGCAAGATACAGAAGTCACTTAAAAACAGGAGAAGGGAAACAGAGGCCATGCTCACATCCCAGAGAGCCCAAAGCTCTGAGCAAGAGCACAGCACACTGGAGGAGGTACAGCACACACATATCACCAATGCCTGGACCACACACACACCAGGTACCTGGACAGGCTCACCTTGACTCTCTAGCAGAGTCCAGCAGCAACAATGTAGGCATTGTTAAAGTGGGGCAAGAAGGAGAAAGGGAAAAACAAAAAAATAGAAGAATGGAGCTGATAACATGCTTTCTAAAGAAGGAGAACAGCTTTCTCCTTGCATTCGAGAAGAAATGCAAAAAAGCCCTTATACACAGAACTACATGGTTCCCAAACAAAATGGCCCACACCTACAAGGTGACAGGAAGGGAGGAATTTACGACCCATCCCTACTCTCCTTTCCAGTATCCCAGCAAGGGAACCAACCCATAGAGGGCTGCAAGAGCAAGGAGACAAGCTGCTTTACTGGGGGCACAACTGTGTCCTGTCTCCTGCCAAAGGACACTGAGCATGGCAAGAGGGATCCCCGCTCCGCACTCTGATCAGGGCTACGTCATTCCTCTCCCCCAGGCCAAAATGCCCAATAAATGTGCCAATGAGAGCTGTATTTTCATGACAGCATTGCTGGAGAGCTGCCCACCCGTACCTGGCACTGCCGCTCGTACTCCAGGACAATCTCTGCAAAGCGCTCGCTCTGGTTCAGGAGCTCTGTGCTGTGGGGCTCCACCCGGCCCAGCTGCACAAGCACAGGGAAACACTTCTCATCAAGGAAATTATCACCTCTCCAAATGGAGAGGCAAAAGCTCTACTAAATCTCTGCAGTCACGGTGCTACACCCATAGATGCAATGGGAGGGTTCCTACTGACACCTGTGGGATGGGTCAGATGCAGAAAGAGGAGAGACACCATCTGTGTCTCTTTTTCTTCATCTGTGAGAGACACCAAACTACAGGCAGGCTAGCTTTTCCAAACTGGCTACCAAGATCACAGACTCATTTCTTTCCCCAGATCCATTTTACCAGGCGCTGGAGTGGAAGACACTAAAACTAACGCTTTACTTCAATACTTGTGAAAAAGAAAGCTTTACTTTTCTGGAAACCAAACTCTATTAAAGTTCTCATTTGAAGACTGCAGATTTGTATAATTTTCTACAACTGCAAACTTTTCTCATCCTTTTTTTTCAAACTTGAAAGGCCTAAATTAAAAGCCAGTATTTTTTCTTTCCAGGTTGTCATTAATGTGCAGGAGAGTTCAAAGAGAGAGAGACCATAACAACTGACCCAAAATATGCAAGATTTCATAGAAAAGGGTCAATCTTTTGATGAGTTCCTATTTAACTGCAACAGAGAAAGAAAGGCTACCTTGTCCTTCACAATGCAGTTGAGTTCTTTCTGCAGCTCCAACACCAGCTTCTCAGAGGCCACCAGTTTCTCAGATAGCTCCATGACCTTTTTTTGCAGCTGTGTGTTCTCCTGCAGACAAAAGGGAGAAGATTCTCTTGATGTTGTGGGTCCTCACATCACAGGATGTGTTCGTTGGCCATGGGCCTTCAGCAGGAAGCTGTAAAACAACTGGCACATCAGCATGCCAAATGCAGCACAGCTCACAGGAGACCCTGCTTTGGACAGCACCCTGCTGATAGACACCACGTGGGCTGGGGTTTGACTCATCTCTCCAAAGGACAGGCATAGGAGTGGGTTTTGCAGAATAAGAGCTAGACAGTCCCACAGGCTCATCTCTAACTCTGCTTCACAAAACTACGGTTTCCCTCACAGCCAAAAAAGGCAACAAGTCCTGAGTTATCTCCATTTGTACTTCTACACTGAACAGCACTGGGAAAATCCCAGGCACGCATACACCGTTGTTTCTGCTTTTGGCATGCTCGCTGGCAGAATTTTAGCCTCAGCCACCAGGTGTTCAGTTGTTACCAAGGGCCAAACTATTCCCCACAGACAACACGGGGGTTTAATAATGTCATGGCAAGGGAACGAGCTCTTTAATTCAGGTATTATCATGGCAAGGGAACAAGTATTTAATTCAATAGTATGGATCTGGCTGATAATTTTTCTGCATAAAACTTCTGTCCTTCCCAGCAAGAGCAACACAAACCATCCACCTCTGTCACCACCTCTGCTTCGCCTCCTCTGAAAAAGTGAAGATGTTTCATCCAGGGCAGTTTTACTTACCTTCAACGTGTGGTTCAGCCTCCCTTGCAGGCTGGCCTCTTTGCCCTGGAGGAACTTTGTATCAGCCTCCAGCTCCGCTTGGTAATTGACTGCTTGCTGCAAAAGCAACTCTTTTGCCTCTATTTCTGCCTGAACATCCCTGGGGAAAAAAAGCAACATGGTTGGGGCACATGGAGTATGTTCTCAGATGGCCATGAGGTCCAGATGCCCCCGCTCACCAGGCACAAAGCAGGAGATGAGCGCTTGGTTGGAGTGATGCTGGGACCATGGGGGGATGGTCTTCAGGGACTTTGCCACTGACACAATGGCAAAACAAGTGGGAGATTCATAAAGAGAGATTGGGATGGGAGGGAGAGGCTGCAGGCACCCACAGGAAAACCATTTTCCCTGCCCCACCAAAAGGACCTCTCCTACTTGAGCTTGCTCTGGGTGTGCTCGAGAGCGACATACTGCTCTTCCAAATCCCTGGCAAGCTGCAGGCAGCGTTTCTCCGCTTTCTCCAAGTCCAGCCTCGCCTTGTCCCTCTCCTTGGCGATCTGCTTCACCTGGATCCTGCAGGCATGATGAGCAGTGCATTAAGAGACATCTCAGGCTCCCCACAGAAAGGCCCTCCTCACAGGGAGCAGCACCCTTACCTGAGGCACTGCAGTTTGTATCCATAGGAGGTGGTGGCTGCATGCTGAAGCCTGCTCCTGGGGACCATGAGTGTGTTGTCCAAAGCTGCAGGCAGCTCTGCCAGGCTCACCTGTTTCTCCATGCTGCTACTCAGCCTCTGAAAGGCCAGCACAAACTGAAATCACTTTCTCCCTCTTCTAGCACTGCAAACAGGGCTTCTGTTGTTACACCATCTGACCACCTTCCAGTCTTTCAGAGATCTGCCCCCATTTCATCTCACAGATAGGCCTAGATCACACCCACCCCAGATTTTTCCCTGGGGGGGTCCTGGGGTGGCCAAATCCTGCCACCAGAATCTGACCACAAGTGCTTCTTCCACCCTGGATGGCTGCTTGCTGAAGGGTCTTGCTGCTCACTTCACCCACCACAACTGGACAAGGCAGCACCAGAGACCTTGAGGATCTCCTCTAAGTTCTTCCAGAGCTCAGATGGCAATGACAAGTTCAGGCTTCACAAATCTAGTGCCGATGTTAAGAAGAGATGTGGGCCCACGCAGCTTGGCCAGAAGGATGGACTGCTTCCCTGCACACTCTCTGATGCTGAGGAAAAAAGCAGCAGAGGTAAGTCAGTGGGGTAAAATTGGCAGAAAAAACCTGACAGCTTTCGATACTGAAAGGGAACTCCAGGGACCCCATCAATATTGGAAAACGTTCTAAAAACAACCCCAAGCTGCCAGGAGGGGAACATCCTGAACTGCCCAGACACAAGGCAGTTGTGTTCCTCCAGGAGGGGAACATCCTGAAGGCAGACACAAGGACCAGGATGACAGGCACAGATCATGCACTTTAGTCTCCCTACTAACCTATGAAAACAGTATACGCAGAAAGACCAGCATGGAAAGTTATATAGCATCAGATGGTCTTGTGAAAACTGTCATATGAAGACTGGCAGACAACATTTTGTTTGATCTAGAACCTAAAATTGGGTCGAGGTCAGCTTCAAAGGTAAACCAAAAAGCAGAACCCAGAAAGCTGATACAGAACTGGTAACATCTCCAAAAGCACCAATTTCATACCAAGTTTGGAGGAAGCCTATCCTCAGAGAACTGTTAGCTCAAAATCTTAAGCCAAAATAGAATCTGAAACAATTCTTTTTTTCTCTTTTTTTTTTTTTTTTGAGCTGTTTTGCTCAGGATCCTGGATGGAGCTGTCCTAGCTGTCAGGGTGATCAGCTAATTCACTTCTATCTTAGTGCATTAAAGCGCAGTTACTTCAAAAGCAAATGATAGACAAACATGAGTCACAAGAGGTGGAGAGATGTCAGCGTTTCTGAAGCCAATGAATTGGGGTGATCTTTCCCCTCTGCTAGCATATACATCCCTTTCCCCCCCATAAAAGGATGAGACTCAACAGCCCTCTGTTGTTCAGTATTACCATCTCGCATCACCTGCACAGGGTTTGCACCTATTCAGGCAGCTCCCAAGGGAATCTTTTGGTCACCATGCAGTGGATGAAGTCCAGACCATATCCAAAACCTGACTGACAAGTGGAAAACTCTCCCCAAAGCACCACCCTCAGATGCCCCAAAAAAATCATCCCCTTGTGAAACGAAACATCTTGGCCTGAATTGTTCTCAGTAGAACACATTTTTTACCCTTCTTTTTTGTGGAGAAAAAGGGGAAAACCTTTCTAAGTGTGATGGGTGTATTTGTGTCTGGATTCCCTGCAGGACATTGTAGAAACAGCAAACACAAATGAACTGTCCTGTGTAGGGAACTGGAAATTACATACGGTTCCTTATCCAAAGTTAATGCAAATCACGTCCAAGGAACTGTAGATCAAGATCATCAACTAGGATCTTTTTTACAAGACATCTTTCTGCCTTTCAGCTCATCCCATGAAGTGCTGACAGTCTTGGCTGCTTGAGAGACGTTGACGTACCTTGGAAAAAGGTGGTCATGTGGCCACAAGCCAAACTGCAACTCCTCAAAGCTCACCCTTTCCTCTCCAATATTCTCCAGTTTAGTGAATAAATCTTTGAGTTCCTAAAAAATTTGTACAAGAGAAGAGAAACTTACCAGCTGCAGGAACACAGCTCAAAGCACCCAAACAGTTTCCTAAAAGAAATCCCATCTTTTTTACAGTGCAAATGGAACACAATTAAAAGACTGGTTTTGAAAATTAATGCTGCTCTATTTCCATGCACACATAAAGAAACAAACTCCTCTCCACAAAGTCTGAAATGCGAGCCCCAGTAGTGGATGCAGACAGGTATAAAAACCACTTGAATCCTGCTTCAGTTTTGGGAGAGAAGGGGGATTAAGGCCCCATGCCTACCCTGGGATTCTGAAGAGATACAGTCACCCTATAATTTCATTTTGGAAATGGCAAGCTATTTGTAGAGACACACAGCAAAGGAGCAAAATACAACAGGAACAAGCTGCAACAAGGGAAAACCTGACTGGCCGTAAGGAAAAGATTTTTCCTCCTGAGTGCTCTGCAGCCCTGGGACAGGCCCAGAGAAGCTGTGGGGTCTCCATCCTGGGAGATACTCAAACCTAGACTGGACAAGCCCTGAGCAACTTGCTCTAGATGGAAAGTCAGTCCTGCTGTGAGGACTACCCTAGATGCTTCCAAAGTTCCCTTCCCCCATAACCCTGCCTCGGTCAGACACTACAGAGCAGCTCCTCTCCAAGGGAAGCCATCTGTGTCCCCAAGGAAATGCAGTTGTGCTGGGGTATGTCAGCTCAGGACCAGTGCCTGCGGTCTAGGGGAGGCAAAGCTTACTTTTGACAGTCACTTCCTTTGACTCTACACATTCACCGCCTAGAACTCACTTAACAAGACAGCTCCCAGCGTTTCCCTGCTCACTTTCTTCCTCACCTCCTTCAGCCAAGTGCTGGCTGAGGAAAGCCTCGCCTCCTGCCCCTGACTCCTCTGGGAGGGCCCAGACCTGAGCCTCAGACATGTCCAAGGAAAGGCTGGGCACCCGTCAGGAGCTGCAGGCTAGGTTAGGCTTCCAGATGAAAACTCAGCACACATCAGTCATCCTAAAAACAGCTTCCCGACAACTATTTGTGAAACATCACTGTGAGGACCAAGCCCCCTGTAAGGACATTGGAAGAGCACAGCCAATGTCACTGACACAACAAGGATGACCGAGACCAAGCAGCGTGACTCTGCTGTCACAAATTCAGTCCAGGCTTGTTAGCACCATGCCAGCCTCCTACATTCCCCTGCAAATCCCAGAGGATTTATACCATGTCCTCTCCTGATGGGTTGCCAATATATTACACACAGGGAGAAGAGGCGCCATCATACCTTCGGCCTCCAGCATCATGTTCACAAGAGCTTTATCACTTTCAGCCTCTTTACTTGCCTTCAGGCTCTGCAATAAGAAAAATGAGGAAAGAACATCAGTCACAGGCGTTTGATTCGTGTGTGTGATCCCAGGGCAGGGCTAACACACCCCAAACTTGGCGGCTCCGCGCAAACATGCAGCTCCTGACACATCTGCTCACAAGCAGAATGGGAACAACCCATGTGAAGCACTCAGCATGACTCCTTCAGGCACCCTCAGACATGCTGGGACTGGAAATGTTTGTGTTTTTGTAACTTCATTTTACCATGTCACACATTTTAGCTCAGGACTCAGAAGAGTGCCCTGCCAAGTAGGAGAGCACCTTTTCCCACAAAAGTTTAAAGGGTTTGTTCAGAGATCAGCCAAGTATCCAGGGTACGCAGTGGCAGGAAATCCCCAATGGGAATGGAGGATAAGGGGGAGGAGCATGCCCACATCCAAACCCTCTATATCAGAAGCAAACTCAGAGATCCAGCTCTGTGAAAACTGGATCCCAGCTGCCTGCATGACCTGGACGGAGAAACGGAGAGTGCGTTGGCTGATGAAAAGCAAGGGAAAGCATGGGTCATCCTCCTCTCATCTCTGTTGGGAACCTCTAAATCTTGTTCAACTGTCTGGAGCTCAGGTTTGCAAATCAACGCTCATTTGACACCCCTGGGCTTGCAGAAGAGGTGATACAGCCTGACAGACAGCCCATCTTGCCCCCTGCAAGTTGCCTGGGGTGTTCCTGGGTCCAGACACATGGGAAAGACAAGCTGTACATATACACATCAGCACTTACGGTTTTCCAAGGGGTACACATCACCATGCAACCAGAGGTCAGGACCCATCCAGCTCGTCTTCAAGTAACTTGTTAAGCAGCGAGTTGAACACACGTTCCCCAGGTGTAACCTCCATCTCCCTTTCTAAGGTGTTTTAAGAAGGATCTACAACCTCACACGAGGTAAAAAGGTCACAGAGGCAGCGGTGATGACAGCCAGCCCACGGCATACATTGCAGAGATGCAGCTATCTGCGGGCCGCACGCCGCGCCTCAGCTGGAGGGGTAACACGGATACCCCCCATACACTTGCGCAAACCCTTAGCCCCCCCGACGCTCAAGTACTGGCGGCGACCCCTCCGGCCCCATCTCCCCGGCCCTCACTCACAGCGCCGCCGCGCATGCGCACGCCCCCCCTCCCCATCCCCGCGCATGCGCATCCTGCGACCGCCATCCCGCCCACACCCCCGCGCACGCCCCGCGCACGCGCAGTCTGGCGGTGTCTCGGTGTGCGGAGGCCTTGCCGGTGCGTGAGGGGCGGGCGGCGGGAGAAGGAAGGCCTCAGCCATGTCGGGGTCGGCGGGATCTGGCGGAACGGGCGGCTCAGCGCGGAAGCGGCTGATGAAGGAGGAGGACATGACGAAGGTGGAGTTCGAAACGAGCGAGGAGGTGGACGTGACGCCCACCTTCGACACCATGGGGCTGCGGGAGGACCTGCTGCGCGGCATCTACGCTTACGGTGCGCGGCGGGGCGACAGCGAGGGGGAGAGGGAAGGGAGAAGGGGGGGCGGATCGCCGTCGGTAGCGGCGCCTGGGATGTGGGGCGGCGCGCCTGCGCGGTGACGGTTCCGTCTACTCGGTTCCGGTGCTGCCCCGCCGCCGCTGACGATAACGGCCGCCTCCCCAGGTTTTGAGAAGCCGTCGGCCATCCAGCAGAGAGCCATCAAGCAGATCATCAAGGGGAGGGACGTGATCGCCCAGTAAGTGGGGCTGCCGGCGAGGGTGCGGCCTGCTCGCGGGTGGGAGGGGCGTGTGCCCTGAGGGGGCTGCGGGCCCGGGGGGCGGGGGTGTCGGTCACGATAGGTGCCTGAAATTGGAAGCGACATCTGTCAGCCGTGGTCCTCGGCTGCTGCTGCTTGGCAGGATAGGGAGATCACATCACGAGTGATACGGGGTGAAATTGGCTAACTTGCACATAGACTGTGATCCTAATAGTTGTTAATGTCAGAGTTCATAATGTCACTGTAATAAAGATTCGGCCAAGATCTTGTGTGTTCTCAGTGAACGGGGCTCTGAGAATCTTGGGAATGTTTTCAGCAAAGCCAGAGAAGTATAGAGACAACTGCAGTCTCAATCAAGGGAAAAAGTAAGCCAAAGAAAATCTGTTATGTCCCTAGAGACAAAGAAGGATGTGCATCCCACTGAAAAAAATCCTTTCTAGATCACTGTGGGAATTGCTAATCCTCCAAATTGAACTGGCTTGTCTACCATTTACTTAAAAGAAAAAAAATTATGTATGACAAATTGCAAGAAGTTAAAATGCTGGTCTGATAAGAAGTAAACATGCCAGAGCTGGAGATCCTGTAACAGAGTGCTCTATCTCTGATATTGCAGTTCTTAAAACTGCTTTCCTGCAGATCGTGCTGTGATGGTAACAGAACTTTGTCAGATGCACTGTTGACTTCTTGCAGTGAAGGAGTGGCAAAGAGCAGAGGGGTGGAATATATTGAAATTGCCTATATTGTTTATCCAGACATCCAGAGTATTCACTAAATATTTGTTTCTCAGGTCGCAGTCAGGAACAGGGAAGACAGCAACATTCTCCATCTCTGTTCTGCAGTGTCTGGATATACAGGTAATTTCATAGCTCATGCTAAAAATGTTTTTTACTTAATCCGTTATAGAGTTTTCATCACAAAAGCCTTCAATTTTAGAGTGAATAAATGAAGCTTTACATTCATATCTTTGAATTATGCGCAGTGAACTTCAGACAAATTTCTGACTGAAAATTTCACTAGACTCGACTCTGTAACAATTTAACTGTTTAACCCACCTTGACAAAATAAGTTCAGATAAAGTCTTGTAATTATAAAGTTGGCTATAACAGCTGACCTCTTCTACGTACTTATCAGAGGGCTAAGTTAACCTGTCTGGACAGTCAGCACACATTGCACAGAATCAAGCCTAGATTTTTGACTGACAGATGTTTGCTTTTGTTCTATTCAGGGGTATCATGTCCATCCAATTGTTTTTTAAGTATAACTTCAACGTGTAGGTGCTGTTGAATAAAATGATGGTTTTCTGTGGGCCAGTACCCTCTTAAATAAAGCTTAGATTATTATTCACCTGTCACTGCCTAGGGACATAAAAGTAAATGGTGCAGGTACTAAACGAAGAAGTCAGCTTTATGCTTCATTTCTGTGAAGTGCTTATAATATATTTCAAACGTGACACTTTAAAATGTTATCTTGTAATCCTTGTGCAATGCAAGGTTTTCATCTGAACTGAACATACAAAATTGAAGTTATTTGAATTTGTTTATATTCTTCTGCAAGAAAAGTACACACTTTTGTAATTGTTTTCAGAAATTAGGTTGGAATGAAAAATGACTTATCAAAGAATTGTTGAAGTGCTGTCTTGTCAAAAGTAACTTAATTAAGAGACTGTTACTGTGTAAATGCACTGTGTGAGAGCAGCTTCCTAGGTGTACTGACCCTTGCAAACATTAGGTTTTAGCATAAAATTCTATGATTAATCCTTCAGAGGTGACATTCAGAGTACTGTGGAATCCATAATCTCTGTTACACTTGGATGGTATCTGCTCTGTGATTAACTGCCATGTGATCACCTGTTTCAATTAGGTTCGCGAGACCCAGGCATTGATCTTGGCACCAACTCGGGAGCTGGCTGTACAGATTCAGAAGGTAGGAGCATTTAAATCGCCAGTTGTAAAGCACTCACAAGGCCTGGGGCCAATTCTCAGGTGTTCCCCAGAGGAGCTCAAAGCATGGCTTCTGTTTTTTCCTTCTGTTCCTGAAAGGAATAAGAAATTTTTGATAAAAGAGCTGGTTTTCTCATCTGTATTATATCTGTTCTTGCTTACATGACCACGCTGGCTAGCAGTCTGAGGTTTTACACATTCCTAACTGAATTTTTAAGGACAGCACTTTCAAAGTAGTTGTGATCCCTGGGATCACGGTTCCCAGTGTTTGAAAGGCTGCTGCTGAGGACATTTGGGTAACAGACATTAAAAAATCCCTCTAACTGCTTGTGCGTACATGTCTTTAATAAAAAACACTGTATGGCTTATGCAGACCTGCATCTCTTCACAAATACAAACTTTATGAGAGCTCAGTTAATTAAGCCATTCTTTTGTATCCACACAGGGTCTTCTTGCTCTGGGAGACTACATGAATGTCCAGTGTCACGCCTGCATTGGAGGGACAAACGTGGGCGAAGATATCCGAAAACTGGATTATGGGCAGCATGTTGTTGCTGGCACTCCAGGCCGTGTGTTTGGTAAGGAGATGTGGGAGGCTACATCACCTCTAGGTTCAAACCTGAGTTGAGCCATGGGAGTCACCTGCAACTTTTGTGTGCTTAGATTTGAAATAGCATGCAAATTACATTTATTATGATAACGTTAATGTGAAGTATAACAAGGTAACAACTTACTGTAGTAATAGCTGGAAAAAGAAATCAACAGTGATAGTATTTGGATTTTCTGTGTTTATAATGTGCTTTTCATTGTTGAAAGGTTTCTCTATATGGTGGCATGGGAATGAAGAGTATTTTTTAAACAGAATATATTACAGGCCCAGGAAATACTTCAGAATCTTGGAGGAGATAGGAACTGGGTCTATCTGAATGTCAAAGTTAGGTCCACATTTTCTGTGTACTGGCCATCGCGCTCTCTGTTAAATCAGGTGCACTTGCTGCTGGTACTTTCTGGTTTCATTGCATGAAGACTTTTATATTTACTGTTAAAGGTAGTTACCACAGTGATAGTGTTAGCCTTTAAGCTCACATCTGGATCTCCGAGAAGCAGGCAGCACTTTCTTACACAAGCACCTGTCACTAGGAGAACATAGAGATCCACAAGCAAAACAACCCAAAACATTAGCAGCTGCTGAACTGGGCTGGCTTTGAACAGCACACTAATAATAAATACTTTTCTATCGCAGTATTAAGGGAGTACACAAACATATGTGCTCTTTCAAACAGCATGTGGATTTGCCCAGTCTGTTGGCAAAAGGTTCATGTAGCATTTTGCAGAAATCCAGCTGCAGTTAGCAGATAGCATGCCATGGCTTGGACTCCCAGAGCTTCCCTACAGTCAGTGCTCCCTTGGCCGGGTTGCAGAGACTTCCCCCTGAGTTGCAGGGTGCAGCAGGCATACTGTGGCCCTTGGATGTGCCTTCCGTCACCAGACACCAGTCTCTGTTGGCAACAGGGGAAGTGCCTGACCCTCCTCTGACAAAATGCCCTGGCAGCAGTGTAGGCTTACTTGCTTTTCATCTTACAAAGTGAAATCTTACAGATATGATTCGTCGTCGAAGTTTAAGGACTCGTGCCATCAAAATGCTGGTTTTGGATGAAGCAGATGAAATGCTCAATAAAGGTAAAGTATTTGTCTCCCCTTTACTTCCTTTCTTCTCACGTCTTTGAGATTCCAGGGTGTCCCAGCTGGCAGTCCTGCTTCAAAAAACAATTGGTTTTGTCAAAGTAAGGTAGGCGATTGTAGTTAATTATGGGCTGTAACAGGTTAAACTACTGAAGATGTCTTGTCTGATTTAGTTGTAGTGTCCTATTCAATAGTTACAAATTCTTGAGTACTGATATTCATATTTTATTGTGTACCATGGCCACATTATAGTGGGTTTAGGAAAATTGGGAAGAGATGAGCAGTATGTATGTGACACTGGCTTTGAGTTACTGATTCTCTCATTAATATTCATCTCATGGCATAGGCCTAATACTGAATTCCAGATCAAATTGTGAAAGAGCAAGATACTCGGGAGAAACATGTGCTAACTGTTCTGTGCTACCTGATATGCTTTTTAGGTTTTAAGGAGCAGATTTATGATGTGTACAGATACTTGCCTCCAGCTACACAGGTGGTTCTGATCAGTGCCACTTTGCCTCATGAAATTCTGGAGATGACCAACAAATTCATGACAGACCCCATTCGCATCTTGGTGAAACGGTGAGTGAGTTTCCTTGGAAAGAACAGGAGCTCTTTGAGTTGATCCAGCCTTGGGCAGCTTACAGTATTAACTGATTTAAATGTGCAGAGTCTGTCTCATGTTCCTTCTCACCATTGCAGTTTGTCTAGGTGTTTGCAGACATCCTCATGTCCTGTTTTCCAGCAGAGGAAACTCATCTCTGACTTTATCCTAGTCCAGTTCTGTTTGCTGCTGCTCAGCCTGACTGCCCCCTCATCCTCCCCATGTATAGCAGTGTCTTCTCTTGCAAATCCATGTTTCACACCTAGCCAATTCCCATGCTTCTCCAGAGGATTTTTGTAGGCCTCCATTAATTTGCTATATAGCAAGCTAAATAAGCCTTTAGCTAACTGATCCTGTATGCCCTTGGAGGTGTTGCTTATGCCTGTTGGTGGCACAGGTCCTCATGCACTGGAACTCCGCAGGAGTCAAGAGGAGTAAGTGTAAGCAACCTGACAGGAGGAGCCTGCCTCTTGCCTGATACCTTACACTGCCGCATTTACCTTTCTTCAGTCTCTCTCGTCAAAAGCTTGAATGTAAAATGATCAGAACAGAAATACTTCCCTTTGAAGATGTCTGTCTAGAGCAGAGAGAGTGCCCTGGGAATTCTGCTCTCTGTTGCATGGGTCGCATTGGAGGCCCTTCTTTAGAGCAGAGTTCTCCAGGGACTTTCTAGAACAACTTTGACTTGACTTGTGTATAGACCCAGCAACCCACTGCACACAGGGCAGAGGTGTGACCTGCGTTTGAAGCACATCCAGCCCTTCTAACTGCACTGTATGTATTCACCTACTTGTGGTGTGGTATAGCTGTTATTCTTCCCTACAGTGATGAGTTGACCCTCGAAGGAATCAAGCAGTTTTTCGTGGCTGTGGAGAGGGAAGAATGGAAGTTTGACACCTTGTGTGATCTCTACGACACACTCACAATAACCCAGGCTGTCATCTTCTGTAACACCAAGAGAAAGGTACAGCAGCCATCAGATGGGCATGTTACTTTCAGAGGGTGACTCAGAGGAGAATGCTAGGACAAACCCAGTTAAGAGGTCTGGCGGTTTCCCTGTTTCGGAGTAGTTTAGTAAGAATAGAGGTTAAACATTTGTCTTTGGGATGTGCCTAGCTTAAACAACTAGTTATAGGCAGACCTGATGTAGTTGCCTTTTTAGAGCTCTAAGTAGAACTGATTAGGTAAGAATGTGCTTATTCTTCAAATTGCTTACAATTCCTGAAACAAAAACACGCTTTCTGAATAAATGTCCTTAATTCCTTTCCTTTCAGGGCTCCTGGAGCCATGTATCATATAGCTGATGCTTTGTAAGGATTACTTACTGCCTTTAGCTCCAGAATGCTTGATAAATTGTCTCTCAGTCCTTACCAGCATATGTCTCTGCAAACATTCTTGAAGCAACTAGCACATTTGGCTGTCCTGAGCAAAGAGCTAACCCAGGTTGCTTGGCTGTATGCACAGGTGGACTGGCTCACAGAGAAGATGAGAGAAGCCAACTTCACAGTTTCATCTATGCATGGGGACATGCCACAGAAGGAGAGAGAGTCTATTATGAAAGAGTTCAGATCTGGTGCAAGGTACATGCCTTCAACAATGTTGCTTACAGCCTCAGAGCAGGATTTCTTCTAGCGTCTGAAGGGAACAGGCCTACAGAAACCCATAAAACCTCTCTTCTCTCAAGGCCATATTCAGCAGAAATTAGGAAGAGTTCTGATTCCCATCTATCCCCCTGTGGTGGTGCAGGGTTGGGAGATGATTGCCAGTTGCCAAGGAGGAATGCTTATACTTCCAGGCACAGAATTAGTCTGTTTTATTTTGCTGAAGAGGTTGGGAGTTGCTGCATTTAAAATAAGTGAAGGAAAAAACTATTTGGGCTCTGTCCTGCATTTTAAACTTTTCAGAGCATCATATTCTTTTTGAAAGATCAAAGCTGTCTTGGTATGATGCGTGTTCACTGAAGTGATGCTGCATGGAACAGCTTTCCTTGCAGCAAAATGTGGATGCTGCCACTGTGGTGTGGGGAGGGAGGAGTGCAGAATAGTAGGGAATGCCCTGTGCTGGAGACTATAACTTCTCAGCTCTCACATCCACCTCAGTGGGGTGGAACAGCCCTAACTGTCCCCTTCTCTTTGCAGCCGAGTCCTTATTTCAACAGATGTTTGGGCTAGAGGCCTGGATGTGCCTCAGGTGTCCCTGATCATTAACTATGACTTACCCAACAACAGAGAACTCTATATACACAGGTAAGCTCAGCCTTCACATGGGGGAGTGTGGCTGGATTACCTATCCCCAAGGTGGCTCCATTCTCTCTTTCCTTCTGCCTCCCCAGAATTGGCCGGTCAGGCAGATACGGCCGAAAAGGTGTAGCAATCAACTTTGTGAAGAATGATGACATCCGCATCCTGCGAGACATTGAGCAGTACTACTCCACTCAGATAGATGAGATGCCCATGAATGGTGAGTGCAGGCCAGCCCCAGCAAGGCTGGTGCCCTCCTCTAGTTGGCAACAGGTGTGCTGCATCTGGAAGAGAAATGCCAAATGTTTTGTTTTGCCATGTGCCTCATTCCCAAGCCCGACCCCTCTTTGCTTCCCCCTGGGGAGAAACATAGGAACAGCAGCAGGTGCACTGTACTGATGAGCCATGGCTCTCAGCACACTCAGGGTGTACTTACATTCTCTCATTTTCTCTCATTTCAGTTGCTGATCTTATCTGAAGGTCCGTGTTTACCAGGGAGTTGTACTCATACTGTCTGGTAGCCTCCATAATTCTGGTTTGGACCCACATCCTCTTATCATATTGCTCATCATATGTTCTTGAGTCGATGTGCACTTGAGAACTTGTGTAAATAATGTCTTTACTCCCACCCATGTTTTTCAATAAAAAAGAGGAAGTTTTACCATAACCTGTGCTTAATTACTTTAACCCAAGATAGTAACAGGCAGGGAGTTTTGAGATACTGCCATACTTGGCTAGCACAATCAAAACAACACTCAGTATATCTAGGTTCATAAAATACAGGGCTTCCTGTTTACCACCCTTCCATTATTGCTGGACCATGCTATCTGATGTACTTTTTAGTTTCTTTAACTTGACTCTAAGAATTAGCCATCAACAGGAAAAATCTGTGGCCTGGCCCTAGCCTCGTCTGACAAAATTGAGTTACAAGAGAACCAGAAAATAAATTTCCTGTTGTTTATGTCTTTCTGGAGCCAGAAATTGTATCACTTGTGCTGGATGAGTATTTGTCCTCCCAAGGAACCCAGCAACTTGAGCAGGCACTTGTGAGGGTGAGTGCCTCTTTAACTTGATGCCAGCTGGAAAAATACATTCTTATCAGCCTTTCCTGAAGTAACAAAAAGAGCAAGTATCTTTCATCTTCACCTTCTGCACCCCTTTCTGATGCTGTAGCTTGTTACATCTTCCCAGTCATCTCTCCTCACCTCTCTCCCTACAGCATCATGCTGTACTTTATTTTGCCAGCCATTGTGTCTTCCATGTAGCTTTCCCCTTAGCTGTGCTGTATCCTTTTCAAGGCAAGAGTTGGCCAGAGCTGTCCTGCTAGCGTGGGTTAAGTTATCATGTTTTACTCTATGTTTTTTCTGTTAAATTGGTTTTTGCTTGCTCGGGGAGGATGGGGGAAGCAAGGCCTGAGTACACAAACTTCAGTTTGCACAGAACTGTAACAGCTCTTGGAGCTCCTCTTCCTAAGTAAAGCAGCAAAGTAGCCCTGGGTAGGGAAAGCATCTATTCTCTCATCTCCTTTATGTCCTCATGTATTCCACTGGTAAAGTTCCTCTGTTCCCCTATACCTGCTCTGTGCACAATCCTGATATTCTTAGCAGTACATAGGCAAAAATTGAGAAATACTAACTTTATTTTACTAAGAACACTAATTCTAAGGGGTTGCCTAACAGAGGTGAGGCTGCTACAGCTTCATGCCCCAATGTGCAACCAGCAGCAAGGCTGAGCCAGCACATACACAACACATGATCGCACCACCCATGCGGGTCGATTGATGTTCAGCACTAACACAAACAGCACCAATACACATTCATCCTGTCCCTCTCCAGCTGATGAGGATGAAGGTCTGTTAGTGGGAAATAAACACACACAAGCTGTGGATCCCTCCAGTAACTGGGCAAGGAGGCTGTTCATCCAGTAGCTGGCCTCTGGATCACCAGTCTGCTGCAGTAGCTGGCACATGGACATGGCACACAGCCCCAATCCAGGTGCTGGTTCAGACCACCCTTGCACATACACACAGTGGATGCCCTCAGTAACTGGCCCTTGGAGCCTCTTTTGTTTCCAGTTGCCTCCCATAGAGAGAGGCATACACATACACAGGTCTCAGCTGAGCCACAGACCCTCCAACAATTGGCTTCAACCTCCTGGTTAATCCAGTTGCCTCATGCAGAAATAGATGCATATTCAGCCCAGACTTACAGCTGCTTTAATTCCTGCTTACTGGCTAAATCTGGCTTAATACTCATACACTGACACACCTCCTCACTCTGCAGTTGCTGGCATTTGCTTTTCACTTGCTCCAGCTTGCTGGCCCTCCAAACATACATCCCCTGTGACCCAATGTCCCACTTCAGTTGCTGGCACTTAGAGCTCCATGCACATAGAACGGAGTCCCTTCTCCCAGGAAGAGGGAGAAAAACTGAGTTAACAGGAAAATAAGACAGACAGAGCCAGAAAAGAACACTCACCAGCAACATGTTACCACATGACCTGCCCCTTCTACCCCTTCATCATGTTTCCTACACTTGGTCCTCCCAAAAGTAACTTCGGCTCTTTTCCTTCTCCTACCTTTGATCCCTCCCACAAAGCTGGGAATGTTTTTGCATTAATTCTGCAACTTCTTGGCACAGCATTCAGGAATTCTTCCCGTTATACAGCTTGTTTCAGTCCTCTACTAGGACAACGGAGTCTGGATAAAGCCTTCCAGCTTCACTGTCCACATCCTGGACAGATTTCCACTCTTGCCATCACTACAGGGCAAGCAAGGCCTGGCACCAGCCTCAAATCTGACTTGTACCTTCCCAGAAAATGCAAGAAACAAAGGCAAGCTTGGCCCTCCAAGCCTATGTGACTCTAGTCGTTTGACTAATAAAGGATTCATCACCAAAGCATTAGATTGTTTAAATAACAGTATTTAATCTGTACAGTTTGAGAGAAGATACCATAAAATGCAACATTCCTACCTCATCTTCAGCATCATTCACCTGGAGCTGAGCCCTTATCTCCAGAGGGCAGGTAACCACCACTCCCCAGCAGTTCTTTATGGTACAAAAGTCACAGTGCAATTGCTTTAGTCCTAGACAGATTATTTCCCTCATGAAAGAGAGGGGAGACTGATGAAGCTCAAATGTTGATGGAAATTGTTACCATTCAGGAATGCAAAAAAACCCAGCTATTACACAGTCATCTCCAGCTGAAACTACAGCAGTTATTTAGCTGCCTTTACACTCCACACACTCCGAAAATGCCTTAGTTGGCATTGATTTAGTCAAGAGTGAAAATAGAGCCAGTAAGAAGATTTCAGAATGATACAGTTGGAGGGCAGAAGCTGACAAGCAACTCTACAAGTCAAGAAGCATGCTTTAGAATACCATAAAGTTTTCCTATACAGGGAGGGGATATGAGCTAGACAGATGTCATCTTTCAGAGACAAGCATGAGAGGAACATCAGCTTCAAAAGAAAGCTATGAAGTACAATAGACAATTTGTTCATATAATTGTCAGGATAAGTATTTGACATAGTTTATGTAGTAGAATACATACTCAAACATCTTTTAAAAATAAGCACAAATTTCATTTCATATATACACAACTGATTTTAATCATGTATTGAAAATAAATTACAGGAAATAACTTTAAAATGCAACAGAAGACAAGAGTTTCACAACAAACATTCCCATTGATTTTCCCAAGGAGGTGAGAGATTGCAGTGCTCAAGGCAGGTAAATATCACAAATATATCAAAAAACTTCAAATTGTTGATGCATTCACACATGTACATGAGCCACAAACATTCCTTTACAGGGACTGCACTTAGCTACCACAGAACCAGGTTTTGCCATAAACTACAAAACTTTGATACAAAATTGTATTTATATATTTATATTTCATATACATGCCCTATTTGTGATTTCTTAAAAAATAAAAACTAAACACACTGTACAGACAATCCTAACTCATTGCTCGGTAGCTGTAGGCAACATTTTTGGATGGAATTTCTCCCCCAGTAGAATGGCAATATTATATACATGAAGGCTAAACTGCAGAAAAAGACAGCTCAGTTCTGATATGCACCTCCCTTGGGACCAGGTCTGCAAGTTCAAAGCAAGACACCATATGCTCTGACCCACTGCCTCCCTCCCAAGTCAGTTCTGCTGTCAGCAGCATGAGGAACCAATACATGCATTTGTGTAACACTGGTATAAAAGGCAAAGAAGCAAGATACATATTGTAATGTAGTGGCTTTAAATGGCTTCACCAACTTGATACACTCAATACAGAGAAACACTCGTTGTGGAGCTGCATACATTTGGTGAGAGCACACCTTAAAGTGGGTCTGATCTTCCCTGAAATTACCTCCTGCAGAGGACAGATTCCCACTGTAAGCCAAAGACTGCATCAACTCAAACACTGGGGGAAGATTCCTCCCCCGACACACCCCCCAGACACACACACACACATGCACGGTTCACCAGAACTATATGTAAAAGAGCCACCCACCCTCCCACCCCCAGCAGTCTCTATGGCACGAGTTTGTCTTAGAAGCAGAGCACTGACAAACTTACTCTTCCCAGGTGATGGCAGCAATCTGTGAAGCCAGTCACACTAAACTACTTCTACAGTTGATTGTAAACTTTGGTTTATTTTTTTTTTAATTATTATTATTGAGTTCTCATGGTACAGCAAGCATGTCTAGGATGAGAGGGCAGAGTCGAAGAGGAGATGAACTGTCAGTCTGTCTTTAGTCTGGCATGGTGAGATACCTGCTCGGTCAGGCCTGCTTTGATAGAGTTTTTTACAGACTGCCTCATGTGATCCTCCATCAAATTATCACTCATGGGCTTCAACACCTGTGGAATGAGAAATGTGCAAAAGAAACAAAAAAATGAGGTAACCAAGGAAAATAAAATATAAAAACCATACTGAGATGAGACTTGAAATAATGAAAAAACTTAGAATGCTGAAGTCTGACACAAACTGGCATGAACTGAAAGAGAAATTAGTTTTGCTGCTACAGTAATGAGGTTAAATCAGTCACATGCTATGAACACAAGTGATATCCCTCCTATACAGCAGTATTTCATCAAATTCAAACCACTTTACAATTCCTAGAAGATGGATGTGCAATTCCATACCCTATATGCAGCAGTCTGGTATGGTTACAGCATTTATGCAGACCGGCCCAGACGGTCCAGCTTATTGTCCTATATGTGTGAGTGTGAACACTTCAGATACAGAAAGAAAGTTAAAAATACTGGCTAGTTTTTCTTCTTGTTATTGTTCGATGAAAGTCGCTGTCGTGGCACTGATGTAAGAGCACGGCGAATCATTCGGCGTCTAAGGACTTCAAAGAGTTTGGAAAATACCTAAAACACGAATTCAGCTGTTAGGAAAAGCAGCTCTTAGAAGGCAGCAGAAAAAGTCAATCAAGGTCAGAAAAAGAAACTGATTGCCAGTAACTTCTCACCTTCCTGGGATTCCTCTGAAGCAAGGATGGAAAAGAAAGGCAGAGATTTAGAAAATCAACAGCAAGAACATGGTATATAATCACAGTGACTCAGACAGGGTCTGTAGGTGCTTTGCATATTATTGGTGATGTGCAACTGTAGGAACACAACCAGCAATCTCTTTTGGAAACCACCTTCCTCTATCCTACAAAAGGCAATCTCCTGCTAGCATAAGCCAAGTTCTCCGCCCTCCAGGGAAGGTCAACAGTCAAATAAAGCCTTATGTGCTCTAGGTATCCTACAGCAGCAGCTGCACTCAGCAAATACTACACATAGAACTGACACCTTCCACTTCTCTTGCAGCACTCTTCAGCGCCAGGCTCCAAAGCAAGAAGCTACAGTGGTACAGGAGAGCCTCAGTTTTGATCACTGTTTAGGGGTGTAAATCAAAATTTAGTACCCTGATGCTCATTTCCTTCCTATTATTAGAAATCTACTTTTTCCAGTCTAGTGTAACTCATAACCTTACCTGGTTGCTCAGATAGGTCTAGTGTACCACTGCCTATGATAAGCCTCTGAACAGAGTCATTTTTCAGATGTAGAAGAGAGCCTCTGTATAGAAGCCTCCAGTTAGTTATTTGCTCGTGCCTTATAGAACCCATTTTAATGTCATCCCAGGTAAATTCAGTGAGCCCTTTACTTCCAGTAACAACAGCACCAAGGTGTTTCCCTTCTGCTGGCACTGGACATAGCTATGTGGAATGCTCCAAACACTACTTGTAAGAGTTGGTCAAGAATTCTCTACATTGGCTTTACTGACACAGGGGTGTCAACTGGATTCAGGTAGCAAAATTGCTGTACAGAAGGCTTTCTCCTCCAGCTTTGGTACTCTTACACTCATGTTGTCTCTTCTTTCAGGAATTTGTCTGTCTGGCAAATATTTCTTGCAACAGCAGTTGCACCAACTGAAGTTGTCACAGATAACACAAGTCTTCCTGAAGGAAGAAACCTGCTGTACATCCTCTTGTAGCAGTTGCTGCAAGCCAATCTGGTTGCTGGAAGTCATCAGCCAGTTCTCTCTGAGGTCTCATTAGCCCTTCAGTGTCACACCATCAGGTGAGGTGAGAAGCAGCAGCTGCTTGCCTTCCCCACTTCTCACAGCACCCGAGACATTTTATCCACCACATCCATAGGGCAAGTTTATCACTTTAAACATACTTTCAAAAGCAGAATTCCTTGCTCTAAAAAAGTAACAAGATTTTTAAAGTCACTCCACTTTGTACTGCCCAAGCACTTAGTAAGGCCTTTAAGTAACACTTTTTTGATAATATCCTAAGCTTGTTTAACATTCCTTGTGTGCAGCACCTCTTACTGGAGAGAGCTGATTTCTCTTACTTCGGACGTGATTTTCCCTTTGGCAGCACTAGCATTCTCCATTAGGTCTACACTAGCTTTTCACTCACAGCACTTAACAGAAACTGTTTGATACGTCTGCTCAAGAAAGGAAGATTTTGTGTTAAAAAAAGATACCAACCTGTTCCCATATAGCTTCAGCAATCTGATCGATGGCTGTTCCAACTTCTCTGAATTCCCCAGAGTACTTAACATATGCCCAAGTACAAAACGATATAAGAGCCATCCCGAGCACAAGATTACACAGGGTAGCTATGGAGTTCATACCAAGGAACCCAGTCAGTCCTGAGGTTATATACATGGCAAACATGACTGCAAATAGAGTGGCAGGGGTACGAGCAGCATAAAAGATGTTTTTGCCATCGTTGTGCTTCACAAAGTTTGCATAGATCTCGTCGATTTCCACTTCAAGCTGTTCCTGGTAGCGCCGACAGAACTCTTCCCCTCCCATCTTCTTCACAGAGCAGAACTGCCTGACAGCTGACTCTCTGAAATCCTGGTGCTTCCGCTCAAGGTCTGATGGGGCAATGTAAGGCTTATCTCCCCCACAAACCTGTTAGAGCAATCAGAGATGAGGTCATCACACCCTGAGTATCTTTTGCTGTACACGGAAAGCAAATCTGCTCCTCACTGCCCCTCTCAAGCCAGCATCACACTACATTGGCTCTGCAAGCTCTAGAGTCCTGTCTCAAGTGCAGCAGCTAAAGGTGCTGCACCATGATGCAAAGTAAGAGCCCACCTGCCTAATCACATACAGAGCTATAGCACATGACTGAACTCATACTTTCAGCTGTTCCCTTTGGGCAAGCCCAGAAGGACAGGACACTGGCCACATGTACATTATTGTTATGAAAAGATGAAATAAAGGAACACCAGGAGGCAGAGAAAGCTTGGCTTGAGGAAGGTTAAGGAGAACTCTGAAGGCCAGAAGCCCTTCCCTCAGCTTTTTACTCCTGGTCACCCATGTCAATGAGAGGGTCAGTGCAGAACTTGGGCAAACAGGGTACATTTTACCCATTCAGCAAGTTTATTCCTGTTTATTGCTGGCACTAGCAGGCTCCATGGAACTTACCAGGTGATATGAATTAACAAGAACTAGCTGCTGAAATCTTTAGCCTAGGCCATCCTCGAGGCTTGATTCTGATCAACTTGTGAGAGTATGTTTCTGCTGAAGGAACGAGACCATGGACTCAAGTGGATACCCACCATATTCCTCTACCTGAATCAGCATGGGTATGAAAACAGTTAGATTCCAAGGACTTCTACTGTGTAAGACTGATTTCTGACCTCTTGAGGACTATGATTAGAGATTATGTAGACCATCAGACATATACATGTGGCAGATGAGCTTCAACTCCTCCAGATCCTCACAGTCAGACTATGTCTAAAAACTGAAGATTCTTTCCATCTGATGTCAAACAACATTGCCTGTCCTGCCTCAAAGTAGTCAGATCGCAGTGCTTGTCATCCCATGCCTTGAGTGAAGCAAGAACTTTAACTTTCTCCTGCTGCTATCCCTTCGGCAGAACACAATTCCTCAGAGTACAGCATCCCCCTTCTGCCTCACAAGATGCATGGCTTCACTGGTTAGCTTCAAAGCAAATCTCACTGTTGAGATGCTGACATCCCCCACTCTGCCCCTTGCTCAAGTTTAACAAGCACCTTTCTGCTTTTTTCATACTGAAGTCCTCCACATCTGGCAAAACTCCCTGGAAAACAGCTACTCATTTCGTCCTCCAGAATGGTCTTTTCACATTGCCCAGAGTGTTAAACACTAGATGCATTGGCAGCTCCAAGACCACCATGCAAATAACTACCACTGTTTTCGTATACTCTGTGTGACTGCACCTGCTGTTCCTTACATTTAAGGTCATTAGGGGGATAGAATAGATAGATTCGGTTACATGGACTCAGCAAAGGAAGGCTTTGGTTCGTGAGGAGAACTCAAACTACAGTAAGAACTATCTTTACATAATCTGGTCTTAAATCCAAGGAGTTCCCACTTCTGTTCCCAAAAATAGAAATTTCAGAGCTGTGCCACATTTAGAACATCATCTAAGACATCTGGATAAAAAAAATTATTCAAGACATTTGTGTGTATTTCTACAGTGATATAAAAATATAAAGTACTGGGGAACATTACTATAGAAACAAAGTCTGTTCAAGAGAACATCTGTTCCCGTTTATTCCTTGCCCCAAATAAAAAGTCTTACAACTACAGTACCTCAACAGCCATTGAAGATTCAAGGTAGGAAGGCAGACTTGGCATTTATTGTAAACAACCTATGTACTATTTCAAGACATTTTCCAAAATAGAAACAAATGAAGGAGTCCCTCTACACCAGCAGAGGGTTCTCAAAACAGCCTGCTAACAATGAGAATTGGCTTGTCTGCCACTAGCATTAGGTCTTACTCCAATTTCAAAATAGAAAACTACTTCGGCGAATAAAACCAAAATTAGCCTAGTTAATGGGGAGCTATGTTTGTAGCATGTTAACACACCTACAACATACTGTCTCCGATTGTAAAGTTTCATAAGCATCCGATTGTAAAGTTTCATAAGCATAGTCCTGTTAAGCTTTACAAGATACGTAATTGTTTTCAGAATTTCCTATGATAAAACCTTGCATAACACTACATTGAAGTATGAATTCCATCCAGACATTCAGCTTGGAGTGGTATAAGTCACTATCTTCAAGAGAAGCCACAAGCAGGAAGTTACATATACAAGAATTATCTTGTCTGAAAAAGCTGTATTTTAAGGGTTTTTTTTTTAAGCTTGAGAATAATTTTAAATCTTGCATTTCACAGCTAATGAATGACCATAATTCAGAAGCATGAGACTATAATACTAGAACTCTACCCTTGAGTGACCCCAGCCCACCAAATGTCACCTCACCTGTTTGCCCATTTCATGTCACAGGATTTTAAGATGTCTATCAAGAGCAGCAGGGGGACCTAACAGGTGGTATCATACAAACACATCCATTCCCATACCTCCCCAGCAATTTCTGTCTCAAAGTATCTTAGTTTTGCTGCATCAGACATCTAACCTCTGAGCAGAGTGCAGAAAACACATAACTACTGGCCCTCAGCTACTTTTCTCCATTAATATGCTCACAGCTAACACCAAGTACAACATTAAAGCTGAAGGCCTGTATTTGCATGTAGGCAGTTAGAAGAAGTTGTGTCATCATACCTGCTCCATGCCTTTACTGTACAAGTCTTTTGCTCCTGCCACAGCAGCAAGATTGTTCGCCTCGGCTGTTGCCTAGAAAACATTGAGCACCATGCAGCATCACGGCATTACCAGGTAGTTACATATATGTAGTTACACTGCACAACATACCCCCATGACCTCCAAAGCTTTGGATTGCCAGGAAAATGCCCCACAAAAACAAGTGAAGGTTAGCAATATACATTAAAACAGATTACTGACTAGGAGAACATTTTCTTCAGCTTTCTAGTACAGCTGCAGACAAACTCCCACGTGCTTGTACAGGCTTTTCATAATGAGCAATCTCTTCTGAATGCTCTATTGTTAATAAGCAAATAAGAATCAATATCAAATATTAATCCTGATACATCACTACCTGTGATGAAAGAAGCATGATGGTATTATTTCTGCATTATATATGTGTAGTTCTGGTGTCATAATTTGTAAGAATTTAAGACTATTTTCAACCTGTGTCGTGTCAGTGGCAGTTATTCTAGCTAATGCTGCAAGATGTCATCTTCTCTATCCCCCAGCCACATTTATGGCATGCTAGGTAGAGGAAATGATAGCAGGCTTTGTTTCATTGTGGTTAAGTTTTCTGAACTCCCCAAAGGTCTAAAGATTTTGTTCCTTGAAGGACAAGAAAACACCCAGAACAGTCATGTCTTAATGAAGTGACACAGGAAGCTTAAAACCCAAGTCTTTAGAAACACAAAATGGTTAAAACTGACCCTAAAGTCCACACTTTGGTGAAAGTTCTTCATCCTAAACAATTCAAGGGTTCACCACACAGCTTTATACAATCAGTTTGTGTTCAGATCACTTTAAAGCTGATTACATCCTCTTTGGATCAACCCAGAAAAGAAACCTCAATGCAGTTATCCAATTCTAACCAAACCACATAGTTTAGCCCAACACTGCAAGACAGTGACAAAAGCTGCATTACTATAAGCCCCCTCCATTTTATCTGCTGCATCTGATGCCAAAAGTCCTCTGAATACAGTCTGAAAGATACTGACAAAACAGCAAATTACAGGAAACGCATGCTTAGAAATTGAAGCAGCTAAAAAACCCAACCAATTGGATATGCCCCCGATTCATTTGGTAGATGGAACTGAGGGAAGGCACAAATGTGTACCCAGGCTACACAGTTTGGATGGCTTTCAAAGTATATAGCTCCTTCAAAAACTACAGCTCTGTATGAAAGCCTCAAACCTGCTGCAGTCATGTCTTAGATTGCAAAGAACTTACAAAGCACACATCATCCATCAGATTATTTGAAAGAAAAATAAAATACCTGCAGCATAGATTTCGGATGAGGTAGCTCCTCTCCTTGATAGATTTTAATATAAGCCTAAATGAGAGAAAGAAAAAAGGTTTCTTCTTACTAAACATTTATGATTGAGGAGGAGAGAAGAGGGATTTATATAGAGCTCCAATTATTCCTTTGTAATAATGTAAATACACAATTAAGCAAATTTCTTCATATGAGTCTGGCATTCTCACAGATATCCCTAGTACTTTAATCCCTTTACTTTTGTGTGCATTTGAGGCTAGGGCCTAGCAGGGTAGTAGAGTACCTTGAGGAGACATGGCCACTGTCTCAAGAAGTGACAGGCTTGACAGCAGGTTTCTGCTCCCTCAAATACCTAAGGAGGTCTTTGCTAGGCAGGGAATCTTCACCCAAAAGAAAAGAGTGAAGATTACTATCTCACAGAGCCTTTCTGGCAAGAGGTCTGTCCAAACACACCCCGGCGCCTGGGAGAACCACTACTTACAATTCCCCATATGCCTTGGTCCCTTGAAGTGTGGGAGGAAAAAAAGCAGATCAATGCACTAATACAGAGCTGAGCTGCCAAAACAGTTCTGGAAGCCAAGCAGGCAGCCTATCCCTCTGTGCCCCACCTCACCAACCCTCAGGTGTTCTTTCTTTCATCAGGGTTTCAGAAGGCTGGAAGAGAACACATCCTTCATGTCTACTCCAGCTCACAAGATGGCTCATGGCACAGCTCTTTGGGACAGATTAGTGGAGGGGGCATAGCAGGCAGCAGTAGCCATTTCAGCACTTTGGACAAGCTGTGCAAGTTAGACCAACAAGGCCACTCTAAGACCCTCAGAGGCTGGGCAGTTATTCTTCTTCATGCTCTCCCCCCCCAGTTTGTCTACAAGCCTCTGACCTAAGGATTTTTTTCCATAAAGGAGGAGAAAACAAGGTTATCAAGCTCCCTATATACCAAATGCTCTAGGTTGTAGGACAACCTACAAAAATGTATAGTTACACAGGACTCTGTTCCCTCGACACCCTCCTTGCTTCTGTAGCTATTTCCTCCAAGCAAAAGCCCTCCAGTTTCCAACTCAGAATTCAAGATCTCAGCTTTAGATTGCACAGTCCCAAGGGAGCAGCCCTCTTTAGTTATGTAACTACAGTGTTTCTGCAAGTACACTGCATGACTGTTCCCAGACTGGATACGGGACATGAATCACGCAGCTTTTCAATAGAGGAGGTTTTACACTCTGTTTTTAGGGTGCAGTCCTTTCTGAACTGCTGTTGAATGCACATTCCCTACACTGCATAGGATCAGGTCTTACTAGGGAAGAAAGTGGAACAAAACGCAGCATGCAACCGTGTAAATGCAGAGACTGAACATACAAGCTCCAGAGTGTTGATTTTATGCTTGTCAGAACAGCCATGATTTCTGCATCCCACATCATGTCTTTCCTTTGTAAAAAGTTACTTCATTTTACAAGTGCTAAAGACTTCTGGTCTCAGATTCCTCCTTTGCTTAACTTCTTTCTTAACATCAGCCCAACTCTGTTCTACCTTTAACATGCATGCTCAAAAGTAGTAATGCAACATTAATGGCTTTAGGAATGAGTGCCACTTTCTCCTACCAAGCCAACAGTCTAAATTGTTCCAAATCCAAAAAAAAAAAGGTTACACGCACCAGACCAATTCCTGATGATGTAAGGATTATGTTACCACATTTCTGCTGGTGTCACCATGATACCAAAACAGCTCAAGAGTCTAACAGCTGCAAGTATCATACACAAATATTTCAAAGCATACAGTGGTGCTGCACATGCAAGTGTTCAGAAAGCATCTTCCTTGCATGTTAAAAATCCAGAGGGGAGTATCTGAAATTTTCACTGCATACTTAGCAGTTTAAGAGCTGGTTTTCCATCTGTACAATCTACATGAGCACGTCTTTTAAAAAAAGGGCAATATTCAGACAAACTAGGATTTCAAAGTAGGGGAAAAAAAAATCTCTAATACAGCTTGAAGTATTTCAGACTATTTATAAAGAAAAAAGAAACACAAAAAACCCCCAACAAAAAACCCACAATACACCAATAGTAGCTTGCTAAGGTATATACTGTTAAGAAGTTGTGTGCCAGTTCTGGAAAGTCAGGCTAATGAAATGGAAATAAAAGTGAGCTGATCAGTGAGTGTCAGCCTAGATATCTTCTCTGGGAACAACATGACCTAAAATTAGACTACTTTCTTTTAAGCCATTAACAGAAATAATTAGTATGAGTTTGCTTACCTTGAAATATTCTACAAGATCTCTACAGGTCACCTTGGATCCACTAATCTCTTTTTCTACCAAGTTTTCAGGGGCAAGCAGTAATGGTACCAAATTCCTCAGTTCTTTCTTAAAATCCTCATCTATATCTAGTCAAATTCAATCAATTTCAGAAAAAAAAAAAAGTGGTTAGTTTTCTTTTCAATCTTGCATTTCCTAAAGGAACACTGAAAACCCGTGACCCTTCAAGATACAGTGTCACAACTCTTACTGCATTTTTAAGATATTTAAAGGCTTAAATACATAGTATAGCTTTGGTAAACTCTACCTACTCTTTAATCTTAACTTCAGACTGAGAGAACAAGGTTCCATAGTCCTTGTAATATTTAAAGTGCATTTCCCCAATTACACCAACATCTTACACAATAATCCCACAGGTCTGTGACCTTATCACAGAAGCAGCTGGCATCCCACTATCACAAACCCATTTTTTTAGCCTTTGCCATTCTGAGACTTTCCATCTGTTGGGGGACAAGCAGCAGTTGGAGGAATGCTGACTGCCTCTCATTCTGCAGTAGCAGAAGCCTACAGCTTTTATTTTAAAGTCATCCTAGTTCTGACCTTTGGTTTTGCAAGTTCTTAGAGAAAAGCCTTTCAATTTTAAGAAAATTAAATCTTTAATTTTGTGAATTCTCCCCTCTGGAATCCTTATTTATCTTTAGAATCTTTATTTAATGACCTTTACATATGTCTCAAGTTATCAGACTACAATCAACAGCTAGACACACAGATATCCGTTCCCTCTGCCTAACTCCTCTACCTTTAAACCACTGAAAAGAACATACAATGCACACTTCTAGATTCTGTAGTTTCAACTTTTAGCCCTACATTTTTCCAATCAAGCATTTCAATAGCCAACCATTTCAGTGTTTAACTTCCATTATAAAAGAAAATAAACTCAGTGATCTGAATCAAGAAACACACAATGGAAAGCTTCCTACCATTCAACCTCCCATCAAAATTTGGATTTGTTGCAACTTTAAGACCAGGATGGGGCAACAGGAAACAGCCAAGATTACTGAAACAGGAGTGAATATGCTTCCTTACATTCTGTAGCTCTTCATGTTGGTTTTGCTTTACCTGAATTAAAAAAAAAGGCAGTAAGAACTGCTAATAGTTTTGCAGTACTGCAATTAAGATTAAATATCAGTTTAAAAGCAGTAAGAGCACAAAATTGTGTTTAAGTTTTCATTTCTGAACCTAAAATCATCAAGTTCTAAACCCCACAACTCTGCACATTGTGAGTGGAAATATCACAAATGTATTTTATTAGCACAAAGAGTTAGCTCATCATGCATCATTATCTTGATGGTAAGTTGTCACTTAAGTTAGAAGACCACACTAGGACTACTGGAGATAACATACCTGCAATCTTTTCTCTAGGAACTTTTTTCCTCCTTCCAAGCCATATGCGTGTTCATAAGGATAACTCCAATCTCTAATTAAGAACATTAGTGTCTGTAACCGGAAGAACAATGGCAGTGAGTGGCTTGCATCATTCCTAAGCTCAAAAATTCTATTTCTAAGTTTGGCTGGTGTAAATGAAGTAACCTTGTAGCTTTGCAGTGCAGGTATTTGCTTGTTTTTAAAAAAAAAAAAGCCAACCACAACCAACCCACACATCAAACACACAAATGCAACTCACTCCTTATCTGAAAGGAAGTACTCAAAGTGTCTCAAAAAGATAGCTTCCCTGTTCCATGGGTTTGCCTTTTGCTATCCCACAGGGATTACACTGTCCTCTCTCCCATCAGCTGAAGACAGAAAACAAACCTTGACATTACTCTTATATCAGATGATGTGCTTTATGAAGAATGCATCTTGCGTGGGCCTTTCACAAGAATATCAGTGACATACTTGCAGGCTGAATATTCTAGAGACACAAGAGTCCTAAAACTCACCACTAACAGCAGTCAACTAGTATCCTTATAGGTTAAGAAAGATACTTCAGGATGGAAGAGATCTCAGTCTTTGTCTCCACTAAACAGAAGAAGCCTCAAACCCTTCTCCGGCCCAGAAAAATAGGCAGGAGATGGCAGCAGTTTTGTGACTTCTAACACTGAAGCAGCAACACTTCAAGTAAATGAAACACAACATGGCCCTCCTCAATGCTACTTATTAGAGGCTACATGACCTTTACTCAGAACCATGTACCACCAAGCAACCATATCCCAAAGTAATGAGTAAGGCAGCAGCACAACACTTCTCCTTAACGTCTGCACATCATTTGACACTTTCATTCCTTTTATGCCTTTGAACTCAGGCACAAAGCTACACTTGCACAAACATTCTCTTCAGCATTTTCCCATTGTGTTTTTGCCAAGAAATGTGGTGACAGGGAAGGAAAAATCAGTCTTGTAAAGAACAGGCTATTTTCAGCCCAACTAATGTCTCTTCATAAATTATCCTGAGCTCATTTTCTACACATCCAATTGCTTAAGATCCATTTAACGTATATAGTTACCTGAAATGGCTTTTGATAAATTTCTTCCATAGCTAGTCTTCCATATTCTGTAAACAACTGACAGAAAGAAGAGTGTAAGGGTGCCACATATAAAACACATTTTTCTACTGTAAAATATTCTATTATGACACTAGAAAATAAAGCATTCAAACTTAAATCCTATTATGGGTTGAGAATGGCCAAGACACCTCAACAAGTACACCAATCCTCAGTAAAATTCAGGGAGGAGACATGATTTCCACTGGTTTCACAGTGCCATTCCATAACTGTCAACGCACTGCAATGCTAAGTGGGTGGCCTGTGGGCTATTCTCAGAGAAAAGCTGGCTGCATCCCACAGCAAGCCAGTTTCCAACACTTGTTTCCTTGGCTAAGAAGGTAAGCCAGTCTAACATTTGCCCCTTACTTCCCACAAAAGATTTATTCCTGGAAATCTCATGCAATTTGGCTAGAGTCAATGTATCGGACATTTAAATATAAGCCAAGTCCAGCAGCTTCCCAGATCTCTACTTCAGCCGATGACCTTAACTGACAATTGTCCTTTCCCTCCAGTATAGAGGCAAGTGTCAACTGTCTTCCTCTCATTGCTTTCACCATCTTGAATACCAGCAGCAGCATTCGCCACTGGACTGAGTGGGCCAGACAACCCGTAAGAACACAAATTATGGACTGTGCTGGCTGTTTCAGCAGAGGTCAATATTGTCAGGTGTTGATCCATGCTAGTCCCCTTACAGATCTTGCAGGTTGAGATGAAGGAAGCATACCAGTATCCTCTAGTGTCAGGCAACTGTTCTTCTGCATTAAAATTAACTCCTAGAACATCTCAAAGAAATTGCAAGACTAAAAGGACAGTTCCCCCTCTGTTGATCACAATAGCATCTAAGGACTTACAAGACTAATTTAACACATATTAACTTCAAGCTCTTGTCACCCTGAGCAAAAGACGCTCTGAAGTGGCCAAGCACCCACATGAGACTGGCTGATTTGATCCTAACTCCCTTACATGGAAGAGGCAGCCCATAGACTAACAGTGTTTCAGAATAACAGAAATTCCTGTTATAAGAGAAATTCAGACTTTCCTTCCCTCAGCCCACAATTCCTTGCCCCAACTTCAAATGTATGGGTGTCCCCAACCCACTGCTTATAGTTATCACCCTTCACTATCCCTCCTTCCCTCAAATATCACCCTCTGGTATAACAGAAAGGGATTGTGTTATTCATATTGCAGTGAGGCTGTCAAAGGACCAAAGTAATGAGGAGAGTCTGGCTTTCAAATAGTTAGCTATGGCTTTTTTTACTTGCAGTGCTTGGTTGGGTTTTTTTGGGTGGTGGGGGGTGTTGGCCCAGTAATACAACTCTGTTAAATGAGAACAGCATCACAAGACTATGTTTAGTTAGTGCTCTTCTACTTCCAGTATTGGCAGCTAGTCTTTTGCAGCACTGACCAAGACAGAAGTCCTTTCAATCAGAAGACACATAAAACAGTTTTAAGCTGTGACAAGGTCATGGCCTGAGCACAGGCAGGCATTTCTCAATGCACAAGCTAGCCTTTAAAGCTACAGGTTTTAAGTTAAGGAGATAAGGTTGTTGCACCATTGACATGAAGCCAGAATTCAGTGGCCTTTGACCACAATTTTCCATTAGAGGATGAAAACCTCACAGTAAAGAGAGGACAACTCTTTCCTGCTTTTGTTTCTCAGCAGGAATAAAACTGTAAAAGTTTCTCAGTTGAAAAACTAGAGAAGGCTTCTGGGTAAAAGATAACTCTTTCTGCACTGACCCAAGCTCCCACATTTCTTTAGAAACTGGTTATGAAATACCATCCATTTTCCTATTTTAGGGGAAAAGGCGAAAATTCCAATGTTTCTCGTAAGTAGCAGGCAGCTCCCAAATCACAGTTACATTAGCAGTAACTTCAGGAACAATGTCAAGAGTATCAGTTCAGAGGCAGCTTAATAAAAACACAGCATATTCTTACCTGCAAATGTTGAAGGTCATCTTCCTGAATGTTCTGCGACAAGTTGTATACCTACAAGGAACAGTAAAAGAATTACAGTGTAACACAAAACCATTATCTTACATTCTGTGGCACCTTTCCAGTTGCTGGCTTTCAAGTAGTTTCTGGAGGGGGTAAAAATACTCAAGATACCTAAAACAGACTACACAAATGTATCTCAAACAAAAGTCACTTCCTTATATAAAGTGCTAGGGACAAAAGTACTGCTGACTACCCTAATCTTTCTCAGAACAGCTTCTTTCCAAGGAAAGAAGTCACAAAGGAATCAGAGAAGACTGCTGAATGCTTCAAATCACTACACAGGTGTGAGACAGGAGGATTGAGAAGGTCACATCTGTTGCTATCCTCAAGTCCAAGTGCTCTACAATTCAGTGATCCAGCAGCTGCATCCTGACACAGAAATGACTGGGTAGTTAGTTCACTTTTTTTTTCTTTCAAGTCTTCCAAGAAAACTGATTTTATCTAGGGAGCTCATGACTGTTTCAATAGCAGCATTAAACTCAAAAATGCATAACTCGCAACTTATCCTAACCACAGCAACAAAACAAAAAGCACAAAAAAAAAAAAACATCCCACCAAAAACCACCCCACAGGGCAGAAAGTGTTTTACATACTCCTGTTACTTTCACAGAATCTTTGGGTTGAAAGGAACCTGTCAAGGTCATGGAGTCCAATCCTCCTGCAACAAGCAGGGACATCTTCAACTAGATCATGTTGCTCAGAGCCCCGTACAACCTGACCTTGAGTCTTTCCGGAGATGGGGCACCTACCACCTCCCTGGGCAACCTGTTCTAGTGTTTCACCACCCTCATTGTCAAAAATTTCTTCCTTATATCTAGTCTAAATCTGCCCTCTTTGAGTTTAAAACCATTACCCCTTTTCCTGTTGCAACAGGCCTTGCCAAAATGTCTGTCCCCATCTTTCTTATAGGCCCCCTTTAAGTACTGGAAGGCTGTAATACAGTCTCCCCCGAGCCTTCTCTTCTCCAGGCTGAATAACCCCAACTCTCTCACAGCCTGTCCTCACAGGATAGGTGTTCCAATCCTCTGATCATTCTGATGGCCCTCCTCTGGACCTGCTCCAACAGCTTCCTGTCTTTCCTGTGGTGAGGACTGAAAGCTGAATGCAGGACTCCAGGTGGGGTCTCACCAGTGTGGAGTACAGGGGCAGAATCACCTCCCTCGACCTGCTGGCCATGTTGCTTTGGATGTGGCCCAGGATACAGCTGGTCTTCTGGGCTGTGAGCACACATTGCTGGCTCATGCCCAGCTTTTCACCTACCAGTACCCGCAAGTTCTTCTCAGCAGGGCTGCTCTCAATCCTTTCATCCTCCAGCCCATATTGATCCTGGGAGTTGCCCTGACCCAAGTACAGGATGTTGTAGCATGTCTGAAGATCACTTGTTATCCTCCAAAACGTGCTAAGTTTTGGCACATTTAAGGCACAAGCTTAAAAGAGTTTTGGGCATAGCACAACAGAATTGTCAAAAATTCAACAGTAGCAGTAATTGTAAGTTTAGCTGATCACAGTGTAATTTCATCCTAAACTGTATCTAAAGTCTTAAAACAGATTTTGTAACACAACTGTACAGAAGCAGTTGCTACTTTGACATCTTTTTTTGATTCCCCAGTTCAGTCAGCAATTTAACTCAGCTTGGCCTTGGATAACTTTGATTCCACAGATAAACTGATGTAGTATATTACACTGAAAATAAGATTAAATATGAAAGCTTAAACGATGATTTTAGGAAGATATGCAGGTGAACTTTCAAAATGCGTCTAGGGAGATATTCTTTTCCATGTTCAGGATAGAGGGCTCCTATAGCTGCCATTATTTGCAGACAGGTATTCTCACCTGGACAGAACTCGTCATGGTGCTCAGAGCAAAAACCGTCGCACAGTCTTTGATAGTGGACTGGCTATCAAAGGCACCTTGGGTATCCATGAGTAGTACAGCAACCTAGAGAGTTTTAAAGAGCAGCAACAGTTAACCGAATTGTTAACACTTTCAAACTCCAAGCCATTGGGATAAATTCTACTTCAAGTAGGTCAAGTCTCTGCCTCTATATCTACTTATTAAACCTCAGTCAGCACCCTGCTGCTGTACAGCAGCCTGTACACCCCTACAGCTAAGTAAGCAACAACTAGAGGGCTATGTCAGCAGCCTTACATCCTTGGCCTTGCTACACTAGTTACCCTCTCCTACAGAAATAGCCTTCCTCAGCCCAGTGCGGGTACAGTGCAGAGTAACAGACAGCTCTTATTCACTGGAAGAACTGACAATCCAGCATAGTTCATTAAAGCTAAGAGCGAGATGGTTACTTTTAAAAATGTATCTATCTTAAAATAACCATTTTCAGAAGAAAACAAGATAATTGATACTTACTGTCTGCTGGAATGACAAGGAATTTCATGATCTTAATGATAAGAGTTTATCTGTCCAATTCCCGTCTTTGTGATCTACTACAATTGCCTTCTCTTTCCATTAGATAAGCAAGAACAAGCGAGTGATTTGTCCCCAGAGCACAAACAGATCCTCACAACTTAACTCTTTTTTAGCCGGAGAACTGTTTGGTTAGCTATGAAATTTGATAAAACTTCCTGCATGCCTTTAAGCCACTAAGATCAGTGTCTCATATTGATTGGCCATTAGTTGTTTCCTTTGCAAATACAAAGGATATGAAAGTTAAATAACCAAGAGTTTATGGTTCAGGAAAACATGAATAGCTCAAGATCCACCACCAGTATTGTGGAGTAAGTATTTATTAATAACATGAACACTTTGTTTCAGCATGAAGGTAAACACCTACAACCAAACTTAGCAGTTAAACTGACTTAGATTTAAAAAAAGATGCACCAGCTTTGATTAGAATAAAGTTAAAGCCTTTTACCCCACTGTTAGACTTAGTCCTTTTTTACGGACTACCTGTTAAAGTGTATGGAAGGACCAGCTTCCAGACACTGAAGCCTTTTCCAATACTAACAGCCATGCATTACATTTCACTACACAAGCTCTACACATTCTCACCTCTTAAAAAACAGTGTTTGTTACAGAACTGTTCTTATCATAGCATTTGTCTATATATGGTATTTATAGCCATTACAGTTCTACAACATCCACAGGACAACTGACCCATCAGCCTGGACAGAGCAGACTTTGCCAAAACAAAGTATTCTCAGAATGGGACTATTGTTGGAGATTGAATCTTACAGCCCAGCAGGAAAATTCATACTTGCACTGATATAAGGTTTCCAAATACATTATACAGCTACTGAAGGCTAAGGAAAGCAACTGATATTTGAACTGTCTCCATGAAACCCATGGTATTAAACATATACCCACAGAGGCAAAAATCCTGACATACACCTATTTAAGTCAAGCACTTACCTTTGTTCCATTTGGTTTATCAATTACAAACACTTCACTCCAAATCTGAATGCCGGTGGTTTCCCGTTCACATCCACCTCTCCATGTAAACCCGGTCAATGGCTCAGTGTTTCCACCTATCCAGCATGGAGAAGTCTACAAAACAAGAGGAGGAACTTAGTTAAAACCAAGGAGGTGATTTTTAAACTTTTTTTAGCATACTATGTCTTAGCTGACTTCCACATTGTTCTCTCATTTTCCCCAGAGCTGACTGACAATGCTACACTGAATATTAAAACACAATGCTACTCTACTGTGTTTCAAGGATCATCCAAAGAAATGTTGTGTCAGTCTACTGTATTTCAGTGGTTGCACAACTCTTCAGCCACTGAAGAGTATACCTGCACAGCTTTCAAGTTTCACGCACTCACAGTTAATGAGAACAGCTCAGTTTTGTCCATTGATTCCACTTTGCACGCATGCTCTTCTCCCACAGTTGAGAGAACTCAACTTGAACACAGTTGTAAATAGCATGTACTTTAACTACAGGAGCAGCTAAGCCTCTGCAAGGAACAAAAAACCTGATCTTGACTTAATCTTCTCCCCTCCCCCTTACCAACAGGTCAACTGCTGAAACTAGCTAAGTATCTAAGCTCCTGCACTAACAGAGACCAGCACCAGACTCTGAGTGTCAGCTTGCAGAAGCCAAAGAGAATAGGCAAGGACCAGAAGATCTACAATCTATGCTTGTCACAGTTACTTTTTCCTAAGTGATTAGGATTCAAGAGAAAAGGTCACACTGAGAGTTTGATACTTGTCAATCAACCCATCCATATTAAAATTTTAGTGGCACATTGCCCACTTTGGGAAAGGCTATCAGAGAGTCAAGTACAGTTTGCAGCTAATATTTCTGGCTGATGGTACTGTAACAAGGTTGTCAGTCCTCAAGGACAGGCAACACACAGAACAGTATCTCACACAGAAGAATCCAGCCATTATATGAGCACATTTAACCCAGGAATGTAGTTTATGTACTGGGCAAGTAAGAAGCATTAACAGCTAAGTGGTAGGCAGACAATAGTTTAACTGATGAGGGGACTTAGAAAAAAACCCTTTATTTCACAGGCTAGAACACAGCATGCTGGCAGGACAGAGGCGGGGAGAGAGGGAGAGGAAGGGGGGGGAGGGGCGGAGAGAGGGAGAGAAAGAGATGTTTAATGAATTTGCCCGACTGCCCAAAGAAGATTATCAGCCAGGAAAGTGTGTTCTTTGAGAAGGTCAAAGGGGAGACTTTTCAATCCATTAGGCTATGGTCTCTACCTTGCTGACTCTGCACTGGCAGTTTCAGAAAAGAGCTCACCAAGACGCATCTCTTCACATCTCAGAAAACAGCATGAGCACCCAGGGGCTGTACAGAATAGAAATACTTAATACAACTAAGTGAAAATGCTTATTTCTAAAACGGGATTGGAAAGAAAACCTGCACACATTCCTAGCAACATGCAGAGCAAACCATACTAAGAGGGAAAGGCATCAAGGAGTTCTGCAACAGCATTCTCCCAAATGCTAAGTGCACACCATTCAGCTCTGATACTTCGATCAGACATGGCAAAAGTAAATGAGATGAGCAGATTAAAAAAAAAAAAAAAAAAATCAGAGAGTGGACACAGGTATCCAAGTGAAGAAAACCACAGCTCCTTCCAGGTAGGCTGTTTGGGGTTTTTTTCTTTTTTGTTGTTTGTTTTTTGTTTTGTCATGCAGGTACATACACCTCTACCACAGAGACTAAACAAAACCTGAACAACTTTCCCCTGGAGTACTTTTATCCCAGAAGATGCTTATGCATCCACTGACCATTCTAGAAATGAAAGCTTCAGGCCTGCTTTGGGTTTCAGTACATTCCAGGATAGTTTTGCAATGCTGAATCATATTTCACAGGTATATGTCAATGGACTGTAGCTTTTCACTTTTGCAAAAGCATCTGTTACATTATTCAACAGTATGTTCCATTTGTCATTTATACAAGAATACTTCTTCCCAGTTTGGTCTCGAAATTATCCTTATTTGTAGCAATTCAGACCAAAACTACACAAATCTTTTGACAAGTCCCTCAATGAGCACTAGATAGGACCACATTTGATTTCTTACGTGATTCATGTCACAGGAGACTTTGGTGTCTTCACAGGCACAACCTCAGCTGAAGCTGCTTCATCTTGTGGATGATGCACTTAAGCCAGTCTCTGACTGACCTTTGCATCGGTTTGAAGCACTCCTTGCTTGTTACGTCTGTCTTTCCTTACTTAAAACTCAGTGTTTAACAGTCTCCATCCATCAAGTTGCCTTGAAAGATATTCAAGGGATGGGAGGAGGGGAAAAAAAAAAGACTTTGTTCCTACATGAAACCAAGCTAGAAGCTGCACTACAATTTTCTATCAGTCACCTAAAAGATAACCTCTCTAAATATATTCCACACTAATGAAAGGACCAATGCAGCTTTATTTCCGTAGTGTCATTAGTATGCAGTGAACCTTGGAGATTAATGCAAGCTAAGAAGGTCATACCCCTGTAAAAAAAGCCTTTAAATCTAAAGTTACTAGCGTTACTGCACCCAACTCTTAATAAGGCTTAAACTGCAAAGATCACAGCAGCTTGCTGAGTACACAACTGCTGCTGTTTTGTGGCTAATCTGCCACAAATTCTGTTCCATTTCAAATGAGCAATCATAACACCAAGTATCAGTGCTTGAAATGAGATGCCTACTTCCCTGAAGATAGTGACCAATCTCAGCCATGCCAAAATTCTACCTGTGACTTCAACTGACACAGGTGAGATTTTTTAGAACAGTAACTTTTCACATGACTTCCAGCTCTTGATTTAAGACAAGAAAATGGGATTCTGAAGTATCTTGGCAAGTTTTTCATCACACATGTTAATATGCACAGGGGAAGATATCCCAAAATTGCTTGATTATGAAATGAATGCAGATGCTTTATTATTTTGTGCAGGATTCAGTATTTAGTTCACAGAAAATACAGACTTGTAATTAAGCCTGACTGAAGATGGAGCAATCGGACTAAAGAGTACTATAAAACACTACACCAAGGCCTCCCCTCCTGTACTGAAGTTTGTATAAGCATAGAGGATATCATTTGACTTGATAAAATTCAGCAGAGCTCAAAAGAGGAAGCACTGCACTTATCTTCTCTCAACCCCAACTCCCATCAATCTGTTTGCAACAGCTCTTTCCTTAAGCTAGTTTACATCACTTTGCTGGCAGGAAAACAATTCGGTAAAGTGCAGTGTCTTCTGATGCATCATTGAGTTGGATCAGCTCAGCTAAGGGCCTGCAAGCATTACAGCTTCAGAATGCACATGCCTGGCCAGAAGCAGCACATGGAAAGCAAGACTCCTCTGCTTTTACCAAAAGATAGTTGTTACAGTAGATGGCCAAGTTTGCCTTCATCTTCAGTTTCAGGGAAACAAATGGTAATTTGAAGGGCACCTATAGAAAACTGAAAAAAGTGATTGTGCAATAAAGGGAAGAGAGGCATGATATTACAAAAGGCTGAAATAGTGTTTCAATCCATTTTGCTTTATGAACTTTTTTATTTCACAATCTGAAAGTTAGAGTGTTTGCTTAAAGCTCATCCCTTCTATTTTTGGAAGGGACTAGCACCACCTCTACCTAGCCACCATCTCGCTCAGATTGCTATACTTCTTGGGAGTTTGGTTTTTTTTGTTTGTTTGCAGTTTGAGGTTTTTGGCTTTGTTTTGTTTTTAATACAAACAGGACATTAGAGAGGGTTTAATACACACACAAAAGGCTACCCACTGAACAGCTATATTAATGAAATGTTTATTCCTCCCTAGATTAAAAGAGTCTTAGTAAGTTGGGAGCAACCAGTTGCTCTCTGTATTTCTCCTACTATACCCTCAGTGTCTTTCTTACAGAGCTGTTGGCAAATCAGTGAGAGGAATTCAACAGCAAGCACTACTGGGAGTGAGAGAAAGGAAGTCTTCATCTGCCAGCTACCAGCAGCTTCTTTGCAATATTCCTCTATTTCCTGTAACCACAGGGTTCGTCCTGACTTATCAGGCCAGCTAGCACAAAGGTAAAATAGATTAAGTCATGGTTAGTTTCTGCTACCATGAATTCCAACTCTGAAAAAACAGTGACCAAACAAGGAATCAGTTCTGGCTTTTTGGGAGGTTTTGAGGGGTTTTGTTTGTTTGGGTTTTTTTGTTTGGTTGGTTTGGTTTTTTGGGGGGTTGTTGGGGGTTTTGGTTGGGGTTTTTTGTTTGGTTTTTTAAGAGCTTCAAAAAGCAATAAAACACTGAATTGTCAATATTTACTACACAGATTAAAAGAAACAGACCACAACCTGTGACAGGCAGATGCGTACATTCACAGGAGTCCCTACCCCACCTTCTCCATATCAGCCAAGAGTTCTAAGTATAGTAGACACAAGACAACACCAGCCAAAAGCTACAAACTAACAGAAGAAATGAAATTTTGGATCGGACATTCATTAACCAGTGACTTAGAGGGATTTTAAAAGTTCCTGGATTATGTTCAGAGACACATTCCAAGCAGCAAACAGGAGACTTTCTCCCTTTTGCTATACCTCAGATTTAAGCAGAATTAGTCCTCCAATATCTACCTGATACGACTCTTCGTTTTGCAACAATGGTAGTTCTACAATATGATTTCAGGAGATCAAGTCAAAGCAAGACTCCTCCAAGCCAACACTCAGATGAACCCTTCCCCAAAGCTCAACTAGAAGGCCACCATGCTGTCTCATTCGAGTTTTTCTCATGCCCACCTACATCAGGACACCAGTAAGTTCCCTTGATAACTACAGAAAAATTTATATTGAAAAACTGTCACTTAAATACACTTCTTCAGAGTAGAAACAGAGTATCTGGCTTCCCCACCCCCAATAAGTAAGAAAAGTTTGACCTGCTATATTTGTGCTCAAGTCAACAAATACAAAGGTAAATGACTAAAATATGAAACTAATTTTCTCCTGCAGGGAAAATCCAAATTACTCACCCTGTTATACATGTATCTAAGCATGAAGTCCAGCAGAAAAGATTTTCCTTTGCGGAAAGCTCCTGCTACAGACACAACTACTATGTTAAGATCTTTGATGTGTTCCTGAAGCAAGATTTTTTCCAATGCTGCTTCATCTAATTCAAAGTTATGGTCATCTTCATGAGCAAGAACAATCTGTATGGGACACGGCTTATCCAAATCCACCTCGTCATCTGAGTCTGGCAGGGCATCTGAGTCAGGTAGGGCATCCTCCTCCTCTTCTTCCTCATAATGCTTACCTGCAAATTGACAGGTTACAATACATTAGTAAGTCAGAGCTTAGGGCACTAGACATTTCCTTCAAGTGAAGCCTTGAGCTGGGCTTTCATTCCCAGCAGCAAGAATGATGCTCTTGGGAACGCGTATCTGCAGACAATGAGATAAAAAGCAGTTCCGTGTCCATTTTCATCAGCTTTGCATATAGTCTACATTTCAGATATTCATCATTCTCCATTTTAAGAAATCACAAAGGAAAACTGGTTTTCAGCATCAAAACCCCTTTTAAAAGCTTAAGTATAACTTCCATTGAAAATCAAGGGCCTTTTTCTCTCTGTTGAAAAAATTGATTAGTTTAAGTAAGTTCCAAAGAGGACCTAAAAAGGGCATTTTTAGATCACCAACACCTTCTACTCTTGAAAGAAAAGAAAAAAATTAAATGTTTTCTGTCATTTTTGCTTGCCAACATGTACAAGCAAGACCACTGATCTAGTATGTAATCCCAGGATTACATGCATCAGCAGATGACTAAATTCCTCTCTAATTCCAACACACTATACCTGTTTCAATTCTGAGTACAGCACAGACTTCAGAGTGCCTATTCGCTGCTTGCAAGAGGATAAACTCCTGAGTATGTGCAAGGTCTAACACTTCTGGGAAACACACTCTGCCACTGACCTGATTCCACTTTTCCCATTAAGCATCTGGAAGCAGCTTTGTGCTTTACAGAACTGCCTCCAACTCCAGATTTACATTTTGCCATATTCAATCAGAACCCCATGTGTACAAACCTGATAGAGGCACCTTCCTAGCAATTACTTATCTGGGAACATCACTGTATGAATTTAAGTACATTGGACTGCTAGTCATGCTTGTAGTTCCAAACATTACTTTAACAAAGACAGAGAAGCAGCCATCTCCAGTTACTTGATGCATTGTGCACAGGTATGTTACATGGCCCCCATGCTTCCCCTGGAAGCAGCCCAGAAGCAGTGTTCTCTTGCAGGATGTGTCATGAGGCACCGTGGAACACACCACAGCTTAATTTGTGGCAGACACCCTGCTAACACCCACAGGACCTGCCAAGTCATTCCTGCCACACTTTGCATCCTAAACACCATCCTCAGCAGAAGACTTACGAACAGTGCTCCAATGCACGCTGTTTTGTGGATGTAATGAGACATTTGAGTTATTACCATGAACTTGAAAAACTGGTAACATGGTGACCTTGGAGTTTTTCCAGTGGCTGTCTCTTTAACTGGTTCTGACAGCATTTCAATTCATTGCAAATCAGAGGGGACACTTCCATTTTCAAGCATCCAATCTGTGCTGCCTCAAAGGCCAATGGCATTAAATTTCTTTTTAAAAAAGTTTCAATATATTCAGCTAGTGTAGTACTTTGTTTGAACAGGAAGTAAATTTGAATGTTTAAATCCTAAGCAGCTAGAACTAAACTCCAGCATTATCCAAGGGAGCGCACAAAACATCCCCTAGCATAAGCCTAACTCAAACTGGTTGACAGAGCAGGCCAAAAAATTCAATTGCACCAGCAGGCCTGACAACTGGAAGGAATAACTTTAAAAAGAAAAGCTGTCAACAGGACACCAAACTATACAAACCACATTATCACAGAATCATTAAGGTTGGAATTTATACAATATTGGCTACCACTTCAGAAGAAAAACCTCTCACCTTTGGCCTAAAGCTTTTGTATTCCCAGAAATTAAACAAGCCCTCTTTTTTTGAGTTTACAAAACAGGTTTGGCCCCATATAGATAGCATCTGTTGTAGGCCAGAAAACTTGGGAGGATAGCCCAGGTGAGGTACAAGGATTTTGACAGTCAGAAAGAAAGCCTTCAACATCACAGTCTAGAAACATAAAGGGAATAATTCTATTGATAAAAGCATTAAGATCACACAGATCCAAGACGAGACGCCTGTGTTTTAGCCAACAGATATTCACATAGCTTATGGAAACCTCTGCTTCTACATATTCCCCAGGGAACAAGTTTAACTTGATTACTTAAAACAGCCTTATATTATTTTATTTAAACGCATACTTCACTTCAGCTGAAGTGTCAGTTTTGTAAACTAAGGTAGACTGTAACATAGTCAGAAGCAACAGCTGCAACTTCATTCACTTGGAACTTCAGTTCATTCACATTAACCATCTCTTCCTACCTGGAAGTCATCAGAACCTTAGCACAAGTTGTAGCAGCATCCTTCTGCTAGTGCAGAGCATAGCCACCCAAAGCCTCTTCAAGCCAAAAAGCTTTCCAAACAAACAAAGTAGAGTGAGCTTTTATCACTAGTTATTTCTAAACAAGCAGATTCTCCCTATCAAAAGTAGATAGTCCTATCAAGAGCTTACACAAAATATGCCCATTAAAAGCTCACATCATCTTGTTAAGAGTATTCTGCACCCACGAGGGTGCAGAGAGGACAGAAGAGAAGATTCATAGAATGGTTTGGGTTGGAAGGGACCTTAAAGATCATCAAGTTCCACCCCCACCCCCCCCACTACCCCCCCCTGCATGGGCAGGGACACCTTCCACTAGACCAGGTTGCTCAACACCTCATCCAACCTGGCCTTGACCACTTCCAGGGATGGGGCATCCACAACTGCTCGGGGCAACCTGTTCCACTCTCTCATCATCCTCCATCCTAGTGAAGTATTTCTTCCTTATATCTAACCTAAATCTGCCCTTTCTCAGCTTAAAGCCATTACCCCTTGTCCTATCACTACATGCCCTTGTGAAAAGTCCCTCTCCAGCTTTCTTGTAGGCCCCCTTCAGGTACTGGCAGGCTGCTATAAGGTCTCCATGGAGCCTTCTCTTCTCCAGGCTGAACAACCCAACTCTCTCAGCCTGTCTTTATAGAAGAGGTGCTCCAGTCCTTATGATCATCTTGTGGCCCTCCTCTGGACTCACTCCAACAGGTCCATGTCCTTCTTATGTTGGGGGCCCCAGAGCTGAACGCAGTACTCCAGGTGGGGTCTCACCAGAGTGAAGGGGAGAGGCACCTGCTGGTCACACTTCTTTTGATGCGGACCAGGAGATGGCTGGCTTTCTGCGCTGCACGCACACATTGCCAGGTCATGTTGAGCTTCTCATCGACCAACACCCTCAAGTCCTTCTCCTCAGGCCTGCTCTCAATCCATTCTCTACCCAGCCTGTATTTGTCCTTGGGATTGCCCTGACCCATGTGCAGGACCTTGCACTTGGCCTTGTTGAACTTCATGAGGTTCACACAGACCCACCTCTCAAGCCTGTCAAGGTCCCTCTGGATGTCATCCCTCCCCTCTACAGTATCAACCACACCACTCAGTGTGGTTGGAGTCATCCACAAACTTGCTGATGGTGCACTCATTCCCACTGTCCATGTTGCCAAAGATGTTAAACAGTGCCAGTCCCAATACTGAACCCTGAGGAACACCACTCATCACTGGTCTCCACCTGGACACTGAGTCATTGCCCATAACTCTTTGAGTGCGATCATCCAGCCAATTCCGTATCCACCAAGTGGTCCATCTGTCAAATCCATGTCTCTCGAATTTAGAGACAAGGATGTCGTGCGGGACAGTGTCAAATGCTTTGCACAAGTCCAGGTAGAGGACATCAGTTGCCCTTCCGTTATCCACCAACACTTTAACTGTGTCATGGAAGGCCACTGAACCTGTCAGGCACAACTTGCCCTTAGTGAAGCCATGTCAGCTGTCACCAATCCTTATTTTCCATGTGTCTGAGCATAGTTTCCAGGAGGACTTGCTCCATGATCTTGCCAGGCTCAGTGGTGAGACTGACCGGCCTGTAGTTCCCCAGGTCTTCCTTTTTTCCTTTTTTAAAAATGGGGGTTATGTTTCCCCTTTTTCCAAGTCAGTGGGATCTACACGGAACTGACACAACTTCTCAAATATGATGCACAGTGGCTTAGCAACTTCCTCTGCCAGTTCTCCCAGGACCCACAGATGCATCTCATCAAGTCTCATGAACTTGCGCACCTTTAGGTTCCTTTGGTGGTCTCGAACCTGATCTTCTCCTACAGTGGGTGGTTCTTCATTCTCCCAGTCCCTGCCTTTGCCTTTTGCAATATGGGCAGTGTGGCTTGAGCACTTGCCAGTGAAGACTGAGGCAAAAAAGCTGAATACCTCAGCCTTCTCCATATCCCTGGTAATCAGGTCTCCCATTTCCTTCCAGAGAGGGCCCACATATTCCCTAGTCTTCCTTTTACCATTGACGTACCTATAGAAGCTTTTCTTGTTGCCCTTGACGTCTCTGGCCAGATTTAATGCTAACAGGGCTTTAGCTTTCCTAACCTGATCCCTGGCTGCTCGGAGAATTTCTGTGTTCCTCACAGGCCACCTGTCCTTCCTTCCACCCTCTGTAGGCTTCCTTTTTGTATTTGAGGTCATCTAGGAGCTCCTTGTTCATCCATGAAGGCCTCCTGGTGTTTTTGCCTGACTTCCATCATCTTAGGCTTTATTCAGTTCCTATTTGATTTCACTTACAAGCAGAAATTGGAAAGTCAAGTCCAGAGCATGAAGTTGGGGTTTTTGTTTGGGTTGGGTTGTTGGGGTTTTTTTTAACTAGCCAGCCTAATATATCTGAAAGCTCCCAACCCACCTACAGAAAAGACTATCATTGCCATGAATCAAGCACTTTAGAGGGTGGAGAACTAGTGTTGACAGCTGTGAAGGAAACTTGATCCTTCCAGAAGAGCTGGTTTGATAACTTCATGCTCAAGTCGCAGAGAACACCCTTCCCTTCAAAGGATTTTAAACTAGTTAGCAATTACCAGGACAGATATTGCACAAGTTAAGCATGTTAACTGTAGAATAAGTGCTACTGCTTGTCCCAGCAGCATAATCAGCATATGCTAACGAGTCACATGCTCCTTGGCAGACATCACCACCTTTTTGGTCCTTCATACTACCTTATGGCTGCTTACCCTGTTATTCTGGCTAGTCAGTCTCAGGCAGCACCTGAGTATTTTGGAAGCCTTTCTAAAAGGCTTCAGCATCCTGGGCAGAAGGATGACATTACACTTCCAAGAACTACTTTTAGAGCAGTCTCTCAAAACAATGGTCAGGGCAAGAAGTCCCACTTCACAGTCCAGTTTTCTGCAAAAGTTGCATAAGCATTGTAGTAAGTTCTGTAAGTAGTTCATAAAATAAGTGTGCTGATACCACTGTCAAGTCAAGTCAGGCCAGGAGTTAATGAAATTCAGTACATGAGCCCTACTCCTTACTCCCCACACACACCTTTTCCTCACCTGACCTAGTATGATCATAGCATTCTACTTGAAACTCAGAATTTAAGTGGATTTGTCCTAAAGCCCAGACTAAGGAACACAAACTGCTCTAGGATGTTGCAATATTTCAGTCCCAACAAATAAAGTATAGGAACAGTTGAGGACTAGCTTTAGAAGAGGTGGTGTTCACAGAACAACTACTCCTACACTGAAGTGTTTCTAGGTAACTGGACAGTAATTTGGACTTGCAAAGATCATGGCAGCCTCCCTATATACATCTCCATGACAACACACTCAGTACTGCTACAGAGGCAACCAAAGGAACAAACTTTTGTTGTTTTGGGGAGGATTTTGTTGTTTGTTTTTTATAGTGTTCCTTAACACTTCCAAGTAGTCCAGTTCCATCCCAGTAAGGGGGTTATGGACCCAGCACATCTGCCCCATACATTCACAGAGTGGTTGTTTCAGAGGCATGGCTGATGGCTCCTTGCACTGCACATAGAACAGAGAAGCAACACTGCCTTCTGCCAGAGTAAGGCTGCTAGATTCATCAAACTCACTCACCAGTGTTGGTATCAATGCCGTTGGAAATCCCCATGTGCACAGAAGACTGGACCTCAGGCCGTTAGTACATACAGAAAAGCTCTCATCTGTCAAAGCATATGGCACTAGAGCTTGTCATGCAGCATTGCAGGCCCAGAAAGCCATAGCTACATTTTTCTTTTTTCCAAGATGTTCACCTGACCTTTGAAGCTTCTGTACTACTGAACTAACATACTCCAGATTACAGTCATATCTACTGCTCTGGCTGGAGCTGATGCAAAAAGATCACCACCTGGACTCGCCCCTGAAGTCTGTTATCCATTGAGTAGTAATACTATGGCTGTTCACTAATCACTCCCTAGTCCATTTTGGCTTCTTCCAACCTAAATCATTCAATTACAGCACGTGAGCTAATGCACAGTTCTGACTGTGCATAATCACTTCCTAACCCAGGTCAAACAGGCTAGGAGATATAAAAGAAGCAAATTCAGCAAGACACAGAAACAGACAGACTTGAATGGAAGCTAATATAGCCAAGAGAAGATACTGTCACCCAGTTTCCCTATAAGCTCTTCACATCACTCGGCAACAACTACAGCAGGGCTACTATTGACACTCATCAGCTAAGTATCCAGAACAAGCACCATTTGTTGAAATGCTAAGCCAGATTTTGAGAACAGTGGCTTCTTGTGTACATACAGACAATATTTCAACTGAACAAACTCAACTAAATAAACCGTTTCTTAAAGTATGAGGTAAAATGAAAAGCTAATTCCTGCTTCCCCTTAGTACACAGCTGACAACCTATTTGTCCTGCAGTGTGAGAACAGTCAGCTCAACCTGCACTATGAAAATAAGTGACAACCTGCTTTAAACGCAAGTTCCTTTAAGCACACTGAAATAAAGTACCAACATAGTTACATTGGTTACAACGCAAATACAGTTTGAGTTTGCTAAACACATCATTTGCATTCTTTCATGATGAAAAAAAAGCACACACTGATTGCTAAACTCAGCTGCGGTTAGATATAATATAGGTTTTATGATCAACAAGCAATGAATGACAACTAGTAATTGTCTGTCCAGCCCACTGTCCAGAGAAGCAACTGCACACAGATGCAGCACAACATTAAAATAAATTTAAATCCCATTTGATTTTTAGTGGCTTAAGACTTGGATTATCAACAAAGTCTAAAGAAGTCTCTTTCATTAATGTAGATGGCTCTCATCAGTACTCCTTCCACTTGCTCTATCACAAGCAGTTACAAAGACTTCACTCTGTAGGTCTTCAAGCTGGTAGTCGTCTTATCTTGTTTGTACAGAAACCTGCACTTTGCTAGAAGTCCAACTTTAAATCAAAACTTCCAGTACCTCTAGGTACTTCAGCTCTCAGTATCCCTGAACTCTTTTTCCTGGTGCTCTACAGACATCACACATTTGTGTCTACACAAAAGTAATCTAAGTCTCCCCATCATAGTTCAATACAGATGCATGATAGGTGTCCCCCCCAGCCTGAAGAGTAAAGCAAGCTGAAGTGGGCTACACTAACCTCAAACCATATGGCATGAAATCTTGTTCTACCTCCATGGCCTGAGGGAGTTCACAGCTTGAATCAAAAGCTTAAAATAAGTTATCACGAAGAACCTGCTGCACCACATTTACACATAATGCATTCTCTCAGAGCTTCACCTGAGAAATCTTCCTTAGAGAGAAAGTAGACAAATTGTTTAAATGTTTCTTGTTTTGGTGTAGTGAACTGATGAAAGTATAGGCATGTGCGAACTGAGTTCCAGAGTGTAGAAAAAATAGGTTAACCTTCAAACCTTATTTGGACAAGGTAAAAAATCTGGCACATCAACAAAAAAAAAAAATCACTAGATTTAAGTCACAAAATTGTCCTTCCCTTTCTCCAGCAGTCCTATTCCATGCAATAAGCTCACAGCAAGACCCCCATGAAAGCTATGGGACTGCCACAGGCCTTAATGCATCACTGCTTTCCTAGTACTGACTAGCAAATACTGCCAAGTAGCTCATTTTAAGGCCAGAAATAATTGAATATTTCAGCTATAAATAGGACTGATGAGCTAAGTTCCAAAAATTTGTTTAGATATCCAACAAGACTGACAGAGGCGTACAGGACAGGGGGAAGATGCCTTTAACTCTCTCTGTTCCTTCAGGGCAATAGGATGTTAGGAGGCAGATCTAGAACTGTTAGATAAACTGAGCAGAAGCAAGAAGAACCTGAAGCTACAATTCTGCCAGTGAAGGGGAAAAAGACAATACTCTGATGACCTAGATACCTATGAAGCATCATAACTAATCAAACAATAGCCCTGTCTACTCCTATGTACTTTAAATTGCTTCTCTGTTGAATGGTCTGCATGCATGCAAGAGGCAGACAGCTCTCTCATAGCTATGCAAAATACTGATAAGCTGACATTTTGCATTCTCCATTTAAGGGGACAGAAAACCTAGAGGGAGACTAATGAAGAGGTGCAGCAAAAAAAGTCAACCCTCAAATTCAGCTAATGCATACAAGAGAATACCAATAAGCAGAGACTAAGCAGCACAAACCCTGACACAACCTAGTAAGTAGCAAATTTTTATATATATATATATATATATATATATAAATAAAGATTCTTTTTCTGAAAGCACATCATGAACTTAGTTAGAAAGACATTTCTCCATAGCTACAATGAAAAACTTGGAGAGTAGGGATAGTGACAAAGCATGCTTCTCATCCTTCTTCCACTCTGCCTAAAAACCACAGCTATTATTAGCACACTTGCTGAAGGACCTATAACAGGACCTCTACCCACAGTAAGGTTTACCAGTACTTTTCCAGCCCCCTCAAAGAACGCTGTTTTAGAATACTAAGGCAGATGAAAGCACTAAACGGCCCCTTACTTGCCTTTTCTCCACTTTCTTATCCATCCCACAGGTTCTTGAGGATGAGGATGAGAACACACAGGACCTGACAATGCCCTAATTTACTATGGTCTCTGGAAATAGCAACTGAAAGCTCTTTGTGAATGCTGCAGACTAACTGGATCCTTGCAGGCCACACAGATTTAAACCAGGCAGACTTCTGCTTGTATTTTAGCGTGATTTTCTTTAAAGTTGTTGCTCACACAAGAAGATTCAGTCAGTATTTTCTAATTGGTTTAGGCTGTAACTACATCTTATGTACTTTGTGTGTATTCCTCATATCAGCAGCTGATAATTTAAACAACAATCAGCTAACCTAAACCAAGATTTCGAACGAGAAGAGTAGAGAGAAAAGAATAAGGCAAGAGATGCCAACTGCAATTACCCCATATTTGATCTTTAGATTCGCAGCCAGAACAGGTTTAGTCACCCAGCTGCATTTGTACCATGGCCACAGGGGAGCTCAGCAGAAAGCAAAGGAAGTACTCACTTTTGCTATATACAGGGAGGTATGGCAAAGGGACAGTTTTCATACTCATTTCCAGGATAAACAAGCTGTCATCAATCAAGAACACCAGCAAGTTTAAGGAAACAGAGCAAGCCGAAGAGGCTTTAATTTTTCCGTTGTTAGAAGCATGGTTTGATCAAAATCTGAAGCTTCTAAGCAAAAGTGATCTTTTAGTCCAACCTCCAGTTTATACTGAGCTTCCCACCCCACCTTTAAGTTCCTGCAGCTAAGAAAGCCTCCCATCCAGCTTTTCCAGCACTGAACTCTACAATTCTGTTTTAAGAGAGTTCTAAATTTCATTTCAAAGAATAAAAAGCAGTACAGGGAGAGACTGGGTTTACCTTAGAAAACTGCCTTCTCTAGATCACATAGCTAGCAAAACTGATTACAGTAACTACCTTCAAACACCTTCATGGAGTATTTTAATTCCTCCTCCCTCTCCCTTCTCAACTGTTCTTAACCTGGTAGCATCACTAACATACCCACCAGATGAAAGGGAAGTGTGACTGGGGCAAACACAACATGCACCAATGCAATGCCCAGATCAACAATGTTTTTCCCAAACAGGAAAAACGCACCACACAAGTCACATTTAGGGAGAACTGAAACCAAAGAAACAAATGACATTTTGCATGTGTTCACTTTATCTCCACCGCAGGAAGAGATTTTTCCTCACACAGCTATGACAAAAGCAGTTTTCATCACAGTCCCTGCTGTTAAAGACAGAGAAAGAGGCCTGAGCTGCCATATCACTTTCCTGCAACCAACCCATACTAATTGACACAGCACTTAACCATGTCCATATACTTCAGAGCCCCATGCCTACTCTCCACAACTCCCAAGTCTCTGCCAGGCATCACTGCTGTTGCTGCATGGAAGTCCCTTGCTAAGGCAACAGCTCAAAGTACATTTATTCTGCTAACAGGACAGTACCAGTAACTGCTGCCTCCTTCTCTCCCCCCTGTTGCCTCTTCAAGCCTATTTCAGTAGCACAGCTGTCTTAACCACCCACTCACACAAGGACTCTCCCACTCTTTCCTATTTCCAGCACCACATAGTACCACAACCACCTCTCCTGCTTATTTTGCCACATACTCAACACTGCTGAGAGTCAAGTCAGCTAACCAAAGCATCAGAAAAAGTAATCCAATAGAGTTTTATACAAACTGTATCACCTTACTAAGAATGAGCACTAGAGCTGAAGCCCAAACAAAAAGCAGAGCTACTCAGTTTCATCTGCAAGGTACAGGGTCACATCAACTGTACTGTTGAACAATACAGGACTGCTGCCCTCTGTGTTGGCACCACTGTTCTATGTCCAGGCATGAACTTATCTTAAACAAACACAAGGTGATGTGCTGTGCACTCTACAGCCTCTGAAACAGCTGCACCAGCACAATTCAGAGGGAGGCACAAGCTGCTTGACTGGGCACTGGTACCAAAAGAAAAGTTCAGCTTTGTGACTACAACCTAGTTAAGATGGAAAACTTCTCCAGCCTCTCAGAACTCACAAGTACAGTTAAGAAGCACGTTCATGTGGAGACTGACTTAGTGATATGTGATAACACTGCAAAGATGGGTAGGCAACTGGTCTGTAACTGGATCAGACTGTGTGTTGCCAAGGATTTGTCTAGATCTGAAAGAGTTTAGATTTAGCGGTTGGGCTAGCCAACACATTTGTTAATCTTCACTTAACAACAAGGTTTCCTTCCTTCACAAACAGAGGTTAACACTAGTTTCAGTTTTGTCAATAACATAGGCTAGGATGTGTAACTGGTGGGAAGACTTTGAGCTTGGCATAGTCCTTCCTGCACTAGAGGAGCATTCCCTTGAACGTTCCTACCGAACATACTGCATCTGCTACGAGCTGTCTCTACTAAAGAGCAGATTAGAAGAATTTTTATTTCAAAATCAGCAGTTAAGTTGTCATAAGGACACTGTAAAACACTTACACTTTACTAGCTCAGTTCCACGCAACAAGCACCTTCATATCAGTTCAAAGGGCTCAAGACTTGCCTATTTACCTAAGCTTTTTTAACATCATTCACAACACTTGTTGCCAGAGAAACCTCAGCCAATGCTAGCAAAACAAGAGTCTTAACAACAGGAGGATTTTTGGGTTTTAAACAGCATTTTCCTGGGACAGCAAATGGCTGCTGGACAGTAAAGCCTAATGGTGAGTACAGCACTGAAGGGAAAAACACAGTAATCCCAGAGGTAAGGCAAGCCACACCATCCTCCTGAAAGGAGAAAACACAGAAGGGGAGCTGGTTACTACCTTCTCTTTACATCAAGTTCTTGGACTAGTCTGAATACATCTAGCCAGTTCTAACTGTTTTTTCTACAGGACAGCACAGCATACCAAATGGTTTAATACCCATCTTTCACTTGGGTGGAGAAGGGAGAGGGAAATACAGTCTTCAGACAGTTACATGTTTAACACCCCCTTCCAACCAACAGTTTAGTCTTTGTAGATCATATTTATTGTCCTCATTCTGTGGACCCATGAAATCTTTCCTTACAGTGTACAGAGGACAAATACTGGGGAGAGAAGTCTGGGTTTAGAAGATGAATCCAAACAGAGAGAGATAGCAGTGTGCTGCTCTAAAGCTCACAAAAGCTGTATCTAGTCAGTTCTAATGCACTACAGAAATAAGAAGTCAACAACAGTTTAGACTACAGAACAGCTCAGTTTGATATTTGATTAATGAAACAGTGATACATCTGCAACTCAAAGTACTTACACTGAGACTCCAAGAATAACATTCAGTCTGTCACAAGCCAGCTTCCAACATCTTTAAAAGCACCAGATTGCATTTTAAGGGTCTTTTCAAACAAGCAGGATTCCTAGTAGCATTTGAAGGTTCCACAAGTATTTAATTGCATCTGCTATGTAAATGTTCATAGTGGAGACCGTGTTCGTTTTTCCATGGAAAAAATTAAGAAATGCAATTTCTGCTAGTAAGCTTAATGCTCCTACCACCATCATTGTGAACCATTTTTTTTGCCTTTTAAATCTCAGAGCATAACATGTGATAAGTTTTCAGTAGCTACTTGTTTCTACAGTACTATTAGCTCTAGAAAATACCGCAGTTTTGTGCCCCAACCCCCAAAAGCATTACTTACTGCACTTTCCCAAACAATTTCTGTACTAAGAAGTCTGACATACTAGCGTTTAGAAAGATTTCCTTTTAAGTATTTTGTACTGCATTCCCTCCCTTATCCCTGTAACAAGCTTAAGACTTTGTTACTTGGAAGAAAGCGATAACTGCCTTGAGGGCAGCTGTAAGGTCATGTTTAGAATCACACTGCTGTCATTAACAAGAACAATGCCTTAGTATTAGTTCAGAATTACAAAGTACTTAAGAAATCATTCCTCTTAAAAGCAAGATGACTTCTTGTTTTAAGAAAGTGATGTGGTTATACCAAGAACCTTAACCTAATTTTCTACAGCAGTCATTTTCACTTCTATTCTATGTCTAAGCAATACATTAAAGGAAGCCAAGCTTCTGCCTCCATGCCTAGAAGTTCAGGTACTTCTAGTAACTGTTCCTCCCCTGAAATCAATACTGTGATGATTTCAATATTAGGCAGAGGATTGACAGATGGTACCTTTCATTTCCCAATTGTTTAATGTTCCCCGAGTAGATCACACTACACACAAACCAAGATAAATGAACAGCCACAAGTAAAATCCAGAATACCCTTTCTTACATTTACCTGAGGAGCTGCAAATGCAGAAGGGGTTGAGGAGGGGAGGGAAATAAGACATAGCATGCAGGCTTGTGGGCAGCAGTATCATAAGATTGGGCTGAGAGACAGTTAAAATAACTGCACTTTTCCACTCAGCAGTACCACCCTATTTGAGAAGATAAGAGGTGAGAATAACTTTTCCAAGTACACACAACATACAAGAAGTAGTGCTAACGTGTCAGTATAAGAAGCTGACACATGTTCTCCAACAGGTTTCTATAATTTTCAATCCAAGCAAAAAAAAAAACAACCCCACAACCAAGAAGTCTTGTTGTCCTGGAATCATTATACAACCCATTGCTCAAAAATCACTTCAAATATTTTACTGAGATCAGTAAGAACTTGTAAATTCAACATGACTATCTCTAAGGCAATGGTGGAAAAAAGAAAGTGTTATGATTTGACAGACTGGAACATGATTCTGATCTCACTTGATCAACAACTGCATAACAGCAAATTAAGTTCTACTCTCAAATATCAATTTACTTGAAATTACATTCTACACTTCATGTCTGTGATCTGTACAACATTTCATTAGTTCAAGTCTTCAACTCTGCTGCCTTCCAGGTTTTGGCTTCTATTCCAGCCTTTTAAGAGAACCTGCCAAGACATGCAGTAGCACACAAACCCCACTTTGCCATGCAGAAATCACTGGTATGTAAACCTGAAAATGCAATCAGTCATTTGCTCACTGTCTGCACTGAAAATAAAGCTGGAAATACATATAGAACAAGAAAAAAATATTAGAGGAGACATCTCCCCTCCTAGCAAAAGCATATCAGGATATCCCTCATACCACATGCAAGCTGTAAATAGAGGCCCAGTAACTGAGCTGTAAGCTGAGTCCTTTCCCAAAAGGTACTTTATGCAGTCTTACAGCTTTGACAGTGCTCTTATCTATTCCTCCAGGATACAGAAGAGCAAGGTGATTCTTTTAAAAGAAGCTGGTCTTTCATAAATCATTTCTGCAGAGGCCCAAATGGTCTTCTCTTTCACATTATATCCCTGCTCACGAGTTCATCAAGCTGGCATCAAACAGGAATTCCAATATCCAGCTTACCTGCATTCATTCAGGTAACTTTTGTCAGACTGCCTTGGATGCTATACGGCTCAGTAATGCTATCTTTGGTGTCAAACATTCTACTTTAAGTTTTCCCAACATTAAAGAGAAGCCAGCTACTAACCATTATAAATTAGCATAGGTATTTTTTCTGCTCAGTTAATGGGAAAGGGAGAAAAGACTTATTTAGCTTCACAGATCATACTGAGCACAAAGATCTACTATTGTCACACTAGAAGGAGATACAAACTAGTCTTGTTACCTCAAGGAATAACAGCCCCATGGAGCAACTGGAATTCTCAGTGAAAGACTCCAGGCAAGCTAGCTAGATAGCTTTAGTATATCTAAGCACATGAAAAACCTGCTATGGAGGTAATTCATTAAGCGAATTTACCAGCTATAGCACTACAGTGGCCTATGTATGGTCCCTCCCAAACACAAAGGAGGAGGGTAAGCTCCTTGCTTTGCCGCAGAGTGAGAACTCCAGTTAAACACCAACAGGTAGTTACTTGCCTAGCATTAATTTATACCCTAGATCACCTCCCAGTGACACGTTTATACAGCTACAGAATACAATGGGTGTTACCTTCAAGTCTTAGGAGAGAAATTCAGTCAAGTAAGAATTAACAGTGGGGGAAGAAAGACAGATCATCAAATTCCTCAAATTTCATTCCAGGTTTCTTAAGTGGGTAGAGGATCAACTTCCTAATTTAAATGCCTTCTGAGTTCCTCTGACTTTTATAATGAATGTGTTTCAAAAAGCATGCCTAGCAAGCACATAAAACCTTGCTTTCCTGGAAATTAACGCTACACAAATGTATTAATTTCTTTCAGAACTAAACAGAAGTTAAAGGTCAGACAAGTTAGCTACCAATGGTCTCAGAAAGTTAGTCCCTGTTATGTTTTAATTTGCTGCTAGAAATGACTTGATTATAGTCCTTGTGCTAATAGACATCACTTATTTCATATCAGTCATTTCTCTGCAGCTAACTGAAATAGCAGGCATCAACCTGAGTGATGTTTTCACATACATTTCAGATTTGCTCATCTGTTTCTTCTGGTGCTTCAGATACAAATCCCAACCCCACAAATGTACACATGCAAATCAACTCTCTGCACAGCACTATGACCTCAAAATCAGCTATAGGATGAGATAATATTCTTCATGTGAAGAACAACCTTCCAAAACCAAGGAAAGCTACTTCCATGTTTCCTCCAGAACATCAAGAAGTTCAAGTTCCTGAAAGTGTTTTGAGAAACAGACCCAGTCATTCTCCAGTAAGAATAAAGTCTTAAGAACCAACGTATATAGGTACTTCTGAAATATTCCAGCTGCTTACAAATGACAAATATAACAGGCCTGCCTATGCAGAACCTTAGAAAATATTTTTGTGCCTTGTTCACCTTAGATCTTTGAAATTAAAGACAAAACCTTAAAATACAATGAAATACAAATAATTGGTATAGTAAGTTTGAGAAGTTAATGCAGGATTTAGCAAAAAGTTGGAAAACTGCACTCAAACTAGCAGCTTGCAGATCACATTGTAGGCATAGCACGCAGCAACAGTAAAAACAAGGAAACAATTCAGTGTGATTTTAAAGTTTAAAACTTCCCATTCAAAGACTGCCATGCCAGGGTACCAAAAATCATCCCCAGGACAGCAGCTGTTCATGACTGCTGTGCAGTAACAAAAGCAACTTCAAACTTAGTTAAGATTTAAGTTAAACTCAGCAGTTTTCCTTACGAATGTCCTGGGAACAGTTAGAAACTTTTACAGACTGTGCTAAGATGTACAACAGTCTACGAACAGGCACAAAGTTAAAACTACTGATGAAGTGAAACCTGCAATCCAGATTGTGCTGGAGACTAACACCACTGTGATTCACTACCAAAACAAGAACATAGAATTTAATTTGGCTGCATTTCCACCTGCCGATTACATCTGTTTTACAGTTGGGCAAAAAAAGTTGGAGAGGATGCGATACTGCCATCAGGAGATAAGTGCTCTTCTACTACATCAGAGGAGAATCTCCAGCCCTCCTCCCCTCCAAGAGACCCGCTCTTACCCAGTCTAGCCAGCTTGAGGTAGTGCCCCTATTCTTATTAGGAAAAGAAGAGAAAACAATCCCTCATCTATCACAGTATCTTGCTCCAGTCAGTGGTACTTTATTAGTATAGTCAGTAAGCAAACATTAATCAATATTTAACCAAAACACAGGGACTGCAGTTGGTACAAGGTACCTGAGAAGCATCAGCACGTCTGCAAGACCCAGCTCAAGCATTCCTGTACATCCAACAAGAGCTGCTTGGCCTCCTAAACTAGGAGAGACTGTCATATTTAAAGGAATGCTTTTATGATAGTTCTATGCTAGAACTAATTTCAGAAATCTCCAAGTTGCAGGTAGATGAACATGAAAAGGTAAGAATACAGCCTTCCTCAATCCGCACTCTCTGCTTTTAAGAGAGTTATTTTTTCAAAGTGTTCAAAAGAAAGACCACAGAGCTATTGCTATTTATTTGAGGAGGAACTGTAACATCATTAGTGACTTTAGAGTAAGCTAGAACATAACAGCTGTTAAGCAACACTTGGTAATGGTACAGGAAGAGTTATAGGCCTCTCCTATTACATGTCTCTTCTTGTAACTATTCCAATCTACCACTCTGTTATTTCATAGCACAGAAAGCTCTTCTGCAGGCAGGCACAGATCATCCGTACCTGTATATGCAGACCCCATCAATTAAGTTGTTCCATGCCTAAAGTACACAAGCAACTTAACATTGCCATGTGTGTGTCTCCACCACTAATGATGACACAGCTACTTTAAAGGCCATTTATTATAGGTATGCTGGTGCTTTTATGACCCTAAGAAAGTTAAGCAATATTCTAATGCTTTCAGATTATTAAACTACATAGTGGTGAAAACACAGAGAACCATCAGAGAAAATTCAGCAGTGCTGAGGGTGGGGGAGAAACTAGTACCCAAGCAGTAAAGCAGTATCATATCCTCAATTTCAACCCATGGACTCTTTTAAATTATTAAAAATCACAATGCTGTGAAACACAATCAAACATTTCCACATGCTCAGAAGCAGCTGCCTTTTCCTTCCTATAAAAAAAAAGTCAGGCAAGTAGCCACTCCACACCTGCCAGTTTATAGCATAGTTAGATTTCCCAGTCTCTAGTTGGCTTGCAAATGAAGCAATTGAAACCAATAGTGGCATATGGCATTTGCTTGGTTTTGTGTAATCGTGCGCAGTCCAATCGTTCTGCTTCCAAATTAAGTGAGGGTTATACAACAAAGATGTTAAAGTCATTCAGTATTCTAGTGCAGTGCTAAAAACCTCCCATGACTCAACTTAGTGTTCGAGTCAGTACAGTCCTCACAAGCCCCTGGTCCCCTCTCAGGCAAAGTATGGCGGAGAGAGGGTTACAAGTTCTCAGCTCCTAAGCTATTCTCGAGAAATAACCGTATTAAAAAAAAACCCACAACCTACACTGCGCAGACTCCAGCACATCCGAGGCTGAAGACCAAGCTAGAGACATGTCCCATCACCACCAGAGGATCTATTACAAGCAAGAACAGCACCGACGGTGGAGCGCACCGGGTCCATACGGGGAACGGGCTAACGCGGATCAGCCACCTCCCTCCCCGAGCTGCACGGTGCTGCTCCCTTCGCAGGTGGACGCGGCTCTGAGGAAGCAGGTGTCCAACGGGCCGTCTCGCTCCTGCCCCACGAGTGGGCCCGGCAAGCGCCCCGCGGCCCAGCCGGGCGGCGCCAGCCGCATTCCGGCCCGCGCCGCCCGCTTCTCGCAGGATGCACACAGGGGTGGCCGGCTGGGCGGCCCGGCCACGCCGCAGCGGGGAATAAGGCCATGGACGGATAGTCCCCGGGTCGCATTCACGAACGCCGCCGGTCCGGTATGGGCCGCCGGCCGCGCAGCGGGAGGCCCTGGCCGCACAGGGAGAGCGGTGTGACCCTGCTCGGGAGCAGGCCTAGCGGAGAGGCCGCCAAGCCAGCTCCCCCGCCGTCCCTCGAGAGCAGGCGGGGGAGGCAGGCGACCGGCCCCGCCATTTTGAGTAGGGGGGAGATACCGGAGCCTCCCCCGGCGCCGCCCGCCAACAGGTCCCACCACCCAGCCCCACGCCTCCCGCGGGGGGCCCGCGGCCAGCCCTGCCGCCAGCCCGCGGTCGCCGCCGCCCGTCCAGGAGGGCACGTTACCTGCCGGGTCAGGCCGTTGGCGGGCCGGACCCGCGCGCCGCGCCGCGTCCCTTTCCGCCATCTTGTCCGGATTTAAAATTAACTCGCCGTGACGTCAGAGCTCCGCCGCCAGACCTTTATCGCCCGCCGGCGGCGGCGCGCGGGCAGGGCGGGTCCTAGCGCCCCCGGCTGCCCGCCCGGTGAGGGGAGGAGCGGCGCACGCGCAAGCCCGCGCCCTGCCAGCCCTAGGGGCGGTGCATGCGCGGTCGCTCCCGCCCGCGACTCGCCCCTGCTTCGCTGCGCCGTAACGGGGCTGCGGGGCAAGGCGCTGGAGCTCGCCTGCCTGCACCAGGACGAAGCCTTCCCTCCGCCTGAGAGGGAAGGCGAAGTCCCACGCGGTGTGGGGGGCACCTCGCTGCTGCGGGAGAGACACCCCCCCCCCCCCCCAACCGGGCCGTGCTGCCCGTCCCGGCCCTCAGCCTGAGGGGTGGGATGCCCCCCTCACGGCCCTGCACCCTGCCATGGAAATGACATGGAGCATGCAGGGCTCCAGTGCATTGGGCGAGAGAGGCCTCGAGGGCCTTGGAGGGCAGCAGGGTTTTTGGGGCAAAGGGATGAAGATGCACAGCAGGTGAGGGGTTCCCAAAAAACACCTCGGGGTGAGAATCAGCCTGCTGCTCCCAGTACAGCTCACTCAAGTAAAAAATGGAGCCAGCCAGACACCAGTGTGCCGCCAGGCCAATCCCTTAAGGGGATGGCATCCACCTCCCATCGCCCCACTGAGCCCTCCTGTTGGGCCACGGGGACAGCCAGGAAAGCAACCTAAGCGCTCTGCAGTAACACCTCCTGCTCTTGAGTTCTCACTTGCTGTGGCACTGCTGCTGCATTTGGGCTGGAAACACACAAAAGGACAGCTCTGAATCAGAACAAGCCACACAAGTTTCCAAGGGACCAAACATTCCTGAAGTTTCTGGGTTTTGTAAGAGTCTTTTTCCTCTAAACCCAAACTGACGTTACTGCATTCTTATAAAAGGCCAGCTGTTAAAGCTAGCTGCCTTTACTGCACAAAGGTCTGTGAGATTTCCTATTGCTAAAAGTCAGTAAATCTTTGCAATCAAATTGGTCAGTGCGACTTTGTCACTTGTTATGACAACACATTTGGCTGATAAATCAGCATGTGAAGTGGGCAACAGCTTTGTAAAAACCCACTTACCATGGTAATGCTTTCTGTAGAAACTATTTTTCTCAAAGTTTTGAGCTATGCTAACTTACTTGGTCCTGGAGATGCAACCTTTGAGTGACAGCAATCTAAAAAACAAGCAAAGTTTGGTTCTGCTTAAACAGAGGTGGAGGCAAAGCTCAGAAAAGAACTTCAAAGCAAAAACCAACAGGCTGTCATGGCACCTGGAACTGCTTTCCAAACCTTCTCCAAACCCCAGTTTTCATTCATTACTACTGAGGGTAGCACATAAGGGTCTTCCTAACATTGAGGTCCATTACACTTGGTGCTGTGCTTACAGTGGCAGTCCTTGCCTTGGAGAGTTTAATGTCTAAAACACATTAAAAAGACATTAAAATGTCTAAAAGATGCTGTAATCACAGCAAGAACTGCAGAAGGATACAATGATCAAATTAGTATCATATATTCAATTCTAGTTATGCCACTTATAATAACACAATATGCAATGCTGTTAAACTGTCAAGAACTTTATTACTCTAGATTTACATCAGTATAAATGGAAGCAGGATTCAACCCCTCTGTACAGAAGTGTTGGTATGAATACTATAAAAAAAACATTGCCCTTGGCCTTTTGCAGTTTAATACCCTCTACTGATTTAGGGAAAATGAGTGTGCCATTACTTGTCCTTCTAACCTCATCCCAAGTCAAGAGGAAAACCTTTCTTGACATCATAAAGAAGGCAGAGCACACTTTACAAACAGAGGTGTTTCAGAGATACACAGGAAGTCAGGCAAAGGGAAATATCTTGAAGTAAAACATATTGAAAGCTAGAAACACTGTTAAGTGACAGACTTTTAAGCTTCAGCAGCTTAATATGAAAACTAAAAAACCAGGGGGAAAAAAACCACAATACTAAAGAAGTTTCCCGTTCTGTTGCAAGTAAACAGCCTTATTTTTGATCAAGTCTGGAACAGTTTACGCAGAGAAGTTTGAAATAGTGCTACAGACAGATTTCTGCTCTGTGCATCAGGAGTTGCTGCTGCTGTAATGTGAGAAGTCAAGAACTTGGAGATCAGAAAGCTCAACCTTAATTCTGTCCTTTTATGTTTGCAGGAAGGAAGGAGATGTTTTCTGAGCTGAGGATTTTGCTATCACCATGTCATCTGAATGCAAAGGGCCCTGTCTCTGCCACACTCCCAGCTGTGTGCCACTTTCCTCTGAGGCTGTACAAGGAGTTAGCACTGAAACTGCTTAAGCTAGCTGTGGATTTGGCCTGAAAGGAGCTTGGGAGCAACTGTGCAAACCACTGGTAGGCTGTGGTGGGAAGGGACTGCCAGAGCAGGAGGACATGTCTAACCCACAAGTGTAGGTTGGGCCAGTAGTCCCCTCATCTAGCAAAGGCAGTTTTGTGCTACAGACAGCATCTTCTCCTGGAATTTGGCCATGCTAGTTTAAAAAACTCTGCTGTCCCAAGCTTGTCCCAAACCCACTTTGGGCCACTCAACACAACCAGTGTCATCAGTGCGATGAGCCGGCTCTGCCCAAGGCAGGGGCTGCTCAGCCACTCTGCTGGGAGACCTGTTCCCTCCTGCAGCTGGAAGGGAAATGGATCCACCACAATATCTCTTGGCCTTCAGACAGCATGGCAGGACAGTTCCTGACCCATGCAAGCAATGGCACCCACTGGACACTAGAAAAGGCCAGATCAGACTCGGGTTCTTTATGCCTTTCTGTGTAAAATGCTTCTGTGGAGCATATTCATTATATCATATCATTCATATCCCTGTCAGCTAACCTGTGCAATGCTGCTGGGTTTAAGGTGATGTGCATGATGACAAATCTGTAAGCCAAACACCCACCTGAAGCATGCTGAACACCACTCCTGGGCTGGGGAACAGAGCAATTTCCCATCCTGACGGGCTGAGGGTCCTGGGATGAGTTGGGGAGGTCTCTGTTGGTGGTACCACACTTACCAATGTCTTTTCTCATCCGCTTCAGTCTGTAGAGTCCAAACTACAAAGTTACCTGTAGTAACAAGGTGAGTCTCAGTCTTCCCTGCAGGCTACACTGTGCTGCAGGCAGCCAGGAGCTGAGGTCAGACAGCTGTGACATAAAGGTGATTCTTCTGGCAGTCCCCACCATCCACAGCAATAAAGCACTTCTGACCCCTTGGCTGCAGTCCCTAGGGCAACCCAGGGAGAAGGGCTTCCCAAGGGAGAAGACTGGAGAGGCAAGGAGGGGTCAGCCCTGCAGTGGTGAACTAGCACTAGCACTGGGAACAGCCAGAGCAGATGGTGGTCAGCTGCCCTCCCACCAGACACCACCAAGGGAGGTGCGTCACTCAGGCAAGCATTTGCCTGATTTCCTCACCGTATCCCACTGGAAGATCCGCCTGGATCTCAGACTTGCTTCCAGAAGCAAATATGCACCCTCCCAGAGTTTGGAAAAGCCCTGCAAGGCACCTTGTCTCGCTTTTTTCTGAGAAGCGCCCAGGCTGCAGCACCACAGCCCTACTACTCATGGGCTTCATCTACTCACAGCTTCCCACCTCTTCCAGCTGAGGCTTTCCTCCCCTCTGCTCAGTGCCAGTAGATGGTGGAGGCTGTGCTGCCCATCGAGCCCCTGCTCTCTCTACAGCTGGATCCTCCCATTGACTCCCTCTTCCCATCACCAGTCCCTGCACCCTGCCCACATGCAGAAGCACACTGCTCGGTCCTGCCCAGGCTGGCTGGTTCTTGCTTCATCACTTCTGCAACGATCTCAGCCCCATGAACAGGCAAGCTTGGTTTCCTATGCATTTTTTCTGATGTTCACCATTGCCCAAGAGCATCTCCCTCAGATTCAGGGGTGCCTTCATCTGTCACATAGGTGATCTAAAAGTTGCTGTGTGTCACTAGAGAGTGACCAGCACAGCCCCAACCTTGTAGCTACCTGTTTGTGTTTGCATGACCTGCAGCTTGCCCAAGCAAAGCCAAGGTGGGACTCAGCATGGATCCAAACCTGGTTCTCCTGCAGGCTTCCCTGCAGAGAGCTCCAAGAAAGCAGAGAGGCTGTTGGGAGCAGAAAGCAAGTTGGGAAGGAGGGGAAAAAAACAATTTACCAAATCTCCTGAACCTGCAGCTGTTACACATGCTGAGAAGAGATGCCTTTTTAGCTGGCACAGCACTCATGCTCAGCAGAATAGCCCCTCACATACCACTCATTTATAGCAAGCCAAGTGGGAGACATGTCCCATTCTCCCCTGGTGATGACTCAAGAGCTGCTCCTCTGGGGAGGAAGGATGAAATAATGTTAAATTTTAGCTGTTGTCAGAGCAGCTTATAGCATGTTCTAGGCACCAGCTGCAGGAATCACCTTGCAGGTGCTTTCACAGGAGGGGCTGGGCCAGTTTACTGGGCTCTTCCAGTGCAGCCTGAGTGCCAAATACCTTTGAAACAGGCATAATCCATTCTCAGCCTGAAGGAGCTATTGCACAATATCCCCAAGATTAAAGGTTTACATCAAGGGTCTGTGGCACAGTCAGGGAAGGGCAGTGGGCAGACTCCAGAGCCATGCTTGCCTGTCTGTATTAGGGGCGGCTCTCAGGGGTGGTGGTACACAGCCTGCCCATGGAGGTGGCAGTCTCACAGGTGCGAATGGGAGCATTCTCCCCCATCCCACCCTGCCTTCCCTTATCAGGGTGATTGAAGTCTTCAAAGGCTACATGGTTTTCTTCTGCTCCTGGAAATGAAGCTCCGTAGCCAGCTGAAGCTTTCATGTGCAAGCGTTTGCTCAAACAGACTCCTATCAATTTGGTCTGTATAAACACAGTGCAAGTTCCATTTCGCTCTTATGTAAAAGCACAACAAGATGAAGCTGCTTTTAAAGGCTGGGCTAGGTACTGACTCTGACTCTACTGGTGGCAGCAGTGCTGCTTGGAGTGCTAATACACCTGCAAACCCCAGGGCTGTCCCATTCACCCCAGGGGAATGGTGAACATCAGAAAAAATACATCTGCAGAGATGGCTCTGTATACAGCCAGTGTGCTGCCTCCAACCTGGAGGACATGTCTGCCTACCTGCTGCCTGCTCTGTGGTGATTTTTGACCTGCCTCTCTAAAAATGAGACCAGCTCTGCTACTGGGGAGTATGTATAGACATATTAAATGCCAGGATGGTGAAATGCATTTTCTACACAGGCTTTAAACTGCTTTTTCTCACCTGACCTGGGCATCTCTAAGCACCCCTGGTGTTCACATCCCAGTGGCTCCTTAGCCCATCAAGGCCACCATAGAGAAAGAACTTTTCTGCACCCCCAGACTCTAGCTCCCCAATCTCTTGTCCTAGAAAAAGAGGAATTGTTCCAGCTGTCACTGCGATGCCCATCAGATGTCTTGCAGAGATAATCACACCAGCTACTGAACTTGCACAGCCTCCCTCCAAGGCACAGAGCTGTGTCTGCTTTGCTGCTACAAACAGGAAGGCACTTGGCTCAAGGAAAGAGGAGATGCCAGTGGTGCCTATGCGATCAGTGATACCATGCTTCAGTCCACATAGTAGTACTTTTTCTGCATGGTGCAGTATGCAAAGATCAGATTACCAGAGACAATTTGGGATGAGAGTACTCCACCATCACAGAGGCACCAGTGTCAATTCAGTCTTAGAAACTTAGAAAAACAACCAGAAACTTAAAAAAAACGCTGTGTAGACATTTTATTCTTTAATGTAATAAAATAAGACGGATATTGATAGCTTTCTGTGCTGTGGGTATTTGCTAGGAAGCACTTCTATCAGCACTGGCTGTAGCTTTTAGAAGAGGATATTTGTCCTTGCAGCATAACTGTAAGCCAACTCCTTTGTGGGGCAAAGCATCACTATGTGATAAGGATCTGAGTGAAGCGGTGCAGCTTTAGATCTGGGGAAGGTATTTTGCATTGAGCCCTGTGCAGGCAGACCTGCTCCTGGTTGCATGCAGAGTTGAGTATGATTGTCCTGGCACACAAAGGGTGCTAATTACACAGCAGAGTTTATTTGCATCCTTTGTGGATACATGACTCTGGCTCTGCTGGGTGAGATTTACAGGTCCTCACAAGGAGGCAGGTCGTTTATTCCTAGGGTTTCACATGGTTTCTTCCCATGCAAGTCCAGACTAGCTGCATAGAGATGAGTTGTGCTTAAAAGAGGGATTCTGCTGTGAATTCCCACAGCACCAGAGAAGCTGAATTGCAGCTCTCATTATCCTTTCCTGGAAGGCAAACCCCCTCCAATACAGGGTCCCACACACATCCTTGGATGAGGCGGCATCAGCCCATCTCTCCATCAGGATGGGTTTGGATGCAATTTAGTCACACAGTCACAGCCCACCCTGCCCAGCTCGGGAGAAGTTTTCGACTAGTGTAGGCTGCCTCACCAAGGACTCAGGTACCTCAAAGACATGGTAGCTGTCAGCAGGAGCTGGCATGAAACCCAATGATGGCAGCACATGCAGGAAACCACAGGTCAGATGGGGACCTGAGCTTCTCCCACCAGCACTGTGGGCTTATGAGAGGGCTCCTGGGGCAGCAGCACCCTCCAGGGCTGGGATAACTGCTATGCTCTGCTCTGGGCCAGAGATCTGGGGCATGACCCTTAACACACTGGTGAAACTGTCTGGATCCAATTTCTGGCATTGAATCAAAGCCTGGGACTTACTCTAGGCATGAAGGACTGGACCAGTTCTGCCATCTGTGTTTCCAGGTTCAGTTTGGCCTCTGGGCTGAGCTAAGGACATAAAATAGAATGTGTCATTTAATCTGTCTGAATTAACATGTGAATTTAATTAGATTTAATCTACTCTCAATAAAATCTAGAACACACTAGAAAAATGGCATTTAATCTTTCTCCAAGCCTCTTTGTATGCATCTGAGCAGGGGGCTTGCAACGTGGCCATTGGGCAATCGCAATGAAAGGGGAAGCCAAGTTTTAGCAGCACCCAGAGGATGGGGCTGAGATCAGCATCCTGTTGTCTTCAGATTTGTTCTGGTTCTGATTCAGAGCTGCTCCTGCCCCAAAATTTGTGTGACAGAGACAGGTGAAGGCACAGGAATGTGGGGGAGGCATGGTCATGTGGGCTGGTACCCACCGGCCCCAGCCCTGCTCCCAGGCTTGCCTGACGTTCATCTCAGTGCCCTGGAACTGCAGAGGGCTGTGCTGCTCCACTGGATCCAGGGGAGTTTCAGCAACTGCAGGTCTCCCTTTGCAAAGTTGAGAAACACACTCCCATGGACCAGGCAAGTGTGTCAAAATAAAGTCAGCCAGTCCTATGCCACTAAAGTGAAGTGCATGTGTCCTTTGGGAAAAGTGCTGCTGAGGACTGCTCATCAAGAGCATGGCTGGGTCCTCCAGGAAGGCTGTACAATGGATTCAGGTGCTGTCCTATACACTCGTTCCATGTCAGCTTGCTCTGCACACCCAGTCAGCCACAAAAAGCACAGTATCTGGCTTTGATAGCATTTAGGTAGTTTGACAAAAGAAGAGTCCAGTGGCTCATCACAAGGAAAAACATAAAAGGATTTGGAAATATATCAGGGGGATATAACATATTTTGTGCAGCTCAAGGAACGTTAACTTGCAAGAAAGAGAGAAATAGTGAGAGAAGGAGAGGGAAAAGGCATTTTATGCCTTTCCTGATTCTGCCTGCTCTGGATAAACAGCCTGGCTCTAGCAGAGGCCTGGAGGGATAGCTGCCCAAACCAAAGGCAAATCAATTTGAGATCCCGGGATTCAGATACAATTGTTTGATCTCAGATTAAACAGTAGATGAGCACCACAAAGGATAGCTTAAAACATTTGGAAAGGTGTTAAGGAAAATCAAGCAGGATTAAATAACAAAATAGCTGCATTAAGCTAGAATGCCTCCCGGGATCACAGGAAACCAGGCACTGAAGAGCCTGCCAGCAGGGACAAGCAAACACACTCAGTGCCACAGCTCTGCAGCATTTGGGGGTTGAGCAATTGACTGTATGGGAAGAGCAAGGCAGCTCGCCATCTGGGGCAGGTGAGCTGTGCATGTGTGCAAGAGATCTGGCAGAGCCGGTGTTCCACCCCAGCCTCACCAGTTGCATTCAAGGCTCTCTGGGCATGGCGCAGGGGCAGTTCAGGGTCCCTGCTGTCCTGGAGCAGCCTCAGGGATGGAGTAGAAGGGACCACAGGGGACTTGGCTCATGACTCCCATTGGCTTTGTGAGCAGCGTTTTGGGATGAGAGGAGCACCAGGGCTGCCACATGACTGTCACTCCAGATGAGGGACATTTGGCAGGTACATGAGACACTTCACATCATCCCATTCTTCCCCATGCTCCCCCGCCAGCACTGGCCTCTGGGCTGCTGGGCTGGTTCTTGTCATGGCCCTGCTGCTTGCAGTCCCCTGACCTCTGTGCAGGGATACGCAGAGCAAAACTGAGAAGCCTGGAGCATCTTTCCTCCACTGCCACAGGGCCACACTGATGCCTTGTTCTGCCAACACAGCATCTGAGGGCGTCAAAACACAAGCGAGGGATAACTCGAGATTCCTCAGGTGCCGTCCAGCCATCCCCCAGTGTTTCTATCTCCCACCCATCTTCTAAGTTGAAAACAACAGGAACTCACCCTGGCTTGAACTACTTTGTTGCGTATATTGAACTGGCCTCCCTCACCCTCAAGTGAGCACAGCCACTTGCCAAAACCCCTTATTAGTAAGAAATTATCCATCAAAAATAGGCTAGCTAGCTGTAAATGTGTGCTTGAGGACAACCACCCGCAGGCAGTGAGGCTTGGGCTCTGAACGCAGGGTGGCTGTTTCGCAGTCTTGCTCTGGGAGGTTTTGGGAGCTTTCCTTGCCAGCATGGTTTCTTTTCCTGGACTTGGCCTGTATTTCCTAGGAGAAATCATCTAGCTCCCTCAAGCAACTGCCCATTTGCAGCCAGAACAGATCATCACTAGCCGTTCCCACAGGTTTCCCAATGTCCTCCACATGCCCATTTCAGTTACTTTGTTCTGCAGCACCTTCGAAATCATTAATACAGTACCGTTAAGTGGGGGTCAGTCCCAAATGGGCAGCACCACCCAAAATTAGTGCCTGAGGACTGTGGCACTGGCCTGACCTCTATGTGCTGGTAGCTGCTGCATGGGGACACCACAGCTCAGCTCCAGCTTTTGCTCCACTGCAGCTTTCTAAAATGCAGAGAGCAGCTATGAGGCCGCGGGAAAGAGAGCTGTGCTGGATGGATGCCGGGTCTCTGCTGCACCTTGCCTAGACTTAGTGGAGACCCGGTGTCCCAGCAACAGGCACGGGTCCCTGCTTGCGCCTATCAAGCCACAGCATGCCGCAGATAAACACCAGCCTTTTCTCACAGTGGCCAAAGCTACCTCCCCACTGAGAACATCAGGCCGCTGGCTTTACAAATAGGTTGTGCCTTTGCGAGGCTGGTGCCTCCACCATCAAAAAGCACTCTGCAATGAGGAACCCCAATGCTGGGAAGAGTCTGAGTGTGGAACTGCCCGAAAGCATGTAACTGCTTTTCCTTCTTCTTCTTGTCCGGGGGACAGCAGTCCTGCAAACCACAGCCTGTTTTCCAGGCAGCCACACCACCAGCTGCAACCACCTGGCAGGCACAGTGACCCTGAGTGATTATTTAACAGCAGATTGTATAACAGAGCAGGGCAGACGTTACATTTCTGTCCCTGACCTCAGCCCTGGGACATGTCCCACCTAGAAAACTTCCAGTCTAATTTTTCCGGCCTCAGCAGTGCAGCCTTGGGCATCTGACGCCACCCTTCAGAGTAGAGTCATCAGTGGGGACTGGCTAGCTCTGGGCAGGAATGGGCTGCCCAGCACATCCCAGTCCCATGGAGTGGTAAAAAGGAGGGAGTCTAATGCCCCATCAAGGGCTCAGACCCTGCTGAAATGCCCAGGCTGGCCCTGCAAAGGCCCCCTGCTCCCTGGTATCCATCTAAGTAAAGCAATACACTCACCTCTCCATGTCAGGACGAGCTGTGCCAGCAAGGTGAGGATGAATGAGCCAGCCTTGGGCAGGGCGAGCCAGCTCCAAAAGCTCCCCTGGGGTCCAGCCACACTGCCTCTGGGGTCTGGGAACAGCTGAGCCCCTTGGACCTCCCCCAGAAGGGGTGAGCAATGCCCAGGAGGCAATGAAAAGATGCCTGCTGCTCTGGAGAGCCCCACGTAGCCTGGGGTTCAGGGCACATCAGCCTTGTGCTGGTGATGTCCCCAAACTGTTGCTACCAGGAAGATGGTCCTTCATGTGGCTGAGGAGACAGTTCAGGGCAGTGCCCTATAGCCCTCAGTAGTCAGAATGATGCTGTGATGTTGCAAGTGGACAGGTAGGGGCAGGCCTTAGCTTATCACTACTGGGCACTTGTCAGCTGGTTCAGACCCCATCTCATTCAGAAATCAACCAAAACTAGGTTCTCCTGAAGCCTTATTTGAGCAGACACAACAAGGAGCTTGTTTCTGAGCTTGACTTCAGCCTGCCCCAGCTCTAAGCATCCCCTTTTAGCAGGTCTCAGTGGCTGTCAACAGCCCCTCCAGAATGAGCATGTATTTGCTGGGAAGCTGGAGAGGACCCAGCAGGGCCACCAGGCTGGTTGATGTCAGGAGACACTCCCTGCAGGGAGAGGTGGAGATGGCTGGCTTGGTTAGTTGGGAAGGAAAGGAATTTGGGGTGATTTAGCACAAGTCTACAGTGACTTGGAGGGCAGATACAAGGGAGGATGGAGCCAAAGTCTTTCCAGTAGGTCAAAACAATATAACATGAAGCAAGAGGCAGAATTTGCAGCCTGGCTGGTTCAGGTAGGGCACTAGGAAAAACTCCTTCCCCAAAAGGGTGGTACAGCCCTGGGACATGTACCTAGAGAGGAGCAGTCTCCATCCTTGGAAGTTTTTCATCCTTAGCTCTGCAGAGCCCCAGCTGCTCTCACCCAGCATTGGCAACAGTCCTGCTCGAAGGGTTGGCTGGATCAGAGACCTCCAATAGGCTCCTTCCTGCCAGCACTTTTATGAGTCCGTGATAAATTGGGCAGCAATTCTACACCGAACTGAGCTGAAATCAGTCTCCTGCCTTCAGCCATACATGCCAACTTACATGAAACTCTGTTCTTGTACAACTTACAAAGAGGTACCTGCTCAGGCATGCAGCACTCCAAAATCAGAGAATTTTGCAGCAGCCTGGGCTCAGGCACATGCAGTTTACCAACAGCCACAGCAAAAATACGTTCAAAGGGCAAGATCAGAAAATCCAGTATTTAAAATCCATGACTCTCAGAAAGCCAGCTGCTGCAAGGTAATTAAGTCTAACCATTAACCAGGGGGCAATGCTCTCTGAGAAGCAGGGTGCTGCATTACTAATTTGAGTTCTGTGTGTGCCAGCATTAGCAGATGATAAGCAGTGAGGCACAGGGATGCTCCTGCAATGCCCAGCAAGCAGCATGGAGGGATGCTGACTCTGTGAGCTGTCACCATGCCTTACCCCTCTGCACCCTTGCAGCAGCAACGAGCTATCAGAGCGCACCTGAAACCATGTCTTACCAATTTCCTTGGCAGGGAAGAAAATAATAAATAATAGAAGGATGAATGAATGTATTTTTAATAGGTTACATAAACAATTAACTCCAAAGCTGCCTTACAAATAGGTGGCACAAGCTGTCAGTGCTTTCACTGAGAGGTGAGCTGGGCCTTTAATGCAGAAAACGTTTTGTCTGTTTCAAAGGCAAACTGCCCTTCCCTTGTGTGAGTCAAATCTCAGCTGGAAGAAACAGCTTTAGCTTGCTAGGAATATTTTAATTTTGCAAAGCCAGTCTGCTTCATTTACAGGCAATGGGGAATTGCTTTGGGAGCTGGTCCTTGGATCTTAAAAGCCTCGTATGCATGCCTGGTGCTTTGCAGTGCAAAGTAGGCTTCGGCTGTACCCTGGTGTACTGCTGGTGACAGGTGGGCTGGGGACTGCTCAGCCTTCTTGGGATGCAAGAGCTCTGCTCCAGATGGGCAGCAAGGTCTCTGGCTCAGATCAGCTTCTGAAAGAGCCCAGCTAAGTGCAGACATAGTTTGAATGCAGTAATGCTACAGGAACACACTGTGGCTGAAGCTGCCATGGCTATGCCTGGTTTTGCTGCGAGTGAGCCAGTGCCACAGCACCCAACCAATCATACTCCTGGGGCCTGAAGTGCTCCTGCTGGCAGGGTCAGCCCCTGCCTGGCCATTACCCCCTCTGGTGTGATGCAAGCGTGCCTTTGCACTTTGCCTCCACAGCAAACCAGAGCTGGCAGCAAACCCCCAAGCTTGGGGTCACACTGCAAGCACAGGAGGCTGGGGGTTAGGGATTGCAGCACGCTCACCATACAGCAGAATATTTAACAGCTCTGGGCAAAGGGTTTGCCCAGGGAGCAAGTGCTCCCTTATCACATATTCACGTGTCTGTTTACCAGGCTGCTCCTCCATCTGTCTGTAAGCGGGAGTTTCTACCCTGCTCAAAGGGCAGGAGCATACATTTGATTTTGCCATCTGATCACACTGACCCAGCAACGCTTTAACCCTTAAGGACAACCTGACACATTGCATGGCAGGGCGTGTTCACTGAGTCATAAGTATTGGAGGTGTCCTGGCACAGAAAAGGTTGAGACCCCAGGCCCCATGCCTCATGCGGGCCAGCAGACAAATGTCAGTGTTTGCTGCCTGGCACACCTGCCTGGGGTGTGGGGATGCTGGCAGCTGCCCTGCACTTTGTTTACTCCTGTACCCAGAAAGATAGCAGGAGCAGCACAGCAAGCTGCCCCGGAGTACTCAGGCAGCTTGTGCAAGGGACATAGAGCGAGGGGCTCTCACAGCTTGGAGGCAGAGGGTTGCTAGAAATGCCAAACCACGGTTGGTTCTTCTTTTCCCCTGAAAGTTACAAAATGCATGGCCAATGTTAAATGCTGAAGAGACTGTGATCTCTGGCTCAGGGCCGACTCTTGGAAAACACATGCCCTGGCCTGAAAGAAGGGAGCCCAGACAAAAGGAAAACCAAAAAAGGGCACATCCAGAAGGAAAGCAGAGCAGCAGCAAGCCCCAGCTGAAACAAAGGAGAGAGGGCATAGGAACAGCTTTCTAGCAGGCTCAATTATTCACTGATTGCACTACACAGCTGCAGTACGACTGATGCACATCCCTGTTCTGAAACCTTGTTTAAAGCCAATTTTTCTTACAATGTATTGAGGGTGGAAAACAAAAAGAAGGTGGAAATTTCCCCAAAATAACCAACATTGTTTATTTTGTATCAAAACAACTGTTCCCTTCTGTGTATAAGCAATCTGGCACCAAGTTTAAAGCTGGCCCCATTCTTTGCCAGGAGTGAAGATAATGCTAGGGAATCCAGAGAACAAGGCAGAGCTTGACAGCACATGGCTGGCGGGACCAAGCCTTTGCCAGGCTCCTGCTCTGGCCCAAGGCAGTCTCCACCAGTGTTAATGCTTCTCTCACCCATGTCTAACTTCTGCAGCCCACCATTACAGTACAGGCGTCCTTCCTCCTTCAAAAAAAGCCACCAGACAGCTCATCAGGCAGTCAGGCAGGCAGACAGGCAGGGCATCCTGCTCCTTGTGTGGGGGTGAGCTGCAGACAGAGCCCACAGGGCATGGCTGGGGAGCAGGACAATCTGACAACCAGTGCAGGAGCCAGACACAACTCCACCTCTGCCATTAATTCCCAGGTACCCCTGCCATGATAAGTGGGAAAGGCAGAGCCTGGAGGAAAACCAGGAGGAAAGGGAATGGGATCCAGTCCCATGCCCTCCAGGTAAACCCCCCCCACAGGCTCCCTGGGTCCTGGTTGTAAGCCCTTTGAGACAGATGTCTTTCCCCCTGGACGATGCTGATCTCTTCTGGGCTCCACTTATGCCACTTTTCTCATGCCTCTCACCACACATCTTTGCTTTTATTTAACAAATACTCCTCGGAGGTCCCTGGCCATTATAGGCACTGCTCACACCTTTGGTTGTTAGATTGTTTTCCATTCTGTCTCCAGTAGAAGCAATCACATTTGTCTTCTGAGATCTGTTCTTCCTAAGCCAGGCTGCCATTTATCCGTTATTACTGAAGTACCAAGGGCATTTGCACATGTTTGGAAGCACATCAGCTCCCTCAAGGAAGACAGATGAAATAGCCTCCCTTGCCTGATAGATTAAATTGCTTACAAAAGTAGAATCAAGTCCAGGTTTCTGAGTTATCTAGTGGAGCTCTTTTGCAATGCTACTCTTAGGAAAGGGGTTGCAGCGATGTCTTAGCTCACACCCCAGAGCTGGCAAGACTGCAGGAGAGATTCAGACATCAAGTTTTCCAACTTGGACATTTCTGGGTAACCCAGAGAGGATTCCCAAGGCAAGGATGGGCTTCTGCAGAAACAGCCTCTGAACATTTCCCTCTCCAAAACATAGGTGTGTTCAGCACACACATACATGCTTGCTGCCCTTGGCACGCTACACACAGTCTCCTTCCTCACTCACAGATGTCTCAGCAAATTGTCCCACACAAGCTGGAGTGGCTGGCCTGGTGAATAAGAGTCCAAATTCAAGCACATCTAGCTTTGTACATCCCTGCTGGTGATACAGTGCAGATGCTGCAGCAGAGCATCCCATGACCTCAAACAGTCTATGAGCACAAACCAAAAGCAGCGTAAAACCTACTTAAGACAGAGTTTTTGTAAGATTTCACTATCCCCAATTCAGCAGCCAGCCTTGGGCTGCAGACTCCTGCTCCCAGGTGAAGTGCCAGGGAGAAGTCAACACAAGTGGTCCCCAGTGCTGAACTCAGAGCAAAGGGACCTGAATTTCTTGCTGCCACCTGCTGTCCCCTGCCAGCAGGGCAGGCCATGCTCATCTCCCCTTGCCAGCACTGCCCCAGGGAGCCCCCAGCCTGGACCTGAGGGAGGAAACAGCAGGATCCGTTGCCCCCCTAGGCCCTGCCCCCTCTGACTAGAGGGACCCAAAGCCTGGTTTGTCCACCCACAGACACTAACAGATACAAAAGTAGTGGCTTCTGTGTTCTAATTCTCCTGGTCACGTGCTCCAAAAGTACAGTTGATCGAGCTGTCCCTGATTTCCTACCTGGCCAGAAGGAAGCCTGCTGACTCCCAGCTGCCACAAGCCAAGGTTGCTTGCTCCCACTTGGAACCCACAGAGTGTTTTGTGCATCTTCCATACACAGCCCAAGAGGGGCTTCAGCACAAGCCAAGAGACATCCCAGGAGGACAATCTACTTTTCACTGCAACTGGTGCAGAGAAAAGCCCCAAGGGCAGCAACTGGGAAAAGCCACACAGGTCCCAGCACACCGCAGCACAAGCCAAGGCGAGATTGGCACACAGGTAGCAGGAGCCAAAAGTGTTTTATTTGCAATTCCTTGAGCAACAGAGGCTGAGGAGATGTAGCATGTGCATGGTTGGGAAGAGATGGAGAGTACTTAACACAGAAGGATCCACATGGCCACTACATTATTACTAGGCTAAAATTGTCCTGATGCATTTCCAGGTAAGATGGGGCTTGCTCATATTTGCTCTGCAGCTTTTTCTAGGAGAAAATTTAGCTTGTTACAACAGCACTAGGATATTCAGGCCTGGACACTCGAGAAAGCTAAACTCAATTTGGTGTTTCAAAGGGATTTGCCAATAAGCATTGCACCCCACTCACACATGCCTTTTCAGAGGTCAAGTGGCCTGTATTTCACTTTCTTCAGTCTGGAATTGCGCCCACAAAGGGTCTTAACGCAGTTTCACCAATCCAATTCATAGGAGCACTTTTACGTAATACTACCCCCTATGCAGAGAAGGTCCTGTTACGCTCGTGTAAACTGTGGCTAGGCCAGCCTTGGTCAGGTGCGGTGCAGTGGAGGCAGCCAGGAAAGACAAACACATCCAATTCATTTGCCAGGCCTCAGAGGACATTGGAGACAGGAAGTAATTCAGAGACAGCATCCAGATATGCAGCAAAGGACTGCTCCTTGCAAGCTGAAGTAATTGTCCACGATTTGCCTGATGATCTCCAGGTCAGTTTGTCTTCATTCACTGAATTACACCCAAAGACCAGTCATTGCCAAAGCTCAATCCCTCATGTATTAGGTTTGCGTGGCAAGGTTTTGGTAGCAGGAGGGGCTACAAGGGTGGCTTCTGTGAGAAGCTGCTAGAAGCTTCCCTTGTGTGATAGAACCAATGCTGGACAGACCCACCACTAGCCAAGGCCAAGCCAGTTGGGGATGGTGGTAGTACTTCTGGGATAACATATTTAAGAAGGGAGAAAAAAAACAGCACATAGCAATTGCAGCCAGAGAGAGGAGTGAGAATATGCGAGAGGAACAACCCTGCAGACACGCAGGTCAGTGAAGGAGGGGGAGGAGGTGCTCCAGGTGCTGGAGGTGAAGGCCATGGTGAGGCAGGCTGTCCCCCTGCAGCCCATGGAGTTCCATGGCAGAGCAAATATCCACCAGCAGCCCAGGGAGGACCCCACGCCAGAGCAGGTGGATGCCCAAAGGAGGCTGTGATGCTGTGGGAAGCCTGTGCTGGAGCAGGCTCCTGGCAGGACCTGTGGACCGGTGAAGAGAGGCACCCACACTGGAGCAGGTTTGCTGGCAGGACTTGTGACCCCATGGGGAACCTACACAGCAGCAGTCTGTTCCTGAGGGACTGCAGCCTGTGTAAGTGACCCAGGCTGGAACAGTTTGTAAAGAACTGCTGCTTGCGGGAAGGACTCACGTTGGACAAGTTCGTGGAGAATTGGCTCCCGTGGGAGGGACTCCATGCTGGAGCAGAGAAAGAGTGTGAGGAGTCCTTCCCCTGAGGAGGAAGGAGCGACAGAGACAACATGTTGATGAACTGACTGCAACCCCCATTCCCCATCCCCTGGCACCACTGGTGGGGAGGAGGAAGAGAAAATCAGGAGTGAAGTTGAGCCTGGGAAGAAGGGGGAGGGGGAGCAATGTTTTAAGATTCAGTTTTATTTCTCACTCCTACTCAGATTTTGACTGGCAATAAATTAAACTGATTTCCCCAAGTTGAGTCTGTTTTGCCCACGACAGCAATTGGTGAATGATGTCTCCCTGTCCTTATCTCAATCCACAGGCCTTGTATTATATTTTCTCTCCCCTGTCCAGCTGAGAAGGGGAGTGATAGAGCAGCTTTGGTGGGCATCTGTCATCCAGCCAGACTCAACCCACCACACCATGCCAAGCACTTTGGAATGCAATGATCTCCTTGCTCCAACTGGCCTTGCCACATGAACACAACATTAAATCTCTGCTTGTTACTTTGAGATAGTAAGTTTCCTTCTTCAATTGCCAGAAGAAATAAGTTGAGGACAGGGGACCAGGGAACATTTCAGATAGCAATTCAGTGAAAATGCTGCAGAAACCTGACAACAGCAGAGCTGCACGTGCTTGGGTCCTGAACAGGGCCCACTCAGGGCCCTGTCTGTTCTTCCCCAGCAGCCTTTTGTATTTCAGATAAACAAGGCAACCCAGGATTGCATAAGCTGAGCTGTGCCTGGCACAAAAGGAATTCAGGACTACACACCATTTAAAGTCATATTTGTATCCTCTTTATTAAATATTGTATCATTTATTTATAGGCAGAACCACAGGCCCTGAAAGGAACCAGAGGAGTCTGTTGTGAAAGGGCTGTAGGGAAGTAGCTGAAAAATCCTTCACTGACCTCACCTCCTCGCCCACCAGATTCCTGGCAGAAACTAGGTGGGTCCTGGCCCCATGCAGCCCAGCAAGCAAAACCCATGCATGAGCAGGTTATTCACACAGCCTCAGGGCCACGCAAGACAACCACCAGTCCAGTGACATTCCCCTGCAAAGTGTGGACTTGTGTGAGGACAAGGGCAGGCACACTGGCTGTGCCTGTGAGGACCAATGCAATGCCCAGTGTCAAACAAGCTGCATGGGTACACTGCAGGGGCAAGCTGCTCCATTTCACCATTTCACTAGTAAACCAGGAAGAACAGGCAAGAAAACAACAGGGAAGTCAAAGATCTTGAGCCTCATGCATTCAGCACATGCAAGCCAGGTACAGAGCTACCTTGTACCAAGCCCAGCGCTACCTAAATAGCATGAAAAGATTCCCTTTTACAGCAATCAGTCTACCAGAACCTGTCTATAAACTCAACCAGCCTTGCTCTGAAAGCTTCTCTGCTTTACAGGCCAGCAGCACAGACATTTGTTGTTGTTCTGTACTGCTGGTGTGACCAGGAGCCAAAAGGTGTGCTCATGTTTCTCTTGCTCCTTTGCTCAGCTCCCTGTTAACAGAGCAGATAAGAACAGTATCTTCCAGGTAAACACAGCGTCAGCCTCTCCATCCGCCATTTCCTCAGATCTCAGCAGTGAAATAGTCTGTACTTGGAAAGGGCACAAAGCAAAATGCAGTAGTTATCAGCTTAATCTCTGTGTTGTATTTGCCCTAGCTACAAAGCTGATTCAGGGTTATTGGCAGCATGTTTTGCAAAAGGTAAATAGACTCATCGAGCTTTAAGGACAAGTGTGGACAAGTTTCTGAGCTACCAGCAAAACTAGGAGCTCCGGGCACTTTGTTTTTGAGGCTTTGCTGTGTCAGGACAGACTCCCACCCTCCTTGGTTCAGAAGCTAAACCTCCCAGCTAGCAGACCTAAGCTCAAACCTCATACACAACTCAAAGCAGGCACAGAAGAGGATGACACTGTTGGGAACACTGACCTTGATGATCTTTAATAGGAATCAGGCCAATGCAGGGTATAGGCTGTCACACAATGACTGGGGAAATGAGGAATACCAGCATCTCAAGAGGAGCATAAGATAGAAGCAGTGTTAAGTACAAGAGAGAAGTGCGTAAGCTGAGTCTGTTTTCAGCAATAAGAAATGGAGGTTGTGCTGGCAGTTTCAGGACAGGAGCTACCACTCATTCCTTCCTGCCAGTCTCGAAGAATAAGATTAGCTTCTGTTGTCCTTGCATCCCCAAATATCCCTGCTCTATTTCTTAGGAAGTTTCAAAATGTGCAGAAAAGAGACAGATGAACAAGCTTTGTTTGGAAGCTTTGTGAGATAAAAAGGAAGAGGTCTTTTTTTTTTTTTTTTGCAATGACAGGGTCAAAGATGCAGACACTGAAAGTAATGGCAGGGGCAGGCTGAATCAACACTCAAACATAAATGGTGTGTTATAGCCTATGCTGGGAAAACCAAGAGCAGGGTCACACTTAGCTGTGAACTTGGGATCACATGGGGAAGAAATGGGGCAGTATTATCACGTTACTTCTCTTTATGGAGAGAAACTTGTCCTTTAGACTATTAGGGTAGTTTTTTTATTATTAGATGAAAGCTATAGCTGGAAAAAAAAAAAAGGCAACACTAGAGAGCATGTTACTCTGAAACGCTTTGAAGTAAGTCAATAGCACAGTCCTAATCTGAAATCCTGTGGTTAGTTCTTGTTGCTTCACTTTAAAAGGACACAAAAAGGAAGTTAGAGGCACAAAAAGGATCCTTAAAAAGGCCCAGACAAGTCTTTGTCTATATAGCAACAAAAAGATGAAAAACCTCCACATAATTATTGGGGCAAGAGGAACACATTTAAGTATAACTAAAATATTCCAGTTTGAGCTCTATCCTCAGAACTCAGGAGCTTGTTTTGGATTTAAAGCACCCCCCAAGAATACAGGTGAGAATTAAAAGCTCAGTGAGTGGGATTTCCACCTTGAACTAGTGAAGTTTTAGGTTACCATGTTTCAGACAGAAGCCATGCAGTATCTTCAAAAAAAAAATTACCCTGTCTGACCAGGCTATTTCTTAGACGCTTTCCTAAAGCCTTTTGACAGGACGCTTAGCTAAAGTCTACTGACTTAATCTGATTTAGCAGTTCCAGTTCTGTGGTTAACAGAAGAGAAAATAGAAGCATAATCTATATTACATGTAAATCCCTGCATCCGTGGCATTAAGTTTAAAATGGCCAGAAGTTTACACTTAGATGATAGAGAAAGCATCAACTAATACAAATTGTGCTTCCTGAAATATCCAAAGTCTGCTGCACTAACAGCCTAAGTGACAGAAAATTCAGGAGGAGAGTTTTAGTAAGCAAGCACTCCAACTAATACCTTCTAGGGGCTTATTTGACTACTACCCACTTAAATTTGAGTAGAGCACAAACATATGCCATTTAGTTTTCTTAGTAGCTTGAAGAAGGATGAGAACACAAATGGAAAGAAGAAAAGGTAGTATGAGAAAATAAACAAACAAGTAATGGTTTATATGAAATTGAATAACTACATCCTGTATTCTGCAGCAACTGCCAACCTCAGCCATCCCCCATGCTACAAGGTCATTTCAGTGTTTTGTTCTAGAAACTGCTATACTGCCCCTGCCAGGTCTAATTTGTATTCCTGGATCCCAGATGCTTTGAAAAAGAGGGTTAATTATCTTGCTTTTTTAATAGGTGCTGGCTCCCTGGCACATTCCTGCAGGAGCACTCATTCCCTTGCATGAAGACCCACTCAGTCTGCAGCTGCTCCATGAACATCAGAGAAGGAAAGAGTTAAATAAAACATGTCAGAAATTAAGACCTCACATCAGCAGCTGCAACAGTCAAGAGGAAGAGCAGAGAACCTACCTGAATTAATGCATGGCTCTAGCCCAGGGAGCTGGCTGTGAAAGGCCAGAATGGGAAGGCTTGGCACAGGACAGATACCAAAGGTTTTTTGAACACAAGGAAAGGGATGGAGGTTGTTTCCTTTAGGGGGACATGGCCAAAGCACAGCACAAGTAATCTGGCTGCATTAGGTTCCTCCACATCCTGGGGGAATGACAGTCCTTGGAGAAAGAAATCTTCTATTTTTAATAGGGAAAGAGTATTGCGCATTAGGAGACTTAAGAGAACACAAATATTTTGTTCTTTTAACTCGATGATACAACTGTCTAGAAATGGAAGCTCTTCACCCTTTATCAAATCAGATGCTTTAGCAATAGAACTTGGGGGCCTCACCATCCCAAACTCTGAACAGCTGTTTGTGTCAGCTTTTCATCTCAGACTATGCCCCTGCCAGCTTCTGTAAGGCAGCCGAACAGCATGCTAGAAACACCACATTATCACATGAGCACATCTGATCATCCCTCTCCACAAGTGTCGATTTTAATGGTGCCACTGAGAAGATACTGTCTTACTACTCACTTAACATGCATAAGGTTTAACAGGTGAGGGAAAAAAATTGAAATCCCTTGTTTTACAGATGAAGAATGACACCAGACATCTGACTTCCCTGATGAATACTATTAACATTTTTCACATTCCGGTCTACTCCCAGACCATTCCTTATGGAAGCAAAGGTAAGCTGGGATGAGCCTAAATTAATTTAAAACATGTGCTATTTTTGTTGGTAATTTTTAAGACCACAAGCTTGAAGAAATTAAGAAAGTGAAAGACACCTCACTTCTAAGATAGGATGGCCTTAGGGGAGATCCCATATATCAGACCACTTCATCCAGCTGCAGTTTAATGTCCACCTCCCACCCTTGCAAGCCGCACAGTCTGGGAGAGAAATGCAGGTCTAGTGAACTGTGCTTACCCCTTCTTCCTTAGTGCCTTCCTTCCAGAGGTCTTGCAGCACCACTTGTCCCTTTATTACATAGGATTCTCCATTCACTCTCGAATTTCACAACAGATCAGGTCACACAACATACTTCTCTCCTGCTGTTACTCAGTCAGGCCTTTCTCACCAGTCTCAAAGCAACACAACCTACAATGTAGGACAGCACCACAGTATCAGCAGCTAACCAAGACATAGGAAACGTTCTGTGGAGCACCAGGCTGCTTTTCCCTTTACAGTTTTCCCTTTCTTTGGGACTGTTGCTACCAGAGGACCCAAATCAACATGGTTTGTTTCCTTAAGGCCATTTTTGCCACATATTCAGAGGGCACTATGAGCTCTTCTATGACAATATGCCAGAGCATTGCTTGGCCATAGTATCAAACATGCAAAGTGATACATGCAACCACCGCAAGGCAAGTTTTACAGCAGGAATCTTAAGTTACCTTTTATACACCAGATATATGAAGGTGGGAGGCTCTCAACCGCAGCACAGCTACATCTAGTTTAAAGTCAGAATCAGAGCAATGGTATTTTGTGCTTTAAGAACTCTTCACAGGAAGCTGAGCCTGTAACTAGTGTTTTATTTTCCCATACCTTCTTGCACACTATTTCTGGCCAAAGCCATGCCAATGCAAACAAGATTGTTTTTGAGATTATCATCACCTCTGTAATTGTCAGAAGGTAATAAACCAATAGACTAGGTAGACATAAAAACCTGAAATGGCTAAAAAACCCACTAGTAGCTACAAATGTAAGAATACAAGGTATTCTGAAAAGAGGACACACAAAAAATCCCAAAGATGTTTAAACACATTCCAGAAGTGGAAAAAAAACTTGAGCAAGTGTGTTCATGTTCCCAGACTTCAATGTATTACTTAACAGAAGAGACTAAACATCTCCTGCTAAGCCGTCATAACACTCAAACAAGTTCAAGCACTGTTCACAAGAAAACACACAGCAGGAAAAGGAGCAAGTTGCATTTAATTACAACAAAGAGGGTTTCAGCCAGTTACAAGCCAGCTTACCCTAAACATTATCCCTTACTAAAAGACAGACTTAGTGACACCACATTAAGTTGTATCATTTCTTTCATAAAGCAAGACACTCAAACACTTCCTGAATGGTTTCTTTTAAATCTTTTCTTACATCACCCTAGCGATACACTATCTTGCTGTGGTGGTATAGAAAGTCAAAAAGCAACTATTCCCACTTCTTGCATATAAGGAAAAATAAATATAAACAAGGATTAGAGTATCATGAGAGAAGATGAACAGATCTCCACCTCAATATAACATTTAGCTCCAATCAAAGGTGATCAATTAGAAAAAATAAGCTTTTTAAAAAACAAAAAACAGTGGAACAGACATGAAGCTATTATAGTGTGCATGCCAGCTGCTCACAAGCAGGGAATGTGCATAGCAATGTTCACTAATTTGCTTGTATGGCTTATGCAAAACAGACATAAAAAACTGCATCGAGACCTTAATGGTTTACTTTTAGTCTAACAAGTATACCAATACTGCTGCCAAATGATAGACAAACTTCACTCCCCATGAAGCAACTAACTCTTCACCTGCCCCACTGTTTTGGCTCTCTTCTAAAGAGCAAGATTATAGGTGAACACAGACCTCATTTGTGGAAGGAGGAGACCAGCCTCATTCGTACCTGAGGACAAGCATCCACCCTTGTAGGCCCAAGAGAAGACATTATTTTCTTTTTACAGCAGAACACCAACAAGGAATCTTTCCCGTTCTTAGCTTTTACATGAACAATATGATTATTTTAAGAAGGAAGCTTCAGCAATTTATCAGTCTCCTCTCTTTTCTTCCCCATGTAGCACAGGCTTCTCGTTTTCCATTTGGGACTTCCAGCTGGTGTCACATCTCTCAGATACACCTGGAACAGATACACCTGGAAGTAGTCTGTTCTCTGTTTGATCCGGGCAGCCACAGGAAAGATGCCTTTCACCTGAACATCTTAGGCACTGAATGCTGTGATCCACTGAGGACACTGAAACATTAAAGTGCTTTTTTTTTTTTTTTTTTTTTTTAATAAAACCTGAATGCTTTAAGGGTCACTCATCCTACATCCCAAATTGGACCAACAGATAACATACTATTTTTAATGCTCAAACAACTTGACTTCTGAAACTACATTAATACAACAGCAAGTTATAACAGAAGAAACAGGTTTCCACAGAATGTTCAAGTCGATGGGAGAGAAATCAATGATTGGAAGACCTTTTACAGTTAAGACTAGGCAGCACAAAACACTTCACTAGTTCCCAGCATTTCTGTGGGCAAGTAGTAAGATATGGCACACAGCCTCCTAACGCTGGAGCTCTCTGGAAGCAGTTTCTAGGGGAAAAGCATCAAGGCTGAAAGAGTATTAGCAGTACTCCTAAAATGCAAGTCAGTTTGCCACCTACCAGACAGGAGGCTAGTATTATTCCAAACCCTATGCAGAAAGAGCTGCCAAAGAGCAGCTGTCCTTCAGTTCCCAGTTCAGACACATTAGAAGCCTGATTTAAATACCTGAAATACTCATTACCTGAAGCATGAACAAAATGGAGGCAGACAGGGCAAAAATGAATCATTGTGGGTGAGAAAATCTGAAGGACAGCTGACACATTTTCACTTGTATGATAAGGTGGATTTGCCTTGAAATTAAGAATGGGGAAAATCCAGCCTGTATTTAAAGATGTGTGCAATGCCCATAGTCTGTAAACATACTGCAACATAATCTCTCAAGGACAAGCATACTGCACAAATAATCTTGCATAAAGCATGGATATGGATAAAATCCGTAAAGATAGAACAAAGATCTTGCATTACAAAACATAAAATATCTGATAAAATAACTTCTCTCTGATCACTAAGAGCAGAACAAAAAAAAGCCCTAAACACTTTTCTGCAAACTCAGAAAAGAGAACACAGAGCCCAGGACAACAGCTCCCAGACTTCCCTGCTTGGATTCCCATTTCTGGGGGTTTAGCCCAAGTAAGACGCAACTCCAGTTCTAGAAGAGAGAACAGAGGTTTCAAAGCACTGGGACAAAGCAAATCAGCTTCCCCAAAGTGAAAGATTCCTCACATCATTAATTTCACATCAGGTAATTAGTTACATTATCTGAATCCCACCTAGATTACCTCAGTTTAAGTGAGAGGCTAGCCAAGTCTATTCACTGTATGAATTCTTTCATGGTCATAACAGATGTATAAGATGAAACAAAAGAAAACATCGAATTAACTGTCCAGGTATGAGAGAGTATGGTGGGGCTTGCTTTTTGTTTTAACTATTTTTACCACCTTGGTTTCTATTGCAATCAATTTTTTCACATATCTAACTTGTTACCATTAAGTATGTCAAAACCACTATTCAAATAAAAATGTCAAGAGGATATGTTGAACACCAAAGCTTTAAGTTTAAATTATGGAAAATGAGAATGAACACATTGATACAGGCTTGCAATTTTAATTTTTAAAAGGCCCCTACGGTGGGACTAGCTATAGATGGCATCATGCCAATGCAAATGGAAAATAGTTTAAAAAAAACAAAACAAAACCACTTTAAATAAGTATGAATTCACACCATACACGTGTACATACTTAATTTTCTACATTAGCTTTGTTTGAACTATAAATCAAGTCTATACTACTAAAAATTCTGTATGTGCAACATTAACCTGATTAAAGCATTTTATAAATACAAGCTTTTTAGTATTGCAACATACTTCACTAAACATACTTAAAAACAAGTTCTACATTTAAAATTCTGATGTAATAGTTCTATCTGCCAATTAAAACTACAAATGGAAAAATAATTGCTAATCTTTAACATTATCGAAAATGCAAATATATTTCGTTTTTGGAAGAAAACAATCTTCTTTATACTACTGGTGCTTCTTTAGACATTTGAAGATCCTACACTAACAAAATACAAATTTTGTAGTAAGCTTACAACACGTACTTCTCAGAGGCAAAAAGAAAAAAATCTGTTTTGTATTTATGAAGGAACATACATTTATTATAAAACAAGATAGAAGATATTAGAATTAAGTTGAAACAAGGCAACATTAGAACAACCACTTTAGAGCTTTGTGAATGAAGTATAGTTTTAAACTTGCAAATTAAGGTGAACGTAGCTCTTAGCATGCTGTCCTCTCCTCTATAAATGGGATGAAGTAGAGAAGCAAAGCTTCAAGGTGTAAGGGTTGGAGCCATCTGTCAGGAGACAACATATAACATACTCAGGGCATTTTACTGAGCATAGGTCTCCTGCTGATCAAGATCACCATGCATAATCTGACAAGTTTGCCAATTTGGTAGATTTGGCTCACACCCCCTGACCTACCCCCACCAGTTGCCTGCAGACACCAGATGAAGTGTAAAGTAGATGTTACTGATAGTCTACCAGCATTTTTTAGACATAAAAACAAAGTGATGGATCTGGTCGCAAAGGAATGTAGACAGAATTCCAAATATTGTAGTATACGCAAGAAAGACTTCACCATGATGACTGCCCCTCCTCCTAGCTGAACTATTTATAAAAGCAGTATTTAAAAGGTAATTTCAAAGGCAAAAGGCATAGATATTTAAGGAAGTCAAGACTTAGAATGTGGCATTTCTATCAGAGACAGATGGGCACTGGACAGTATTTACACGTGTTTGACTGAGAAAGAACTGCAGGATGTCCAGCACACCCTTCAGGCCTCTACAGAAAGCAAAGCACAAAACAACCCCCCCTCTATTTGAAAAGGCTGCTCAGATCCACAGATGGCAGCACTCATTAGTGTCTCAGGTAATGGAAGATATGTCCTCCTGGTTCAGCGAACCTCAGACAATCTTGTAACAGCAAGTCTTAACCAGCAGTCCTTGTTTTAAAATACTGTCTTTTCCTGACATAGCTATATTTGATTATACATTAGGGTTTGCCTATTTCATATTGAAAGAGTAAGTTCTTCTGCTGTTATCGCCTCTCCAAACTGAGATAGATCTGAAATTGTGAACAATATGTTATCAATAATACCTTAAAAAAATATTCTGCCCCTGAAGTAATCTCAGTCCATTATTGAGAAGGTGGACAAACCTTCTCAACAGGGGTGAGGATGGGAGGGAGGGATAGGAAAGATTTCAACTGTTAACACTTGACAGGGAGACAAATTCAGAATAGTTTGGAGAAGGTAGTTTAAAATAATATTAGACCCTGGGCTGGATTCAAAGTTATGTCTGTGAACACCTGGAAAAATTCCATTTAATCCAGTGAACGATGTTAACTGTCCAGTGCAGATCTGTCCTATTGTGTACTTGTTTAGCAGGTAAACTCCCTCTCCATTCCTACCAGTTTGGAGCTAAACTCAGCTTGGCCTCGCGATTTCTGATTTGAAAAAGAACCCACTACAGAAGCAGTTAATTCAGAGCAGTAAGCTGTGTGACTTAAGAGAATCTTCTGCCTAAAGATACTGCAGATTTCTCTGCATTTATTGTGAAAGATATGAAAAGCTTCAGTAAGACATTATCCATTAGGTTTGATTTTGATGACAGTGGATTTTAATACTTTTCCTGCCTGCCCTCTTTTTATCCCAGACCAGTTTCTTCCCCCCCTCCCCCATCTTTCCATAACTTCAAAGTTGCAGAGCATATTTTGAGTCCTACAGGCTGACTCAAAAACTAAGAGGAAGGAGTGCCATTTAGATAGAAACTAATGGAAACGATAGATTAAATTATATAGTATTTATATACTGTAATACAGAGTACAGTATATGTATATAGCTATAAAATATAGCACATATACATATACTAAGAACGATGCAGTTTTTGGCTGCAGACTGAGCTGCTGAAGCCTTATGTTTTACAAAGGCAGTATCAACATGAAAGAAAACAAGAAAAAAAAATTATAGCAGTTAAGATCAGTAAAATTTACTTACTTGGGACTCTTATCTGGTAGTGATTAAGTACAGTGAGAGCTTCCACTGCGTCTGTCTTACATTCCCATTCCAACAGACCAGACAGTGTTTTGGCAGAAGCTGTCAAAGTGAGAAATAAAAAAGGGAAGGAGGGAATGAGTAACGTCTCCTGACAGTGTATGTTTTTATCAAAACTGTAATTCAAGTAAGTCCCCAAACAGGTCAAAGTTTACTTACGTTTTGGATCAAACACTTTGTATTTAATAAAGCTGAGAACTTCATGATCCTCACATAACTGTCACAAAAATAAAATAAGAGGTAAAACTCCAAGTAAAAATGCATATAAACACATTATCAAAAACCCCAAGTTCCTGGAAGACACACACAAAAAGGAAAATACTGACTCTTTAAGAGGATCTTCCAAGAATTTATGTCAAATTATTATTTAAAAAATATGCTGTGATTGTTAACTCTTTAGAATACCATTCTATAGTATACAAAACAATGGTCCTATATCTGTGCTGTCCCATGATAAATATGATTATATATGCACAAAAATTGTTAAGAATACCAGTATCACTACTACCTCAAACAACATATTTAAATAAAAACATGTTCTTTTTTACATTCCCACTTCAATACAGTAGCTCAGAAGTTGTACATACAAGCACACCACTCGTGAACCAGAGTTATCTTTCAGACAGAGCTTAGAAAAAAAAAATACCTTTATTGAACTGAAAAAGAACTCACTGAACTGTCATTGGTTTTACCACTGCCTCTACTTGAGAGGCCCAGTATTGCATGTTTTAAGCATCCAGAGTTCATTTAGGACTCAACTGTGCACATTTTCCAGGTGCATGCTTCTCCATTCCAAAACATCTGAGCAATCATTACAGTAACCATCTCAGGGAGTCAGTAAATCTTCTGTGAATTGTAGTCCTAACTTTCCCTGTATTTGGCTTTGTGTGAGTCTTTCCCCCTTCTTCCACAAAAAACACATTAAGCTCCTCAACTTTATTTCCAAGACCTTGCTTCTCACATAAAAAAGCAAACAAACAAACAAAGAATGCCAGAATTGTGAAAATATAGCACCTTCTATATAGGAGAGGTTACAAACCTATTTTAAAAAACAGTTCTCTTCCAGTAGCTATGCTGTAACTATCTCAGTTATTTCTTTTAAAAAGTAGCATAGTGTAAAATAAAGGTAGGCTAGAGCCCCAAAGCACTACATATCACAGACATTTAAACTGCCTACCTTTACAAATGTTTCTTCAGTTACACACAGGGGGACATTATAATAATGCAGCACACAAGAGGGTGGTTGGATGATGTTCTTAGATGCTTGGCCAGCACTGGTGAAGCGATTATTCTTACTCATTGCAAAATCCTTGTAACTACTCGTTCCATCCTCCAGTTCAAATATCTGGCTTGGAACTACTGAATGCTGCTTGGAAACACTGGGATTTAAGGATATATACAGTTAAAGTTTCTTAAGTAATTAAGACTTGCATATGTTGTACACAGATTATTGATCTAATCATAACGGAGCTGACATTTCTTTACAATGATTTGAAATAGGAGAACAAGATGGCTTGGATCTGACACCTTCCTTAAAAAAAAAAAGTAGAAAGGATAGGTAAGACACATTAGAGAACACAGTTTATTAACAGCCAATCCATGTAATGCCCATATATTTTGTTAATATAAACAATAGTAAATAAAAGTATAAATAGTAATAAATAAATAGTTATAAATTGGAAATCATAACTCCAGCAATGATAGCAGAATAACGGGATATTGTCCGTTTGCAACCTCATTCCATCTGCCCACTGGTAGAATATTGATCTGATAAAACATATTTACCAGACATTAAGTCTCTTTCCAAATAACTTGACATTGTTGAGATGTGTGACAGCTCTTTCCACAGCATACTCATCACCCATTTCAACCAGTGCCGTGCCTGGAATAGTCTTCATGAATTTCACCTACCATAGACAAGGAAAAAAAAAAATGACATTGCAACAAACAGCTCAACCAAGTGGTTTATAAGTTATTAGGAAATATTTTTAGACCATCTCAGCCAAGCTTTTTCCAAAACAATTAAAGTTACAATAGTAGTTTCCAAGTTTTTAATAAATTATGCCTTACCTTCTCAATGTTTCCATACAAGCAGAACAGGTTGAAGACCCTTGAACAGTTCATCTTTAGCTGATGCAACCCACTAACCATGACAACTGACCCAGAAGGATTTCCGCCATGCATGTAAGAGGAGGATGCCTGGGGCAACGGGTAAGCAACAAGTTCTGGAGTGTCCCGGGATCCCATTCGGTACCGGCTTGGCAAGGGCAATAAAGGACCATGTGACCCTAAGAAGATGGAAGACCATGCTTTCATATTGTTTGAAACAAGTTTCACTACTTAAATGCACTAAAACCCACATACATAATGCATATTTAAAGGAGCGGGGGAAACAATGTTACAGCAGTTTCCATTAATTATTTTTCCAATTAAAAAAACAACAAAACAAAAAACCCAAAACAAAACAAACCCTCTTCTATTCCCTAATCTCTTCTTACATTACCAGACAAGAAGGAAGGAGCTGTTTCATGGTGTTGTTTTTATACAAAAGTGAAAAAAGGGTATTTCAGTAATTATAAAAATAGTATCTTCCCTGCACCATACAAAACATTTGCACATAAACCTATCAGAAGCAATATTTAAAATAAACCTTCAGCAATATTGATATGTCTACTTATAGAGCTAGATGACACTGAGAAAGAATATTACAAAGTAAGGAAAACAAACGAAAAGGAGTGAACTTTAAGCCAGAGGTCAGGAGACAAGATGACACAGCTCTTTCCCAGAGACAAGAGGTTAAGTCAGAAGACTGCCTGTCTACAAACAGCTCATTTGTAAGAAACAGGAATACTTAAACTCCTGCATTAATGCAAAATGAATGCTGTCCTATTTTCCACTACAGGTAAAGTGACAAGTTTCAGTGAAATAAACAATTTTTTTTTTTTTTTTTTTAATGAAGAGACATTACTAGTATGCAACACTTCTGCTTATAGAAAACATCAGTACTACAGACCAAGGAGAGGATCCCTCTTCTTCTGAGACAAAAATAATGTGAAATTCACATCAGACAAGTATAAAAAGAACCTTTTGTCCTTTTTTCCCCAGCAAAAAGCAGTAATGAGGGGGAGACAGTGGTATAGGAGGAGACAGACACATTATTTAATGTAGAAAGGTATATCAGAAAAATTAAAAAAGAACATCAGTGAATAAATACAAGGTGGCACTTGGACATTCTGGAAATTTGAAGAAACTTCAGAAATAGTAGGTAGAAGGTCAACCTACACTGTAAAATATAAATACATTTGCAAAGAAAGAGACAAGACAAATCACATTGCATCTAAGGGTTAAGAGAGTAAATAAGTAGAGAAGTCACATCTAACTGGGGACTTTAGTTTCTCAACCCTGAGTTCCTGGTCCAACACATGAAAGCGACAGCAGATCTTCATTTACAGATGGCACCGGTAAAAACTGCAGCACTAATTCCACATCATTCTTATACAGTCACATAGCTATACCTTTTCAACATTAGCTAAATTAGAAGAAACGCAAAGTCCACAATTCACAGCTTTGCATGCAAGAACAAAGAACTCTGTTGAACCAAATCATTGATCAAGCTATGTTGCCATTTTCTGCAAGAAAACTGCTTTCCCAGTACATATGTCATTTTCCATCCATTGCTAGGGTGATAGCAACTTAAAGAAAACAGTCTTCCAAGGAATAAATTTGTGGAGCTGAATGCTCTCTATGAAAGGAAGAGGTACGGCAATAAACGCACATAGATTTCAGTGAATCACCAGCATTTTCAGAATGTGGACTGGCAGCACCACACATACAGCACAGTAGTGAACTACTCATTGCTGTAGGAGTCTGCAGTTAAGCATTGATTGAACATTTAGAATTCCACAGAACATGTAAAGAAATCATAACCACCTGTCATCCTACATTACTTACCATAACCATCATGTCTAAATGATGATGGGTGCTCTCCCAAAATAGCTTGCCTCTGGCGGCCCTTCCCTCTGTCTAACACGTAGGAAGGGAAAGAAAACAGTTTAGTACGCTCAACTGTACGCTCAATTTTTCCAGTTAAGACACAAAGCTTCTAGTTAAGAAGCAAAAAAGTAATCTGAGTCCTTGTTAATTTTATAAATGACTTCTCATTCATTATACATCTAAAACCACAAGCTGTAGCCACAGGACACCAAAATTAATAGACTGCCATCTGTATAACAAATTGCACTTAAGTTGATTGGGGGCAGTGGCCAATAAGGAGATGCAGACATTTAAAGTTTATGGAAATACCCAATAGTTTTCTTAAACAAACACCACACATTAGTATAGATAACACCATACAGCAGGATTTACCTATGTGTCTCTTAAAACAAATTTGAAATGCAGTACTTTTGAAAGACAGTACCTGAATCATAATATTAGCTTCAACAGCAACACATTTTCAAAGTGGGCTTCTTTCAAGAAGTTTCAGCATAAGCCAACAACAACCTGTATTACATGGTTTCATAATCAGTAAACAGAGAGCATTACATATGTGTACATATATATTTACAGAACACCTACTGATTTATGGGCATGCTGAAAGGATTGTACATTATTGCATTATCAGCAGCACATAACAGTTCAATTGAAAAAAGACATCACTGAAAAATGCACTTAAACAACGGCCAATCCTTTAAGAAAACCCAGTTCTCTAGGTTATAAAGTTAAGCAAGAGGTCTACATTACTGGAGGAAACCAGTGCAAGGCAGCCAAAGCTGTACTTTCTAATCAGATCCATGCTGCATGACAAAGAAAATCTAAATTTCCAGATTTCTTTGTGGTAAGCAACAACGGATTTCTCAGAATTAAAAAAGCCACATTGAAAAGATAGGGCAAGACATTTATCAGTTTACAACAGTTCCCAGGAAATTTAAGTGCGACTGCTGAAAATGGCAACTCCAGCCCAATGCAGCTGGAGGTATTCCCCCTGAAAAACATCAACTATTCGCATTAGACAACACAACAGTGGGAAATGAAAACACATGTGCCCTTTCTGCTCAGGATTTTGAGGACAGGTTCCAAGTCACTTTGGCAATAAAGCCTCAAGAGAGAACAGTGCTGAATGCTTTCAAATATATAGAAGAAAGATTACTTCTGTCAAGTTTTGTTTTTTCCATTCCCTTTTCAGGGTAACAGCTCCAGTTCTTGTCTCTAGAAACCAAACAGGCAGTCATATCAAGTATTTTGAGCATTTATACTGCATGCAGTAATCATCTTTCAGAAAAAAATCAAGTTTGTAATTCCAGTCTGTGGAGATAAATCCTTTGAAACTGCCCACATTAAAGGACCATATTCTTCAAATAAAGAATTTTGGGAGAACAGAGTTTGACAAATATTTTCTCCTCATGATGGTGTAAGCCCACTGTTCTCTCCTTGACCCATTCCTGTTCCTTCCTTGAACTAAGTCCTTCAATTGTGCCCGTACAAATACTTGTGCAAGCAGGCACTGAAACATGAGAACTGATCTGTGTTAAAAATAATTCTGAAAGGAAAGATTCTTTATAACCTAGTTTAAGTTTGGAGGTTGTTGGTTTTGGGGTTTTTTTTTAAATCAGGTCCTTGCGTCACTGCATATGCTGGTATTACCACCA